>NC_140593.1:213525572-214137275 GCF_964204655.1 Triturus cristatus
TCAATCCAATGCCATCCATGCCCTAAATGATGTCTAAATTCAACAGATCACATAGAAAACCCTTGATTAATAAAGCTGTGGCTACCTGCTCTGATCCTAGTGGATGAAAAAGCCGGCCTGTTGGCAGACAAGGCCAGTCAAGCTTGCAGGCCTAGGCTTCAAAATGGCCACCAGCCACATGGCCAGGCCCAACAACATCACAAAGGCCACCCCATAAAACACACTTCCCCAACTCAATCCAATGCCATCCATGCCCTAAATGATGTCTAAATTCAACAGATCACTCAGAAAACCCTTGATTAATAAAGCTGTGGCTACCTGCTCTGATCCTAGTGGATGAAAAAGCAGGACTGTTGGCAGACAAGGCCAGGCAAGCTTGCAGGCCTAGGCTTCAAAATGGCCACCAGCCACATGGCCAGGCCCAACAACACCACAAAGGCCACCCCCAAAAAGCACACTTCCCCAACTCAATCCAATGCCATCCATGCCCTAAATGTGCTTGAAAATGAAATACATTCAAAAAACAACAAAAGGAACAGTTGCTTCATCATGCACACACACACCCATGAGGCCATGCCCATGGCTAGCTCGGGCCTACTACTACTACCCACAAAATAAAAAAAATGAAAAAAGGAATGATGATAATTAATTCTCAAAAATAAATTGTAGTTACAACAACTGCAATGCCCACAATCAAACAAACACAACATCCACTTACTTGTAAAATATCCTATTCCAAAAATCCTCAAATCCAATTGCAATGATGCAGCAGACAAAAAGAGTGATCTTTCCAGCTCCAAATCCAAAGGCAGAATGATCAGGAGATGGACAAAGCACTGGGAGGAGCCTGCTGGACAGGAACAGGAATTTGGAGATTCTGTGTCACTTCCTCCCTCTCGCCACCTTTTAAAAAAATGACTCCTTGCACAAAAAAGGAAAGCCAAATGTCAATGTAAGGAGTTGTTTTCATCCAAAATCAGCATTTGCAGAAGGTTATATGCTGCTAGAGCCGATATTCCTCTCCAAATTGAAAATTTTACGTTGTTGAGTTCTCAAGCTTCACATTACTTCCGCCGGCGTGTCGAAAACGACATGATCGCGTTCTCTTCTTTGTCCCTGTCGCGTTGGATATGACGTGTTCGGGGTCTCTTTCTCCTGTTCGCGTTCGATTAGACGTGCCCGCGTCCTCATCCTCTGGCTCGCGATGTAGAATGACGTGTTCGAGATCTCAATCTTCTCATACTCGCGAGGTGCATGATCGCGAGAAGAAAGACGTGATCGTGCGACAAATGACGTGATCGCGCGACAAATGACGTTAATGCGGCCGCGAACTGTCGCGAGACAGCGCAAAATGGCTATCAACAATCCAACATCTCGTGGAGAACGCGACCGGGTCGGGAAAACTTGTCGGCGAACGCGGGGATTCAGGTAAGGCGATCGCGCGAACGCGAGAATGTATTTTTTTACAGTGCGAGCAAGAAACAAATTATCGGCAAGCTGCGGAATGCGGAAATTTTGACATTTTCGCGCTTTCCGCGGAATGCGAAAATGCCAAAATATCGCAATTTCCGCGAACGGAACGGAATTTTGGCCCAGGCCTAGTGGAAATCCATTTTCTTTCCAATTTTCTGTGTATTATAACTAAGGCTCCCTGTTTTCCGTTTTCATTGATTTTTACAGATAAATACAGACAGAAACCATTTATTTTCTTGTTTGTATTTATTTTTAAATGTGGATACAAATGAAAATTGGGTGCTTTTTTGTGATTCTAAATACACTTTGCCATGACTGCAAGGCCAATAACTGTGTGGATTGGTAGGTAATGGGGGTTAAAAAGAAAGGAATTTTAGTAAAGAAACTTAAACAGCAGTAGATATGCACAAGGCTTGAGGAAATATGAATTTTGTGATCAGTTATGTCCCCTATCGTAGACCCCAACGGCTCCATGTGTATGCTATAAGTACATGTATGTTCCCTCCTGCTCCAGTTCTGAAGACGCAAATATATGTGCGTCCACCGTCAACATGTCCTCTTTCAGATCCGCCATGAATGGGTCAGATATTCCATTCCTAAGTATGAAAGGCCACCGACTTTATGTGGTTCACTTTCCACATCTCACAGATTCAGGCGAGTAGGCCCGAATTCTGTCATCGAGCCTTTTCCTGCCTTCTGCCTCTGAAAGCTCCAGTCTGAGCCTGCATCCGTGACCATGAACTTTGTCCTACTCCCTGCGCGGCTAACGGTGCCTGATCCACCATATTGCCTGCCAAAAACTGTATTTCACCTTCGAGATTATCTCCTTCGCTCCTCATCCGATGCATTCCTGTCTAGTAGTTTAGGTAAACATTCTTCCAGCTTCCGTGCAAAGGGCCAGGCTTCGCTGCCCTCATGCCAGTAATTCATAGCCCCGTTACCATGGAATATTCCTACCCCCTCGCATCTAGTGTAGACACTTAGACGCTTGTACACGCACTAACAGTCAGTATAGTCAGTATAGAATAAGATTCTATCCTAAGAGACCTCTCTTTTGGATAACACAGTTCTTTAAACATAGGATATTAGATATGATTTGGAATTAGGTTGACATAACCCCAGACTTCTGTCTCCACATGTAGAGCTAAATGTCAAGTCTCCTTCACCCTCTAGTTGTACGTCAATCACACGTCATGCAGCTGCGCGCGCATCTCTGCCACATATTTCTGCTGACATTGCAGGATTCTTTTATGGATCCACCCACTTGTAACATCATGTTTAAATGACGTATTTTAGTTACACCCATGTTTAGTTACGTATGTACAGTTTATCTGAGTTATCAGCTGTCACGCCTCTTGCATCTGTTTCACTGTAATGCATTTTCTATAAAACCGCTTAACTGTCAATAATATATGTTCCTTCCTTCCTGAACTTTCGTGGTGATGGAATAGAAGGCCCACAATTCGAATTGTGTTCCTTTTTATAGGAATAAAGCCCTTTTAAACCCTCTAATACCACGGATTCTGCCTCTCATTTTACTGAGTTATTCTTAGACAGACTTTACCGCATAAAAAATAGTACCGGTAACGAAATATTTACCACAGAAATTGGCGCCCGAACAGGGACACTTTCTCATCTCACGCGCCGGCGGTGCGTTGCAGGCCCGGTCTCCTGCCACAGCTGAACGGACAACAAAAACGCGTATCTGCAGGATTTCCTGTGTCTCCTTCCGGCCAAGCGGGGACGACTGAGGCTGCGATCAACACCCAGACGAGGCGGTGGGAAGTGCGAAGTATCCCGACCAGAGCCTAGCTGAGAGAGCAAGATCCGAGGTATACAGAGACCCGCCAGGTTCCGAAGTTCCGAGTCCAGTCGAGTCGAATCCAGTCCGGTCCAGTTTCAAGTTCCGTTCCGAGGCCTTCCGTTCCGAGCTACCCGGTGAGTACCATTACCGGGGAGGCACTTTACGTGCACATAGTCTGTGCCGGTCAAGACGGGTTTGGGTACACAAATCCGGTCTGCACTGTTTTAGCAGTGTATCTGTACTGTTTAGCAGTATATATAGTATGTTGTGCATATAAATAGGTATTATCCAGTGTCAGTATAATGTCAGTAACTAGTTTCTTATTAGTTATCATTGTTCGTTAAAAACTGTTAAGCGTTAAATGTTTTAAATACGTTCTATATATATTGTGGTATGAATGACTGTTCATTATTGTGTTTTCTCGTACAAAGTGTGTTCTAGAAACAAGATCTAAAAATGCCGCTCTTTTTGAAACTAAGACAAATCAAAACTAGAAAAGGTGTACTCGAAGAAGCTGTTCCCATCCCACCGAGGGACACTCCAGGGTACTTCATGTATCATAAGCATGGCCTAGATGCCGTATTATTTCTTGATTTATGGGTAGATTACACCAAAGAATTACCAGAGAGTCAGAGATGGCCCGCAGCGGGGACCTGGGATGCAGATTGCATCATGAGAGTAGAAGAAGAATTATGGAAAAAGAAAGCCAGACAGTCACAGAAAGATGCCATTGAATTATGGCGTAAAGAATCATATAGACGTACAGAAAAAGCACTTAGACAGGAAGATAAGAGTAAAGAGAATTCAAATAAAACTCGAGAAAATCTATTACTTGAGGAAGGTACCCGAGTAAAATCAGAACAAGTAGATAGACAAAGAAACGCTCTTATGAATGGTATGTATCCACTTCTGGCCGAAGGGTTACCTAAGGCTACTCCGGAAATACCAAAAGACTTGCCAACTCCATTGTTTCCGATAAAAGCACATCCCAAGGGGCATCCCAGAACCGCAGAAGATGTTTTCCTTTCCCGCTATTTAGATGACGCAGCTCCCGAGTATGCTAATACCGCACCACATAGACCGCTTGCCGATGATGCTCATCGCCAAGAACATTCGTCTGTACCTCCGCAACAACACGCTTCGACACACATTCCGACAAGCACATCTGTTTCTACAGCTTTTCCCACAACGACGGTTGCTGTCTCACCCTCAACAAATCCTTTCACGTCCAGCACCCCAGACGGTGCTACAGGAGGTACGACAGACATTTTTTCTACACCACCCAGAGGAAATAAATTTTCCCTTAGAGATTTAGCCCTCCAACGTACGCCCAAACTAGCCACTCCCGACATGCTTAAGGAACTTCTAGTAGATTGTAGATATGATCCTGTGCCCGGTAAACGGGACGAAATGCTGCTGTCATCATTACGTATTAGACGAGCTGCAATATATTTAACGAAGTTACCAGGAATGAATACACATTTAGAAAATATATATCACTTTGTCCAGTCAGGGCGAGGCCCTGAAAGTATTAGCAGAGCCATGGAGTACCAGAAAGCGGAGGTACAGGGACAACTGTTACGTTTTCTCATAAACTGTGTAATTAGAAATCAAGACCGGCCTGGGGTAAATCCGGAAGAAATGCAAACACTTGTCACTTGGGGTCGGAATATATCAGAAGGAAGACATGATAAACAGTTATGTATAATAGCTATGTACCGAAAGATCCGCAAAGAGGTAGAACGAATACACGAAGAAAGATTAGAGGTAGACGCCGCTGATCTAAACAGAGAGGAGGAGGAGCAAGAATCAGAGCAAGTAGACACGATGGCTTATGTAGGTAAAGGAAGACCCCATAATAATACCAGAGGTTTTAACGACCCAATACGTCCAATACGTCCAGAATATAATAGACATTTTCCAAACCCTATGCTGAATACAAAATCCCCTGAACACCTATTCCAAGCCGCTGATAAATTACTCCGAGATCGAAGGGGGTACCACGTGCTCGATTCCATGGACGAACAAGAATTAGTCAGGTCAGCAGTACAATGGGCTGACAGTCCTGGCGAATACAATGATGATGTACTTGCACACACGTTTCTGAATCTAGACCCATATGAACAGCGTTTAGCTAGTATATACATGATTCAACACCTCCTTATATTATATAAAAGCCAACACTCTGATCCAGGACCCTTACCTGACATATTGACAGAACTACTCACCAACATATGGAGAGGGTCAGGTACTGATTTGATTAAGGAAATACTAGAATCCCGAAACCAATATTTAAATTTCGTATGCCCAGAACACGTTCCAGTTCCCATAATGGGAAGAAAAATGTATCACATAGATAGACAGAACCCGTTACGCGAAGTGCACCCGATCAGAGGTGCCGACGATAATTTCACACGTGTGTTTGTATACACGCCTATAACTAAACTGGAATTATTAGAAATGAAGAAAGTAGTACCCAGTCATGACAAAGATCCAGCAGGTTTCCACCGTGAGATAAAAGACATGTTACTCATGGGAGAGTATACCTACCCCGACATTATGAAAATATTAAAAGTCCTATTACCCGCAGGTGTTTATGAAAAACTCAAAGAAAAAGAATGGGAGGTAGGAGACCAAAAGATAGATTGGACAGCATTAGAAAACGAAGAAAAGGCCCGAGCTGCAGGAGCAGGGCTTGGGGAAAAGACTACAGCATTAGCAGGATTACTAATACAGGTACTGCCACGTTTATTAACTACGAAAAAGGAAGACTGGGGTGCAATCTCAGCCTGTAAACAAAAACCAGATGAAGACAATAGTGATTTCTATTCCCAATTTGAAAAATGTTTCAGTATAAATAGTGGTATAAAAGCTAGTAGTGAGTCATACCCACATCTGTTTGTGACAAAATTAGTTGAAAATTCTCTGATACAAGTTAAGAATAGAGTATTGAAATTCGAAAGTACCTGGCAAGGTAATACCCCATCACAGATGCTACAGATGTTACAATATCACCACAATAGAATTAGAGAAGAACAAGAACACGAACAGAGACGTATGAAAGATACGAAAATGAAAATGCTTGTTGCACAGTCAGTTCCAGCTGATAGTCATCAAAAGGGTGATTCCGCAGGCCCTGCGAAAGGGACATGCAACTATTGTAAACAACCAGGTCATTATATACACGATTGTCCAGTCCTGAAACATAATATAGCCACAGGTAGAACACATGAGAGACCACGTCCACCTAGACAGGATCAGAATCAACAACAGACGCCTCAGCAGGCACAACCTAGGTTAGCTCCGCAACAGCTAGCTCCGCAACAGGCAGCTCCACAACAAATTGTAGTACCACCACAAGCGCAGCCTACTGCTGCAACTCAAGCAACAACACAACAAATTTATCAGTATGCACAAACAGATTATCCCGATTATCAGCGATACTCATGAGATAGCCTAGAGAGGGAAGTTGGCTTACCCCTTATTGAGGTTCCTGTAGACCAAGAGGGACCTTATGTACACAGTGAACTATTAGGGGAAGACAGAAAGTTTTTACTTGATACAGGGGCAAGCAGAACAACTATAAGACGTAGTGAAGTTCCAGGGGCACCCCTCTCAGGCTCACAGAATATTTCTCTTGGATTTTCAGGAAAACCTATAATTAACGACGTAACACAACCTCTTGCACTCACAGTAGGTCCATTAACACGTACAACAGATTTATTGCTTACTAAATCATGTCCGGAAAACTTGTTAGGTATAAAAACATTGAAAGCTCTAGGAGCCATAATATGTTGTTCTCCGGAAGGAGTACGACTATTTTTACGTGACTTTAAAGGTCACTACGTATCCAGAGACATGGATCACCGACTGCAGAATTTACCTACACATTTATGGGCACAAGGCCCCACTGATGTTGGTTGCATGAACATTACACCATATCGAGTTACACTGAAAACAGGAATAGTACTACCACGAATGCGACAATACAAGTTACCACCAGATGCTGTAGTGGCTTTACTGCAAATCATTGACGAGCTCATTGCACAAGGAGTGGTTGTCGAAACTGACTCCAATGTATGTAATTCTCCGATAATCCCGATTCTTAAAAGAACGGATCCAAAAGCTCCACCAGTATATCGATTAGTTATTGATCTGCGCGAATTAAATAAATGCATTGTACCACAATACCCTGTGGTCCCAGATATCTCTTCATTACTCACAGCTATTGACTCAGAAGCAACGTTCTTCACTGTAATTGATCTCAAGAATGCTTTCTTTAGTGTCCCAATCGATCCGGAAAGTCAATATTTGTTCGGTTTTAGTTTAAATGGACGAAGTTTTAAATTCACACGCGCACCTCAAGGATTTACAGAAAGCCCCAGCATCTATAGCCAAGCACTGAAACGAGAACTTGACAGTATCCATATGCCAGTTAACACTGCCTTGCTTCAATATGTCGATGATCTGCTGATCACCGCTCGAAGCGAACCTGAATGTGAAAAAGCGTCACTGACGGTTTTAAAATTTTTGGCTGACAAGGGGCACAAGGTGTCCCCTTCTAAGCTGCAATTCTGTGTCCAGCGAGTTGTTTACCTTGGGCACTCGCTGTCCAAGGAGGGAAGGCAGCTTACACCCGACCGCATACAGTTAATCGCTAACATGCCACCACCCAAGACACAAAAGGAGGTACGGGCTTTTATAGGCCTCACTTCATACTGTAGGCAGTGGATCCCTCAATATGCATTTCTAGCAAAACCACTCATCCAGTTGACAACACAGGAGGCAGCCATATCGACTGTCCTCCCTTGGACTCCAGAACATACACACGCCTTTGAAAGCTTAAAGAAAGCTTTATGCCAAGCACCTGTCCTAGCAACACCATGTTACAGTAAACAGTTTACACTCTTTGTGACAGAACGCGAAGGTACTGCTTTGTCAGTACTCACTCAGGAACAAGCAGGATCACACAAACCATGTGCTTATTTCTCTAGTACATTAGATCCAGTAGCTCAGGCACTTCCAGCGTGCCTGAAATCAGTGGCAGCAACAGCTTTAGCAATCAGACAAAGCGATGCCATAGTGTTAGGACATCAATTGACAGTACAAGTACCACACGCAGTAGAGGTTCTCTTGAACCGCACACAAACACAACACTTGACGATAGCAAGACTCACTGGTTACGAATTAACACTGTTTCAGCCACATATAGAAATCAGACGTTGTAATACGTTAAATCCTGCCACACTGTTACCAGTGGGCGGAACAGATCCATTGGCACATGATTGTGTCGAAGTCATTACTATCACGACGAAACCCAGACAAGACTTGACAGACATCCCTTTGACAGATCCAGACTTGACATTTTATGTAGATGGGTCATGTATGAGAACAAGTACAGGAGAGTTAGTGGCCGCTTACGCAGTCACAACAGACACTGAAGTCATTGAAACAAATTGTATTAACACTTTGTCAGCTCAAGCAGCAGAGCTCACCGCTCTGACACAAGCCTGTATTCAAGCCACAAATAAAAAAGTCAACATATACACAGATTCACGTTATGCATTCGGAGTCGTCCATGACTTCGGCGTACTGTGGCGAGAGAGAGGTTATTTAACTTCTCACGGTGCCCACATTCAACACGGACCCCTCATTCAAGCCCTATTAGACGCGATTCATCTACCTACTGCAATATCGATTATGAAATGCAAAGCCCATACAAAAGTTACCGATATCATTTCTCAGGGTAATGACCTAGCTGACAGAACAGCTAAACAGACTGCTCAGAATCAGACTCACACAACTGACATGACAAAGACAATAGTTCCGACACCAACACATTGCATGACAGTTAAGGATCCCGCCCTTGATGTAATCGACATACAGACACATGCTACACCAGACGAAATAAAGAAACTGACTGAATTAGGAGGGATCCAAACAGATCAAGGATGGATGACGAAGGAAAAATCTATATGGTTTCTTCCCGACTCAATGGTCCAAGTCATCATTAACACTATACATAGTCCAGCGCACCTAGGAGAAAAAGCTATGCTAGACAGCATTCAACACATTTGGTTCAACAAACATTTACGAGCCGCAGCTAAACAAAAAGTTCGTACCTGTATGATATGTTGTCAGTTTAATCCAGGTAAAAGCATCCCCGTAGAACAGGGTGGATTTCAACCTCCTAATCATGCTTTTGAGGTCCTCCAGATGGATTATATCCAGATGGAACGATGTCGAGGATTCAAATATGTTCTCGTAGTTGTCTGTGCTCTTTCCCGTTGGACAGAAGCATACCCGGTTTCAGATTACACTGCCCCGACTACTGCCAAACAGTTAGTTCGAGAATTCTTCCCACGGTACGGTTTACCACGTGTTGTCTACTCAGATAACGGCCAGCCGTTCTCATCCGAACTAATGAAACACGTTTCCCTTCTATTAGGATATCAATGGAAATTTCACTGTGTCCGACATCCCGAGGCAGCAGGTCTCGTAGAACGCCATAATCAAACTTTGAAAATTAGATTGTCCAAAATATGTAGAGAAAAAGGAGTCGATTGGATAGTAGCCTTACCAGTTGCGCTCTTTTACATGAGAATGGTAGCACATTCTCGAACAGGGCTATCCCCGTATGAGGTGATCTTCGGTAGACCACCAAATATGTGGGGGACGCCTATACCTCGTAAAATCACTGACGTTGACTGTAATATGCTGACAGATTACCTGGCTTCCTTGATGTCTGCACTACAATCTTGTCGTTCACAGGTATCCGCAGCTTTTCCCGATAATACTGAGGTGAAGCCCCATGACGTGGTTCCTGGGGATCTGGTGCTGGTCAGGAACTTTGACCGGAAGACCCATGGGATCCTAGGTGGAAGTCACCGAAGTTAGTTTTACTTACCACCAGGACAGCCGTGAAAATCGAGGGAAGAAAAGGATGGTTGCACTCGAGTCATATCAAGAAATTTTATGGACTACCATCCGATATAGAGACTAAACCCTGTATTTCCTCAAAGACAGACTTAAAGCTCCCCTTGGTTGAGCAATCGAACTCAGAAATCTATAAACTAAAATTGAGGTCTAATAAGTCAGACAATTTGATTGTTTAAGTCCTCTCCAAGGTGAATCGGTTGAATTTGTCTCTGACATGTATCCTCTAGACCGAAAAAGAGAAAGAAATCAGCGAAAGCAGCTGAAAAAGCAAGCGTATTGTAAATCATTTCGTAGTCATTGTACAGTAACATTATTAATTTTGTTTTTTCTAAGTCTTTTGATCATCATTGTCAGCATCCTATTGCACATGTATTACCCTATTCCTAAGCGTACTTATAATATAACTGCAGAACATTCTTTTAGTGAATTTCCTCCGCATGAGTTGTCCTATAGATTTGCGCTGCGCAACAACACTTTTATTAGTATGTTACATCACTCCCATCAAACCAGCAATGCCACAAATTGTTGGATATGTGGCCGACTCCCTCCCTATCAGAACTATAAGGGAGTCTTGCCCCTCTTTCCCTATCCGTTCACACACAATGGCTACTGTGGAGCATGGTTTAGTTTGATTAATACCCTAGATTCAAATTCCGCAGTTTATCAAGACAACTGGGTATGGGGAAACCTGAACCTAGCTTTACTTAAAGTCTGCTACCCTAACAAGGAGGGACTTCCCAAAAGAACAGGAACTGATCTAGAAAATGAAGTATATGGATTAGGTAATTTTACACTTAACCTCATGATCCTGAACGTTGAATCTGAAGCTACACCAATCTTGCCCGCCATGTCAGTATTCCCAGTAAAAGGGGAATTATGTATAAGAAAGAATGGTTCCATACATATGGGCCATAGTAAATGCACCACTGTAATAAAATTCAGTGATCAAGGCAAGTCTACATTTAGAGCTTCTCGTCATTCCTACTTTATATGTGGCCAGACCGCATATATACGTCTACCTTTAGATTGGGATGGTACCTGTTACATAGCATTCCTTCTACCACCTGTTTTCCTAGCTCCTTCTGATTATCATAGAAATACTCATTTAGTACACAATAGACAGCAGAGAGATCTCCCAATTGTCGATTACACTGAAACAGCATGGGAGAAATACACAGATTTCAATAAAGGTTTCTTTCCTTATATAGGTACAGTCACTAATAGTAAGCTGATACGTAGATTAACCAGAACCCTTGAAGCAGTAGTGAACGAAACTATTTCCGCCTTAGGCAATTTAACAGAAGAACAGTCTGCCATGCGGATTGTTGTGCTTCAAAATCGTCTTGTCCTTGACGTCATCCTGGCCGATAGGGGCGGAGCTTGTAGGGTCATCGGATCAAGTTGTTGCATTTTCATACCAGAAAATTCGCCGTCAGTATATAAAGCCATAACCCGCCTTCATAAGATTGTAAGCCAGATACACCAGAGTCCAGGCACCTGGACTTGGTCCGGTTGGTTCTGGGGCGTGTTGTCAGCCTGGGGATGGAGAATACTATCCTTCCTAGGTATTGGCTTTCTCATACTATTCAGTTGCTGCTTATGTCTACAATGTGGGCCAGCGATTTGTGGTCTGTGTGCCACCTCGTGTATCCCACATCCAAGTTTTCGTTCGAGATCCCGGAAGAAGAAAGAAGAACAAATGATGCTATATGAACAGATCGATGGATTGATGAAGATCGATATCTCCTAAGGGTCCGAAGGGGACAAGGAGGGAATGAGGAAATATGAATTTTGTGATCAGTTATGTCCCCTATCGTAGACCCCAACGGCTCCATGTGTATGCTATAAGTACATGTATGTTCCCTCCTGCTCCAGTTCTGAAGACGCAAATATATGTGCGTCCACCGTCAACATGTCCTCTTTCAGATCCGCCATGAATGGGTCAGATATTCCATTCCTAAGTATGAAAGGCCACCGACTTTATGTGGTTCACTTTCCACATCTCACAGATTCAGGCGAGTAGGCCCGAATTCTGTCATCGAGCCTTTTCCTGCCTTCTGCCTCTGAAAGCTCCAGTCTGAGCCTGCATCCGTGACCATGAACTTTGTCCTACTCCCTGCGCGGCTAACGGTGCCTGATCCACCATATTGCCTGCCAAAAACTGTATTTCACCTTCGAGATTATCTCCTTCGCTCCTCATCCGATGCATTCCTGTCTAGTAGTTTAGGTAAACATTCTTCCAGCTTCCGTGCAAAGGGCCAGGCTTCGCTGCCCTCATGCCAGTAATTCATAGCCCCGTTACCATGGAATATTCCTACCCCCTCGCATCTAGTGTAGACACTTAGACGCTTGTACACGCACTAACAGTCAGTATAGTCAGTATAGAATAAGATTCTATCCTAAGAGACCTCTCTTTTGGATAACACAGTTCTTTAAACATAGGATATTAGATATGATTTGGAATTAGGTTGACATAACCCCAGACTTCTGTCTCCACATGTAGAGCTAAATGTCAAGTCTCCTTCACCCTCTAGTTGTACGTCAATCACACGTCATGCAGCTGCGCGCGCATCTCTGCCACATATTTCTGCTGACATTGCAGGATTCTTTTATGGATCCACCCACTTGTAACATCATGTTTAAATGACGTATTTTAGTTACACCCATGTTTAGTTACGTATGTACAGTTTATCTGAGTTATCAGCTGTCACGCCTCTTGCATCTGTTTCACTGTAATGCATTTTCTATAAAACCGCTTAACTGTCAATAATATATGTTCCTTCCTTCCTGAACTTTCGTGGTGATGGAATAGAAGGCCCACAATTCGAATTGTGTTCCTTTTTATAGGAATAAAGCCCTTTTAAACCCTCTAATACCACGGATTCTGCCTCTCATTTTACTGAGTTATTCTTAGACAGACTTTACCGCATAAAAAATAGTACCGGTAACGAAATATTTACCACAGGCTGATACTGAAATGTTTATATTTTCATATAAGGGCATTGATTTATCTTCTGCGTATCACTGAAACTGGGCAGCTATTCAAGCACGACTGCATATTTATTGGTTAAATAAATGTAGAAATATACCAGTTTCAACTTTATTTTTTCACAAAACCCATTATAAATATGGATAGATATAGATGGAAATATCAAAAAACATAAATACCATAAAACCGGGAGCCTAATTATAACACGACTGAAAAACTGTGTACCAGATTTACGAAGCCATTACGTGCATTCACACTGGGTTTATGGGTCAAAATAGCTTCAGGAATGCACAAAACGATACTTAGCAGGTGTAAAACCCATATAAGAGGGTCCGTGGGGTGCACAGATCAAGGCTGGGTTTGCTCTGAGATTAGTCACTTAAAAAAAAAAAAGCTTCAAACAATTCAAAACACAGCTGCACGACTGCTGCTAAACACCCTAAGTACAATTCAGTAACCAAGGAAATTCGTGGACTCCACTGGCTCCTGGTGGCAAAACTAATTAATTTCCAGACATTATGTCTAGCATACAAGGCACTGAGCAACACAGTATCACTATTTCTTAGAAATCTCTTTGACTGGTATGAACCATCCAGACAGTTACGTTCCACAGGTGCTAGACTCATGAAAGTTCCGAGAAAACGGTCCGCAAACTGGGGCGGCCGAAATTTTTCTAATGGCACCGCAAAATTCTGGAACATGTTGCCAATGTAGCTCAGAAGTTCAAGCTCCCTCACCATCTTCAGGAAAAGGCTACAAAAATGGCTATTTCAGAACTAGATGCTTTGGCTGGGCTTACAGCGTTCTTAGTGCCAAGTAGGGGTGGGCGGAATTTGCGAAATTCACTTTCGCAAATAATCGCGAAAATGTTAAAAAGAAGCAAAGATGCAGAAGTTTTTTTCCCGCCCGTTCGCGGTATTTTCTGCGTGGTCGCGGCTCGCCAACTTACCCATGCGGTTGCTCGCGTGCGCGGCCATCTTGTTTTCACTTGTCTTGCGGTGCATGATCGCGAGAAGAAAGACGTGATCGCGCGATGAATGACGTTACTGCGGGCGCGAACTGTTGCGAGACAGCGCAAATGGCTACCAACAATCCAACATCTCATGGAGAACGCGACCGGATCGGGAAAACTTGTCGTCGAACGCGGGGATTCAGGTAAGGAGATCGCGCGCATGCAAGAATGTATTATTTTACAGCGCGAGCAAGCAAAAAATTTCCGGTAAAATGCGGATTGCGGAAATTTTGACATTTTCGCGCTCTCCGCGGAACGCGAAAATGTCAAATTATCGCAATTTCCGCGAGCGGAACGGAATTTTAGCCCAGGCCTAGTGCCAAGACACCTTCGCGCGCTCAATAACTCTCATTAACTTAACATGTTTTTTTAGGCATTCACAAACTACTTCCCAACACTCCAAATGGTGGATAACCAGAACTAACTTACCCCTTTTTCTTGTGACAGAAGAGGGAAGGAACACAGCACACATTGCGGGAGTGGGCAAGAGTGGGGTTTTCCACAGGAAACAATGCTTTACATTTAATAGTTATTTCTGTCCTAGATTGTGTCATACATCTATCTGGCCATTCTTTGACTGTTCCTTGCAGAATTTCTTGATCTTCTGAAGTTCCACTATGATAGAGTGAGCCAGTGTTCTGTGCTTGGTCCTTTATTTAATACTCTAGGAACTATTTGCTAATATGTTTTCTTCATTTTGAGTTTGTTATGAATTGGGTTCTGACCTGTTTAATCTGCCCCAAGAGTTTTGATTTTGGACAGCCTAATTAGCTTCTACTTGAATAAAATTGTGTGACTACAACCAGTGCTCATATATTTAAACAAGGTCCACTACTGTAAAGTTAGGCAAAATCCTTTCTGCTGATTACATGTGCACACGTGTGCAATGTTGTGTTTAGGCTGAGCAAAGAAGACTACTGTCTGACACGGCCTGGTATTTATTCACAGGTTGCATGTCACAGAAATGGGCCTGCTTTAATTGGTAATGTCTTGAGCAGGCCGTATAATTTAATTGGGCATTCAAAAATGTGTCACATACAGTTTTGGCTAAAATGTTAATCAGTAGTGCTTCTCTATGTTTATCCAGTATGCTGTGCCTAGGGTGGTGGGCCAGTCTCTGGGCTGCTCCTAAGAATAGCCTTTCAATGGTGATGTGGCATGTCAGGATTGGGCTGAGATGCCCATCTTCTGGAATTCTTCACCTCCACATTTTAACCCTTGAAAAAGGAAGGGACTTAGAGAAAAGAAAGGATTGCAGAAGGGTAAAGAAGGACCCCAAATGTGAACAAATTGCTACCAGGAGAGACTCAAGGCCTGTACTTTCTGGCAATCTGTGGACTTTGTTTCCAGGGCCAGTGACACTTGCCTTCCCACTCCCTCTCAAGGACACAAAGGGCGGTGTTAGACATGACATCATTGGCGTGGGTTTCCCCTGTATTTTGTGCTTTGACCTCCTGTGTTGTTGCTGTGTGTTGGACTCCGTTTTGCTGGTCTAAATGCTTTGGGCACTTTGCCACTGCTGTTCAGTGCCAAAGTACAAGTGCTTCCTGTGTAAAATATTGTTATGGATTGGTGATTCCATGATTGGCATATTTAATTTACTAGTCAATCCCTAGTACAGTGCACTGTGTGTGCCCAGGGCTTGTAAATCAAATGCTGCTAGTGGGCTGCAGCACTGATTAGGCCACCCACATAAGCAGCCTGCATATGTAACTCAGGCCTGCCATTGCAGAGCTTGTGTGCAGTCTGGTACTGCTATGTCGACTTGGCAAGTGCACCCACTTGCCAGGCCCTACCCTTCCATTTTCTTGCATGTTAGTCACCCCTAAGGTAGGCCAAAGGTACCCTTGTGGGCAGGGTGCAATTTATGTGGAAGGTAAGACATGCCCTGGTGTGTGTGGCATGTCCTGATAGTGAAATAGTGCCAATTTCATTTTTCACTATTGCAAGGCTACCTGTTCTCATAGGATAGAAAGGGGAGTTTGCTTATAACATCTTATAAACATAACTACCCCTGGGAACAAGGTAGGAAAATAAAGTTTAGTATGCCTGAACTCAGAATGTTAAATTGCATCTTTTAGTGAGGGTGATTTTTACATTCTGTGTTTCAAAATACCACTTTTAGAAAGTAGGTATTTTCTTGCTTAGCCATCCAGTGTGCCTCTGCTAGGTTTGTGTATTGCATGTCTGGATTTGGAATGACAGGGGCAGGGGAGGGTCAGAGGCTCCAGAGAGTCTGATGAGTCAGGGCTGGGCTGAATAGACCTGGGCTGCATTTAGAGTAGGGGAAGAGATTTCATTTCACCTGAATGGGCCTGGTCTGCGTTCCACAGTGCTGTCTCCACCTCCTGCCAGGAAGCTGCATCAGAGAGGACAGAACTGGTTTGGACTGTGCACAGGGCTTCTCTACCACCAGACCACAAAGGATTTTGTAGTATAAATATTGGGGCCCAGAACTTTAGATCACTTCTGGGAAATCAAGAGCAACCTTTGCCAAGGATAAGAGCTGGAGAAGCTGAGGAGGAATACTGCCCCTGTGCTGTTTGCTGTCTGGGGTTGGCCTGCAGTGCCTACTTGCTGCCAAGGAAAGGAGACAGGACTTTGCTGTTTGGTGTGTCCCCTGCTTGAGGATGATCTCCAATGGCTTGAAAATGAGCTTTTTTAACCACAAAAGAGCTGCTAATAAAGTGATAACCACTATAAGGTTTGAGTTATATTGTGAGTGGGGACATTTCACAAAAAGTAACGGACTGGTCTCACACACCACCTGGTGTCATGCTTCATAATTGACCAGTCCTCGCCCTCTAAAACCTTGGTTTGATAGAGGGCAGGCATACACCTGACAACAGGGATGCACTTCTGTGAGTGAGTGAGATTAAAAATCATTATAGTTATCCTCATTGTGTTTTTTAATGTGAAAGGTAACTATATGATGTTTAAAAGCAGGTGACGGTATGTGGGGGAATTAGTGTCCCCTAACCGTTGTGTTTAGAGGTCGACATGTTTCTGCCGTCTTGGCCCAGGAGGGTCCAGGGCATTCATCAGGACCTAAATATGTAAATGGAGGCTCAGCGCATCATATCCCCCGGAGCAAGGACCCAACGCATCACCTTCCCTGAGTGTAAGGAACTAATGCATTGTCTTCCTTGCGGCACATTTTGTTTCTTTGTGTGACGCATCCTAGGTACTTTGTGTGAAAAGTCTTGCATCTGCAACTTGCTCTGAACTGAACTATTTCTACCATTTGAAAGTCATATCTTTTTACTGTCTTGTGGATTTTTGTCGTTTTGGGTCTTGTTTTGGTTTAGATAAATATTACTTATTTTTATAAACTGGTGTGGTATCCATTTGTAGTGTTTTCACTGTATTACTGTATGTGTTCACAAATGCTTTACACACTGTCTCTGAGATAAATCTGTTTGCTCGTGGCAAGTTACAAAGGGGGCGAGCAGGGGTTATTTTAGAAGTGTATCCCCCTTACCCTGACTAGAAGCAAGGGTCCCTATTTGGACAAAGGTACCTACCTCTTCCAACTAGAGACCCTCATTTCTAACAGGTGGTCTTGCTGAAAAATATGCACAAGGGTGTTCCCTTGAACTACTGTGGACTTGTCCTGTTTTGGGTAACCTTAGAGAGGACTACCTGATTTGTTCTGGACACAAGGTGTCTTAAAAGTGAGCAGGATGCTATGGTACCACAACCACAATACTCTATAAAACCAGAAGCAAAACTTGGTATCAAAGCAATGCTAGGCCAATTCAAATATCGAGGAATCATTCTGCCTTGCCTCTCACCTATGAACCCACTCATATTTCCCATCTCTATACCAGATGGCTCATATAGAATGGTCCTAGGCTATAGAAATCTGAATTTGCACACCCGAACATAAGCAGTACAAAAATGTACATAGCACAGGTTTAATGATGATCCTGGTGTGGAAAAAATATAAACTACCCTGGATATTATCAAACGGTTCTTTATTCCAAACATAGAACCTGAAAGTATTTTACCTCTTTCAGCTTTGACAAAGTGCATATTTCATTCCGACGTTTGCCCATGGGCTATAAAGATAGTTCTGGATTGTCAGCACAAATCATGGAGATCCTGTATTTGTATCCTGAGGTATTGTTGTATAATAATGATATCTACTTAACTGACAATGACTTGAATCTACACCTTACCAGGGTAGACAGACTAGTGACTATGTTACCCTCACATGTTTACAAGATTAATACAAAATAAATCAAAGATCACCAACAAGACGGTGACCTTTCTTGTATATGAATTATCCAGTGAGGGCAAGGGCTTAGCTCCAGACGTCCTCCAGAAATGTGCTACCTTGTAGCCTCCCCACACACTAAAAAAGTTGCAATCCCTGTTGGGGCTTTGGACATACATATTTGCCTCACTACGCAGAGAGAGTGAAGCCTCTGCATGACCTGGTATCTCCCACATTTTCCCCAAAACAATGGCTGAATGCACATACTGATATCTTGTGTGTTCTAAAAACAGGCATGCTTGAGAAAAAATAGTTACAAATTAGTGGCAATAAAACTAACCTAGGTATCACAGTCATACCCAGTCACAGTGGTTACACTTATGTGACCTACAATGAGGGAAAGACCATCCCAATCACCTGCAAGTCTCACTTGGGTTCCCTGGCTGAATTCTGATTAGCTACCATTAAAAAAATCCTGACGGCTGTACAAACAGCTATTCTAAATCAGCGCCCTTTGGCACAGGGAAAACATATCATCATTGTTTCTCCTGTACCAGGACTAGAAGCAACCAAAAAGCAAGCATTTCTAAGGCTCGTGCCCTACACTCAAGATGGGTATAGTGGGCCTCTTCTTTAAGTTCAGCGAAAGTAAAGTTTCAATATGATCCTTCTCTTCGTACACAAGCTTTGCTCCAATTGAACAGGGTACAGTTCCATCTCCAGACACTTTACCTGTAGAATCTTACCATAGCATTTTCATACAGATGGCTCTACCCAACCTGTGGCAGGAACTAAATATAACTGCAGTGCAAGATTTAGTGAAGGAGGGTGAGTTCGTCCCAGAATAGACCCATTGCAAACTCTTAGGTTATAGCACTGCACAACATGCAACATTACATGCCCTGCTACATGCATTATAAAGGACTAACTCCCACACTCATTGCGTCTAACTCAGCTTTCTGTGTGCAAGGTTGCAATGACGATTTACAGCATTGAAGATTGAATGAATTCAAAGATTCAAAGGGAAAGCCTATACAAAATTAACATATTTGGGGAAAAGTAGCTGTATTACAAGATAAGCTCCCAACGGTCCATGTGAGGCACACTTTGGGCCATCAACATAGTGGTATTCATGCTAAAGGGAGCTCTGCTACTGACCAAGTGGCAGAAGCTACAATAAAGACTGTGCGAGTAGCAGTACTAACCAGATTGCAAATTTAGATCAACACATTTATGTTTGAACAGCCTTAAAATGCAACTAAGCAAGCTCGGAAACCTCCTGCAGGTTTTCCTACCAAATATGCCTATACTCTTAATTTAGATAACATTTCGGTAGTTTTGATACTAGGAAGGAGTGGGAGATGGAATAATATCTAATAATCTGTCTAGATTAGAATTAATCAAAGAATATGAGGGTTTGGCCTCTACAAATGCAGGAATGAATGCAAACATAGCAATGCTATAGCAATGCTACTGCTGCCCTATTTTATATAAACAGGCTAGGGACTATGTTGGACAATGTGACATTTGTCAGCAGGTTAAACTCTCCAGTGTCAAAAGAACCTCGCCAGCTCGACTTATGATCTCAAATATCCCCTTCCAGGTGATCTATTTGGACCACATCAATCTCTTAAATTCAGAGAACTGCAAAAGCTTTAGCGGTCGTAAACGTTTTGCAATGCCTAATGTCAATGGGGCAGTTCATCCATTTCATTCATACACGGTCCTGCACTTGCCTCTAAGGTTTACAGGAATTCAATGTCTGCTCTAAGCGTTTGTCTGCAATTCAGCAATTTGTTCAAAACTGAGTTGAACGGCATCGTAGCGAAAGCCTATGTCATGATTAAAAAAGCTTTTCAAGTTCACGTCTTAGGGTCGATTCCGATATCATTCAGGATGGCTCCGAATCGGATTGAGGTTTGCCGAATCCGAACCAGAACCCTTGTTTCTGACCGAATGGCAGACACTTCCCAACGACTGATTATGATGCCTGGAAATGGGTAGGGCTGTCCAAATCGGTTCTGAGAGGCCTTTGGACAGGCAGCGTCTTTCGGAGCCGAATCATACAGCTCTATGGACTCGGTTATGCGAGCAATTCAGACGGCCATTCCAATTTGGTTTCTCCAGAACAAATCGGCTGCCGGAATCTGTCTTTGGGAGTCCATAGAAGGCCCCCCTTCACCCGGGTCCTTCGAAACAGGCCCCTGGGGGTGCCCAAGGGACCCCCCCTTTCTAACCATGCACATTGTGGCAGGCACCATGGGGTGTACGCCACGAGGTGCAAGGTATTCTTCAACGGGAGCCTGTGTTGTCGCACGTAACACAGGCTCCCATTGAAGTCAATGCGAGTCTGACCATTTCGTATCTGGAAGCATCTGGATGCATCCAAATTGCTCGGTCGGACTCCCCTGAGTCGTCCAGAAAGCATTCTGGAACCGATTAGGTACTTATGCTTTCCGAACATCAGAATCAACCACTTGGTTGGTGTAATCATCTGTATGAAGTTTAGGGAGCATAGAATCACTTGCCTAGACGAGTATTCAGAGGATGTACCCAATACAAGGTTCTCTTTGGAGTTTCTATGCATGTGCCTGGCTTAGATAATATTGGGAAGGTGGCGGATGAAGATAAATTTGACCTGGAAATATCCAAGAAGTCAAAACCAAGATGTATCACACAAACCACTCTGATTTCGCCACCTGTGAAGAGAAGGTTATTACTGCTGTGAACGAGTGGGTTCCCAAATTTAGAAACCTAGTTTGGGAGAAAATCCACAAAAAGCAAGCATTTGAAGCATCCTACAGGCCATCTGTCACAGTCTTTGGGTAAAAAGCAATAGAACTGTTATCCTGCTTCCTCTGTTTGGATCAAGAAAAAACAGATAGATGTCTATTGATCACATTAATAAACACTATGTGGCCAGTTCTTTACAGCCAGCTGCCTCAGACATCAAGAAGGAATCAGAGTAGTGCCTACATCATTTGAACTGGTACCTTCAGCAACGATCCTGAAATGACTGATTTGTGCCTGTCTGGTGTTTTATGTCAAGTGTATGTTTCCTCCATGGTCCTATGCTAGAATTATTTTAGGAACATTTCTTCTCATCAAGTGGTTGTTAAATGATACTGAGCATTCTACTGCTACTCGATGGACGTTTTGTCCCTGCCAGGACAATTGCATCATCTGTGATTCATTTTTTACACCCTCACTCTTCATCCCACAGAACCTGAAGAGGTGTTTATGCTGCAAACATTACAGCCTATTCTGTGACTGAGGGCATAGCCTGGGAAAAAGTTCCATATAAGAATATGGGACCCACTGAGACATTGCAATTGCCCTGATGAGATAAAAGTTTCAATGAATGATGTTATAATACCCATTCCTCTTTCAGATGATTGGGACATTGAGGGGCATATTCTCAAGAACATGTGATAACCATCGCAAAAGTATCTTAACGCAACCTCCAACCTCGCAGTCTATTGCGGGAAAATTACTCCATGTTAACGAAGCGTTCTCAACACTGCGGCACCATGCAATATTCCCCAGATAAAGCGTCAACTGACCGCGTTTAAATCAATGCCCCGCCGCAAAAATATGTGAAACACGAATGCAAAAAAAGCTGCAATGATCCCAATCGCGATACAAAATGCTGCAAAAACCAGCGGCAGGCCTGCAAATCCCACGTGTCTGGCAGGAAAATACACTATAAAAGCTACAAAAACAACACACCAGAAACAATCCAAAGTGCATAGCAACATGGATGCACCATGACCGAGCACAGAGGCCAACATGAACCCCACAAGCCCCACAGACCACCAGCAAGGAACAACGGGCTCGGGGAAGGCCAATGATAAGAGGGAGAGGAAGACGGGGTGCAGTCCGCAGGAAACCAAGACCAGCGTCACAGAGGTGACAGAACACAACCAGCAACTGACCCACAATCAGACCACCTTGAATGCAGCCGGAGTGTCGAGGAGGCCAATGGAGGAGGCCAAGAGGTGCTGGCATGATGAGAAAACCTAAACCAGGCCCAAAGCCGCTGCCAACAAGAAGGCAGCAATGGCGACAGGAGGTGGGAGTCCTGCACCAGAGGAGGAGCTGGAGGAAATGGAGGCCAGTCATCAGTGTGGAGACGGTGCAAGGAGGTGGGAGTATGGACACAGCTCGAGAGGACCTGACACAACAACAACAGGGCCAGGAACCAATGGGGACAGGGGGAGATGGGCACAACAGCACACATGCACAACGATGTGTAGCACACTGCACACCCACAATTACCCAGGGTCATGTCCCACATCCCCGTGGCAAACTGCAGCACACACACATAGCAATCACAGCACATCCCATGACAATGTGGCACAAAGTGCAACGCCGACACTGCAGAATAGGGGACACAACTGTGTCCGCCCATGCGCAGAACCAGGCCAATCACATGTGACGGAGCAGGGAACTGTGAGATGCATATGTACGGGTACAACTTCACAACAGTCATGTAGTCCAAATGTCCACGGTCCCCCCTCAAATTGCAAGCACCGCCCAAACACTCACAATGTACATTGTCACACAGTCTGCATGTCTACAAGAACAATGCGCAAACATAACTGTCAACACAATGTCAACATGCATCTCCCCTTCACATTGCAGAGGGACAAACAACACATCCAGCAGGTCAGACCAGAAAACCCATCAGTGATGCCCGAGACGACCACCACACCTTCAACACCAACGCCCTACAACAGCCCATGGACATCCCACACAACCCACCACCAGAACCAGGTCAGAAAAGCTACTTAGAGGAGAACCCAGACTCTGCAACAGAACACACAGCATGAAGCTCCTGCAAGCACGGCAGGCTCACAACACTTCACGGACCCACACAAGGCACCCTAATGCCAGGTGTCAGAACAACAAAAGGAGGTGTCTGAACAGGGGCGGGTGTGGTCCGAACCCATGGAAGGCGAACTAGATCACATACAAGGGTGTCTATTACCTTTCAGGGACCAGTTAAACTCCACAAAGGAGACCCACACTGCCATCGAGACACATGCAGATGCACATTCCCAGTATGGAACCACGCCCAGGGGCATGCACATATCAGTCACACACCCACGTTGGCTCTGCGTATGACGGCCCATGTTCACTCCCCTTAGAAATGAGTGGGTGACGACAAAGCTACATGTCCAAAATCTGACCCGCTGCCTGAGGTGACATGTCTGCGTTTGCTGTGCACAGCACAAAGTAATGTCCTAGGGCCCAGGACCCTCATGCATACAACTAGACCACAGGGACACATACAGAGATCATGTTGAACTGGCTACAGGCATGTGCGCCCGGCCCATTTATTGGCATGGCCACGTGTACAGTGACTCCTGTGCTGGATGTGTGTGGTGTGAGTATAATCCAGCCCGCACAAAGTGCTTGGTGCTGGCAACAACTTCAACAGAGGATACCAGTGCATTGGAAACAGAAAACACCTGTGAAACAGAGACAACAGAGACAACTGCTGAGCAACATGGAGGGAGCCGGAGAAGTACAGAGGTCACCCAACACACAAACAGAAGTGTCCCTAAGTTACAGTGCACTGTGTGGAGCACGCTCATGTGAAGAAAATATCTAGGATTGTGTCACTTCTGGACATTCCAGATGCAGCCGCAGTGGGGGCATCATCCACCTCATCGTCGTCCCAGGTCTCCCACACTGCCCGAGGTGACATTGCTGCTTGAGCTCTTCACAGCACATAACCAAAACAGTAATGGACGATGATTCATGGTGCACTGAGCTAGTGGCACCTGGACTGCTGAGCAGGAGTTATAAGGAACTGAGAGGGACCCCTTTTGAGCCAAAGGAATAGGGTGCAGAACCGTAATGTCAAAAAGAAAATTTCCTTTGGACTAAACACTGAAAATATAACCAGCAAGACATGCTTTAATCACTCCAATAGTCACACAGACTCACCATTCTGGAAATGGTCCTGACATCCACTCAAACCACTCACACGCCACCTATTTTATTCATGCAGTGCGAATAGAAAGCTAAACCCAAACTAGAAAAACACAAGTTTGTTTGAAAAGACAATGTATTATTTTATTTATAAATGTGTATTTAAAAAAGCGAAGACAAAATTAATTGGATAAAAACCAATCTAAAATAAAGTAAAATACAAATTATACAAAGAGAGTACACATAAAAGAAGACAACAGACCTTGTCATAACATCCACATCCGTGGTGAAACACTAAACATCGACTAGAACCCGACATTCTAATTGATTAATAATCTGTGGTTCCAGCATGACTACGGATTGTGAAAGAAAGCGACTGAGCTGAGCAGGGGATCAGGCGGAAGATGGCATCCACGACAGGTGCTAGCAACTCCGTCCATCTGCCAGTACGACATTTTCGACACTGGCAGTTGGCGGTTGGACTTGGCCCTGGCGATGGTGGCGTGTGCCTCCTGCGGTGATGCGACATCCGGGCCGGTCAGGACTTGATTTGATGTGTGAGCCATGGTGGGCCGGAGCTGAGGCTGGAGGCAGTGGACAGCGCGGGGCCACAGACACATGGCATTGATGACCCCAAGGCCATCGCCTCAGAGCCCATCCAATATCTCAGAAGTAGGTGTCCAGGACCTGACCAGCACAGAGTTAGTGGCCCTGGATGCACTGCGGCCGGCAGAGGCCCCCCGCCACGGGACGGTGACTTGCGGGGCAGTCAGATGGGCCACGCAAGCTGAGCATGTCCTCATCAATGTGCGAGGTGCATGTGGCGGAGGGTTGCGGGGGACAGTGGAAGGTGTCCTCCAGGGCATGATGCAGAGGATGGAAGCTGTCCGGAAGCAGCAAATGGAGGAGTGGAATGCCACAGCATCGTTTTAGCCATGAGGCCAGTATCACTGACATGCTGGCGACGACGACCCCAAGTCCGTGGACTCAGTTGCCACCAAAGTTCCACCAGAAAGTGTCCATGGGTCTCGGGGAACAGACTTCGGGCACTGGGGCTGAAAGGGGATACAGTCTGCGTTGAGGCCTGTACTATGATATCAAGCCAGCCATAAATAATTCAAGACTGAATTCGAATAGTGTCACCTACGCGCCCGCAGCGTAGGACAGAGGCAGCTGTCAGAAAAGGCCCACAGCTATGTGTCGTGTTGCGATGCACAGAGTTAGTGACACCAAGGCAGTTGTCGATATTGTTCGATCACCTCCATAAAGATGGTCCTTTTACCCTCCGGACTGAAATGCGTCATCCTCTTACACCTCTCCGTGCGTGCAATGATATGTACTCTGCCTTTGAAGGATCGATGTTCAGTCCCAATTCTGTGACATACTCGAGCAAAGCGTAGGCCGAGAGCAGTAGTCCACGTGGGCCCACAGAATCTTTCGGATGTGATGTACCACTAAGTCCTGGTGGCATCACATCTAATGGTGTATAGTGATATGCACTCAGCCATACTTAATGTGCTCTGCCATGGAGTAATCAAGACTCACTTCCAAATGTGTGACCTAGTTGGCCACAGTGTCGGCCGGAGGCAGCGGTCAGCGTGGCCCAGACGCAGCTCAGTGAACTCCTCCTGGATCACTAACACACGACGTTGGAATGGCATTTGTATTACATTTGTGGATGACAGGTAGTAGCACCAGAGCTGTGCGAATGTTCAGTCAGCGACGATGACATGTCCTGCCTGGTACGGACTGGAATGGATTGGCGTGAGGCCTGCTGTGCCACAGTGTAGGCGACAGCATAGTCATCAAGGACCCACAGACACGTGTGGTTGGGATACCAGGCACATACTTGGTGTCACCACATCGAAGGGAGTACATTGAAGTAAACTCTGCATTGATGTGCATACTCAGACAATGTATGATCAAGACTCAGTTCCAAATGTGTGACCTACTTGTCCGCTGTGGAGCTGTGGAGCTTGCACCGCCATGTGGTGGGCCCTCCTTGACACACAGTTGGGGGCATTGAGGCCTGGGTGCGCAGGGCCGGGCAGAACTGGTTCGGGGACCAGCGTCCCGGGGTGCAGCAGGCGCATAGGATCGCTGGCAACACCGCTCACGGTGTCGACTTCGTGGCGGGGTAAGAGGCGCCACCCTGGCAGAGACATTGGGCATTCTGCAAGAGGACCTCGCTCAGAGTTGCGTGCCTTTTATTCACACCCCTACACTGGCCTGGCGTACGCCGGGCCAGCCCACTGCGCTCACCCTTAACGAGCTACATTTCCACGATCGTCCCCACTGCCTGGGGTGACATGGTTGCGTCCACTGTCCACTACACTCTAAACACCAGTGGTGTGTGTCGGCATGGATATGTGCGTGGTCTACATACTGCAGTCTAGCCCTCACATCCACGCCACACTTGGCGTAGTGTACAGTCTCATTCATCTGTCACTTGTCTCCTTCGCACATGCCTGGTCCCCGCCTCTTCCGACATTCTGCTATTGTGTGGCTGGCCCAGGTTCCCACAGTGAGATGTGCTGTTGTGTCTGGTGGGGGTGCATGTTGTATGTGAGCTTGTGACGAGTGCATTTCCTGTGTCGTGTGTTGCATGATTGTGGAGTTGAGGTGTGTGGTGTGTGCAGTTGGCATTGGCCAACGAGCAGTGCATTTCCATAGGTGCCACCCTGGTGGCGCAGGTTTATGATGGACTGTCGGAAGGTGTGGGAATCATGCACACTGCCTCGGTTGTTTGCGTTGGTGGGGATTCCCAGGAGGTCCACTATTGCCTGCACCTTGGTGGGATACGTGCGCTTTCTGTTGCGCTTATTGTGTGCAGTGTTGCCAGGGGCCACTAGTGGGACATGTGTGCAGTCAATTGCCCCCAGACACGTGCAGGCAGCCAGCTGTGGCATACACGCCTTGCTTGGTCTCAGGCTGTTCCTGCGCAGTGTGTGCGAAGTATGGATGGTGGGATGCCAAGCTGATGATGTCATCCATGGCCGTTATGAGGGACTTGGATTGGCCTGGCAATGTGACTCCTCCGTCTCAGGCATATGTTGGTTGGAGGGTATCAGAGACCAACTGGTGCAGCACGGCCATCAGCTTTGTCTGAGGTGGGATGTTGGTTGTCTGCTGTGTTGGTACCATCAGACTGTGGACAATGGTGGTCAGGATGAGGAGGGGGGTTGTCCCTTTGAGCATGCAGTGGGCAATGACATTCTCTGGTGTTGGGTCTGTGAGGTTGGTGCATTTTTGGAGGGTTTCTGTCTTTGTCTGCTCTGCCTCAGTGTTGGTCGGGGTGGGGGCGGTGGGTGTCTGGGGGGTGTGGGTGGTCATGGGGTGTTGGCGATGGGTGTTGTGGCCCTCTTGGTTGTCCGGCCCGCATGTTCAGTGGCTCCATGGCATCTGTTGTTCTTCAGGTGTGGCTGTGGACTGGGCTCCCTTTTGTGGTGCAGGCTGCCGTCCGACTTTGCACCAGGTTGGAGCAGGTGTTAATTTCCTGCAGCTAACGCTCCTTATCGCATGTTTCGTGGTCTTTTTGCCGATCTGTCTGATCATTGAGAATGTTGTGGAGTGGTATTGTCGCAGATTTGTGCTCGGGAATGCCCACTCTGCATCTCATTAGCGATAGTTGCCGGGGTCATGTGTGGCGATATATTTTGTGACTGCTATCACGGGTAGACTGGTGTTATGGGCTGTTGGCACCAGCTTGTGAATGGGATGATAAATTTATCGTGACTTTGGATACGATAAAGTGCCGATACCTCGGAGATAGCTCCTTAAGAATATGACCCTGAGACTTTTAAAAGAATGAGATCTGATTTGTAGGCATATGTTAATAATGAAGGGCCACATGTGTAACCAGTTTTTAGTGGTTGCAAACAGCGAATTGGTCTGTTTGCGACCGCTAAAATGGTCTGTAGCATGTATCGACCCAATTTTGTGAGTTGGTAACCTGTTACCAACTCAGAAAATAGGGTTTGTGAGTTGCTAGCAGAAAGGGGTGTGCCAAGGGCATCCCTTCCTAATAGCGAGTCACAGGGGGATGTGCGACTGTTTTGCGACTGGAACATGGTTGCAAAATAATTCCAGTTTACCGCCTACTTCAAGAAGGTGGTAAGCCAGTTGCAAAAGGGAAGGGGTTCTCAGGGGACCCCTTCCCCTTTGTGACTGGAAGCGAAAACACTTCTTAGGATCAGTTCCACAGACCACTGCCTACTCTTAATAAATGAATAACAGGATACATTTTTTTAAAAAAACAAACAGCTTTTTTGAAAAAGCAGTCACATACATGGTGGTCTGCTGACCCCAGCAGGCCACCGTTCATGTGAGTGCTGGCCATTTCCAATGAGTTGCAAATTGCGCCCTGCCTCATGAATATTAATGAGGCAGTTTCCTTGCAACCATTTTCTGAGTAACTGTTGTACATTTCATTTTGCGACTCGCTAATTGTGAGTAGCAAAGGAATCTCAATTTGCAACTCGCAATATGAAATCGTCATACATGTGGCCCAAAGATCCATTTTTTAATTCAGCAAACTACAAAGAAATGTATTGCTATCACGACTTTACACATTATTTTGTACTAGCTATCCAATAAAAAATACACAACACTACACAATGGGAGCATTATGAGACTCTGCCTTCCAAGAGCCATTCTTATTTATAAAAGAAATTCTCTTATTTTCAGAGCATTTCTACGTCACACCCTTCAGCCTTTTACTTTTTATTTGACGCAGAAGCCACAGCAGATTCCCAAAAACCTTAACATTAATAACAAGCTGATTTACTCCATGGAGTTTAGTCAAAACCTGGCTTACTGTTCGAGTGTATGAGTACTGGAATGTTGATGAGAAAATTATTTTGGAAACCAAATTCTGGCAGATAGTTAAAGAAGCCTTATTTCGAGCCTCTATAATACTAAAATAAATGATCCTTTCTAAACAAAACTATCCAGGAGACTACTTGTCTGGGATTCAGAACCATGAAGGATTTAAAGAGACCTTTTATTCCAAAAGTTAATCTGACTACGGTTAATAACTGGCACTTTCTAATGAATATATTTGAATCAGTTATAAATAATATGCTTCAGAAATGAACCTATAATTCAACAGAATTCTCTGTTGAAGGTTTGTACATATGACTCTATAATTCTAAAATTTGCATGCAGAATGTTCTTTCCAACACTCCTGGACCATAACATAATAGTCCTGATCCACGTTATAATACACAAGCACCCATAGTGGTTACCACATAGAGTGTAGACATGTTATGCCAAAGATGTCCAGAACACTCTACTCTCTTAGCTGTGAAAGAACACTTTGCCTCCATTAATGGAAATATGGATGTTTCTAACTTGGTTTTGAAACCACATCCTCAAATAAATAAGTATTCCTTGCCACAGTAATATATGCCATTTATAATTAATGTATTAAATAATCTGAAAAAGAAGCTGCAGAAAGAATTAGGCAAACAGATCAGGAAAATATGCAGTTTCAAGTTATCAATAATAGAATGCACACAATATGTAAAATAGTGTACTTGTTAAATCACATTTTGTCCTCAGTCTTAGACCTCATGAAAGGAGGTCTGAAAGTGTTACAAGATGGGCAGACTCAGTTAAGGGCAATTATACAATTTAGGGGCAGATTTAGATGCATTCGGAAATGGCACCAACAGAGGGTTGGAGCTGTTTCCTAACGCATCGTAATAAGGCCGTCGGATTCCTTTCCAACCAACCGATTAGGATGGTGTCGATCGGAAAGGAATTCAACCAGTCATTCCAATTGGCCTCTGATGGGTTTGGAGAGTCCGTAAACCAGTCGGAATGTCCTCTGTAATCCCAAGGGCCACTCTTTCCGCCCAAGGGATTACAACGTCGGATTCCGACAGCCTTTCTGTGCTGGCCTTTCCGACACAGAAAAGCCATTGGAAGTCGACTTTGGGGGTCCCCAGCAGGGTCCCATGGGTGCACCGCCTTCGGTTGGTGGTCAAAGTGAGCCCCTGTTGATCCCTGCGCCCTATGGCATGCACTTTGAGGTGCCTTGCACGGGGTGCAGGGATGAACTGCACCTCTTTGTATTACAATGAGAGCATGCATTCTGGTTGGAATGCATTGTCCCATTGTAAAGAATAGCAGTGCGACCGGACACTGTTTGGTCGCATCCTAATTGGTTGACAGGCGGTCCCACAACCAAAACGATGTCGGGCGGACTTAAGTCCATCCAACATCATAATTAGGCCCTAAATTGGGCATTACAAACACTTAGATAAGGTGTCATGCCTTGGCAACTTCTTAATGTAAGATCCTTATTCAAACTGTATAATATGACACTAAAAAAACAATAGACAAAAAGAATCCACATATACTTAATTAAATATAGAACACATTGAAGATACATCATTTATAGTCAGTGACTCGCCATCTGTAATCTGGTTAATACATTGTTTTTGTTTGTTACCTATAACATCATTTCATTTTCATGACTGTCAAAAATATAAATCTATAGGTTGGTATGAAACCATGCACATTTGTTCCATGCATAGGAATTCCCTTTCACTCACATCTGTTTAAATGAAAATGAGAAATCCTCTTGAACACTCTCTTTTGTGTGACAGAATAATTAGCGCTTTGATGACAGGTTTAAGTTGCATCTTTTCTGTACCCCTGCATCATGAACTTTTAAATAACTGCTCTTTTTTGTTTTTAACAAAGGTCACTTGTTGCAGATTGGAACCTGGCCAGCCGTACCTCATAAGGGTTTCAGAAGCAATACAGTGTTGTGGAAAGACCTTGTATCTTCACCTAGAAATGTTATTAGAAACATCCCTTGGCCTAGTATAAGTATGAAATCTGTGCATTTTCTGATTTGAACAGACTATTGTGTGTTTTCTTTCAAAAAGAAGTCCCTTTGACTTCTGTGGTGGAAGTTTATAATCTGAAGTCAGACAGGACTGCTTCAGAGATGCAACAGCTTTTATATGCACAATAAATGACACATTTTGCAGACATCATGCAAATGATATTTAATTAATCTGTAACAACTGGCGGGTGCATTTTTTCAAGAACATTTGATCTGATCCAGTCCTTGGACTGATTGCATAATTTTTTCATTCTCAGTTCTCCAGCCTTTTTGAATGATTTCCGATCATAATACCGTTAATTGGCTGTGGTATCATCATCTTTCACTTCTTCTTGTTGATGTCGGCATGTCCTCTGATGAGGAATGAACTCATCAAGTTAGCCAACCAACAAATCTTAACCCATATGCACCATATGTCCACAAAGCCTGTAAGAACTGAAAAAGAAAATCTTTTTCTCTCTTTTAATGGACTATTTCAAATGTCTTTTTTTATACTGTTATTTTCAATCTTGCCCATCCATATTATCACTGGTATGTTTATTCACCAACATGCATAAAATGCTCTAGATCGATTCTAAAATATGATTTTGTTATTATTAGCTGTAACACAAGGATTATCAATATTCATGCTTTGCTTTGTGAACAATATTTTATCACATATGTTTTATTTACCTTTTATATCTACAATGCATTAATGGCTTTTATGTTATTTTATATTATACTTCAAGTATCCTACATATGTTTTAGAAATTTTAGACACATATGTTATCCTAGGTAAATATAGACAACAACTTGGGAGCATGAATGTCTCAACAAATTAGTCAAATTTATATTGGTTAGGCATGCCCCTATGATGTCATATTTAGTTATACAAGCTGGAAATTGCATAAAGTCCCAAGGTCCAATGCTATCCTATGTAGGCCCTGGCTCCACCTTAGTTCATTGAAGACACAATATTCCCTGATTCATGCAGAATCATTGTCCTGTTGCCTGTTAATGCAGATGTCGGCAGACCTTATCATCTCTGCTGAATGTCTCCTCCTCACCATGTCAAGATACAGAACGTACAGACATATAATCAGAGTAATGTAGTCTGACTAGATGTAATTTTTCCTTATATTTTCATCTGGGAAACCTAACTTGATACCATAACCTGTGTCAAACAGTCCCCCATTTGCGTCAGAAATTCAAATTACTGATAAGATTTAATATATAAAGACTGCCACATGGCAGGATAGGTCATTTACCCAGATTCTTGCCAGATTCTTCCAGAGACAATCTCACCAGATGCCAGCGGACTTCACACTTTGCAGATGATACATCTCACCTGAAGACCAATGCTGATAAAGCCAAGTCCCAGAGGAAGACTGACTCCCGCAGTGGATTCTTGTTTTTTCACAGTGAACACTGTCTTCACATCTTCACTGATAAAGACAGCCTTTGCTGTCAACAATGTATGTAGTACGTCCTAGCTCCCTAAGAACTCTGGACTGAAAGCTGCTCTGCCTTTCATGTTCTCATTGTGTAGAGCATAGAAGTAGTTGTTAGAATGTTAGGTTCTGGATAACATTTTAAATGACATTTTAAGAATGCTGGAAATGAGCATCTTATTTTCTTTATAACGTCTTGTTGCTGTTTATTCTGTGTAGTTGTTTTAGATGTACTGAGAAACAGATTGCTTCTGTAGTAATAAATGCTTTTAACTTAAAAAGTGTTCATTTTTCTTAGTATAGTTGTGTGATACTGTAAACAATGAAACAAGCTTTGTTACTGTTCCCACGGCTCCCCTGATCCCTTCATTGGGATTGTTAGTAACCCAAAAACAATATTTCTATGTCAATTACACATTGAATAATGTCTTAAGAGGATATAATTCCTTTCACATTCATCACTGGTGCATTGAACGAAGTTCATCCTTGAACACCTTGTAGAGTTACTCCAAAGTTGTAACTTTAATAACAAATCCTTGTAAGGGTGACCCTCAAACAGTCACTAAATGAACCTGTGCTTAACCTTCAAGTAGCTTGGCACAAAAGCAGTCTTGCTTAACTCAGAGGCACTGTGTATTTATGCAGTGCAGAAACAGTACAAGAAAAATCTGACACCAAAGAGTAAAATTTTATAAATAAAACAACACTAAACCAAAAAAAAAAAAATAGGTTAGAGTATAAATGGAGTTATGATTTTTTTAAGTTTAAGAAGAATTAGCGCCAAAAATCATAAAGTGCCAATTGAAGGTATCTGGTCATGCTGGATCTGATCAAAGTTAAAAGTTCAGGCTGACAACGATGGAGTGTGGGTAGGAAAAGAAAGACCAGACTTATCCCAGTAGAAACTTCACCTTCTAACTTAATGCATTTTTCATGCTTGAAGCACTTGTCAGTAAGGTAATCGTCCATAGGGCTGCAAGCTAGATCCAGAGAGGGGCTCATCAGTGGCGGGTTGTGGAGCTTCAAGCATTGGTCAGAACATTGTATTGCTGGTGTAGTCTTCATCAGCGCAAAGAGCTGGTAAACCATCGGAACTCGTCATTGACAGGTAATGCAGGACAGTTGTTGATGCAAAGTGCTCCAGAGACAAAAGTAAGGGGTCTGTATCAAGAAAGGGGACATAGGCAGATAGATGTTGATAGAAGTATGTCCCATGTTGACCTCAGTGAAGTCCACTAGCATTCACAAGGAGAGCAGGGACGGTTCTTTTTGAAGAGCCCAGAACCTTTGATTCTTCACCTGAAGTCCAGATTTTGCTGATTTGGGGATGGAGGGGTGCACTCAGACAGCAGCCAAGAGTCCAGGGCCTGGAGGGTAACGCCTTGGAGGTTAGAACTCACTCCAGTAGAGGCCAGCAACATGGTTCAGAAAAGACCAGCTGACCCTTGGAGTTACTGCTGGGGTCCTGGGTTCAAAGCAAGTAGGTTGAGTCTTCCTCTAGGCTTCAGACAGCAGGGCAGTCATTCTTCTGAGCCTCTCAAGTTCCAGGAGTGTTCGAATGAGAGGTTCTAAGGTTTCTACTTTCATACCAAGTGGCATATTGTATGTGGGGCCCACTTCCCTTGTCTTAGCCTAAACTGCTTCTGGTCAGTTCTTCCCTTTCTCCTTGGGTTAACTCCAATCTGTATAAGGGGACAAATGGCAGGCAGACCTAGGTGTAAGCTGCATTTGCCAGTGATGGGGCAGATATCTTCAGAAGTCATGATGAGGCTGGGTACAGCCCTCAGGCCTCCCTTCAAAGCTAAGAAGAGGCAGAGTATAAGGGGGGCAGAGTATAGCCCCCAGGTTATCCTGCTCATGAGAGGAACACCCTTCCCCACACTCATATCCCTTTTGGCCCTTGTCTGGAAGGAATACACATCACACCACAGGAGAGCAATTAACAGTCATATGACCCTGGAGTGGCAGGAATGCACATTTGATGTATGCAAAAAGAAACAGCTTTCTTAAAGTGGCATTTTCAAAATAGTAATTTAAAATCTAAATGTGCCATTAAAGAGGATGTAAAATTATAATATAAGGAGTGGAAGATGTATTTCTCTATCGGCTCCCAAATTGGAGGAATCACTTTTTAAGTGTAATAGTGTAGCACAGTGCTAGTCTCCAGGAGAGCTAGCCTTGCTGCAGAGAGAATATTTCACTGCCAGGACATGTAAAACCTAAGTACAGATGTCTTCTTTGCTAAATACCATTCACCCTGCCCTATGAGCCTTTAGGGCCTACCTTAGGGGTGAACAATGAGTTTTAAAAAGGAAGGTTAGCAGGCCAGTAATGTTTTATAGTGCTACTTCAGCAGATGGCAAAATTAATGCTGCAGTCCACTTGTAGCACTTAATGTACAAGTCATGGATACATGTAATTCTATTAACTAGGGAGTTAGAGGTATAACAATTTTACCATGTTTGGAAGGGAGAGCAAAAGCACTTCACCACTAATGCCAACAGTAACGGGTTAATCAAAAATAGCGTTGTGAATGCCACATGCAACTGGGGGAATAATATGCAAAAGATAGTCATGGCAGTTCAGGCTGGACTGTTCCAATTCGATCATGGTCAAGATTGATTTAGCATATAGCTGGGTCCAAACTGTGGTGGCGTGGTGTTTAAAAAGAACCATAGATTGGGATGCGGGCCACGTAATTGCCAGTAGCTGAAATTAATTCTAGTATTCCATCCATCACTTTTTGTATACTTCAATACGGTGTCCTAAGTTTGATGGGTATGCCCAAACGTGGGTCCTGTGCACACTGTGTCACTGGAACCAAGCTATACCTGGTTGATGAGCCCATAACAAGGGTGAAGCGGGTCTTGGGTTGCTTGTGTTCTAGTTCATGGAGGAACTAGCTTGGCAGTTTGGGCTGGACTGCTCTCATTAGAGCAGGGTCAAGACTGATTTGCATGTAGCTGGGCCCAAACTGATGTGGCACTGAGGTGGCACAGTGTGCAAATAAAGGATGGTTTGGGATGCGGCCAGAGCAGTTACCAGTGGTTGAGATTAATTCGAGCATTTCATCCATTGCTTTTTGCATACATTTTGCAAAGGGCACCTTAACAAAACACACTCCAGGTAACCAAAAAGAAGTCATATAATGTATAGCTTCATACAAGTATGCAACTCAGGCCTCTAGTCTGCAATGTCAAATGGCCTTGTATTGCCACAATTTATGTGATTCTGCGTAATATAAATAGGAAATTTGGCCATTAAAAACAATGCAAACATTATAAGGTCCCCTTCATTAAGGCATAAAGACCACAGAATGTTGAATATTGTTTCTGTGTCAGGTGTGTATCCAGAAGGGTCATGATAATCTGAGCCTGCAGTATCTCTGAAACATTCTTTTAAATAATAGCACAAACACCAGAACCTAATTACTGTGCCATTCTATTGCAAATTAGAAATGTGAGATGACCCTTTGCTATCAATTAGAATCTATTTTGAAATAAAATGGAAACAGTTTTAAGATATGGGTTACATTTGATGGCTATCATTTCATACACTATGCTGCAAAGTTCAGAAGCTATACAGAGGCCTGGACATCTGTTCCTTGTCATAAAAATTGTACGAATGAATGTCAATCCATCAATCAAGGATTTAGAGAGAGTGGCAAATCAGCTATGAGAGTCTCAAGATGCTGGAGATTGCTAACCTCTTCATGGTGATCTGTTCATTCAAACACCCAGGTATTGAGTGCTTACCTGATTTGCTGGAGTGATGAGGCAGTCCTGAGGTTCAGGGGAAGGTTGTTCCAAGCTTTGGCAGCCAGGTGTGAGAATGAGCATCCTCTGCTGTGGCTTTGGAGGATTAGGGGGTCTCAATGAGGAAGAGGGAGGTGAATCATAGGTGTTTGGTCGGTTGGCTGAAGGTCATGCGTTTGTTGATGAATGCTGGTGTTCATTGTGCAGGGTTTGTATGCATGGATTAACGTCTTGAACTGGCATCTCTTCTAAGCCGGGAGCCACTGCAGCTTCTTGAGGAGGGGTGGGATTTGGGTCCATCTGGGGAAGACAATGGTGAGTCTTGTCACTGAGTTCTGTATTGTCTGTAGTCTATTCAGGAGGTGTGTATTATTCCTACGTAGAATGGGCTCCCATAGTCTAACCTGTAGGTCAGTGGTTCCCAAACTTTTGACTCCTGAGGAGCCCACTGAGTCACCACTGGAAGTCGGGGACCCCCAATCAATTTGTATGATTTAAATTTCAAATGTTAAAACTGTAATTCGAATAAAATAAACACGTGTGCACACAAAACATATACTCAAATTACTAAGGATTTTAGGGGCATATTTACAAAACCCTACCACCATGGAAACATCACTTTTTGCAACATTCGCGTTGTTTAAAAGGCAGCGGTAAGCCACTTAACATGCTGCCTTGTAAATAAGGCCCCCTTTCGCGCAATGCTTAGCATGAAAGGGGTGGGTAGTGGGTTTTGCGGTGGGCGTTCCACCGCAAAACCCATTGATTTTGATGCTTAACTTGGCGAAACGAGGAGAAATGCTTTATTTCTCCTCATTTTTGCTTTTTCCATGTGTTCTGCCTTGTACAGCACACATGGAAAAAGCAAAACGCCTTGCATTGTTTATGTTCAGGAAGGTGACCCTTCCAGCACATTAATAATCATTAAAAAATATGGCATTTTGTAACTTCCATGTGTGCTGCATTAAGCAGCACACATACAAGTGACAAAACCCCATTTCAAAATTGTTTATGTGCAGGAAGGGGGGACCTTCCTTTACCTAAACAATCTTCCCCAGCACGCAGACACCCTTGCACTGTGTTGCAAGGATGCCTGCATTGGCGCTACACTGCTAAGCGTAGCACCAGCACAGGGCGAAATGTAGGGCTGCATTCTTGTAAATATGGTGCAGCCCAGCGTTTCTGAAGTGGCGGCGGGTGTGGTTAAGCCACAGAGGCTAATGACACGCTCCACCACTTCTTTTGTAAATATCCCCCTTAGTATTTTATATTGAAAGAATTTGCAAAAAACTAAAATTTTAATGGGAAGGTTGATGCTGCACCTCTGTGACTAACTTTTAAATGGTTGGTTTTATTCCGCAGTACGAGGCTCCTGCTCCTGCCAGGGCCAGACTGGAAACCCAAAGCAGCCCTGGCAATTGTTTTCAGACCAGTCCCCATACGGTGCACACCAAGTGCATTGAGTGTGCCTGACCACTACAGAGGGGGCTTTGGGAGGCTCTACCCCCAAAGATATTTAGGAAACAATGGTGCAGTCTACAACACGTTTATCACTTTACATCACACACATATAGAGACAATTAATCATAAGTGTAAATCAGTGTATAGAAAATGTTACATAAGGCAAAGGGGACTACAAGGTGTAGGATTCACATGTCATTTATACTGGTAGGCATTATTAAAGAGTGCATGGTCTGGAGCAGCACAAAAAACTCGTGATTTTAGAACATAAGACAGTGGTTAGCATTGACTTTAACAATCAAAATGGATTTCCACCCTGATAAACCTTTTTAGCAGCATCGGGATAATGAAAGACTGTGAAAAAACATATGTTACTAACTTGTACCATGCAGTTTGCAAGCAGCTCTTTGATGACAGTTTATAGGTCACTGTGCTAGATTACGGTTGTCACTTATGTACTGCACAGTAACAAAATAATCTTTGTGACAAAAGCAGTAACCCACTCGCCTATGCACATAAAATACTGTTATTTAAAATGCATAGTACACGTTCTTTGCAGTAGGCATATTAACCCTCTGTGCTACATTAGATAACTCAAAACTGCCACAGGACAAAACTCTAATCTCTCTCCAGCAAGTACATTAATCACTGTGTTATCTTGACACTTTTATTGTTGCTGGAAAACTGCTAATCATACAAGGGCAGTGCTTTCTAAACTGCTGCCTGCGGACCCCCTGGGAAAGTGTCAGGGACCCCTGGGGGTCCCCGGACCACAGTTTGGGAAACACTGCTGTAGGTGACGGCTTGCGTGAATGTCCTTCTGGTGTTCACTGCGAGCCACCTGAAGATCTTGCGGAGTATACGTAGGATGTGGAAACAGGCAAACCAAACTGCGTTGACCTCATAGATAGCTTGCAGTCCAAGGTGATGCTGAGGTTGCAGGTGTGGTCTGTAAGGGAAAGAGATGGGCCAAGTTTAGCAGCCCACCATGCATCATTCTAAGGCAAGGTATTATTATTCCCAAAGACAAGGACGTCCGCCTTGTCCGTGTTGAGCTTGAGACAGTTGTCTTTCATTCAGTCGGCGGCATTCATCATACATTTGTGGAAGTTGGCTTTGATGTTGGAGGGGTCTTCTAACAGCGAGTGGATGAATAGAGTGTCACTGGCGTAAGAGATGATGTTGAGTCCATGCAATTGGATGGTGCTGGCCAGGGTGCCATGCATGTATTGAAGAGGGTGGGACTGAGTGATATTCCTTGTGGGTCATCGTAGATGATCTTCTTGGGTTCCGAGGTGAACAATGGGAGACAGATTCTCTGGGTTCTTACAATGAGGTATGATGCAATCCATTTGAGGGCGTCACCCTGGATTTCAATGTGATAGAATCTGTTGATCAAGATGTGATGAGACATGGTGTCGAAAGTAGGTGACAGGTCCAGAAGGATAAGGGCAGTCCTTTGGCTGCAGTCCATGAGGGCCTGATGTCCTCGGCCATTTCAATCAGGGCTGTCTCTGTGCTGTGTGCATGTATGCCTATTTTGTTAAGCTCTTGTATATCTGCAAGAGAGCATCCACCGGTTCATCATTTGCACTTTCATAACTTATGAAGCTCTTGTATATCTACATAGTTGTGGTGCATGCTTCTGATCTACAATAAAAATGTTTCTTAAAGTAATGTGTATGTTAACATGTAGAAGGTAAAACAAATACCTCAATATCCAAATGTTATGGTACAACTAACCTTAACTTAGCACTATTCCTATAATTATACTGTCAAAGATAAACAGAGGAAAGCATTACCAGACAATATTCTGTTACATAGAGTACTGCACATATTACCTGTTAGCTACACTGAGTACACTTCAATGATGTAAAAGGTACTAATTCAGGGCCTTACTCACAAAGGAAACGGACTTTTTTTGAGTAAGTTTACTAATTTTCGGTATTAACCAATGGCACTATTGAATTGACTTACATTTTTGTAGTACGCCCACACTACACATAGCCAACCAGTAGTACTGCAACACAAGTTACCACAAAAGAGCAGTTTATAATACCACTTTGTAGTAACTTTTGTACTTTAACCCCTTCGCTGCTGCGGACATTCCGCCGCAGCGCTGGGGGGGGCAGGGGGGCAGCGCGGTGGGCCTGTGCTCATGACGGAGCCGCTCCGTCATGAGCCACGGTTGAGCTGTGCTCATGACGGAACGGTTCCGTCATGACTCCGCCCAGTTGCGCTGTCCCCCCGCACAGGCGGGGAAACAGCGCCGCGTAGGCGGAGCGGCCGCCAACGGTCGTGTCATGACGGAACCGTTCCGTCATGAGCACACGGCAACCGTGGCTCATGACGGAACGGTTCCGTCATGAGCGGGGAAGGGGTTAAAATGTACTACAAAGTGCAGTATGTGAATCAGGCCAAAAGAAGCTTACCCTATATAGAGAATACAGTAGTTCTGTCTCTGTTAACATAAATAAAAATGTGAAAGCACAATCCGTGTAAGCCAGGAAGGCAAATAAGATCCTTTACCCCCTGATTAGCAGCCTGCCAGCCCACCAGGTGTGCAGAGGCTTTCACCTATATTGAAAGACTGTGCACCATGCATATAGAGATTCCTGCATGGCTGGCTGAGACACCTGTGATTATAGTGCATCCAACCTTTCATCATATGCATTTATATGCATTTTCAATAATGTTGAATACTGAGTGGGACACCCTATGGATGAAACCTTTTCTGCATTCTCTCTCACTATGCTGTAACAAACCCTAAAAATGGGGACTTGATACTTGTTAGACCTGTCAGCCTTTGGGTGCTCTTCTGACAAACTTCTAACGTTCAGCCTCCTTTTTTTGCTGAATTCGTTTTTGTTGGCCTTAGGACTCTGTGCACTTTACCACTGCTAAATATAGTAAAGTTGGCTTACATCTGTTCGGTATATTACATTTACTAGTAAAGTGGAATACGATTTACCCAGTGATGGCAAAGCACAGGCCACTAGTGGGCCGGCATAACTTATTTTTCCACCCACTTAAGTAGCCCCTTAAAACATGTCTCAATTTTACTTGGCAGAATGATCCCCTTGCCAAGCTTTGAACTCACTTTTCTTTAGCATGTAAATCACCCTTGAGGAACGCCCTAAACAGCCCATAGGGCAAGGTGCATTGTATTTGAAAACCAGGAAATGTACTTTTACGTTTTACATGTCCTGGTAGTGAAAAACTCAGAAATAAGTTTTTCACTGATGTGAGGCCTACCTCCCCTGCAGGATAACAGTGGGTTACCTTATTACATTTAATACGTGCTTAATAAGTTCTGATAGGGAGCAGGTGGGAAAGTCATGTTTTTGTCTGAGAAACTGTAATATACATTACTCTTTAATGGTATAAACTGGGAGTAGTTGGCAGTTGGCATTTGTATTTTCCATCCAGACAGCCACACAACAGAGGGATTAGGTGTCCCTGGATGTGCAATGTCAGGCAGGATTTTGGGGCAGAGTTGGGCACAGCCTCACTTTCAATAGAATGTGGCCTGCCTTCACACGAAGAGACTTTTGTGCCTGGTGCCGGGACAGGGAGGCAGGAATTTCCAAGCATGTTTGATAGGGGAACCTCTAGAAATGTCTTCTACTTCAAAGGAGTCACTAGGTATAAAAATAAGACTGGACTTGTGGAAGGACTCTCAGAGGGCTGTCTGCTGCTGTGAACTTCAGAAGACTGCATTGCTGTACCTTAAAAGACTGCTCTGCTGCCTGAAGCCTGCCCTAAAACCCAGAGGACTGTCTTTCTGCTTGTTCCCTACACTTCTCCTTGAACCTAGGACTACCAATATGATTGCAAGGCTTAGTTGGCTGACATTCCTATCAGACCTTAAAGGACAGGTAAGGCTCCAACCTTCTCTAACCATCTTGTACCTGGACCCAGTCTGGGTAAGTCCTGACCCTCCAAGTGGTGCCCATGTAGTCCTGGACCTTTGGAAGTGGGTATGAAGTTGCCCAGATAGCCCTAACCCATAACTTAGGACTGAGAACGTTTTTGACCCAAAAGTGCTCTGAGAAACACGAGGAGACCACAACCTACCTGCTTGTCCATCTGCCCAAGGCATTGCATGTCAGCTTGACTTTGAGCAGCTCCTGTAACTTTCTTCTCCACAGAAGCAAATCTTTTTCAGAGGCTCCTTGCAAAAGAGGTAACCAGCCTTGTGGAGCCCCCATGTCTGTAGCTTCAGTCTGCTGGAGATCTTTGACTTCCATAAAAAAGAGACTAAGGGCCCGATTCCTATCTCGTTCTGAAAGCATCACTACCGAATCGGTCCTGGAATGCATTCCAAACGACTTGGATCAACCAAGTGATTTGGATGTATCCGAGTGCTTCTGAATATGATTTGGTCGGACTCCCATTGACTTCAATGGGAGCCTCTGTCCCGATCAAGAACAGTCTCCCATTTCAGAAAGGGGTGGCTGGGGAATATTGTGCACCCTATGGTGGGCATCCCATGGTGCCTGCCACATTGTGCATGGTTGGAAAGTGGGGTCCCTTGGGTACCACCACGGACCCGATTCGGAGAGCCCCGGGTGAAGGGGGGGCTGCTATGGGCCTCCAAAGACAGATTCCGGCACCTGATTCATTCCAGAGAAACCAATTTTGAATCGGTCATCGTACTCGCTTGTTTGGAAACCGAGTCCATAGAGCTGTACGATTTGACTCCGAAAGACGCAAACTATCTGAATGCCTTTCAGAACTGATTCGGACAGCCCTACCGGTTACCAGGCATCGTACTCGGTCATCGGGTAGTGTGCACGATTCAGTCGGAAACAAGGGTTCTAGATCGGATTCGGCAAACACAAATCCGATTCAGAGCCCTTCCGAACGACATTGGAATTGACCCCTAAGTCTGTACAAAGGATTCTTCACTGTCACTTCAGCCAGTGGCTCCCTGACAATGATGCCTTGTCCTCAGACCCCACAAGTTGCCTTGCCTTGCTGAACTTTACCTTCTCAGACATTTTCCTTCAAAATATCTTCTACGTCCGAAGGTAAGCGGAGACTGGACCTAAGCCACTTCTTGCATCCCACCCACGCTCCACCACAGTCAGCCAAATATTTTGACTTTGCCTCTTCCATGCACAACTATATGTCCGCAGTTGGTACTTTGAACTTTTAGGCGCTAGATTTCACTTTATATTTAAAAAATTCATAACTCTTGTACTACTGATTGGATCTTTGCTGTTTTGTTTTCAAATAATTAACTATAATTTACTCTATTTTTCTAAATTTGTGTGGGATTTTTCTTGTGTTCTGCTTTCACTTTATTGCAGTTTGTCTACTGAATAAATACTTAACACATTGACTCTAAGTTAAGCCTGACTGCTTTTGTGCCAAGCTACCAGAGGGTGTAGCACAGGTTAATTCAGTTACTTTTGAGGTCAACTTTGACAGGGATTGTGGCTGTTGCTTGAGAATGGCGCACACCCCCCTCTAGCAACCCAATTTTCCACATTGTTGAAAAGCAAAACAAATTTCCCTTAAATATAGGGATTTTCTGCCTACAAGTCAGGGACATTTACATTATCCATGTTATAACCACTATGCCTTGTATGATGGCTCTAGCTGAATAAATCTGCAGCTGTAGTCCCACACTGGAAAGCGTAGGGCAACTGCCACTGGCACCTCTCTGAAGGATGCACCACTGGATCAAGGGTTTCTGCTGACAGAGCTGCCTGAGGCTACACCCTCAGAAACCCAGCACTTCAGATCTCTAAATGTTAAGAAGGAACTGATCAGTGGGGCAAAAGCGCCACCTTATTCAGCAGTGCCCTCACAACACCAAATGCTAAGACTTTCATTGCAAGCTTATGGGTGAGGTGTTTACCAGCCGAAGCATACAACTCTTATACTAACTTTTCCTCAAGAATCACAAGAGAAAGGCTTGATTCTGGCACTAAGCTGTACTCATCTGTGAATTGACGATGTATTTTAGCAGATTTGATCTGCAACAGTTAACTTGGGGGAAATTCAGAGTTTGTGGTGCTTATCCCACAACTCATAACTCTGCAAACACTCTGCACACTCATGCCCTAAATCACAGCCACAATTTCCCTACACTTTCCACTAGAAATGACATTGGAGAAAGCAAGGATTCTGCTTTTTATGTTAGGGCTACAGAGCAAATTCCGTCATAACAGGTCTCAAATCCCAAACAGACAAGGGTATTGCACAATTATGTAAAGAGAAATATTGTACCTGTTCCAAAGATGACCCCTTTCACATTTCCAAGTCAAGAATGTTTCATTTCTAAGTTATGGGGCAGATTTACAAGGCCCTTGCCCCACTTTTGCGTCATTTTCCCCCATGTTAAAAATGATGCAAATGTGGCGCAAGGGCGTTGTAACTAAGGGGCATATCAGCAAGGGCCAGCGATAATTATCGCTCAGCGCTCTTAGCGTGAGGATAATTATCGCCGGCCAATTCTGAATTTTATCGCGGAGATAGCGTGCTATCAGCAACGCTTATCTCCAAAGCGATAAAATTCAGAGCGCAAGCTGCCAATTGTGAGATTATCGCTGGAAATACAGCAATAATCCCACAAGGTCTGGCGATAGCTTGCTGATAGGGATCGACATACTTAACCATCATATCCACCTTACATAGGATATCATGGCCAAGTCAGAAAAAAAACAGACGTAAAAAAGCAGCGCTGTCCGCGGTTAGCGCTGCTTTTTTTATCGCTAACAGGGTTAACGATATCCTTGATAATAGGAGAAATGTCGCTTAGCGACATTTCTCCTAATATTTTACTCTGGAACACCCCCTTTGCATCTCATTAGAGATGCAAGGGGAAGCGTAGAGTAAAAGGGTGCTAACATGCGAATTTGCGTGTTAGCACCCTGTTGCTGATAGGGCGCTAGTTTTATCTCTGCTTTTTTGGCTTTTAAAGCCAAAAAAGAAGAGATAAAGCCCTTGTTGATATGCCCCCTAGCCCCTTTGGGGCAGATTTACAAGTCCTGTGCGCCACTTGTGCGTCACTTTTAACATGGGAAAAGTGACGTAAAAGTGGCGCAAGGGGCTTGTAAATAAGCCCCTTTGTGTTTATTTTTTCGTTAGGTTTCAGTTCCATCATTCATAATGCAGAGCAGTGGCTGCATAGTAAAGTATTTTGAGCCATAATCAAAGAACTTGCTGTAAAATCCCTGCCTCCTCAAACATAGTACAGCAGAAAGGGAGTGCAAGTGAAGATACTTGCCTTTATTTCTCGGTATTTGCCAGTGAAAATGAAAAGGAGATTGTTTTCACAGTCAATGGTTTCTGTAATTGGAAACATTCTCAGGGAGCTGACGACGGGTCTGTTAAACATATTTCCAGCTGTAGGCACTTACAGTCTGTTTTTTCTTTCCGAACCGCAAAGAATAAAAATTGGACAGTGCGAAGACACTTTCGTACTTGTTAAGATAAAAAAAAATTAAGAGAGGGGAGTTCGTTATCTTCTAAATGAACTGCCACTTCCTTCCGTTAATAATATGGGTGATAATGTCTCCTGATCGTACTTAGAGAAGCCATTGCGAAACACACTGCACTGCAAAAATAAAATATTTATGCAACGCACAATGCACAGTTATGCAATTAAATACTCATGTTTTACACCTTTCAGTTGGGGGTAGGAGGATGTTCAGTGTGAAAGAATAAAGTGACTCCATGCAGGAAAAATCCCTGATTATACACATTAATTTAAGTTGGAGCGAGAAAGAAGTCCAAAGGTGGCTACATATGAGCGGAGTAGGGACCCCCATCAAGGGAGGTACAGTATGAGACTGGAACCGACTGTGTAGGAAGAGGCATTGGGGGGTTGGGACCCTCATTCTCCTCGGGGTCGACACTGACTATGCACCAGCTGATTGTGCCTCCCAAAGGCCTGTTTGACCCTGCAGCCATGTCCGCAGGATGGCATGGTTACAGGCAAAGGCATTGCCTCGTTTAATATGAAGATGACCTAGCAGCTCCAAAACCAGGTGTACATATCAGTTTCCACCTGGGACACTTAAGTAACCATAACCCAGGTGCCATTATGCAAAACTGGGGTCATCGCCCTGGTCAGTTTCAATGCACTGTTATGGCTTTGTGGCAGAGGGGGTTGCTTCTCGTGCAGTGGTTGTGGGGTATTTGCCACTAGCCCACAACTGCCCACACCAAACCTTACTAAATCGGAAGTTACAGCACTTAACGATCTAGGTAAAAAGAATTCCATCATAATTAAACCTAGTGACAAAGTGGGAGGAATAGTGATTATGGACAGCTGTTCATACTCTCAGAAAGTAGAAAGCATGCTCCATATACCAGAGCACTATCAACCAGCTCGCAGATCCGCTCTAAAAGACCTTCAGACCAGAATAGAAGCCAGTACATCCAAAGCCTTCACGGATGGTTACATCTGTCAAAAAGAACTGGATTTTCTAAATAAGAACAATGTGGTCACTCCAACTCTATATGGTGTTCCAAAAACCCATAAAAATATACTGGATCCTCCTTTGCGTCCTATCATATCATCTCTCAATTCATGCACAGAACCACTCTCACAATATGTAGACTGATTTCTTTGTCCTTTGACCAAATCATATCGGTCATACATCAAGGACACAGGCCACATGATCTCAACTGTGGAACATATGCCTTTTAATAAAGAGAGTCAACTTTTGGTCACCCTAGATATAGAATCTCTCTATACAAACATACCCCAGAATCGAGCTTTGGAGGCGATGGCAGCCCTCCTTAACAGATCACCGGGTGAGAGACCCAATACTTTTATCTTGGAATGTTTAGATATAGTACTTCACTATAACTTTTTTGAATTCAAAGAAAACCTGTATAAACAAATACAAGGTACCAGTATGGGTGCTTCATGTGCACCGAGTATGGCCAATACGTATATGGGGGAGTTCGAGCTAAAACACATCTACAATGAAATGGCTCCTTTCTATGAAAATATCAACACCTGGCATAGATTCATAGATGATATCTTTTTTGTTTGGACAGGAACTGAAGATGACCTAAACCAGTTCATTGAATGGCTTAACCACAGTGAGTATAATTTGAAATTCACTGCAAAATACTCAGTGGAAAAGGTGGAATTTCTGTATATCTGGATAAAAAGTGGCAATGAGAACATCGAAGTTAGCCTCTACCGCAAACCTACCGCAAAGAATACAATCTTGCAACATGCTAGCTTCAACCCCTCCTGTCAAAAGGACTCCATCCCTTTCGGGGAGTTTCTCAGAATTAGGCGCAATTGTACGAATACACATGATTACAACATGCATGCAGAAGAATTGAAAAAAAGACTCATACTTAGAGGCTATCCCAAACGCCTCATTAAGCAATCTATGAGAAGAGCTAAATACTACAATCGTGACACCCTTATCTCAGGCAATGAAAAAAAGCCAATGGAACGACTAGTATGTCTGGTTAACCACACATGCTATAATCAGAAACTACAGCAAATACTAAACAAAAACTGGAAAATCCTAAACACCAATGAAAGCTGTAAAATTCTTAAGAAACCCATAGTGGCTTTTAGAAGAAATGCCAATCTGCGAGACAAACTTGTCCATAGCAGAATGAAGCAGAAAAACACCTTTGCTGTACAGAACACCATTGATGGCCTACCACAGATCTTAGGAAATCACAGGTGTGGCACATGCCATGCATGCCCCTCAGCAATTACAACGGAAACATGGACATATGGCACAAGAAGCGGTAGGCTGAAAAGCCATACTAACTGTAGAAGTAACAACGTAATCTACATTATCCTTTGTCCCTGTGGTTTGGGCTACATAGGCGAAACTGGCCGGGAATTTCGAATCAGGCTCTCTGAGCATAAATCGGCCATCAGAACCCGAAAAGAACAAGCTCCCATGGTAAAACATTTTCTAGATTACAACCATGTTGAACATGATCTGAAATGGCTGATCCTTGAAAAAATAGCCTCGAGACCAGGACAAAAAATCAGCAAGGTGCGGAAAAACAGAGAGGCTTTCTGGATTTTCCATTGTGACACAGTTCGCAGGGGCCTTAATGAGGAAATAACTTGGATTATCACATAATTACACCCATTTGGATCTGACCCCACATTTCACACTCCTACTTTGTCATAGGCGAAGAGACAACCATCACATTTAGGATGTGCCGCAGTATTAGCTGAATCTTGAGTCCCTCTGTAGATATGTAGTATACACATTTCTTTTTCTGCTCTACTGACTATACAAGATAGACCTCTGTTTCACAGGCCCCTTCAGTAGGCCTTTATGTCTAAAGCACTTATATCCATTTCCTAGAATATCTAATATATATTAATCGAATAAATCTGACAAGTCTGTTGATAGATTCTTAGTACTATCCCCATACGGCACCCATAAATCGGCGCCCTCTCATATCTTACAAGGCATAAATTAGGTATTTCCATCTACTCCAATATAACGCTGGCATGGTTTTATTTCATATAGATGTTATTATCTTGGAGACGATAGGACAATCATCCTTCTAAAACATTAAACCCCATTCTATGAGAGCCCGTTTTCTCACCTATTTAGAATGGATACGACATCCAACTCCCCTCTAAAATGGCGCTTAATTATATGAATATGCACTTAATCTAAACTCAAATAGCGCTGCACATGGATTTAATATTATGAAGGTGTTTTTATTATTTTTGAGACTGTTGGATCAGTACCTCTCAAAAATACAAAACCTTACTCTATGAGAGCCCGCTTCTTTAACCACTTAAAATGGTTACTAGATCAAACTCCCCTCAAAGATGGCGCTCAAACACACGAACACGCACCTAAGCTAGAAAACGGCGTTTTGTAATCTCGCGAGAAAAGGATTACGATATAATGCGTTTGACTCGCACTCCAATTTCTCGGCTGCTTCTGCTGTTGCTTTCCGGCAAGACTTTCACGTAAACAGGTATGATTCACCATCTTCAAACGGGGAACCTCTTTGCGCGGCTCTGCCTTAGTCTAAACCATCAGCCTATTTTGCGCTTTAACTATTTGGCAGACGTTCTTGCTCACCAGGTCTAAGCTAAATCCATAGATAAAACACGGCCTCTTACTTTTATAGGAATCTTAGTCGTTTTCTTTTTGACTCGGTGGCCTCAGAGTATCCCACTCTTAAAAATAGGTTGCCTCCATCTATAGGATATCGATTTGGGTAACACATGCAAATAAGCACGCAGTGTGACCAAACAGATATAAGCTGTATCTTCAATCTTACATGGCCCTCCTAGCCACAGTAAGCGCATAACGTGTTAGATCTATGACGGACACATGCTTTCCAGCAACCCTATCAAGGCATAGAGTGTTAGTCAAAAGGCCTCTATTGTCCGTCAACCTTGTAATTTAAAACCTATACACACTGAGGTGCCGATTACGATCCTGGAAAAAAATTCCCCCTACGACTCGTATCCGGTCTTTTTACCGTACGAATCGTACAAGTGCCGTACAAACTGCCAACTACGATTCGCATGGGAAAAAGTCCATACAAATCGCATTGGGAATAATTCCCCACACGTCCTCGGGTCGGAAAATGTGTCCGACACGTCCCTGGACGATTTACCGTACAAATGTGAAAAGTGAAGTCCGACCGCGCAAGTACGATCCATCCCGTGCATCTGATGTTACAACCGGATGGAAAAAACACCGTCCGCACCGAACTCCTATAGCAACCATGGAGACATGTGCCCGCATACGCGCCCAACACCCCCCCCAGCCCTCGTATGTACGAGTCGAACCCCCACCCGTGTATGTACACCCGTGTACGTACGAGTCGAACCCCCACCCGTGTATGTACACCCGTGTACGTACGGGTCGAACCCCCACCCGTGTATGCACACCCGTGTACGTACGAGTCGAACCCCCACCTGTGTATGTACACCCGAGTACGTACGAGTCGAACCCCCACCCGTGTATGTACACCCGTGTACGTACGAGTCGAACCCCTACCCGTGTATGTACACCCCTGTATGTACAGCCCGTACCCCCACCCGCGTATGTATGGAGCGTACCCCCACACCAACAGTGTATGTACGGACCGTACCCCCACCTGTGTATGAATGGACCGTACCCCCACCCGCGTATGTATGGAGCGTACCCCCACCCCAACAGTGTATGTACGGACCGTACCCTCACCCGCGTATGTATGGAGCGTACCCCCACCCCAACAGTGTATGTACGGACCGTACCCTCACCTGTGTATGTATGGAGCGTACCCCCACCCCAACAGTGTATGTACGGACCGTACCCTCACCCGCGTATGTATGGAGCGTACCCCCACCCCAACAGTGTATGTACGGACCGTACCCCCACCCGTGTATGAATGGACCGTACCCCCACCCGCGTATGTATGGAGCGTACCCCCACCCCAACAGTGTATGTACGGACCGTACCCCCACCCGTGTATGAATGGACCGTACCCACACCCGCGTATGTATGGAGTGTACCCCCACCCCAACAGTGTATGTACGGACCGTACCCCCACCTGTGTATGAATGGACTGTACCCACACCCGCGTATGTATGGAGCGTACCCCACCCCAACAGTATATGTACGGCCCGTACCCTCACCCGCGTATGTATGGAGCGTACCCCCACCCCAACAGTGTATGTACGGACCGTACCCTCACCCGCGTATGTATGGAGTGTACCCCCACCCCAACAGTGTATGTACGGACCGTACCCCCACCCGTGTATGAATGGACCGTACCCACACCCGCGTATGTATGGAGCGTACCCCACCCCAACAGTGTATGTACGGCCCGTACCCTCCCCCGCGTATGTATGGAGCGTACCCCACCCCAACAGTGTATGTACGGACCGTACCCCAGGCCCCAACACCAGCACCCTCACCCAACATCGCGCATGTACGAGTCGTACCAAGCCAGAGACAAGGACAGCACTGTACAACAAAATGGCCGATGTACACACCGTACAGACGCTAAAAACACACGTACACAACCAGGACAAAGCAAAACAACACAAGAAGACTCCATTCGAATCGCACAAAGCCACAAAACATGTCCAACAAGCACAAATACAACCTATTCACTGACCTGCAACTGCCAAACTTCCAAACAGAGGCCCAAAACACAACCACTCCTTATAACACACCCACCCAAAGTTCAAACACAGCCACACCCACCAATGGACCAATAAAAAGGCCCAACACACACAAACCATGATCCTTTGCAACAGACCCACTGCTGCCAGACCACACCGAGAAACAACTGCACCATAATACAACCTCCACTACACCTTACACCTTCACACAACCACCTTCACAAACACCCCCTCATCACATTCACACACACACCTGCACAACCACACCCACACACCCACAACCATCCACACCCACACCCCCCCACAACCATCCACACCCACACCCCCCACAACCATCCACACCCACACCCCTCACCATGCCCACTAACAAGAATCCAAAGTTCACTAGCCAAGAGTTGGAGGTCCTTATCGACGAAATCCTCAGAGTCGAGCCACACCTCTTTGAAACATTGGTCAGACAGACCAGCATTTCCAAAAAAACAGCCATGTGGCAGACGATTGTCGATGCTGTGAATGCTGTTGCGTCCACCAGAAGGACCAGGCATGAATGCCAAGCCAGGTGGTACGATCTGCGGAGGACGGTCCGCCGCAAAATGACCGACGACCACAACCAGGCCAACATCACTGGAGGAGGGCTGCCCCGCAGACGCGTACAATACCATCCCTGGGAGGAGAAGGTGATGGCCATACTGCCGGTGGTGGCAGTGGACGGAGTAGAAGGACTCCGAGAGCCTGGTGAGTACACAAACAACTCACCTCACATGGGGGGAACGTCATCCACAACCAAACTCACAATCATGCACGCAACCACCCCAAGCTATTGCATGACTCAACCACATTCCATAAACACGCACATGCCACTAGCGCCACCATGCCCCATGCACCCAGCTGGACAATGCCAAGTCACAGGCCACAGAAAACACCAACACAAGACACGGTAACCCGGATGGCGGAAGTGTGGGCCTCAAAAATCACATAGTGCAACTCAGAAGCAGACAACAATGCCCTCTGCCCATCTGGCCTAGGCCACAGCCAGACAAACAGTGTGTCCCCACACAGGAAAGACTTGCCTGCAAATGGCGGACGCCTTGCATGAAGACATGGGGGTGAAGGCACCTTTTTGCACATGACAGCAGCCAATGAACAGCCAACACTGTGAAAGAGTGGCAGCACACACCACCACAGCAGCAGCGCAGACACAGACACTACACCCAATGGGTGCCTGGAGATCAGAAACAAACTCACATGAACAAGCCAAGGGCCATTCAAAGATCTGCAAAAAGTGTGTGCCTAGGAAGCTGGGCTGAGGTGACAGAGAGTGACACACAGAGGGAGGGAGAGGGGGAGAGAGAGGGAGGGAGACACAGGGAGACGGACAGAGGGAGGAGGCTGACACAGGGAGGGAGGGAGAGGGGGACAGAGAGGGAGTGAGAAAGGGATACACAGGGAGACCAATTCAGCCTTGGGTGGTGTGGGAATGTCTGCTCGTCAGCAGGTGGACTGCGTGCATGTAGACAAGGGTTGCCAGTGCCTGAATCCCCCTCTCTTCTCCATGGCAAAACACTGGTCCATGTCTCAACCTGTGCACGAGCACAACGACAGCTACCTGCATTAAATAAGTGTGTGGAACAACTCCATGTGCCCACGTACAGTGCAACATGGAAGGCGCCAATGCATGGCTCGCCACACCTGCTCACTCCACTGCTGACTGCAGTCACAATTGACGCAGCAAGTAAGACTGTGTCACACATAGGTAAAGTCTCAAAAGCTGTGGCCAAGGGACATACCCATGCACAAATGCACTGTGAGTGGAATGCAAGACATATCCAAATACCCATAGGAAATGTGCCAACTTTGAAACTAATGAAACATGGATGTTGCATGGAACAAAAATAACATTGTCTCTCACACACACAGGTCAACGTCGTGGATCACCCCCCAACACTGGGGGGGAAGACTCACAGGACCCGGCTCTGCGGGATGACGATCCCACCGGCAGCGACGACTCTCACCACTCTGTGGACGACCCCGACCAACCTGGCCCCTCTGGTGTCCAACCATTTGCAGCACCTGCATCAGGTACAACTGGGCCAACCACCACCCCACTCCTGCCACATCCCAGGAGACACCCAGGATCCCTGCCCCACCACCACAACGCAGCCAGGCTGACCAGGAGGAACACGGTGTACCGGGCACCCAGGAGGAGGCAGGCGACAACGCAAATGCCACCCCTCAGGGGTCCCGGAGACCCGCTGTGCCGACAAGGGCAGGCCAGGTGCAAGTGGGCAGGGGTGATGGGAGTGGAGGACGGCGGAGGCGCGAGCCTGACCAGTTGGCTGCAGGACCGGTATTTTCCCATATAAGAAACATCCTGGACACATACCGGCAGGACACCACGGGCATGAGCCAGGTTGTGTCCACCCTCAACGAGATGAAGGGGACCCTCGAGGAGATCAAGACCCAGCAGGCCCAGCACCATGCGGAACAACATGCCTGTCAACTGCGACACCAAGGGCAGATGGAGGACAGACAGGCTGAGCTCGTGACGGTGCTCACGGGAATTAACCGTTCACTCCGTCGGATAGCCGACAACATGGGCAACCCTCCCTGTGCCACCAGGCGAAGAACATCACCACCCACAGGGAGGGATCAGGAGGAGGAGGATACATCCGACGGAGCATCCCAAACATCGTCACGGCCTGCTTCTGAGGGTTCCCGCAGGAGGGCGGGTCGTCCACGGAAAAGACCGTGAGGGTCGGCGCAACAGCACCATCTCCCAGGACACCTGGCCTGGCGTCTGGCCCACTGGACCAACAGCAGCACATCAGCAAATGACATTCTCTGCCACATGGACTTGCTGGTCACTGTCTGACCAATGTTGACAAACACTGTGGCATGGACTCTGATGATTTCCAATGGCAAGGACACCAACTCCCCCAGTGAACTTTGGATTCCACACACCCGGAAATCCCCTCTTGTCATCCCCACCCAACACGTACACCAACACAAATAAAAACTTACACGATAAGGAGATGATGCCTACATTTTGCATTATTACCTTACATGTGTCTTGTAAAGTCTAACCATGCCTGAGTTCTCATATGACTTCAACCATCCATACCCTGGGGCCTGAGTCTGGCACAGGACGCACATGGGTCACAATGTATTAGGCAAGACAGACATGGAGCACCATACACACCCGTGATGGGCCCAACCAGCTGAGGGGGTGGCCGCACAACCGTGCCGACAGACATATTGAGTACAGCAACAGTCATGCGCAGAGGTCAGGGATCATGTGGAGTGTCCTGGGGGGCACCCAGGTAAGTGTAGACAGGTGGCAGAACCATGTCCTGCAAGCTTGAGTCAGGTGGATGCAGAGAATGGTGGCCTGGCCAACGTTGGATGCATGGGGATGGCACATGTCACAATACCCACACAGTCATGGACATCATACACAATGCAGAGTCTAATCCCACACAAACAGCTTGCATCTTGCTACTTTACACATAGACACATAGCCACTATCACTGAAAACCATGCCAGACATGCCGTATGCACCGTGGCAACACACCAGCATTGACTGACACCTTTAAAGGGACACCTTTATTAGTCATGTATTCCGGAATGCAGAGGCAACTCGGAGTACACATACACAGGTCATGTGGATTAACATGTGGGTCCAACACTGGCACCCCCCTTCTGCACCACAAATGCGTGATATCCATGGAACTGGCACACAAGTGTCGGGTAACAGCTAAACACCCCCTGCTGCTCACGGAGAGGCTGCCATACACCATTGATCCTCTGATGTGGAAGTCCCACACCATGTCAAGCCAATGCAAACCGTATGTGTCCGAGGGCAGTGTTACACACATTGATGCCATCATCACAATCCACTATCCCATTACAGATGACTGTCAACAAGTCTGACCATCTATTCAGGTGTATCCAGCTGCATGTAATGTGTCCCATGGTGATGCGACATGTCTGCAGAGGAACCAAACATCGACAGGGGCAGTGTGCACACATCGTAAACAACTGCCACACCCAATACACCCCTGATGCATCCCTGACCCAAACTTGTCCGTGCGTGTAACGCTGAGTCAGCACACGATGACGTGTCCATGAGGAATAGCAGTGCCACAACAATGCAACCAGCAGACGCCATGCGCAGGTACCTGGGGATGAGAGACACACAAGAAGTCAGCCACAAAAAGCACAGCCACTTGCATGTGCATGTACTCGACACATGTAAGGATGACAACATGCTAGGTCACAATTATGACTGGGGAAATACACTCATCACTGGCACCATCACTCGAGTGACACATCCACACACACCTCTGACTCACGTGGCATACATGCAGATGGACACACACATCGCAACACATGCCACACGGGGACCAATGCGTGCACACTCAGACACTGGTACACACCACTAAGCAAAGAAGTCACGTATGAGCCGACTCCGGATGTCCTCTTGCGGAACCACATCCTCCACATCACTAGCCCCATTGCCAAGCCCTTCGTCCTCCACGGGTGGATGGTCCTGATCATCTTGATCCAGGATGAGTGGCACAGCTTTCTCAACTGCCATGTTATGCAGCATGCAGCAGACCATGAAGATTTTGCAGACCTTCAACGGGGCATATGGGAGGGCGCCGACGGTCTTGTGTGGGCACCTGAATCGGCTCTTCAGGAGGCCAAATGTCCTATCACTCGCCTTGTCCGCTCCATGGGCGGTGTTGTAGCGGAGCTGGGCCGGCGTGCTGGGGTTGCGGAGAGGTGTGATCAGCCATGGCATGTTGGGATAGCCAGCGTCCCCTACATGGAAACCACATGGACATAAGTAGGACAGGAGAAGCGGTCGGGCTGGAAGTCTACGCAAAATACAGGACAGACAGAGTGTACCCACCAACAACACATGCTCGTTCGTTGCGCAGCTGCGTCATCATTTCAGGCACCCTGCTAGGCCTCATGATGTAGGCATCGTGTGCTGATCCTGGAAAACTAGCACAGACATGTGAAATCACCATGTTGGACAGACACACCACAAGGGCATTGATGGAGTGGTAGTGCTTGCAATTCCTGTACGCTACCTCCTGTGCCTGTGGTGGTACCAAAGCCACATGTGTCCCATCTATGGACCCAATGACATGGGGCATCCCTCCCAGGGCATAGAATCCACGCTTGACAACAGTCAACTCTTCAGGAGTTGGGAAATGGATGAACTCATCCAGGTGAAGCAACATAGCCTCTAAAAAATCATGCAGCACACGGCTGAACATGCTCTGGGACATGCCACCACCATGAGCTATGGTATATTGAAAGGTACCTGTGGCAAGAAAATGTAGGGCTGCCATTACCTTCAGCTTGGGTGTCAGTGCCGTAGGATACCTGTGCAGCGGTTGCAGGTGTGGTGCCAGCCTTGCCGTCAACTCCTCAATCAACGGTTGGGGGAAGCGGTAGCAGCGTACACAGTCATTCTCCCGCATGTCAGCCAAGTCCGGAATTGGTCGGGGAAGAGGCGGCGCTCTGCAGTAAATTGGAAGTGACAAGGAAGAGTGAGTGCACTACAACAACAATTTATATGTACTGAGCACATGTTAATCTGTCAATACACATATGCTACATAGGGAGTCAGGTATGTGCTACATGCCCTGGACACGTATGGCTGCCAGGTGACACTCCTACCAAGACCCAGCTACACACGGAGATTGTGAACCTCCACATTCCATGGCATGGGACTAGCTGTGTCCCAGTGTAAGTGAACAGCCAGACGCAATACAGGAGTGACATACATCAACATATCAGCAGAAGTAGGATGTTGATTGCAGAGACAGGTAGCAGAACACTAGAGCCACAGGTCACATGACATTACACTAGGACAGCCCACACACCTTGCCATGAAGGTGTACATGTCATGACTGACCACACATACATTGAGAGGATGCAGACAGGTCCTTGTTACGCTACTCCGTGTCCCATGCATTCATACACACCTTACATCCGATACCACATGTGGCCTGGTGTACGTAACAGTGTGCCATGTCCATCTACACACAGACACATGTTGGTTGCAGCAACAGCAGATGCTTTTGAGGGAACACCAACATCAAGCTAATGTGAACACACCACACATACATGGCATAGTCACATCGTGCACCGTGGGTAGTCACATGTCTGGTGTGGTAACCCCTGTAGCGGGCATCAGGGGACACTTGCGTGTGTTGTTGACTGTGCGATGCCAGTGACGCTCATCTCAAGTGTGCTGTACGACATGCACACATGTCAAAGGAGTGAAGGGCATATCTGGCACATATAGCACCATCACACATAACATCTGTACACATCTCATCATACATCTATTGCCTTCACAACTCAGGAGTAATGTGCCAGCTCACAGCCTTTCACACCTGTGCCCCACACATGTAGTACTGGCCAGACAATGCCTTGATGTCCATCCATGGACAAGTATGTCAGCTCTATTCCTTTCTGTGTGCTGCCTGTCACCACTGTTATGTGTGTAAGGCACCGTACATTCGCTCTGAGGGCGTGTGTACGTTCCCTATCACTATGGGAGTGCTGCCGTAGGCCTACCCATGTGATAGTGAGCGTACGCGCGTGTGTACGGTCCGTATCACTATGGGTACGCATATGCGAGCACACCCATAGTGATAGTGAGCGTACGCGCGTGTGTATGGTCTGTATCACTATGGGTACGCATACGCGAGCACACCCATAGTGATAGTGAGCATACACGCGGTTGTACGGTCCGTATCACTATGGGTTTGCTCGCGTATGCGTACCCATAGTGATACGGACCGTACACACGCGCGTATGCTCACTATCACTATGGGTGTGCTCGCGTATGCGTACCCATAGTGATACGGAGCGTACACACGCCTGTACAGGCCGTTGCTATGCATTTGGGGTGCCCTAGGGCCCCGGAACGCACCGTACCTGTGTGTGAATCTCCAAATTACATAGGGGACACATGAGGGACAAGTATAAAGGCCTACATGCATGCTGGTTGTCATGGAGACCAAGTTTAAAGTATGATTTTTTTTCAGCAGGTGCACAGCAAAAGTCGGTTTGAATGAATCTACTTTGTTGCAAAGTGGTTGTGGAGTTTACATCATGCTCAAGAAAAAAAAACGAGCAAAGCCACTGACTGTGCTAGGTTTAAAGGGATTGGGGGAAACATAGGATGCAAATGTGAGTGACCAATCACTCTGTACTCCTGTGCATGAAACAGGCCAGCAAGGCAGATATAAGGCAGCCAGGTCCCATGAGAGAGCACTTGCCTGCACATCTTTGGATTCTACGACACTGCTGCTGCTCGTGATTCCCTGGTACCATGTCAAGGTCTGTGGAGAGGGCCCAGCCTTTCACCCTGGAGGAGAATCTGGCATTGCTGGATGTGATCCTCCCACAGTACCCCCTGCTGTATGGGCGACCAGGGTTTCAGGTGAGTGCAGAGTCCACTAGCACAGACTGTGTCCCTTTTTTGTGACTGTGACTTCTGGCATTGTGTCCAGGTGTGACACAAATGCAATGTACTGTAGGGGGGTCCCAGGGGGGGAATGCCTGATGTCTCCCAGCCAGAGCATGCTGTGGTGCATGTCTGCCGTCCTCACTTGCATTGTGTTTACTGTGACAATCACTGCATGGTGCATGCCACATTCTGCCTGTCTTATCCTCCTGGGTATGTTGCCTCTACAGTCCTCATGTGATTATGTGGTCAGCCCAGTGTGACAGGTGACTGTACCCACAGATGTGTGTTAGTTCTGTGTACCTGTGCTGAGAGTGTCCACATGATGTGTCCGTACCCTGGACATCGGTGTGTGTGTAAGTCCCCTGTCATGTAGGTGGGTGCATATGTGGTGTGTAGCACCCAAGCTGCATGAGGGATGGATATACCCTGCCCATCTGATGTGAGCAGGGAGCAGTGCTGTGTGTCTGACGTGCAGAGCCAGCCCCACACCTGTGAGCCCCCGTCTAGTGGCACATGTGCAGAGTGAGGTTTGTAGCTGCATTTGGCAATGGCAGGTGAATGTCCTGTGCCTGTGTGTGTCTGTGTACTCTGCTGAGGTAGCGTCAGTGGCCTGTGGCATGTGACTGCTCTGAGGTGCTGCACATAATCCTGGTGTACCTTCTGATGCACAGTGTGAGTCTGGATCATTTATTGTGTCATACCCCTCATGCCACCTGTGTACTTTTAATGGCACTTGGTGCATTTGCCATTACACAGAGAAAAATGTCCCTATGACAAAGGTGCAATGCTTTGGCTGCATACTATGCCTTGTTGAAACCAGCAAAATTGATCTAATGTATGTCTCTGTGACATGTGGCAGGTGTATTGATGTAGTCTCACTTTTTCAACCCCGCAGGTAGGTGCCGCTGCCAAGGAGCAGATCTGGAGGGACGCCGTCAGTGCCATGAGGAGGACGGATGGTCGCAAGCGGCGCCTGGCCCAGGTGAGAAAACGCTGGCAGGATATCCGGTGCCGGACGCGGAGGATCGCACGGGTCCTGCTGGGGGATTCACCTATGGGCCCTAAGAACCATGGGCGTCGCCGTCTGAACCACATCCACAAGCGTGTGCTGGCGGTGGTCTTTCCAGACATGGACAGGCGCTTACGGGAGAAGCAGCAGCAGGAAGGGGGTAGGTACATGTGTGTTTGTTGTGTGTCACCAGCATTTGCAAGTGCGCAGTTGCATGGATACACTGCCAGTGTTTAATTTTGCGGTGCAGGTCCTGTCACCCACAGTATAGCGGTGCTGTCCTTCCTCCCTTCCCCTCCTTGCCATGTGTTCCCTGGTCTGTGTGTAGTCACTCTTTCACAAGGTCATCTGGGCTGGCAGTTAATCCACGTGACCAATGCTTGCAGCATCATGTGTGGGGGTAGTGTGTAACAGGTTTTGGCACCTTGCCTGTGCCCTGTCCAGTACAGTACTTGTGGGGTCCATGTCAATTGGCACTGATGCTGAGTCCAGACATAGGAGTATGTCTCTGAAGTGTAATGCCTTACAGCAAGCATGTCCTATGTTGTGGCCTGTGACATGATGTGCATGAGTGTGCAATACGCAGAGTGCAGGGATGGTGGCCTGTGTAGCAGTCACTACCATTCAGGACCATGGAATATTCTGGCCACTACTGTCCCCTGGGGCATACTTTGCTAGGTATCATGTGTGTCATCACAATATGTGGACACTCTCAGTGTCTACAGCATAGGATGTGCTCTGTGCCATTGTCCCCTGGCACCATGTATATTTACGTAACGTGTTCTACAAGTGTCCACTGTACACCCAGACCTAATTTTCCTCGTTCATACTCACGGTGGCCAGTGCCTGTGTGTCTTGTTACAATTACTGATGATGGCCATTTGTAAATGAGATCGTTGTACAGGCGCACATGGGGTATTTTGGGTGCAATATGGGTTTCTGGCAGCCCATGTGTATTTCTCCCAGACTAAGAGATGCAAGTGCTTCCTGTGTCTCATCACATTGTCTCATGTAGGGGGAGGTTTGTGCGGGCAAGGCCTACATGTCGACCCCTGAAATCTCATTGCTCGGTGTGAGAAGTTGGCCTGGTATATGATGTTCACTAGTTAAAGTGACCACCTTGTACCATGCCAAGCAACCCTTATGGTGTGGTTGTAAGTCAACCTTTTTGTCTTTGAGGCTAAACTCGTGAAGCGTGTTAAGCAGGCTGTTTTACCAAATGTAACCCCCCTTTATACCAATGAAAGGACACCACACAGATATATATTGAAAATATATATGTATTTATTTCTCAAAGTATCCCCTAGACTCTTTATGAGCACAGGAGCACAAATCGTTAAACAAGAATACGTTAGAATACACAGAAGTTGCACTTTATATGGATAGGCCCTGGTGGCCGCTCGAACCATATACTAAAATAGTGGTATAAGTACCACGAACAGAAAAGGGAAAAGGCCTAGGGCCTCTAGAATCGCTGGGCCTACAAGGAGCTAACTTTAGTTAGTGACCAGGAGGTCCACGGGTTGCGTGTGCAGAGCAAATAGTCACACGCGTGCTCCCATAGGTTTTCAATGGGTGCGTAAAAGTTACAAAGTTACTGCAAAAAGGATCTTCCGGATGGACTATGAACTCAAGATTGGAAACACAGACACTAGAGATGATACTCTACACTTGGGCACCGGAGTGCCAGCTTTACCTCACCCACAGCAAGCGGGTGCATAGGTCTCGAAGTGCGTCGGGTTTCTTCTATCTGTTCAATGGAGCCTGAAGACAAAGATGCTGCAGGCGGTCGGTCCGGAAGAGATGCGGTGGATCCAAGAGTGGATCGGAGTTGTAGAAGACCTGTAAGCAGAGGGGACAGTGTTCACAGTCACTAGCCAGTGACCAGCGTGGCACCAGGTGGGTACCAGGCAATGTCGGGTGCAAACAGGAAGAAAGGTGTAGCTTGTCTCTGCAGCCACGTGGTCCCTGAAGTCCGACGACGTCCAGGAGTCGGTTCACGAGCTGTCCCATGCAGGCGACTTGATCGAAGCAAACAAGCCTTGGCAAAAGCAATTGTTGTGGAAAACAAAATAAGCTGATGGTTCTGACCAGCAAGGTCAGAGGGACTGCTCCTTTGGAGGGGAGCAAGGGCCAGTCTGGAGCAACCAGACTAGTGGTGTATTTCTTGAAATTCGTTGCCAAGATGGCCACTAGCCAGCGGGCCAGCAACCGGTTAGGCGTGTCGAGTGGCAAATGCAGAAGGGCCCCACGCAGATCGTGGAGATGCTGGAGGGCTCACCTTTGGTGCAGATGCTGCTCGAGGGTTGGGCTTCTCAGATCCCAAAGCACAACTTGGAGGAAGCCTCGGTTGTTGCGCTTGCAGCTTGTCGTGGTCTTTTCAAGATGGCTGGCTCCACGTGTCTCGGTGCCTCCACGGGTCTCTCTTTTTCAGGGACTGTGGATTGGGCGGTGAGAGGTCTGGAGGTCCAGGTCTTGTCAGTCTCTGGGCTCGGGCTCCGGCGGGAGGCGGCGGCAAAGCAGACGTTGATTCGCTGGATGGTGCTTGCGTTAGCAAGGTGGTCACTCCCTGACCACAGGGGAGATTGGCTTCAGTCCTCTGTGCGGCAGAGCGTCGAAGTTCCCGTCTTCTTCTTAGTTTCAAGTTGATTCCAGGATGTCTAAAGTCTTAGGACACAGCTCCTACCTTTATTCGGATTCTAGGGGCCGGACTACCTGCTAGGTCCCTCCCTAAGGGTGAGACCAGGAAGGGGGGTGGTTACACCCCCAATCCTTTGTCCAGCTCGCCCCAGGTCCAGGGCTGGTGTGCCCCAGGACTGGTTTGAACTGGCATATGCACCGAGGCTCCTTGTGAGCCTCAGGCATGTCTGGTTTCTTTCAAGCCCTACCTGACCAATACACAAAATCCTGTCTGGGGTGGTGCATGCACCTCCCCTGGCAGGAAACCCTTTGTCCACACCTCCCAAGCTGGAAGGACTCCCAGCAGCAGGAGGGCAGACTTGTGTCTGTGGTGGCAGCATCCATTTTGTGGAGCTGAGGCTATGTCTGATTTTACCCGGGTTTCAGGTACTGTACATGTCGTGTCCCTCTAGAAGGGTGGAATGCTAACCCCGTCGCCAGAATTGGCGAGGGGTTAGTATTCCAATTCGTATGACACCTTACTCGACATGTTTTGATAAAGCCAAACCAAAGATAGCATTTAACCGCGAGGTTCATAATGCACTTAAGAGTATATGGTATGACGAAATCTGGAAACAGTAGAAGGAAGTGGTTCCGACCACTGCAGACAGGCTCAGCTCATGCCAGAGCACCATCTCACATGGAACCAAGCACTCTGCCTTCAGGATTGTTAAGGCCTGCCATAGGAGTGTCTTATAGGTTAACATGTGTCCCATTTAAGGTTAGGTATAGGTATACTACACCTAAGTAAGAGGTGGTTACACCAACTTACCCCAGCTGAGTGATCAGCCAGTTGTGTCAAATTTGTTAGGCCAGGCCAGGGGTGGCACAATACATGCTTCAGCCCCTGGTAGGCCTTAGATACACCAATGCCCTGGGTACCTAGTGTACACTGGTACAGGGGCTCACAGGGTGATCCACTTCTAATTGGTTATGCACCTAGGGTGCATAGTGTAAATTTAGTAGAGAGAACAGCAGGCTGGGGGTCTGATTGGCAGGCCCACAGCCTCAATATGTCAAAAACCAGTGAAGCAAAAAGCAAAAATTTGGGGTGACCATAGGATAGCAGACCCTACTCTCCTACACAAACCCCCCCCCAAACGCAGGGACATTAAACTAGCCTTGACCAGTCTCGTCTTCATGTCCTAAGTGGAAGTACCTGGAGAGACCATCTGCATTCCCATGGTCAGTACCTGGCCGGTGCTCCACTGTAAAGTCCATCCCCTGTAGGGAAATGGACCACCTAAGCAGTTTGGGGTTTTCACCCTTCATCTGATTTAGCCACAAGAGGGGCTTATGGTCGGACTGAATCTTGAAGTGAGTGCCAAACAAGTATGGCCTCAGCTTCTTCAGGGCCCACACCACAGCAAAGGCCTCCCTCTCAATAGCTGACCAATTCTTCTCTCTGGGGGCCAACCTTCTGCTAATAAAAGCAATGGGTTGGTCTTGACCATCTACATTAAGTTGTGACAGCACAGCTCCCACACCCAACTCAGAAGCATCTGTTTGGACAATAAACTCTTTGGAGTAGTCAGGACTTTTCAGGATAGGTGCAGAGCACATGGCCTCCTTCAGGTCATCAAATGCCTTTTGACAGCTTACTGTCCACTGAACCTTTTTGGGCATCTTCTTGGATGTCAGATCATTAAGAGGAGTCACAATGGACCCATAGTTCTTAACAAACTTCCTATAGTACCCAGTCAAGCACAAGAAAGCTCGAACTTGAGTCTGGGTGGTTGGAGGAGACCAGTCCTTGATGGATTGTATCTTACTCTCCAGTGGTTGAACTTGGCCTCCACCTACAAGGTGGCCCAAATACACAACCTTACTCTGCCCTATCTGGCACTTAGTGGCCTTGATAGTGAGGCCTGCCCTTTGCAGAGCCTCAAGAGCCTTCTTCAGGTGGATCAGGTGATCCTCCCAGGTGGAGCTAAAGACAGCAATGTCATCAAGATATGCTGCGCAAAAGTCATCCAACCCAGTAAGGACTTGATTCACCAACCTTTGGAAGGTGGCAGGTGCATTCTTCAGACCAAAGGGCATCACCACAAATTGGTAGTGCCCACCTGGGGTTGAGAATGCTGTTTTGGCCTTAGACTCCTCAGCTAATCTGATTTGCCAATAGCCAGCTGTCAAGTCAAATGTGCTCAAAAACTTAGCAGAAACTAGTTTGTCTATGAGCTCATCTGCCCTTGGAATAGGATGTGCATCTGTCCTGGTGACAGCATTGAGTCCTCTGTAATCCACACAGAACCTCATCTCTCTCTTGCCATCTTTGGTGTGAGGTTTGGGGACCAGAACCACTGGGCTAGCCCAGGGGCTCTCTGAGGGTTCAATGACACCCAATTCCAGCATTTTGTGTACCTCAGCCTTTATACAGTCCCTGACGTGGTCAGGTTGTCTGTAAAGCTTGTTCTTTACAGGCAGACTGTCACCAGTGTCCACCACATGGGTACACCAGTCAGTTTGGCTAGGTATCAAGGAAAACATGTGTTGAAATGATTGTAGAACTTGTTTACATTCAGTCTGTTGATGATCAGTGAGGTTGCCTCCAAGGGTCACTCCTTCAACTGAGCCATCCTCAGGGTTCTGAGACAACAGGTCTGGGAGAGGGTCACTCTCTTCCTCCTGTCCCTCATCTGTAGCCATGAGCAAGCCCATGTCTGCCCTGTCAACATATGCTTTTAACCTGTTAACATGGAGTACCCTGTGGGGACTCCTGGGAGTTCCTAGGTCCACCAAGTAGGTAACCTCTCCCTTCTTTTCCAGGATTGTATGGGGTCCAGACCATTTGTCTTGGAGTGCTGCTGGGGTCACTGGCTCCAACACCCATACCTTCTGTCCTGGCTGAAACTCAACCAATGCAAAAACAACTCAACCAAGACAGCCTTTTGGTCATGCCAAGCTTTCTGTAAGGCCTGGCTTGCCTCAAGGTTTTTGGATGCCTTCTCCATATACTCAGCCATCCTGGAGCGGAGACCAAGTACATAGTCCACTATGTCTTGCTTAGGCTTTTTGAGAGGTAACTCCCATCCTTCCTTCACCAAACACAGTGGGCCTCTTACAGGGTGCCCAAACAACAATTCAAAGGAGCTGTAACCAACTCCTTTTTGTGGGACCTCTCTGTAAGCAAATAGAAGGCAGGGTAGAAGGATGTCCCATCTTCGCCTGAGCTTTTCAGGTAATCCTTTGATCATACCCTTTAGGGTCTTGTTGAATCTCTCAACAAGCCCATTGCATTGTGGGTGATAAGGGGTGGTGAACTTGTAGTTGACACCACATTCCTTCCACATAGCTGTCAAGTATCCTGACATGAAGTTGGTACCTCTGTCAGAAACTACCTCCTTAGGAAACCCCACTCTGGAGAATACTCCCAGCAGGGCCCTGGCCACAACAGGTGCTGTAGTGGTCTAAGGGGAATTGCTTCTGGATACCTGGTGGCATGATCCACTACCACCAGAATAAATCTGTGCCCAGATGCAGTGGGAGGATCCATGGGACCCACTACATCTATTCCCACTCTTTCAAAGGGGACCCCCACCACAGGTAGTGGTATTAGGGGGGCCTTTGTTGTGCCACCTGATTTGCCACTGGCTTGGCAGGTCACACAGGAGCGACAAAACTCCTTTGTATCTTCATTCATGTGAGGCCAGTGAAAGTGAGGGACAAGCCTGTCCCAAGTCTTGTTCTGGCCTAAGTGTCCTGCTAAAGGAATATCATGGGCCAAGGTAAGAAGGAAGCCCCTAAATTGCAGAGGTATAACCAACCTCCTGGTTGCACCAGGCTTGGGGTCTCTAGCCTCTGAATAAAGGAGCCCTTCATCCCAATACACTTTATGGGTACCTTGAGCATTCCCAGCAGCCAGCTGTCTGAGGGGTTCAAGAGAGGGACAGGATAACTGAGCCTGCCTCAAGTCAGCCCTTGAAGGTCCCCCTGTCCCCAGAAACTCAACCTGATCAGGTTCAAGCTCTTCAGGGACAGTTCCTTCAGGGTTCTCTAGATCAGCTTCCTGGGAAGTTTTATCATCACTCTGAGGCAGGGGGGAAGGCACAGCCTTGACCCTCCTGTTCTTCTTCTTGGTAGGTGCTTGGTCCATTGTTCCAGGATCCAAGACCTGAGGTTCAGTAAGGCACTTTTTGGCCTGTGACCTGGTCACAGCAAGGACATGTGGTGATATACCTAACATCTCTGCATGTGTCCTGTACTCCACTTCAGACCATAGAGAACTCTCTAGGTCATTGCCCAACAAACATTCTACTGGGAGGTCTGCACTAACCACAACCCTTTTGAGGCCAGTTACCCCTCCCCATGAGAAGTTAACAACTGCCACACTATGTGAAGTAGTGGCATTGCTGGCATTGGTCACCAGGTAATTCTCACCTGGTATGTACTGTCCAGGATCCACAAAGCCTGGTGTCACCATAGTGACACTGGCACATGTGTCCCTATAGGCTTGAGCCACTTTTTCGTTAATTAAAGGAGTCTGTCTGTACTTGCCCAGGTTACTGGGGCTCACAGTCAGGGACAAATCAATGTCCCCATCACAGATCAAGACTGCCTGTGTCAGGGTTCTGTCTAAGTCAGAATCTCCTTCAGTTCCCATAGGGATTCCCACTACACCCTTTGTCTGGGGACCAACACTGCTAACAGTAGTACTGGGAGCAGGTGCCTTAGGGGCAACAGTGTTGGGGGCTCCACCCTTCTTACAATCACTAGTCCAGTGAGTTGTATTCTTGCAATGATTGCACCAGGGTTTCTTTTGACCTTCTTTCTTCTTTCCCTTGGATTGTTGTTGGGACCCACCCTCCTTAGCAGTAGTTTGGGGCCCTGTTGAAGACTTCTGGTCTTTAGATTTCTGATCTCCACCCTTCTGGTCTGTTTTCTTCTGATCACCCCCTTGGCCCTGGTTCTGGTTCTTTTGCTTAACCCTGGTTCTGACCCATTTGTCTGCCTTCTTTCCCAATTCTTGGGGAGAGGTCAGATCAGAGTCAACCAAGTGTTGATGCAGTTGCTGGTTTTGACAGTTATTTAAAATCTGTTCTCTCATCATCAAATTGTACAATCCTGTATAATCAGATACCTTACTTCCCAGCAACCAACCCTCCAAAGCCTTAGTGGCACATTCAATGTATTCAGACCAGTCCTGAGTCTGTGTCTTCTGGGTGTCTCTGAACATTAACCTGTACTGTTCAGTGGTTAAGCCTAACCCATCAACTAGGACACTCTTCAGGGCTCTGTAATTTCTGACATCCTCCTCCCTAACAGTGAGGAGTCTATCTCTGCCTCTTCCTTCAAAGGAGAGCCAGAGAATTGCTGCCCACTGGTCTTCAGGAACCTGCTGTACTTTGCAGGCTCTCTCAAGAGCAGTCATCCATTTGTGGATGTCATCCCCACTTTTGTAGGGGGGCACAACCTTAGACAGGTTCCTATTATCAAAGACCCTATCTTTGTCCTTAGGGACAATGCTGCCACCAGTGGGTATAGACCCACTCTCTTTATGCTGCCTAGCCTTGCTCAGTTTCTCTTCCATCAGAGCTACTTCTAGCTCCTGCTTCCTGATCCTCAGCTGGGCTTCTTGCATTCTGGCCTCATGCTCCCTCCTCTGAGGGGTGGTCATCCTTCTCCTGGAGTGACCTTGAGAGCCTCTAGAGGCATGAGAAGCATTAGAGTCACCTGAGTGATTCCTTTGCCTCCCAAGCCCCTGGTTAAGTCCACTAGGGAGATCCAATGGGGTGATCCCATTGTCAGTCCCCAGTAGCCTTAAGTTAGCTGGGCCACGTATAACACTTGGCACTGGGCTAGTTCTCCCTTCATCCTCACTACCTCCTGTATCCCCATCACTTTCCTCCTCTGTAGTATGATTCTCATCTAAGGGATGGCTATTGGAAAGGGGTACTTCAGTAGCATCTTCAGAAGGGGGGCCTCCTGTTCTTGTCCCTAAGGGGCCTAACTGGGAGGCTTTCCTGAGATCTTTCTGATCTTCATCAGCCTGTAAAAGCTCCCTGAGTTCAGCAGAAGTAGGATTCTTGGGCTATTTAAGGCCCCTGATATTTGCCAACTGCCTGAGCTCATTTTGATTAAGGGTAGCAAAGATGGATGGTGCCCTCTGGGGGTCACTCTCAACAGAGATGGGTACAGTGGACCCCTCTGCCCCAGCCATTGCTCTTAAGTGTGGGTGGATGTGTTGCAATCTACCTACACTTGGGTTTACCTACTAAACCTATCTAGTAGTAGTAGTCAGGGTGTGCTACTCCCTTTTCTCTACAACACTAAGTTCAGTAGAACTTAAGTATATCTAATCTTGTTTTATATGTACCTACAGGTACCTATGTGATCTTTCAATTGGTAACCAAGAGATTACAATGGTAAAACACAGCAAGCTCAAATCCCACCGCTGCTCACCAATGTGAGAAGTTGGCCTGGTATATGATGTTCACTAGTTAAAGTGACCACCTTGTACCATGCCAAGCAACCCTTATGGTGTGGTTGTAAGTCAACCTTTTCGGACCAGCTGCCCTAGTGGTAGCGTAGGCTAAGCAGTCTTTGAGGCTAAACTCGTGAAGCGTGTTAAGCAGGCTGTTTTACCAAATGTAACCCCCCTTTATACCAATGAAAGGACACCACACAGATATATATTGAAAATATATATGTATTTATTTCTCAAAGTATCCCCTAGACTCTTTATGAGCACAGGAGCACAAATCGTTAAACAAGAATACGTTAGAATACACAGAAGTTGCACTTTATATGGATAGGCCCTGGTGGCCGCTCGAACCATATACTAAAATAATGGTATAAGTACCACGAACAGAAAAGGGAAAAGGCCTAGGGCCTCTAGAATCGCTGGGCCTACAAGGAGCTAACTTTAGTTAGTGACCAGGAGGTCCACGGGTTGCATGTGCAGAGCAAATAGTCACACGCGTGCTCCCATAGGTTTTCAATGGGTGCGTAAAAGTTACAAAGTTACTGCAAAAAGGATCTTCCGGATGGACTATGAACTCAAGATTGGAAACACAGACACTAGAGATGATACTCTACACTTGGGCACCGGAGTGACAGCTTTACCTCACCCACAGGAAGCGGGTGCATAGGTCTCGAAGTGCGTCGGGTTTCTTCTATCTGTTCAATGGAGCCTGAAGACAAAGATGCTGCAGGCGGTCGGTCCGGAAGAGATGCGGTGGATCCAAGAGTGGATCGGAGTTGTAGAAGACCTGTAAGCAGAGGGGACAGTGTTCACAGTCACTAGCCAGTGACCAGCGTGGCACCAGGTGGGTACCAGGCAATGTCGGGTGCAAACAGGAAGAAAGGTGTAGCTTGTCTCTGCAGCCACGTGGTCCCTGAAGGCCGACGACGTCCAGGAGTCGGTTCACGAGCTGACCCACGCAGGCTCTCGCTGTCGGCGGTGTCGGCGACTTGATCGAAGCAAACAAGCCTTGGCAAATGCAATTGTTGTGGAAAACAAAATAAGCTGATGGTTCTGACCAGCAAGGTCAGAGGGACTGCTCCTTTGGAGGGGAGCACGGGCCAGTCTGGAGCAACCAGACTAGTGGTGTATTTCTTGAAGTTCGTCGCCAAGATGGCCACTAGCCAGCGGGCCGGCAACCGGTTAGGCGCGTCGAGTGGCAAAATGCAGAAGGGCCCCACGCAGATCGTGGAGATGCTGGAGGGCTCACCTTTGGTGCAGATGCTGCTCGAGGGTTGGGCTGCTCCGATCCCAAAGCACAACTTGGAGGGAGCCTCGGTTGTTGCGCTTGCAGCTTGTCGTGGTCTTTTCAAGATGGCTGGCTCCACGTGTCTCGGTGCCTCCACGGGTCTCTCTTTTTCAGGGACTGTGGATCGGGCGGTGAGAGGTCTGGAGGTCCAGGTCTTGTCAGTCTCTGGGCTCGGGCTCCGGCGGGAGGCGGCAGCAAAGCAGATGTTGATTCGCTGGATGGTGCTTGCGTTAGCAAGGTGATCACTCCCTGACCACAGGGGAGATAGGCTTCAGTCCTCTGTGCGGCAGAGCGTCGAAGTTCCCGTCTTCTTCTTAGTTTCAAGTTGATTCCAGGATGTCTAAAGTCTTAGGACACAGCTCCTACCTTTATTCGGATTCTAGGGGCCGGACTACCTGCTAGGTCACTCCCTAAGGGTGGGACCAGGAAGGGGGGTGGTTACACCCCCAATCCTTTGTCCAGCTCGCCCCAGGTCCAGGGCTGGTGTGCCCCAGGACCGGTTTGAACTGGCATATGCACCGAGGCTCCTTGTGAGCCTCAGGCATGTCTGGTTTCTTTCAAGCCCTACCTGACCAATACACAAAATCCTGTCTGGGGTGGTGCATGCACCTCCCCTGGCAGGAAACCCTTTGTCCACACCTCCCAAGCTGGAAGGACTCCCAGCAGCAGGAGGGCAGACTTGTGTCTGTGGTGGCAGCATCCATTTTGTGGAGCTGAGGCTATGTCTGATTTTACCCGGGTTTCAGGTACTGTACATGTCGTGTCCCTCTAGAAGGGTGGAATGCTAACCCCGTCGCCAGAATTGGCGAGGGGTCAGTATTCCAATTCGTATGACACCTTACTCGACATGTTTTGATAAAGCCAAACCAAAGATAGCATTTAACCGCGAGGTTCATAATGCACTTAAGAGTATATGGTATGACGATATCTGGAAACAGTAGAAGGAAGTGGTTCCGACCACTGCAGACAGGCTCAGCTCATGCCAGAGCACCATCTCACATGGAACCAAGCACTCTGCCTTCAGGATTGTTAAGGCCTGCCATAGGAGTGTCTTATAGGTTAACATGTGTCCCATTTAAGGTTAGGTATAGGTATACTACACCTAAGTAAGAGGTGGTTACACCAACTTACCCCAGCTGAGTGATCAGCCAGTTGTGTCAAATTTGTTAGGCCAGGCCAGGGGTGGCACAATACATGCTTCAGCCCCTGGTAGGCCTTAGATACACCAATGCCCTGGGTACCTAGTGTACACTAGTACAGGGGCTCACAGGGTGATCCACTTCTAATTGGTTATGCACCTAGGGTGCATAGTGTAAATTTAGTAGAGAGAACAGCAGGCTGGGGGTCTGATTGGCAGGCCCACAGCCTCAATATGTCAAAAACCAGTGAAGCAAAAAGCAAAAATTTGGGGTGACCATAGGATAGCAGACCCTACTCTCCTACACTCGGTCTGGCCAGTGTGTGCTGTTTGTCTGGACATACACTCAAGGTGCAGTGTCCCATTCATGTTGGGCATGTCTTTAAGTATTACCTTTGCAGCATGTGCCTCAAGTTCATGGAGATGGTCCCTGCTCATCCCTAGTTAGGGCAACGCTGTGTGGTGCAGATGCAGTGCTGGATTGGCCCCAGAGCCTGGCTCCTCTGTCCAATTCCATATCATGTCATTTGCAAATGTGTCATGCTCTCCATAGTTTCTCAGTGGCATGGTGGGTGAACCAACTGTGTGTTGCAGGGCCTATATATGTACCTTGTATTGTAGATGTTACTCATCTTTCATTTCAGGCTCTGCACTGTAACCTATATTGATTTGACTCATGTGACATATGTATACAGGTGTCTGATTAATTCCTGTTTATTCACCTTGCCCACAGCATCGTCGGGGGACACGGATGGAGACACCGGCACGGACCGTGCGGAGGGACCGGGCACCAGTGCCAGCAGTGACACCTTAGCTGGCACATCGAGTGGACCTGAGGCCGAGGGGAGTGAGCCGGAGGACCTGTCCACTGCCACCACAGATTATGAAGCTGACGGGTCCGAGGCTGAGCACTCCGAGGGGGCGGAGGCTGCTCCAACAGCTGACAGCAGCACAACATTTCTCCCCGCCCCCTCAATTGCCATCACCGGCCTCCCACTTGCTCGTGTCCCTTCCTGGCGTGCTAGGTCACCACGTGTCTCCTTCCTGCCAGGCACCGCACCCCCTGCCCCTGTATCCACTGCTGCCGCCAATGCCGAGTCTGTGGACATCCTGCGGCAGTTGCAGGTTGGTCAGGCTGCGATGCTTAATGTCCTCCATGGCCACGGCCAAGTGCTCACCAACATGGAGGCATACTTGGAGGGCATTTCAGCATCGCAGGCTGACCAACGCAACTTGCTGCGGTCTATTGACTCGACACTGTCTGCAGCAGTGGGTCTCCTGCAGCACTTCGTCCCACCCCCTACCCATGCCCCATCCACACTTCCCACTCCCATGCCTGTCCCACGTACACCCAGACGTCAGCATGCACACACCCCACCAGACACAGGCACCACACCATCAGGGAAGGCAAAGTGCACACCTCCTGGCACGCACACACAGGGTGAAGTAGGCACACCCACTGGGTCGGGGGGGTAATGGAAGACACGCAGCCAGTGTGGGAGTCCACATTCCTCACGACCACCACCCTCCAAATCCACTCCCCTCAGCTCTCCTGGCCAAGAGTCGGACACAGGGTCAGTCCTGCCCAGTCTGTCCATCAGCCCCAGTGTGGCACCACCCCGCAAGTGGTGGAGAAAGGACACCAGCAGGGGAGTTGAGTCCCCCCCTGTCCACACCACCCCCAGTAGCGCTGCGACCCATCCCTGTGACCCCCCCCCCCTCCTTGGGGCCTGTGGTTCCTTCGGGTGCAGGGGAGACGCTGAGCGACCTGGCAGTAGTGTGCAGCGCCGTGCTCGAATCCACCTTTGGCGCTGCCCCACCCCCTGTGTTGGAGTCGTTCGTCCCTGCACCCACAACACCTCCCATTGCCCCTCCTGTCCCTGCGGTGCCTGGTCCTTCCCCCCAACATGATGCCCCCCCCCTGTGGAAGACAAAGGAGTCTGACTGTGCAGGCAAGCTAGGGGACACACGTACCACTGTGTCCCCCATCCGGATTGGAGTCATGGACTTCCCTATGGGCCTTGTATATATTGACATTTATGTTGCTTTTTACTTACATCATGCTGAATAAAGCAATTTGTTTTTTCCTTTGTACACTACTGTTTATCTGGTGTTGCTGTTGGTGGACCAGCTCCATGATTTTGGGTGGTGATAATGTTTTGGGTGTGTGGGAAATGTAGTCTTGTGCTGGTCATAGGGTGGACCCTGGTATCTGTGTGCCATCACAAGCTGTTGGCTAAATTACTTTGTTCATGTAAGCAGTTACTGCATGGTGACATCGTCCCAAGGTGTGTTCCTTCCTCTGTGTAACCTGACATCTTCCCTGCAGGGTGTTTCCACTATGTGGTGCTGAGCTGTGTCTACATCAGCTGGGGGTGTGACGGACTCCTTCAACTTTGCACATGCATGCTGTGCGATGTCTCCACCTGCATCATTTGTGGCATCCTTGGTGGTCACTGTACTTGTGTGTGTAGACTGTTGAGAAGACTTCATGTGGACATGTTCTCTTTTAGGTGCTATGCATGTGTGTACTCCCAGCCTCACACACATGTGGTACATGTACTGCAGGGTCTTTGTGCACCTGACTGACATTTGTGGGCATTGTATCTGTGGGTACTCCACCCTTTGCGTTCCATGGGCACTGCTTGGAGGACTCTACACCCACCCCTCCTGTGTCTGGGCACTGCTGGGAGGACTCTGCACCCACCCCTCCTGCGTCTGGGCACTGCTGGGAGGACTCTGCACCCACCCCTCCTGTGTCTGGGCACTGCTGGGAGGACTCTGCACCCACCCCTCCTGCGTCTGGGCACTGCTGGGAGGACTCTGCACCCACCCCTCCTGTGTCTGGGCACTGCTGGGAGGACTCTGCACCCACCCCTCCTGCGTCTGGGCACTACTGGGAGGACTCTGCACCCACCCCTCCTGCGTCTGGGCACTGCTGGGAGGACTCTGCACCCACGCCTCCTGCGTCTGGGCACTGCTGGGAGGACTCTGCACCCACTCCTCCTGTGTCTGGGCACTGCTGGGAGGACTCTGCGCCCACCCCTCCTGCGTCTGGGCACTGCTGGGAGGACTCTGCACCCACCCCTCCTGTGTCTGGGCACTGCTGGGAGGACTCTGCACCCACCCCTCCTGTGTCTGGGCACTGCTGGGAGGACTCTGCACCCACCCCTCCTGCGTGTGGCCATGTACGCTCTATACATACACTGTTGGGGTGGGGGTACGCTCCATAAATACGCGGGTGTGGGTACGGTCCATTCATACACGGGTGGGGGTACGGTCCGTACATACACTGTTGGGGTGGAGGTACGCTCCATACATACGCGGGTGTGGGTACGGTCCATTCATACACGGGTCGGGGTACGGTCCGTACATACACTGTTGGGGTGGGGGTTCGCTCCATACATATGCGGGTGTGGGTACGGTCCATTCATACACGGGTGGGGGTACGGTCCGTACATACACTGTTGGGGTGGGGGTACGCTCCATACATACGCGGGTGTGGGTACGGTCCATTCATACACGGGTGGCGGTACGGTCCGTACATACACTGTTGGGGTGGGGGTACGCTCCATACATACATGGGTGTGGGTACAGTCCATTCATACACGGGTGTGGGTACGGTCCATTCATACACGGGTGGGGGTACGGTCCGTACATACGCAGGTGTGGGTACGGTCCATTCATACACGGGTGGGGGTACGGTCCATTCATACACGGGTGGGGGTACGGTCCGTACATACACTGTTGGGGTGGGCGTACGCTCCATACATACGCGAGTGTGGGTACGGTCCATTCATACACCGGTGTGGGTACGGTCCATTCATACACGTGTGGGGGTGCAGTCCGTACATACACTGTTGGGGTGGGGGTACGCTCCATACATACGCGGGTGGGGGTACGGTCCGTACATACCCGTGCCCACGCTGTGGAGTGCTTGTGCGGGCCGTCCTCAGGCCTTTGGCACATGGGTACGGGCCGTACCGCCATTGTTGGGGTGACGTGGGTGTGGGCGTGGTACGACTCGTACCCACGCTCTTAAGGCGTGGGTACGGTACGTACCTGTATTGTTGTGTTGCCGGTTCGCGTCGTCGCCCACTTCCGTTGTGGCGGACGCTGGCGTTGCCGGACACGCCCCCACCCCCTCGAAGTGACCAGGGCCTGGAGGTCAGGTGTGTCCAGGGCATGTGTGCTGTGTGACTTGGGCTGGGGTTTTGTGTCCTGCCCCTGCCCATGCCCCCCCCTTTGCCCCTGGGTGTTGTTCTGACCTTCTGTGGCGTCTGCGTCGGTACCTGTAGAGGAGGTCGACTGCTATGAGGGCCGGGATGACACGTAGGTTCGGGTCCATGTCTGTCCGTCGCGTACAGGTGCTCCTTGTGCGTGTCGTCCTGATTTCCCAGCAGTTTTTGGCTGCCGGAAAATATTCTCCGCGCGGGATGACGTCGGTGCGAATCGTACTTCCTGGTTCGTGGAACGCAGGCTGCATGCGTCCCAACGTCACGTCGGCGCTTTTCCGGATGTCATTTGTGTGTATATTTTCCTCGGTTGGTGTTTTGTACGATTCGTACGTAAATAGAGTTTCCGTGCGAATCGTACTTTCATGTTTGTAAAGTTTTGCAACCGGGTACGAGTCGGACGGAGAATACGCTCTGACCGACGGTTCGTACCCGGTTTGTCCAGGATCGTAATCGGCACCTTAATATACTTGACATCAGGGACACCACTATCGGTACGATAAATATATTTTCACATTCTTTACAGATAACTTGGGACTGGATAGCCCTACTGATAAAGAATAAAAATAAATCACTGTAGAGATACAGAGAATATCAGACACCGGTTTTAGCTTTTCTATTTATGAACAACCACACGCCCTGACAAGGTAACTCAATCTATGGTATATATTGTACCCCTGTCTCACTCTCCAAAAAGTCTAAAAAGTCTCTCATCTTCCTTCACAGTTTTTTGCGACTGGTATTTCAGAAATAGAATTGGACATACAAATAAAAATCCCCCTTCGTGAATTTATCCTTGAATTGTAGCCGTTTTCAGGTATTATGGCTCCTTTATCATTTTGTCATCTATGAGAGCTTTAAAGAAAACAGCATTAATAATATTAATACTTTTTCTTTTAGAAATTGATACCGCTGTATCGCTTTGCACAGATGGGTTTTACAGCGTACCATGTGCATTCTATTCTTTGACTCATAGGTCAGCCGCCTACATTATTTCCATCTAGGTGTGCATGCTCCAACCAACCATCACACACCTATCATCTTCCGTTGATACACCCTTTCAATCTCTACCCTAACAACACCAATGGGCTTTATAATAGTCGGACTCTTCTTTATTGCATCACCCTTTTCTGCATGTCTCACACAACTTTATTTGAAAAATCTCGTTGAGCTTTGATAGCACTCAAGGAATCTATAGCTTATTAAGCACATATAACTAATTTAAGGAAGAAATCTCCTTTTGAAATCAAATGCATTCCCTTTCAACTTGCCAATGCCATTTCTTTTGTCTTTTCTGCAGACATCCAGACTTCCCTTGTATATATTTCAATTTTTAACTAATTGCAGTCGGTCCTGAAGAAGGTGGTCTCCCACTGAAACGCGCGTTGACCGCGATCTTGATTCCATCACAGTGATATTGAAGATTGTTATTTTCCAGCTTGTCAATCTGATAAAATTTGACCAATCCAAGGGTCCTGTGCTGTCCCTTCCCAATGGTTTCCTCTAGTACTTAAAACTTTTTTTCTTGAATGAATGCTAGTATGAATGGTTAGTAAGTGGTGTTTTAATGTTTTTGTCTAGGATGTTATAGAATTTTATGTCTTTGATGTCTAGGATGCTATTATTTTTTATCACATCAATTATGTAACATGTTTGAACTAAAATTGTGAATTCAAAAAAAGAAAAAAAAAATGCTTTTGTTCGCTCTAATTAAGAATAAAAAAATCTTTTTGATCTAAAAACTACAAAGGACTGATAATGTTTTTATAAAGACAGTGATATAATCTGAAGTGACATTTGGCATGTTGTTCTGGTAATGCGGAATCTAAATAGATCAATCATTTAAACATATAGGCCGGTTTAGAGGTTTGCTACCTCCTATTTTCTTTGTATTTGCCACTAGCTACTTCTGTTACCTATGTGGGCTTGGCGGTATGTTGAGGCCATGGGCAGGTTGTTCCCATGGCTCATGCATTCTATTCTGGGCTCTCCACAATGGCAATGTGATGGTGTTTACCCCATGCCAGGATTACATTGTGTGCATATGTCAGTGCCTCCAGGTGTGGGTTTGGCTCATCCTCAAGACAGCTGTTTGACTCTGTGGGGCAGATTTACAAGCCCCTTGCACCTCATTTAAGCCGCCGTTGCGTCACTTTTGTGACGCAGCGGCGGTGCAAATCCTGCGCCATGGTGCGGGATACTTACAACATTGTAAAGCCCTGTGCCAGTAGTAGGCGTTCCTGCGCAGGGGGGGCGTTCCATCGCAGGAACGCCTCCTAAAAGTGGCTGAGTGAAAACTACAAGATTTCACTCAGTCACTTTTAGGCCCATGCTGCGTCAAAACCCTGCGCCTGCCTGAAGCAGGCGTAAGGATTGACGCAGCATTCACAATATATGGCCCCCCATTGCATTGCTGGACGCAACTCCAGCAATGCGCCACTTTTACGGCACAAATGCATCACGCATCTGTGCCGTTTTTGCCCCATGGTGCGCCGCATTGTTAATGCGGCGCGTCTATGGTGGCGGAGCTGTGGCACACATTACCTGTCGCATCCCTGCTGATATGCAGGGATGCGCCAGTTATTGTAAATATACCCCTAAATTGTTGGTGTGCATGATGAGCATAGTGCTAGAGTAATGCTGGTGTGCTGTTCTGTGGATTCATGGCGGATGTCTCTCAACTGCCATTCAGGTTCCAGGAACTGAATTCACTGCCATGTAAACATCTAAGATGCCCCCTCTTGCAAATGCCTCCAATTAAAATTGCCCATCTAAGACTGATCCTCGATCTCCACCACTCTTCCTCTTTCATGTTTCTTGTCCCATAAAAAAAGAGTGAAAGAACCAGCCCTCACTGCATACAGTGTTTTGTAATGTGTTCAGCACTCCCCTAATTATTACTTTTGTCCTATTATTTTTGATCTCCAAAACTTTCTTTATATTTGGATCCTCTCGATCCATTTAGTCCTGCTGATTATTCATTCTGCCCTGATTTTTCTGCCAGTCCAGCCTTTACTCCAGTCATATGGCTCTTCTTTTCAGACTTGTTTCAAATGCAAGTGCTACTATTTTAATGTAATTTATACTGCAGCTTCCAGAAGGCATCCCCTTACATGTGACAAGCTAAAAAAATATCCAAGGAACATTTGTTTAATCAAGTGCTTAACATGCATATATTTGTTGAGCTCTGTGGATACTGTGACCATGAATCATGTTTAAGAAAATTCATGCATGCACTACAGCACATATGCAAACTCTGAAGCAAGAATAGCAGTGAATCAGGGAACAGCAGTTGCATGGACAGAGCCTTAATTGGAAATAGTTGAAATTTGCTGTTGTATATTATCAGAATGTGAAGAGACTCCATCTAGCCAAATCACTTAGATTGTTTAATTCAGGTGAGCAGGGCGGATGATTAATAACTTAGAAAACAGAAATCCAGTAGTTAGATTAAAGAAGTGGTGTCTGAGGATATGCCACCTTTAAAGACAGGGATACATCACATTTTACAGCATTTAACTTGGATGTAATTGATACAAATGTTGTGATGGAGAAACAAACGGCAGCAATGTATGATAATCATGGGAGAAACAGCAGCATGGATGGCAGGCAAGCACCTGGAAGAAGCCTGAGTTTGACATTCAGTGAGCAAACAGTTGTCTGATTCCCTGCTGTCAGCAACCAACCTGTGCTATCTGCAATCCACAGGAAATACCTCCATTCCACTCAGAGCATGGAAGTAGTGAATTTGCTCCAGCAGATAGGGAGCTTCTTGCCTGACTGGACATGGCATTCTGAAACTCACTACCTTGAAGTGCATTAGAGACTTAGGGCCATATGTATCAAAATCCTCTTTTGCAATTCTCAAATAGCGATTTTTTGTGAATCGCTATTTGAGAATCGCAAAATACTATGTATGTAGGATTTGCAATACATTTTGTGATTCCTACATATTCCTTAATTGCGAATCTCACATTGTTATTCGCAATTAAGGAATACCTCCCCATTCATTCCTATGGGCCTAAAGGCCCATAGGAATGAATGCGAAGACATTCTCAATTTGCAATTAGCAATTAGAGAATCGCAAATTGAGAATGCAATTTCAAGGGTGCAAGGCTGTCAAAAGGACACCCTGTTGCACCCCTGAAATAAGCATTGGTGCACATGTGGCGTCAGGGCATGTATGTGCTTCACCTTGCACTTTGAAAAATGCAAAAAGTGCATTTTTCAAAGAAATTGCAAATTACCACCAACTTGAAGTGCAATATGAAATTGCAAAATAAGGAATTGCAAATTTTGCGATTCCTTATGTTGCACGCAGATTTGCCTTCATACATACTACTTAGCAAAATTGCGATCGCAAACGGCGAAATTCTGCGAATTTCGGCGTTTGCGATCACAATTTTGCTTGATACATATGGCCCTTGGGGCCTTATTACTACTTTGGTGGTCTTCCAACCGGACCACCACCAAGGAGATCCCAAGAAGACCGCCAAGGCTCTGGTGAGGCCGTCCGCTGGATTATGAGTTTAATCCAGGGTGGGTGGGCGGGTGGTGTGGTGGTGGCGGACTCACGGCTCAGGCTTATAGGAGAGCCTTGATAGCATACCACCACCTTGTGAGTGCCTGCAGCATGTTCCTGCACAGTGACATGCATGCCACATCGTGCAGGAACTAGAGTGCAATTCCAGGGGGGCATAACATGTGTCCCCCCGCATGCACTCGCAGGCCCAGATTTGTCCAGGGGCCCTGCATGTCCACTGCCCTTTTCATGGTGGGGTCCTCACCATGAAAAGAGCAGTGGATATGCAGATTGTAATTTGCTCGGTCGTGCCTGCATCGTCACCACTGAGTACATGCAGGCCCACTACCACCATAACCCTTTCTAGAGGTATGTTGAACGCACTTCGAAACTTCAGGCAAAACAGTATTCGGTCTGAATATTTGTATCTTGATCTTCAGTTGACTTGAGCACGTGCTTTCTTTCCAAAACACAATTAGAGGTCCACTAGTGATTTTTCAAGTAAGTCCTTGTGAGGTCTTTTCTTTGCTGTTTTTTGTACTTGTGGCGGTTAACAAATTAAAAATCTTTTCTCCACTTCCATGGTTTAGACAGACCGATTGGTATTGATGTTGGTAGTTATGAAAGCATTGAGTGGCACAGTTGGTGCTAAGATAAAGACAGACTCTATAAGGTAAATTGATAAATCTTAAAAAAGCTGAGATAAGTGTGAGTGCTTATAGACGGATTTGATTGGATGGTAACACATGCACCTTTTTCTTTTGTTTTTAGCTCACTTTCCAGGTCCTGAGGATAACCCCAAAACACATTTGGGTTTGAAACACTTTGACAGTTTGTTGTGTCCAAACAAGTATTTTTGATGAATTTGCATATCAGGTCTACAGTGTGTCATAATAACTAATGAAATTGATTTTCTTATGACCTGAATATAAAACTGTTTGCACAGCTTTTTCTCCCTTGGTCTATGTTGCATTTTAATAACCTGGTGTATCTTTTCAATCTTCCCTAGTGTTTTTCTATTTTCTTTCTCTTCTTTAGTGTCTGATGAAATCTGAGCTTGCTCACACTTTGTAAAATGTTTATCAGTATGAAATGTATTGTAGTGTTTTATGTGTAATTGAATCACTTCGTGTTATATGTTTGTATTGTTTTTTGTGGTCCTAAGAACGCTTCAAATGTTCATGAAAATAACAACTTGAACTGCTTTTCTGAAATAATGCTTTAAAAAGTCAAAAAATACAAAAAGAAAATAAAACATTTATAAGTTTTCCAATTCATGATGTGTGTCACGTGTGATTGGTAAGAGTGAAGTAGTGAAGAATCATCAGTATTGGCAGCTGTGTTGTTGTATTGACCATAATAATACAGCAGGCATACCCACAGTGGTGGTGGTTGGACCGCCACCATAAGTACAGTGGTTCCAGGACCGCCATACTCGTAATAAGGCATTATCTCCTCTTCTGAATTTACTCAACCTTAATTGAGTTTGTGGTATGGATTTCCTCATAAATGTGACCAAATTCCCCCATCCAGGAGTTCTAAGCTTATTGGGGTGCCATTGCTAGAGGCAGAGGTCAACACAGGGAATGCTTACTCAGAGGCAAGTCCTTCAACTGAATCAAGAACTGAAGTCTAACTCAAAAATTTTCTGAATCACAAATATCTTCCACCTTACATTCAAGCTGTACATTTACTGGCGGAAGTTCAGATGCAAGTACGTGCTAATGATTGTTGAAAACATCTGCTATAATTGTGAAGAATGAAAACAGAATGAATCTTCCAGGTACAAGAAAACTTCAACTGGGTTGTCACAGGATTGTTTTGCTGAGTTATTGCAGATGGACAAGAAAATTGTTGTTGGTGTTTTACTGGTATAATAATGAACTGTAAGGAAATAAGAAGATCACCATAGAACGTGATCATATCTTTTCAGCATACTTTTCATCATAATTCTAGTCTGATGTAAACTTTCTGAAACAAGTTGTCTCCAACTAACTCAAATGTTCTGTGGCTGCTGAATTCAAACGTTCAATTTCAGATGAAGACGGACTAACTCTTGGATGAAATCCTCGCATACAAAAGAATGGTGAAACTTTAGTATGAGTTCCATTGTTGTTACATCTGGTAAACCTTTTAACATTCACCTTTAAATTACTTCAGTATAGCAACCTCCTAAAACCTGAGGAAAAACAACCATCAACTTCATTTGAAGAATTCTCAACAAGATTCTCATCTAACTCCAAAACGTCAATCCAAAAGATAAACAGCTCCAGATTTCATACAACACTTGATAAAATAAATGCTCTACAAACAGGAAAATTGCTATCTTTAAAAGCTTTCTTCCTACAGAATTACAGCAATTAAAATGTTTTCTGTCATTAGGACAACATGTAAAAAAATAACCATTTTCTTTTCTTTTCAAAGGATACATTATAGTATGTTATACATTCACTACTTAAGCAATCATTCCTCCGACAAAATTCTAGAAACTAACAACTTCTATTCATTAGGGCAATTAGAATACAACTAATCACTTTTTTGTTTTTTACAGGGTAAGCTTAGCATGTAAAAGATTTCCCTAATATATCTTTTTCCTGTTTTTCAGAACAACATGGAAAATGCACGATAAGCACAATATATTCAATCTAAGAGGGTCAATAAACTTCTTAAGTACTGAGGGCACCTTTATTGCAAGGACAGGCTCACTGAGCCAATGAGCCATTTGAAGTGTGTGGATAACTTCTCGACCCTTTGCAAAAGCAGAGCTGTCACACTTGGTGATATAGTTAAAAAAAATACTTTGACTATGCAACAGAACTGAAAGTGTGAGAAAATATTCAGAACATTAAAACACTTGGTGCCACATCCAATGAATCCCATGGCTTTATATTTCGGGTGGTAGCCCAGAACATCCCTGTGCATGTTGCTATTAGTAAGCCCACAATTCAAAATTTAAGAAGTATGGTACAACATAATCAGGCAAGCAATCTCTATCTAACAACTCCTCATACCTACTTTGATAATACAATTCCCCCAGAACTGAGTCTTTCAATCATGAAACTTTCATTCTCTATGACAACAAACACCCTCAAAAGCATATACTAATCTTTGCTACCCTTAAAAACACTATTGCCCTAAAACATAGTTACATTTTAATGATGGATGGCACTTTAAAATCCATACCCTATCCATTCAGGCATATTTTCACTATACACGCTAACATTAATCACACTACTATCCCACGTATTTATGGTTTACTCCCTGTCAAGCAATCCTCAACTTACACTGAATTTGTAGCAGTTACCAAATCTAAAATATTAACAAAGGTCCTAGGAAAATATTTATTGACTTCAAATTACAGATGCTAAACACTATTATTCAACCTTATCCAAATACTAAAATTCAAGGACTATTTAAATTTTTTCCAGGCATGTTGGAATTTGTTTTTAAAAACAGCTTTGTGGACCTCCTGATTGAGTGGATGTTTCTACACATCAGTTATACATTCTGCTAAACGGTGCTCTAACATTTTTTGAAGATACATTGATTGATCATCTAAGCAGGTCAGGTCAGACAAGAAAACCAATATCCAATTGAATGGTGGAACTGCTAAGAGGGAGGTGCAAAGACAAATAATGCCATTGAGGGTTGACACAATTTTTTCAGCGGTTACAATGGTAAACCTCACCCCAAACTGTATAATTTCCTGGAGATTCTAAAAATGGAAGACAGATTTCAGGAAATGAGACAGGTGCAATCACTTACAGGTATTCCGAATTCTCAAGTATGTCAAAAAAGACATTTCTGAATGACTATTGGCCAGAACCCAACGGTTGTCTATTTTCGGAGGGTCAGACTACCTGGAAAACATTACATACATCCTACACTATTAATCTGTCTAAACAATTACATACATTACTCTCCTGTGTTTTGCAAAACATTTTCAATAAATTGGCATATTTTTGAATTGTAATTAAAACATATGTTTTTTTATTTGTCCTGCCTGAGAATTCATCTTTCTTCAACTTATCGTGATATTTTGCGAACCACTCACCAAGTACTCCTATAGTCCTGTAAATGTAACTACTTATTAAACCCTGATAAAAATAAAAAATTGTAAAATTGCAAAACAAAATTACCCAATCTTTTTTAGATGCATCAAAAAGATCTTCAATCAAACGCCAACACTCTTGAAAAAAAGTTTTTACGTTTTTCCCAAAGAGACATGCTTTAGCCAAAAAAGCAAACCCCAAATAAAATGTGTCTTATCTCTTCTTGATTATTGTCTTCTTAGTACAAAGTAAAATACAAATAAAACAACTGACAAAAAATAAAAAAGTTATATTTTTTCTACATTTAAAAATTATTATTTTAAATCTCATGATACTTCTTTTTAAACCTACAATTAAGAAAGTAACAATCGTCCTGATTTGTGCATACAAATAAAATGTGTATAGGCTTATAAAACTGGTTAAAAGCAACATTAAATTCATGTAAAAAAAAAAATTTAACATCAACCTATATCCAAACTATATCCAACCTCTACTTAAAATAAAGCGCCTAACCTATATAACATTTAAAAAAATAATCAATCTTACTTGACAGCAGGATATCCATACTTCTGATATTGACCACGGCCCACCACGACTACAGAAACAGACGTATAACCATGAAGGTCAACCTAAAAAATAAAAAAGGACAATTTCTCACATTGGACTTAATGATAAGGAATGCAAAACATTTTTAAAAGTATTGTTTTAGCCATTAAATGACATGTTTTAGATTTCTTTTTTATTATATTCAAAAAGTTACACTTTTTATGAATAAAGAAAATTAGAAACAGTTGGCATCATTTATTTACTTGTTTAAATATTATTTTGTGGTATTGTTATTGCTTATTATTACTTTTCAAATGTTATATGTAATAATAAATTTAATTACAAACAGCTATAAAATTCAAATGACTGTATTTAATTATTTTAAACTGTTGTTGGATTTTTCAAAATCTATATTTAAATCAATAATTAATACCCAGGTATTTAATAAATAATCAAGTATTATTACACTTCCCCACCCAAATCACCTATATCCCTTGCATCCTGTCCCTACAAATTATTTATGCCATTGTCTATGTATTCTATTTTATAACTTATTAATTTTAAATGTTATAAAACATTTTTAACATATGAGTAATACTCAACTATTTTAATTTATAACTGAATAAACTTCCTCACCCTACACCCCTTGTGTACTGTTACTAAAATATGATAATGCTATTTAAAAAATAATAATTCACAAATTAGATTTCTTGTTTTGCTTTAAAATAGTTTTATTTTTTGTAAATTAATACTCATGTGTTTTAAATAATACCTGAGTATTAATACATCTCCTCACTCAATACCTACATATCCCTTGCATCTCTTCCTTAGACCCATTAATGAATTCTTTAAATATTCTGTTTTTAGTTTTTCAAAACAATTTAATTAATACTGACATTTTGTAAATGAATACCTGAGTAGTATTACATTTATCCACCCAGCACCCTCCATTCCCTTGTTTTCTTGTTCTAAAACTTAAAATCAATCTCATAAATGTTTTAGAAATAACATTAGTTTATATAAAAAATGAATACCCAATTATATCGATTAATACCTGTTAGACCTGGCATCTTTGGCGTGGTTTCCCCTGACTTTTTGCCTCTACCTCCTGTATTTTTTACGCTATGCTGGATTTCGTTTTTGCTGGTTTAGATGCTTTGGGCACTTTGCCACTGCTGATCAGTGTCAAAGTGCAAGTGCTCCCTAGATAAATTGTTATTGTAATTGGTTATCCATGATGGACATATTTGTTTCACCTGTCAGCTCCTAGTAAAGTGCACTGAGTGTGCCAGGGCTGGTGATTCAAATACTACTAGTGGGCCTGCAGCAATGATTGTTCCACCCACAGGAGTAGCCCTAAAATGGTGTCACAGGCCTGCCACTGCAGTGCCTGGGTGCAGTTGCTAACTGCCATGCTGACCTGACCAGTGTCCACACTGGCCAGGCCTAACCCTTCCCTTTCTGTACACATTGGACACCCCTATGGAAGGCACTAGGTACCCCCTGGGCCGGGTGCAGTGTATGTGAAAGGTAGAGCATGTATTGGTGTAGGTGACATGCTATGGTAGTGAATTACAGCCATTTTCGTTTTTCACTATTGAAAGGCTATCTTGCCCATAGGCTATAATGGGGAATGCTGAGTATAATGTTTACCTGCATATCTTCCCATAGGAGCAAGATAGAAAGCTAAAGCCTGGTATCCCTGAATTCAGAATTTAATAACACATCTTTTAGGAAGGATGGTTTTTAAATCCTGTGTGTGAAAACAGCACTTTTTAGAAGGTGGCTGTTTTCCTTTTCTGCCCTTTTTGTGTGCCTTGGCCGGTTTGTGAATTGACTGTCTGGTTTGTGAGTGACAGGGACAGGGGTGGCTCCCAGGGGCTGGATGAGTCAACCCAGGGCTGAATAGGGAAATTCCCCTGTACATGGGTGTGAGGAGTAGCACCTGGGCCTGAATAGGGCTGTGTCTGCCTTCCACAATGCTGGCTTCACCCCCTGCTGGGCGGCTGACGACCCTGCCCCTCTCTCTCAAAGGAAAGAGGAAACCAAGCAAACAGAGTGCTCCAGGACTGGCCAGAACTGGTTCTGACTAGGCCAAGGCGCCTCTGCCTACAGAGGACAAAGGATTTTGGAGTAGAAGTATTGGGACCCAGACTACAGAAAATTGGATCTTCCTGGAATCAAGACAGAACCTCTGCCAAGGAGAAAGCTGGAAGACTGAAGAGGAAGGACTGTCCTGCTGTGTGTTTGTGGGCTGACCTGCAGTTGCTTTGCTGCCAAGGAGAGGGGAAGGACTTTGCTGTTGCTGTGTCCCCTTGCTTGAAGAGATCTCCAAGCGCCTGCGAAGAGCTGGCCTCCTGTTAAGAAGTCCCAGGAACAAAAGGACTTCACCCCCAGCTTCCCCCTGAAATCTGCTGAGTGAGTTCTGTCCTTCCTAGAGTGCTTGATCCAATTGTGGGGCCTCTGGAAGTTGTGCCTGCTGTTGGGAAGCTGACCAAGAAGAAAGAAGCAAAAGATCTACACTTTTTCACGCACAGCCGGCTTAGCGAGAAAATTTCCGCCGCTCCGCTTATTAGCGGGCCGAATTTCGTCGCTGCGAACATCGTCGCAGAGCCAGCCCAGATCCCCGCTCCGCTTGTTAGTGGGCAGAATTTTATCGCTGCGAACATCGTCGCAGAGCCTGCCGCCGCTGGGTGAGATCATCGCAGAGCCAGCCAAGATCATCGCACCGCTCGTTAGCGTGCAGAATTTATCGCTGGGTGAGATCGTTGCAGAGCCAGCCAAGATCATCGCACCGCTCGTTAGCGTGCAGAATTTTAACGCATCGTGCCTTAGCGAGTACATTTCTACCGGAAACGCTACGCCTTGGAATCCATACAAGTATCGCCTCACTCCCCATACAGACCGGATTCGTCACCCACGCGCGCTGCGTGCAGCAGGGTTGTCGCCTCGCCTCCCCAGGGTCTCAGGATTGACGCTGTTGCTTGTTTTTCGACGCCTGAGCGCCGCTAAGAACTTTTATCGGAACACCAGGTACTGTTGGCTAAAATTGACGCTAAGGTGAATGATTTTGTTGCTAAGCTAAGAACTCTTTTTGAAATCATATTCTTGAACTGTGTATGTTGGATTTTTGTTGATTTGGTCTTGTATAGATTATGTAAAAGTACTTTATTTATCTACACTGGTGTGGAGTCCATTTGTGGTGTTTTCACTGTGTTACTGTGAGTGTTGGTACAAATACTTTACACATTGCCTTTGATAAGCCTGTCTGCTCGTGCCAAGCTACCAAGGGGGTGAGCAGGGGTTATCTAAAGAGTGTATCCCCCTTACCCTGACTAGAAGTAAGGGTCCCTATTTGGACAGTGGTACCTACCTCTGCCAACTAGAGACCCCCAGATCTAACAATACCTGATTATTCATACACTTACCCACACAACAATCCTATATCACTTACATGCCCTCTTGAAAAAACTTATATTTACTAATACTTAGTAATAATATGTATTTATTTTTAAAATACCCTTGTATTTTAAATAATTCTTGAAGATATGTACAGTATCCCACTCTTTACCCAAAAGATTTAATATTATATATAACATAAATTATTATAAAAAATATGCCCTGATATCCTAAGGTTTCTAAACTTTCTTTTTAAAATCAATATACTCAAAATAAATCATACTTAGCTGTAATATAAATCATACTTAACTATAATTACCAGAATGCATGATAAAGGCATGCTTGGTTAAGGCATGCAAGATAAAGACACATCTGTGGTAAAGGCATGATGGGAAAAGTTTACTGTGGTAAAATCTGTTTTCCCTCTAGGGCCCATGGGAACTCTATGAGATGTTGGTAGGGCAGGCAAAGTCAAATAGCTGAATCAAAACCACAACACTGTACTACAATCAGTCACAAATACAACTAAATTAATAAGAAGAAAAAACAAAATAAATTAACAAAATGTCATGGGCTTCTTCTACCACTGTTTCTCGAAAATACCATTTGAAAGTGGAATACAAGGATTTAATCACACATTTCCTGCACAAATTGAAGTAGCTAGCTCATCCAACCCTTGGCAAGCTCAGGAGAAAGGCAAGGAACACATAGACAAATGTCCACCAAACACTCACTGGCTCCACACAATGGCCACCACAGAAGGCCAGCAAAGGGGAAAACATGGACAATAAAGTACATGTTGCCCTAATCTGCCCGGTGCCCTTCCCTGCCCCCCAAACAATAATTTAGCATAGTGAAAGTATTGTGCAGATATACCCAAAATGGTCTGGGCCCACACATTGAACTTCCCCTTAACTGACCATCAGTAAATTCCAATATCTGAAATAAACAAAATAAACTTTAAAAATTCACCAAACAGAAACAGCCAAAGACAACATAATTTGCAGAAAATAAAGAAAAACACAACATCAACCATGTCACACATACAAAAACTCACAAGAAATGGTAGACAAGCACAAGGGGAAGAAGGAAGCTTATAACAATAAACATATCTGGCTATATGGGCCTGAGCTCCAAAAGCCAGCCCGATCCTAGTCACCAACACACACTTGCATACAAATAGATAACATACATTTTGTATTTAATAGAAGGCCATCGACAATCCCTGAGAACAATTCACATAAACTATAGCTCAGTAGCAATGAGAATTTGAAAAACATTTTAAAAATACAACCATGGTCTACAGCAGAGCAGACTAGGCTGCAAGCAGTAAAAACAAAGATGCAGTAAAATGTTTATGAAATATGTCCAAAATTCACAAGAAAACAGATGAAAATTGAGAAAATGTATTTATTACAGTATGCCTCCAAATCCCAAACATTTGCAAACATTGGCACTTGAAAAACGTAATCCCAGAAGGTCACGTACTCCTAAATCCAAGTTAACTAACAACAATCAAAAAGTTAAAACACTCCACAAAAATGAAACAAAAGTAGTGGTGCCTGCCCTCCATAAAACAATAAACGTTTTGCAAAGTTCTGCATTGAACTTACTTGATTTTTCTCAAAAAGTTAAGATTTCAAATGTGTGGATGCAGAAGAGATGATGATTAAAAAAAGAGAGTGCTGCTTTCTGTTAGAAATGGGGGTCTTTAGTTGGCAGAGGTAGATACCTTTGTCCAAATAGGGACCTTTGCTTCTAGTCAGGGTAAGGGGGATACACTTCTAAAATAACCCCTACTCACCCCCTCGGTAGCTTAGCACGAGCAGACAGGATTATCGCAGAGGCAGTGTGTTAAGCATTTATGAACACATACAGTAATACAATTAAAACACTACAAATGGAAATAAGTAATCTTTATCTAAACCAAACAAGACCAAAACAACAAAAATTGACAGTACAGTAATAAAAATATGACTTTCAAATGGTTGAAAATGTACAATTCAAAGCAAATTGCAAAACGTTTCACTCAAAGTACCTTTTATGCATTGCTGGGCTCACGCTGACATTGGAGGTTGTTTTGCACTTGCAAAGTGCAAGCCAGAACTGGTTTGGACTGGGCTCAGAGCCCTGGGCCAGGAGAGAACAAACTGTATTTACTGTATAAAAAGAGGGGCCCAGACTTTTAGATCACTTCTGGGAATCAAGAGGAACCTTTGCCAAGAAGAAGAGCCAGAGAAGCCAAGGAGAAATATTGCCCCTGTGCTGTTTGCTGTCTGGGGTTGGCCTGCATTGGCTACTTGCTGGCAAGGAAAGGAGAAAGTACATTGCTGTTTGCTGTGTCCCCTGCTTGAGGAAGGTCTCTAAGGGCTTGAAACTGAGATTGCCTCCTGTTTTGAAGTCTCAGGGACCTGCTAATGTGTCGGAAACAGGGGCATCACACTTCTTGAAGCTGCGTTACTTTTTCCAGCTCCCAGTGTCAAACAGCCTCCAGAGGTCCAAAACAACAGCAGGCACCTCTTAGCAGGTCAGAACTCCCAGCAAGGAAGTTCAGGGGATCTGGTGGTACAGTCTTTGTGTCCCTGAGACTTCAAAACAGGACGCAAGCTCAGTTTCAAGCCCTCAGAGATCTTCCTCAAGGAGGGGACACAGCAAACAGCAAAGTTCTTACTCCTTTCCTTGGCAGCAAGTAGCCACCGCAGGCCAGCCTCAGACAGCAAACAGCACAGAGGCAATATTCCACCTCAGCTTCTCCAGCTCTTCTCCTTGGTTCCTCTTGATACCCAGAAGTGATCTATAAGTCTGGGGTCTGGGCCCCTCTTTTTATACAGTAAATCACTTTGTTCTCTCGTGGCCCAGGGCTCTGAGCCCAGTCCAAACCAGTTCTGGGGGGGCACAACAACCTCTGTAGTCAGTGTGAGCCCTGGCACCAGACACACCACAGGGGGTGGAGCTATCATTGTGGAAGGCAGGCACAGCCCTAATCAGGTTCAGGTGCTCCCATCACTCCAAATGCAGACCAGGCCTATTCAGCCTAGTGCTGACTCATCCAGACTGTCCTTAGCCACTGCACATCCCCAGCCCATGTCACTCCAAAGCCAGACAGTCAATACGCATCCGAGCAGAGGCACACTGGATGGCTGAGCAAGAAAATTCCTAATGTCTAAAAGTGGTATTTTCAAACAAAGAATGTAAAAATCACCCTTGTTAAAAGATGCATTTTAACATTCTGAGTTCAGGCATACTAAACTTTATTTTCCTATCTGGTTCCCAGAGGCAGTTATGCTTATAAGATGTTATAAGCAAACTCTCCATTCTATCATTTGCGATCAGATAGCCTTACAATAGTGAAAAACAAAATTGGCTGTATTTCACTATCAGGACATGCCACGCACAACAGGGTACCTTGGGCGTACCTTAGGGGAGACTAACATGTAAGAAAAGGGAAGGTTAAGGCCTGGCAAGTGGGTGCACTTGCCAAGTTGACATAGCAGTACTAGACTGCACCCAGGCTCTGCAATGGAAGGCCTGAGTTACATTTACAGGCTGCTCATGTGGGTGGCACAATCAGTGCTGCAGGCCTATAAGCAGCATTTGATTTACACGCCCTAGACACACACAGTGCACTGTACTAGGGACTGACTAGTAAATCAAATTAGCAAATCACGGAAACACCAATCCATACACACAATTTACATATGCACTTTATCACTGATCAGCAGTGGTAAATTGCCCAGAGTCATAAAACCAACAAAAATAGGTCAGAAACAGAAGGCCACAAAGCAAAAAATCTAGGGAGAAACCCGCTGTAAAAGCCAGGTCTAACACTTTCCCTCTAAAATTAAAATCCAAAATGACCAAGGGCTGAACAAAGCAGAGGGATGAGTCTTCAGGTCAGGAAAAGGGAGTTGCTACTGTGTGTATAGTAGCCCCCAACTCACTCTGGCCCTCATTCATTCATTCACAATCTTTATTCGATTTTACAAATAAAATCATAAAAGTCAAGTTATGTAAAAAAACATAATATTTTTCATTACCAAACTGATTCTTGATTTAAACCCCCCATCAAAAAGTGTACAAGAAAAAATCAAATCAAAGGATAGTTTAACAGCAGTAAAAACAGTAAAGCAGGCCAGACTTGAGTCAAATTCAATGGTTTTAATTTTAGGAGTAAGAACACATGTCTCTAATTATTGTATTTTGTGCAGAGCATGACAACATGTACTGTATCATTGATCGTGGTATTATCACAATTAGAAAGGGGCAAGTCCGAATTCGTAAACCAACCATGATTAAAAGGGATTAGGCGAGGAAATAAAATCAAAGCTGAAATGAGTCAACATGCGGCATTGATGACGTGTCATATTCCAGCTCAAATAAGGTTCTATACTGCTGACAGTTTTCACAAATTTTGCATGTCGCATGGAATGTTTCATTAGTGCAGTGTCCTCGCGTTCTGATGCCAATTTGTCCCTAAAAGCGGTTTCAACCCGTTTGCCATCAGAGCGAGTTATGACTGAAGGATATCATACAGATCAGGCCTTCCCAGAGCCTGCAAATTGCACGACACATATACCAGCCACGGGATCAGGGAGGATTTTTCAAATTTTAAACAATCCTGCAAAATTTGTCTACTGAAACTAAGTTCCTCCTTTACTCAATTTTAGTTCCAAAGCTTAAGAGAATAAAGGCGAAGCTGGTCAATAATAAAATCTAAACCTATTTTTTCACAGACAATCATGAGGTGCAATTTGTGGAAGTCCCAGAAGACCCCTTAAGAATTTATTTTTGGCCATTTGAAGCAGATAAACCCGTCCATATCCCAAAATTCCACTGCCATAGCTTACTAGTGGGATACACATGGCCCTGTAAATTTCCTGGATCGATTGAATATGAGTGCGCCCAAGCCTGCGGGAATAGTATCCAATGCTCAATATTGCTCTGTTAAAAGACAAAGCATTCTGAGTTATAAGTGAGGGCCAATTAAACTCAGAGTCCAGTTCAATACCCAAATAACTGAACTTGTCTACTTGGCTATCTATTACGTATTTCATAGTTTTCATGTGTGGTGGGTGGATCTTCATAACATGTGACTTTGAGAAGTTCGTCGTCAGGTCAAGGCTACTCATAAAGCCGTTAAAAAGGTTACAAAGTTTTTGTGAGCCTTTAGCTGTACGAGCAATTAAAACTGTATCATCCGCATAGAGCAAGGCAGGTATAGAACAGCCATCTACTTTAGGGACTTCAACACCCGGAGCAGTCAGAGCTTGCTCTATGTGGTTGATATAAAAATAAATAAAAAAGGAGCTAAAATACAACTCTGCCACACCACGCACCGCAATTTAAAGTGCTCACTGCATTCCCTGTTAGGACCAAACCTGACACTGGCTGAGAGATCATTGTGCAAATCAAGCAAAGAGTTTATAAAAACTGGGTCGACATCCATCTGTTCCATCATGGACCACTGCTTAGAACGGTTGACTCTGTCAAAGGCAGAGCTAAGGTCCATGAAGGCCAGATGGACTGCCCCCTTCTTGGCCTTAGTGTATTTACAAGTTAATAAATAGAGGTTCAATGTTTGCTCTATAGTACCCCGGCCAGGATGGAACCCATACTGGAGGTCAGATAAAAAGCATCTCTCCACGGTCCAATCCTTGAGGCGATTTAATAAAATCCAGCCAATAATTTTCACCTCTGAGTCTATAAGGGAAATGGGCCTGAAGCCTGCAGAGTCTGGCCTGTTGCCCTTTTAAAAAATTGATCGAGACCAGGTTAGTGGGAAAGGACCGGTGGCTGCAGAGTTTAGGTGCAATGTCAGTAGCAGGGCCCATAAATCTATGCAGGTTTTAAAAAGGTCCCCTGGTACCCCATCAGCTTAATTTAATAGTAGCTAAGAAATGGCGGCTCCAACCGTTGATGAATCAAAGATTATGTGATGAGCAGTCCTGGGGTCTTTCCGTAACTCCTACTCCTCATCTAGACCGTAAATGGCCTCGAAATGATGAAGCCAGGCCTGAGAAGGGATAGTGCAGGCCTGGTTACAGAGGTGGTCTTTACTGAAAAGAGGTGAGTTAATGACACTCCAAAAAGCAGAGCTGCTGCGCTGTTGACTGGCAGTTAATAGCTTGTTCCAGGATTCCTCTTTAAGTTGGGCTTTGCGTTTCTTACAGGCCACTCTAAACGCTGCCCTGGCCCTTTTGACTTTCTCTTGGCTTCGCATGCAGGAGGTTCCAGAGGTCCTCGAAACACAGGCTATCACACCATCTTTCTACATGAGTCACCGGAGATGGGGCCATTGTACAAATCGCGGATTTGATAAACCTGCTAACATTTGAAAATTACACCAGGATACTCTGTGGTAACTCTTTTTCAGACAAACAAGAGAGAAAGCTAAGGAAACAATACTGGCCAACCTCATTCTTCGGCCCTGATCAGCCAAGGTGATGAGCTCCTTCTAAAGAGGTACTGCTCCTAATGATTTAGTATTCCAGTAAAATAAGGCTGTTAATGGGTTATGGTTGCTCAGGTTGTGTCTTAGGACCTTAACATCTAAGAGTGCAGAAAAGGAGCAAGCAGAAACAAAGATGTAATCAATAACAGTGCAGCGTCCCCCCCTTAACTGTAGGTATTCTTTCACTTAAGTAGTCCCGATTACTAGCCATTAAAAACACTAAGTTAAACTCAGAGATAAGGCTAATCGCAGTATCACCTTGTTGAGTGTGTTCCTACCCCAACCACAAAGCAGCAGATCTTGTTTTAAAAGGCAGACACTGGTGTCAAATTATATTATGGATGCTTGGACCATGATACATCCGTGCTGCATTGTTGTATTCCGGAATCAGGCATCTCGATTCGAAAATGGAAAAGGATTTTCAAATCAAGACGCATATTCCGGAATACAACAATGTGGCGCGGACGTATCATGGTCCAAGCATCCATAATATATTTGTCAATTTATTACTGGGGACACTTTTGGAACTCCATTACAGACAGTGATTACCATTGTGGCCTGATGTAAGATTGATTTATCGAAAATCAAGGCTTTTGGATTTATATCAAAATTCAGTGGGAGATTTAATTTTGCCAAACAACTGGTTCCTCTTTCTGACTGTAAACTGCATACATACTGTTAAGATAAGTCTTGAGAAAGTCCAGGAGGATGAAACGCGCGTCGGCTGCCGTTTGTTATCCTATATGGAATAAAAGTGAATGAATGGACACTTCAACAGCTGTGGATCACTTATTGGGACTTTATCCTTGAAACCAGATTGATTGACTGTGCTTTCTTCATCATGTTGTTCTTTGAGGATTATGATCGCTTATTGGGACATTATCCTTGAAACTTGATTGATTGATTGACAGTGTTTTCTTCACCATATCGCTCTTTGAGGATTATAGTAACACTTCTTTGGTGTGCTATGGTGCTTATGGTAGATAGTAAGACTCTGTTAGTGAGGCTCACTTGCAGCAAAAGTTAAAAAAAACGATAGTCCAAAAAGCAAAACTCCAGTGGGATAAACACAAAAAGTCATAACAAATTTGTATGGAGCAACCATACCCCCACATACTCTCAATTCCTACTCCAGAATAATAGGGACAAGGTAGGATTGGGTATGCTTGACAAAAATGTGTGTTAGCATGCCACCCAACTGAGAGCAGTTTTTGAATGGCTATTGAGATACAGAGAAAAACACTGTCCACACACAGAATTTGCACTACTATGGAAGACACCACCGCAGACCTAAAGTGGCATATGTCTCAGATATCACATGTTCATTAATGGAGATATAGTACAAGCATCTAAGTACAACTATATAACTAGAAATCAAAATATCTCTACATTCCCATCCTTGTTCATGCACATACATAATAAACCTGACTTTACACCAAAGTTAAAAGGAACCCAACTCACAAAGTGGCAACTGGGGGTTTAGAGCAGATTATGTGATTTATTTATTAATCAAATAATTAAAATGAAACATTTAGAAACCTGTAAAAAAAGAAAATATGTTGGATGAAGAAGAAGGTTTGAGGTAAACATGCGCCATTGGGGTTTTGCGGTCTAATATGAAACACTTGGAGACCAGAGTATTGACCTTATTTGAAAAACTGTTTCCTAGCCATGATGCTACTAAAAGTCTGACATCTAGGATTTACCAAGGTCTAAAGCGTAAATGTTGTCCCTCTTAAAATGGAGGAGAGAGACATGAATAGATTGATTCATAGTATTCAAAGTAGGGAAACCTGGTATAAAATCTATATGTAATTGGTACACAATGCCACAAAAGCTAAAACGACGATTTCCACCAATATATGATAAGTGTTGTAAGGGCTGTGGAGAGACTAGGTCAACTAAATACATTTAGTAGCCATGTCTGGTCATACAAGATTTCTTTAAAGAAATACTGATCCATATCAAGGAAGTGATGAGTTTTCCATTAATACAAGACCCTTTGGTGATTATCTTAGGGTTGAGTCTGGATGGTTAGGAGAAGATGACACGAAGTGACTGGGCATTAATCACGCTTTTATCTGATAGGTAAGAAATTCATTGGAAAATAGTAGAACCACCAAACTACACACAAAAGTCCAAACAACTCTAGTCACTGATGGTGAAGTAGAAAATAATGTTGGATAGAAGACTTGCAGGGCAGAAGTTGACAGTCATATGCAAACCACTAATGGACTATTTACATAAAAAGTTTCAAAGCTATGCAAGCCCAAAAACCTTTAGAGCTAAACTGAACTAGGAGCCTGACAACAACTGATTCTACTATTGGCCACAATTTGATGCTCTCATAATAACCTTCCAAGATTTGAATGTAAATGATGAAGAGTCTACATAGTTTAAATAGTGAACGTTGCCCTTCTTTCATCGGAGTGGTGGCATTATAAGGAGGGTAAGAGAGGGAAAAAATTAGTATACTTCAGGGGGAAGGGGGAAACATTATTAATGTGTTTACACTACATGGAAAACTATTATGCTATTCTTTAAATGAAAATAAATGTCTTAAAAAACTAAAAAAAATAAGGCTACACTGAAATGTTTTGAAATTATAAAAATTGATCCAACATTCGTCACATAATTATAGCAGAAAGGTAAGAGCCTTTTGTGTAAAATCTGAATATTATTTGAAATAACAGCGGAATCACTAATTTGATAACTTTATGCTGAAAATATTTTTCAACTGTGCCATGTTTGAGTGCAATAAATGAGTGCTTACAATGACAACATAAAGAGGTCAAGTTCTGTATAGCAATAGCTAGGTTCTTAGGCAGTACTGTTTGCCAATCTTTTTTTACAGTAGATACCAGGCACTGTAATAAACAACCAGAGACAAATATTAGCTTGTCCCACCAGTTACCCTACAAACAGAGGTAGAATAGCGAAATCACAAAATGATAGGGAAAGGTGGATGCCAGGAACAGGGCAGTGGATGCAGTGCATATTAGGCTTGGGAAAGAGCCACAGTCACCACCATATTCCAAATTGTAGCAACTAACTATAACAATGGAGTCACTATTTCCCAAAGAGCAAAATAACTTCCATCTTTAATATAACCAATTTCAGATTATCACAAAACTAATGTCTGTACTTTTCTGCGAGATGTCTTTGGACACAACACAGCCCAGATTTCATCTCCAACATTGAAGGATTGCAAATATTGTTTGCAAGATTGGACTGGACCATTTGTTCAAACACAACACCTATTGTAGCCCAACATTTCTCACAAGACTGCAGCTGCCATCTGTGGCCAACCCTTCAGCACATCATATAATAATTGCTTTTGAGAAGATTTTACTTCAAGAAAAGGAGAAATTAGATATGTGATAATAACAGCAAACTGAACCTGACACACTATTACTCAAGATGTCAGCGCTATAGTAAACTTTGATACCAAAAATTCAAAAGAGATAATATCAAACAACTATTGGAAAAGGAACATCATACCACACTCTATGGCAATCCCACAGATGAAATAAACATACTCGTTCCACAAGTTCCAAACATAGCATTACATTTTTGAATACTAAGTAAATATAAACATATCCTACATATCTTGTTACTTTAGTGTACCCCATGCTGAAGATCCACAAAGATGTGGGTACATGCTGGAACCGTTGTGCCAATATTTTGATGATTGGTCGAATCTAAATTGGCTCTTATTAATGTCTATATATGTGACAGTTTGGGCTTAGCAAAGACATAATACATCAGTATGGAGGATCTACCTTTAGACAAAAACAAACAAAGTGGCGTCACTGTTGACATGTAGTCCCTCAATACTATCAGGCCTTAGGCTGCTTTTCTTCTGACATTACAAGATGTACTTGACACATGCACAAGACTGATTCTAGTAATCACAGCATTTGTTTTTCGGATAGCAGAATTTTTTTTTTGATAACCAATTTTATTGATTTTATGAGAGACTAACAAGAGATAAACAATACCATCTGTTTGTAGAGTAAGTCGCAAAAGACATATACACGTGGCACCCATTACAGTCCTCAAATGCTCAGTAGGAGTGTCAATCTTCCACCACCCCAACCCATTTGCCCCACATTCTACGGAACTTCTTTGGGCAACCTCTGGCCTCATACAGAGGCCGCTCCTGTGTGGTGGACCAATACACCCCTCTGTGCCAGCACCTCACGGTGGGGGCAGCCGAATTCAGCCAATTGGCCACAATGTCTCTCTTGGACACCATCAGTGCTGTGTTTAGAAAGAGTTTTTCAGCTCTGGAACCGTCCATCCCCTCCGAGATACCCAGAAGAACATTCATGGGATTGAGGGGAACCTCCCAACCCAGAACCTCAGTGAGTTCTCCTGTTACTGACTCCCAATAGTGTGCGATTGTGGAGCAAAGCCATACCATGTGATAAAAGTCAGCTTGGGGGTGGGTGCAGCGGGGACAGGATGCGTCGGGTCAGAGTCCAGCGTGATGGAGACGCAGCAGCATAAGATAGGCAGTGTGAAGGTAGTATATTTGAACTAGACAAAGTCTTGCTGATGCTGTGACTGTTTTGGGAGCGATCAAAGCGTACCTCCAATCAGCATCGTCCAGGGACCCGAGCCAACCCATCACTGTCTGAGTTGTGATAGTGTGTTAGGGGTGTTCTTGGTGAGGGAGCGATAGATGTGGGAGATCCCTCCCTTCCCTAGGTTACCGGTCATGGTCTAGGCCTCGGGCAGGCTATATTCGGGCAGGGAGGTGCCCTCTGAGATGTGAGAGTGGAGTGCTTGGCGTATCTGCAGGTACCGGTAGAATTGGGAAGCATGGAGGGAGTAGCGAGTCTGTAATTGTTGGAAAGAGGGTATGTGACTCCCACCCCAAACATCCCCCAGTAGCGAAATGCCAATGAGATCCCATGATCTAAAAACAGAGAGATTGGCAACCTCTCCGAGTCATGTGCCCCACCACAGTGGGGTATGTTGAGTCAATTTATCCGACCAGTGGGTGTGACGCAAAGAAGCCCACCACGCCAAAAGCACCCCGCCCGTGACCTCCGGTAAGGTTTGGGGAATGGTGCACTCATACAGCATCCCTTGAATGTTAGCCAAGCCCAGGGTGTGGAGCTCCAAGCGATATGCCGGGTCAGACCAGCCACCGTTAAACCAATCATGCATGGTGAGGAGCCGAGTCGCTAAATATTAAAGGTAGGGATTCGTCATCCCCAGGCCGCCGTCATAGGGGGGATCCGACACTGGGCGAGGGCCAGCCTAGGCCTCCGGCCTCTCCACAAGAACCTAGTGGCCATGCTGTTCAACTCCCGGAACCACGACCTTGAGAAGGAGAGGTGTGTGTTCTGAAGCATATAGTGGAATCTGGGCTGGATCATCATTTTAAAAAGAGCTATTCTGCTCATAGGGTTCAGTGGCAGAGTTTGCCACATGAGGAAATCAGCCCGCGCCATTTTCACTAATGGGGTGACGTTGAGTGACCAAGCGAGATCGGGGAGGAGGGAGACCCAGATTCCCAGATACTTGAAGGACGGTCGCCAAAGGGGTATCGACGACTGCCAATCATTGCACTTTCTCAAAAGGTGAAGGGGGAACCAGGACGGACTTAGCTGAGTTTAATCGAAGGCCGGAGGTTTGTTCGAAAAGATTCATGGCCCGGAGGCAACAGGGACCTGACCGCGTTGGATCTGCTAGGAATAACGGAACATCATCAGCATAGAGGACGATCTTATCTTCCTCTACAACGGGCCATTGCCATCCCGTGAGGAGCTGGTCAGATTGTACAAGGCAGGCAAATGGCTCCATTGCCAGTGCGAACAGGAGAGGCGAGAGGGGGCATCCCTGCCTCGTGCCTCTTCCGATGGGAAAGGGGTGCGACAGGGCTCTGTTGACTAATACCTGGGTTCTTTGTATACAGTAAAACGCCTGAACCAGGCAGCAGAAAGGGGCCCCAAAACCCATTTCCATTAATACAGCCTCCAGGTATCACCAATCCACCGAGTCAAATGCTTTCTCGAAATCTACGAGAAGGAGAGATAAGTGGGGGGTCAGTTGTTGACAATTTGCTAGAGCGAGGTGGAGACGCCTGAGGCAGTGCCGGGTTCCCCAGGAGGGCATAAATCCGCACTGGTCAGGGTTGACCAGTTTGGCCAGGTAGGGTCGTATGCTGTTGGCTAGGACATGGGCGAATATTTTGAGCTCTGTGTTAATGTGGGAGATGGGGCAGTAATCAGAGCAATGCTTCAAGGGAGGCTGGAACTTAGGGATCACCACTATGGTGGCCGTATCCGTCTCAGGGCGGAATGAGCCCTGATCAGACGCCTCCTGATACACCTCTAGAAGGTGGGGAATCAGAGCTTCCCGGAAGGACGCATAGAACTCCTGCGGGAGTCCTTCCGGCACTGGCGTCTTACCTGCAGCCATACACGAAATTGCATCACTAATCTCCTCTGGAGTGACAGGGAGGTCCAGCGCCTCTGCCTCAGACTCACTGAGTTGCGGGAGGGAAAACTGTTCGCGCAGAAGGAGGTCAGAGAGCGAGAAAGGGGGCAGCTGTGCAGAATAAAGAGTAGTAGGAGGCGAAGCATTGGGCCACTGCAACGGGGGCTCACTGGATCGCTCCATCTGAGCCAATCACCTTAGGAATGATACGAGTGGCCATCGTGCGACGGAGGACCTCCACAGCAGTTTGGCAGCTTCTAGGGAGGTCTGCTTAACCTCTTCCCTCAGAAACGCCAGCCTCCTATCTTGGGCTCGATTAGGACAGCCTGGGCCTCCAGGGGTGTCAGGCTGGAGTCCTGCTTCACACATTTAAGTTTGAGTTGGCCTTTATCGAAGCCTCGGATGGTGGCCTTCCTGGCTTCCCATAGGGTGCCAGGAGAGGAAACCGACCCGTGATTAGTGGTAAAATAATGGCGGAGCTCATTTCCCACCTATTCCCTGAAGTTCTTGTCCTGGAGGAACCAGGCGCTCAGCCGCCAGATCGGGAGCAACGAGGCAGGGAGGCTGCCCATCCCCATCGCCACTGGAGAGTAGTCCGATAGCCCTCTAGGAAGGATGGTGACATTTTGAATTGGTACAAATGGGGGTGGTGGTGATGGACGGAGCATCAGCACCAATCAAACACTCACACCCAGTCAACAGATCCGGGTTTGATCCATCACCATTCTTTAGCCCACTCTGCCACCCCAGTTCAGACATGGCCATATGCAAATCAGTCTGACCCTGTGCCTCATGGGAACAGTCCAGCCCGAACTGCCAAGCCATGCCTTCCCTGGACCGGAAACAAGCTTCCTAGGACCGGTTTCTGGCATTTCAGCCTTCTTCAGCCAGGCTTGCTTGAATCCAGTGGCAATGTGAGCAAGGGACTCACGTCTGAGCATACCCTGCCAACTTATGGCGAACAAAGCGGTACAAAAGGGGGTGGTGATAGACGGAGCATCAGCACCAATCAAACACTCACACCCAGTCAACAGATCCGGGTTTGATCCATCACCGTTCTTTAGCCCACTCTGCCACCCCAGTTCAGACATGGCCATATGCAAATCAGTCTGACCCTGTGCCTCATGGGAACAGTCCAGCCCAAACTGCCAAGCCATGCCTTCCCTGGACTGGAAACAAGCTTCCTAGGACCGGTTTCTGGCATTTCAGCCTTCTTCAGCCAGGCTTGCTTGAATCCAGTGGCAAAGTGAGCAAGGGACTCACGTCTGAGCATACCCTGCCAACTTATGGCGAACAAAGCGGTACAAAAGGGGGTGGTGATGGACGGAGCATCAGCACCAATCAAACACTCACACCCAGTCAACAGATCCGGGTTTGATCCATCAACGTTCTTTAGCCCACTCTGCCACCCCAGTTCAGACATGGCCATATGCAAATCAGTCTGACCCTGTGCCTCATGGGAACAGTCCAGCCCGAACTGCCAAGCCATGCCTTCCCTGGGTCAGAAACAAGCTTCCTAGGACCGGTTTCTGGCATTTCAGCCTTCTTCAGCCAGGCTTGCTTGAAGCCAGTGGCAAAGTGAGCAAGTGGGTTGTCGGGTGCCAGAGTCGCCAGGCGTCCCAGAGACCTAAGGTGATCGCCCAATTCTACAGAAGGGTAGATTGAGCGATTCTGGAAGTGGAAGGGGCCGTGTCAGTGTCAAGGTCTGGGTCCATTACTGCGTTGAAGTCACCCCCAACGATGGTGGTTCCCAGAGGCAGGAAGGCAACCAGTGTAGCGAGAGACTGAAGTGTGGAGGTCAGTAGGGAGGGGGGAATATACAGCGAGCAAGTTCAGAGGCAGGTCTCCAAGGCTCCCCTCCAAGATGACGAAACAACCCCTAAGGTCATAAATTACTTTGCCCCCCACGAGTGGAAGACCACGACACACTAGGAAGGCCACCCCTCATGATCCCCAGATGAAGCCAGAGTGCCAGAATCAACAACAGGTAGACAATTGGTTAGGGAATTCTTTCCTCGATATGGACTGCCACGAGTTATCTATTCTGACAATGGTAAACCTTTTTCCTCTAAATTAATGGAACAGGTATCATTGTTGTTAGGGTACACTTGGAAGTTCCACTGTGTCAGGCACCCACAAGCTGCAGGCCTAGTCGAAAGACACAATCAGACATTGAAGACTAAAATTACAAAAATCTGTGCGGAAAAGGGTGTGGACTGGGTCACGGCTATGCCAGTGGCCCTTTTCTATATGAGAATGGTAGCACATTCATGGACCGGTCTCTCTCCCTATGAGGTAGTCTACGGAAGACCTCCTAACATGTGGGGTACACCTAGACCTAAAACTATCACAGATACTGACAGTAATATGTTGACGGATTATCTTGCCGCCATGATGTCTGCACTACTCTCTTGTCGTTCACAGGTGGCGGCTGCCTTTCCTATTATTTATTGTACTCTTTGTTGCATGCTTAGGGTGGATCTTACACTTGGTATGTTCCCCTCCTTTGTCAAAAACGTTAAACAATACTATTATGCATTCCCATTTAGAACTTCCTACGCACCTTGCAGACAGGCGCCTGGAATTTCACAACAACACTTTCCTTTCTATGTTGCACCATCACCAGCTATCCATTAACACTACTGACTGTTGGGTCTGTGGACTGATGCCCCACTCAGTCAGCAAAGGAGTCCCGTTACTTTCATACCCCTTTTCTATGGCAGGTTCCTGTTTGGCTTGGAAACTCATGTTGCAGAAGGAACAGAGGACGGGAAGAATAAATCATTCCGTCCTCTCTTCCTTTACTGAACACGTTTGGCGTAATACTTCAGGAAACAGGGCCTATCCTTTTTGTTATAGGTCCGAAAATGACACCTACACTCTTCCCTACACGGAGGAGGAGAAGGAGGAAATGAACACCGTTAATAGTAGCGGCAACACCATATTTGTAGGTATGAAAAGAGCAAAAAGGAAACTAACACCATCCTTTGCATGGGTGATACCACAAGAGGGAGCCTTATGTATAACAGGTATAGGAGATAAGCCGGTGGGGAAAAGTTCTTGTCTAGTTCATAGGAGTTTGAACACCACGATGTCCCCCTATCTGGTGATATCAAAGCCTATGTGTGGCTACCCACTGGGTGGAGTGGCTCCTGTTATATTGCCTTCCTGTTACCTCCCACCTATACTGCCCCGGCAGATTAGCATCTGATTGACCCTCTGTCCACCATGAGCAGGCGGCGAAGGGGGGTCATAGATGCAGAGGATACTGCAGGACAGGAGGCAGGAGACTTTTTTAAAGACTTTATTCCCTTCTGGGGACCCATGAATAATAGCCGTCACATAAGACAATTAACTCGGGTGCTGAAAAACACTATTGACGAGACGGCCGGTGCACTGGGCAACATCACTGCTGAAATGGCCTCCGAAAGACTGATGACATTACAAAATCGTATGGTTTTAGACATCATCCTGGCGGACCGTGGGGGGGCATGCAAATTGATCGGTTCCAGCTGCTGCATTTATATTCCTGATAACGCACCCACGGTGTATGCAGCTATTTCCCGACTTCATGTAATATCAAAGGGCCTCGACCAGGCCACAGGCTCCTGGTCCCTGGTGGATTGGATATGGAGCCTTATTTCAACATGGGGATGGAAAATGCTGACCGTGCTTGGGATGGTCCTTGCCCTCATAATATCGTGTTGCCTTTGTGTCCAGTGCGGCCCCGCTTTGTGCGGTCTCTGTGCTACATGCCTCGTCCCAAAACCAATAAATAGAGCAAAAGAAAATGAGAAAATGATGCTGCAAGCCCATGTGGACGGTCTCATGGCCATAGAAGTGGCCTAAAAAGAAAATAAGTTGCGCTTGGGGACAAGGAGGGAATGAGAAAATAAAAATTAAATTAATTGATTAAAAGATCGCGTTCCCGGTTCTGTCCCCTCGCACACTTTCCTTTCTCTGCTGTTCTAAAAACAATTCTATACAGCATCCATCTTAGACACAGCATCCATTTTAGAATTCACTTCAGTTTGCCCAGAGTCAGCCAGTTCAAGTATCTCCTCAAGCTGCCCCTTGTTTTCAGTCAGTTACACCCATGCATTTTTGTGGTTAGGCCGACTCTGAAAAATGGCCCACCAGTCTTCCCTTTTTCTGAGAAAACAAGTTTATCTCGTATCTCTTTGAAGCCAGCTGGCCTAAGACTCACTGGGGCCACGCAGATTGTCACACATTTCAGTTCCCTCCAAGGTTGTCTGTTCATGACCCACACACCACACCCTTATCTCTAAGGCACACAAGCTCCCCCACCCTCTGATAGCATCCCCTCATGCTACATCCTTGAAAAGTATGTGCTTATCTGTGTTTTGCTTATGCGCCTTGAGCAATGCTGATTTGCAAAGACATATGCTACAAAGAAGGAGGGCTCCTCCCAATGACTTGCAAAATACTGTGTAAATGTATAAAAGCTGTAATCTGTGAATAAGCTTCAGACCACTCCTGAACCTGCGGAGGTGATGGAGCTCTCCCTTAACTCGAGTTAATGAATAAAGGCCCATTTAACTCGCACACCACGGACTCCTCAGTTCATTATTTGTATTGGTATTGCTAATTTATAGAAATTCAGATCTGGTAATTAATTTATTTACCACAGTAGGACCGGTGTGCGCATGACCATATCCAGCAAGCCGTTAACATTCCAAGATATGATGTGAAGCGACGCCTGTGCTGTAGAGGTATCAGCCATAGGGAAGGAGGGGAAAGAACAGGACACCTAGCATGGGGGTTCGGTGTAGACAGAATGGTGCATGCACGCAAGGAAGTGGATGCAATTCGACAGTGCTGGATCTTGCACGCTTGTCGTGTAGCTGAGAATGTACGCTGGTATAATAAACAAATAAAACAACAATAACAATTTGGGACAACAGTCCCCCCACCCAAACCAGCCCCCTCCGCCCTCCCTATACTTCAGAAACTGAAGCATCTGTCGCCCTAACAATGGGTAACCAAAAGAGAACCAAACTAAAATGCTTGGGAATGGGGAATCATGGAGGACCCCTCCTCGCAGTAGGAGGTTCGTGACTGTGTCCATCGGGAGATAGAGTTAGTAGTTTATGGAAATTCGACCCTCAGCCGCGGAGTCAGTTGCATCTGAAGGATGAAGATGGCTCGAACAGGTCCAGTGAGAAGCATCGGGCTGTGAGAAAGATCTGTGTCTGGTAGATCCAACGGTGATGGGCGAGGTGAGACACCCCCACGGTCCGAGTGGCCTGAGGAACCAGATCGGTGCACGGCCAGGAGAGCTCCAGAGAGCGACCCGGCGCCGGTTGATGAGAGGGGGCCCCTGGCAAATCTGAACAGGCCCGTCTCTGGCCTCGCCACCTACGTGAGCGGTTGCTCTGTGGCCAGGGGGCAGAGATGTCTTGGGGGTCATCTCCAGCATCTGGTATAGGAGATGGGTTCCGGGTGTTGAGCAGTAGATGGCGCTCCTCTGTCACCCATGTCCATGCCTCCATAGGGGAGTTAAAGAAGAGGGTTCTGTTTTGGAACATGACTCGTAGGCGTGCCAGGAAGAGGAGCCGGTATTGGAGGTTTAGGGGACTCGCAGCTTCTGCTTGACTTCCCCAAACGAGTGGCGCTGGTCCTGGACCTCACGAGTATAGTCGGGGAAGATCATGATCATCTGACCTTCATACTTGAGGGGTTGCTGCTTGCGGGCTTCAGTCAGTACAGAATGACGATCCTTGAAGTTAAGGATTCGCATTATTATCAGTCTGTGATGTGCTCCCGGCGGTGTCCTGGGCGCAAGTGAGCGGTGCACCCGTTCAATCGCAAACCATGGGAATAGGGAGCCCTCGGGCATCCAGGAACGCAACCAGCGCTCCGTGAAGCCCGCCGCCCGGCCTTGCTCCACACCCTCCGGAAATCCCACCAAGCGAAGGTTGTTGCGACGGGACCTGTTTTCAGCATCTTCAGCCTGTTGGTGAAGCTCCTGGGTGTGGGACCGGTGGCGTGTGACCTGACCCTTAAGTTGCTGGACCTCATCCTCCATTGTGGATATACATGGGAATCGGTTTCTTAAATCCGGGTCATTACATTGCGAGACCCTGTCGGATAAGGGTCACATCCACCCGGACCTTAGCAATCTTACCTTCCACCGAGGATTGCAAGGCCTGGATAGCTTGGAGGATAGTGGACAGGTCCGCAGATGAGGGGGCATCCTTGTCCGCAGTTTCCCCAGCCACCCTAGATTCCAAGGTAGTGAATCAGTCCATTTTAGTCTGGGTGGCGGGGGCATTCGTAGCATTATCTCTACCCATATCTGTCACTCAGCAAGGCTGGAGGTCCAACTGGGACCTTGGCATCTGGACGGGAGGAAGGAAGAGTTGAGAAGATGGATGAGGGGAGAGGACCCTGCCGCTCCATGCCTCGCCGCCCGGCCGATGCTCTCCTCCAGTATGCCTCTCCTCACCCTCAGGGCCAGTTCAGGCACGCAGGGTCTCACAAGTGGGTCGGCGTCAAAGCCGGAGTCAGGGCCCAGGTCAGCACAAAAGACAAGGCACGGCTCCCAAGGTGCACAGAGGGCGGGGTAGGCAGGGGTGAGGTGGAAAGACAGGAAGACCCTTCACCTCCCACCCCCAATGCGGCAGCTGTTACTCCACCAGGGGGCTACGTCTGCTGGGTCCACAGTGTGCCCCCAGAGTGGAAAAGTTCCTCAAACCAGCCCGCTGCCCGAATCAGCAGCCGAGGTGCCTCTCATCCCCACCAGTGCACCAGGGGGGATGTCGTGGATCAGGAGGCCGTCTCAATCAATATCTACCAGAGGGTCACCGCTACCAGCCAGAGAAGCGGTACACTTGGGGATCTCGGGACACGATGTGGGGCGGCCTAAGTAAATGAGCCCCTGATGACCAAACACCCCGCCACCCAGGGTCAAGCGGACACTCCAACTCCTCACCTCATCCGCCCGCTGCTGGGCAGTGCGGTGGTCTACCACCAGGCCGTGCACTCACTCTCGATGTGCAGTCAGTTCCAGAGAGAGGGGGCCCATTTCCATCACAGGGTTCCCACAGCATCGGTTTCATCCTCCGTATGGTGGCGCGGAGGGGGGAGTTCACCGTCGATACCGCGGCATTCAGTTGCTGTTCAGGCCTGGGCACACCAGCCGCCAGCCGCAGGCCCAGATCTCAGGCCCGATCACTCGCTGAGGCCCCAATAAGGACGGAGCAGCAAGGGGGCATCAGGGGAGGCGGCGCTCCTCACCCAGCTCTCTCTGCCGCCCGGTCGACAGCCGATCGCGCACTGCAGCTCCTCCACAGCACAGGTCCGCTGTGGGACACGCAGCCGGCATGGCCTCCCCAGGCCTTCCCCAGCGCCTCTCTGTTAGCCGGGCACAGTTCGTTACCAGGGGGAGCGAGAGGCACTGCAAAGACCAAGTGGGACGCCACCAGCAACTCTCCAGGATCCTCCCCTCTCCGGTCGCAATAGGAGGAGTCTCAGAGTTCAGGGACGCGGCAGGCCGGGTGATCATAGCGCCAAAGCCGCCATCTTGTGAGCACCGCGAGGTAGGATGCTCCACAAGGGCTGTCCCTGGCACATGTATCATTTTACTCGGGAGACTCAGGGGAACGCTGTGGGGTGGAACATTTGTGCCAGAACGTTGATTCCACACAAAATATGTGGAAAATGTGGTTTTTTTCAGAAAATATTTCGGCTTGAATGGCATTCTGGGTAGGAAAACGTTACCTCATACCTCATACCTCATTGTCTAGTTTTCAGAAATGTTTGGGTTTGGTACTTTCCCAAGATGGCTGCCGAACCCAGGGCCAAAACCCCAGGTGCCCCCCTAAAACCAGGTAGTTTTGTTATAGGTAATTTTGAAGTCTCCACAGTATGATTTGGGCCATTTCCTGTTGCAGCCACTATGCCTACCCACACAAGTGAGGTACCATTTTTATCGGGAGTCCTGGGGGAACGCTGGTAGGGAGGAAATCTGTGGATCCACGCAGATTCCAGAACTCTCCCACACAGAAATTTGATTTTTTCACCGAAATTTGAGGTTTGCAGGGGATTCTGGTTAGGAAAATGTTGGGGGACCCACAAAAAGCCATACCTTGCTGGACTCCCCCGGGTGTCTAGTTGCCAGAAATGTGTGGGTTTGGTAGTTTTCTCTAGATGGCCGCAGAGCCCCAGGCCAAAAACTCATGGGACCCCCTTGCAAAACCAGGTTGGTTTGGGACAGGTAATTTTGATGTCGCCTCAATAGATTTTGGGCCCTTGCCTTTCGCGGGTACTTGACCCACCCACACAAGTAAGGTACCATTTTTCTCTAAACACTTTGGGGAATGTGGGGTGGGTGGAATTTTGTGGAACCACGCAGATTCCAGAACTTTGCACAAACAGAAATGTGAGGAAAGTGTGTTTTTTTAATATTTTTTAGGTTTGCAAAGGATTCTGGGTAACAGAACCTGGTGAGAGCCAGTCAAGTCACCCCATCCTGGATTACCCTGGGTGACTAGTTTTCAAAAATGTATGGGTTTGCTAGGTTTCCCTAGGTGCCTGCAAAGCTAGGGTTAAAAAAAACAAAGCTAGGCACTTTGCAAAAAAAGGGTCATTTTTCACTGTGAAAATGTGGTGTGTCCACGTTGGGTTTTGGGCCATTTCCTGTCATGTGCACTAGGCCTACCCACACAAGTGAGGTACCATTTTTCTCGGAAGACTTTGGGAAACGTGGGGTGGGTGGAATTTTGTGGATCCACACAGATTCTAGAACTTTCCATCACAGAAATGTGAGGAAAATGCGTTTTTTTTACAATTGTTTAGGTTTGCAAGGGATTCTGGGTAACAGAACCTGGTGAGAGCCAGTCAAGTCACCCCATCCTGGATTCTCCTGGGGGTCTAGTTTTCAAAATTGTATAGGTTTGCTAAGTTTCCCTAGGTGCCGGCAGAGCTACAGTTCAAAAACTACAGCTAGGCACCTTGCAAAAAAGGGTCATTTTTCACTGTGAAAATGTGGTGTGTCCACGTTGCGTTTTGGACCGTTTCCTGTTGTGGCACTAGGCCGACCCACACAGGTGAGGTGCCAATATTATCTGGAGACTTAGGGTAACACAGAATTGTAGAGCAACTGTTATTACCTATTGACTTTCGATGCATTTCTGCCTTCCAAATGAGAGACAATGTGTAAAAAGAAGTCATTTTGAAAAATGACCTATAATTCTCATGCTAGTATGGGTATTCCCAATTTTGGAAATGTGCAAATATCTACTGTTTCTAAACTCTATATTTTGTTCCCATTTCAGAAATACAACGGTGTCTTTCATACCTATGTTTCCATGTATAAATGTTCCCAGAATAATTGCTAAATACCCGGTACATAATAAAAAACAATTGCAAGTCGCTGCTCAGTTATTGGCTCTGGGTTCGTCAGGTTCTTGGTGAACCTACAAGTCCTATATATCCCCACAACCAAAAAGGTCCAGCGGGTGTATCGGTATATTGTTTTCAAACAGCTGTCACAATTAGAAGAAGTTACAGGTGAAAACGTTGACACAAATGGCTGTTTTTTTCAACTAATTTTACATTTTTCCTATATTTGATTGTTAGTTTCTGTAAAGAAACCTTGAAGGATCTACACAAATGACCCCTTGCTGAATACAGAATTTTGTCTACTTTTCTAAAATGTATGGTTCTCCAGGATCCATTATTGCTTTCATACCCATTTCTACCATTACAGGAAGGAGGTTGAAAACACAAAAAATAGGCTATGTCCCAGAAAAATGCCAAAACTGTGTAAACATTTTTGGTTTTCTGACAAAAGTCTGCTTGTCCCTGAAAGCTAGGAAGATGGTAATTTCAGCACCACAACCCCTTTATTGATACCATTTGCAGGTAAAAAACCAGACACTTTCATCTGTAGCCCTTTTTTCCCATTTTCCCCCCCAAAAAAACTTTTGCTGTATTTTGGCTAATTTCTGGGTCCCCTCCAGGGGAATCCACAAACCCTGGGTACCTTTAGAAACACCATGATGTTGGAAAAAAAGGACGCATATTTGGTGTAGATACCTCATGCGGTCAAAAAGTTACAGGGGCCTAAGTGCGAGCTTCCTCAAATAGCCCAAAAAAAAGGCTTAGCACGGGGTGGGGGGGGGGGGGGGGGGGGGAGGCCGAGCAGCAAAGGGGTTAACATGCAGTCCTCCATTGCTCTACAGTACTCCTGTTTGCACTTCATAAAATCTAAGTAGCAGAAAACACAGTTTAGCAGGGGAGGTGAAATGTCATCACTAACCAGCAGCGTGATAACCTAGGTAGCATAATTTATGAGGCTTTTTTATCATGTTAAAAGCAAAACAATATGTTTAAAGCCGAAATTGTCAAAGAAAAACATTTTACTCCACAAGATTTCACATGGTGTTACCTATTACAATCCAGACTTCTGTTTTTAACTATGATCATTGTGCATAAATTGTGTGAATATTTTGTGTGACTTTATTGTTAACGTGTCATGACTGCCACCCGTTGTTGCGGACTTACTTCCGAGAGGAGTATGTGCAAACAAAAACGCGATAAAAATGTTTAATAATCTATTTCTTCCTCTGCAGCCATAAATAACTGTGCTTTTGTGCTGAAGAAAAAATGATTATATACTTTCCTTTAGCAAACAGCAAGCCAGGCTATGCAGTTTTGTTGACTCGCCTGGTGACGTCCTCTAAGTGGGTGTAGCATGTTTAGCAGTGCTGTTCCCACATCCACATTGTGATGACTCATACAGTATGTATGCAGAACTAAACATGCACTGAGGTAAAAAGTGCAACACTTTTTATCTCACATTTCTGTCAAATTTAAAACTAAAACCAGTAGTTTATTACCCGTTTAAAACTTGATTAACCTAGAATTAACACTTAAACTTACCTAGTTAAACCGATTGCATTTCCACTTATATAATGTTGGTCCAGTAACTACTTTAAAAGTGCAGCATTCTTTAATGGTGCCCACGCACTAGAGGCAGCTGCACCAATTACCCTTTTGTAAATTTACTTGGACATTCTTTCTTAACTTCTGCGCTAAAATTCACAGAGATGCCAAAGTAATTCACCACTTCCTACACAAACAATGTATCCCTCTCTATCTTGCTTTCTATCTTTTCTGCGCAGCTCTTACTCCTATCCACTATGCCACATGATTCCACCAAACAAATACGCTCTACACAATTCTACCACACAAAATTGCACAACTAACATTTCCAAGACAACCAACATATTTACACTCCACAAGCATCCACTACACTCCAAACAAAACACATACATAAAAGACATTTTTATTCACAACACCAATAGCTCTAAGGGGTATATTCACAAGACCGTGTGCTAAACATCTCCAAAAAATATTTACGCAACTTTACACATCGCAGCCTATCGCGGGAAAATAACCCTGTGTCAACGTGGAATTCACAACACGGTGGTACCATGTGTTAGTCCGCCGAAAACGTGGCCAACTTCCCGATACAACCACTGCGACAGATATAAAAACACAAACCCCAATGCATAAAAAGACGCGATGTGCCCAAATGCCATAAGAAAACAGTGCCAAGCAGCTAGAGGCCAGCAATACCCACGTGTAATGCGGGAATAAGCACAAGAACAGCATACGGAAAATGCCACTTAAAAACGACATCAACTGCGGAGTACCACGGAAGCACCCTGACCGACTGCAGAGGACAACATGAACCCCACAATCCCCACAGAGGAGCACCCAGGAATACAGGGCCCATGGAAGGGCAATGAGAAGAGGAAGAGGAAGACGGGGTACAGTCACCAGAAAAACCCGACCATCGCCACGGATGAGCCAGAACACCACCTACGTGTACGTCACCTCCAACATGTCATTGGCAAAAAAGAGGCAAAGATGGCACACCACCTCGGACCATGTGAATGCCGTTGCATGGCAGAGGAGGAGATTTGGAAGAGAACAAAAGGCTCTGGACTGATGTGAATGGCAAAACCAAGCAGAAACTCGCTGCCAACACCAAAGCAGCAACGCACCCCGGAGGAGGGGGGCAAGCTGAACACCAGGAGCTGAATGAAACGGAGAAGATGGTGGCCACAGTCACCAGTCGGGGGACGGTGACAGGAGTCGGGGATCCAGACACTGTCCAACATGACCCGACACCACATCAACAGGGTGCGCACCGACCAGGGAGTGGGTGGACAGGGGGAGATGGGCACAATGGCACACGTGCACAATTAAGCAGAGCACACTGCACACCCACAATGACTCAGGATCATGTCCCTGATCCCACAGGAACACTTCAACACACACACAAACACCAAGGAGTCCCACGTACACTATTTGCCCAAAGGGGCACCTACCCAACACATCACCAAGCACAGAACCAACACTAGCACACATGCGAAACAAAGCAAACATGCATATATATCAGCCACACTGACAAGGCAAGAGACGCCAAATGGCGAGTAGCATGGCTGCAGTCCAATCATCATGACAATGTACACGGCACGCCACTGAGGTGGCTAAGTGCGGACCACAACCAGAAAGAAGGTCACACTCAGACACAATCACCTACACAAATAACCCCTGACGTCAACGACACATCTGCAGACAAACCATGCCCAAGAGTCACAACTCGACAAAGAGCACAAGTTACCGAAGTCTGCAACATCTCAGCACCGTGGAAGCACAGAACTGACAGGCACACTGCATGAAAGGGACCAGTGGTAGACAAATCAGAGCTGCAGGAGCGAATCACCCACCGTGAAGCATACGCACATAAGTATAAGTGCACCCGCTCAACCAAACACAGGACACAACTGGTGCCGCAAATGTGCACAAAATGGCAAATCACATCTGGCACAGCAGGAAACTATGACATGTCAATGTACAAGTACAACCTGTAACCTGCAAATATGTTTTAATCACACATGCTGTGCTTCTGGACATTTTGTACTGTCCCATGATTGCCATGGAAGGCCACAATGTGACGTGCTCATAAGGCAAAAATTGTCAATGATGGTGTTCCTACGGGCCATTCCTGCCGCAGCTGCAGTGGGATGTGGGCCACCTGCCCCATCGTCACCATCATTGTCCGGTACTTCTGGAACTGGGATCCCTGGGCCATTGGTGCGAACACAGATGTTGTGCAACACAAAACGTGCAACGATCATCTTGTGCACGATGTCCGGGCTGTACAGGAGCTTTCCACCTGTGCCGTCCAGGTATCTGAAACGTGACTTCAACACGCCAAATGTGCGTTCAACGATACCCCTAGTGCATATGTGGGCCGCATTGTACTGCCTCTGGGCGGGTGTGTTTGGGTCTCGGAGGGGTGTCATCATCCAAGGGCAAAGTGCATATCCTTGATCACCTGTGACAGTGCAGGGAGAAAAGAGTCAATAATTGGTTTCGGCAGAATTTGATGGCAGGTCCACTAATCCAGAAACGCCTGTGATGGCTGTGTGTGTGGTGAGTTTAAGCCAGCCCTCAGGGAGTAGCTGGTGCTGGCAACAACTCCGAAAGTCATCAGGCTCTCAGAAATGCAATGTCAGAACAATAAGGGAGGATAACTTGAGTTGCACAGGGTTAGTGGCCCCGAATGCACAGCAGCTGACAAGGGTCCACTGCCACGGGATGCGGACCTGCGGGAGACTGGGGTAAAGTCATGGGGGCAGAGCGGGGTCTCGTATGTGTCATAGGTGCCTTCAGCGGAGTGTCTCGGGGGAGAATTGGAGTTGTACCCCCAGGGCATGATGCAGAGGGAACATGCCAGCTGTGCCCGGCAACATGGCGGATTCGATTGCCACAGACTCATGCCAGACACCAAGGCCATACCTGCAGGTTGCTGATGACAACCCCCAGGCCACAGGCTCAGACACCAACGATGTTCCGCCGGAGGCTGATGGTCACTCATGGCGCACAGGGTTGGTGGCAACACATGTCACCGTCTTGCGTTGAACAGGGTTCATGGCACCACGTGTCGCCGGCTTGCATTGAACAGGGTTAGTGGCACCACGTGTCACAGGCCTGTGATATGGAATTATGCCTCACTGATCGAAGGGAGTCTGGTGCTGTGGCCGCTGCCACGGACTTGTGGTCACTGCCATTCAGGACTCAGGACACAGTTCCACATGTGTGACCTACTGGGACGAAGAGGACGCCGGTGGAGTATGGCAATGAGAAAGGAGTAATGTGTGCCAGCGATGGGCTGCGGAGGCTGCAGAGGTCGCGGGACTGGGGCTTAGAGCTTGCACCAGCACGTTGTGGGCCCTCTTTGAAACACGACGGTGTTGGCAGGTGGGCATTACGGCCTTGGGGCACTAGGGCAGGCAGGCCTGGTCTGGGTATCAGCATCCTGGGGTGCAGCAGGCGCACAGGTTCGCAGGCCCCACTGCTCATGGCGTCAGCCTCGTGGCGGACTGCGAAGCGCCGCCCTGTCAATGACATTGGCCTTTCCGGGTGAGAACCAGGCTCTGCGCCATGGGGTTTTTAGTCCACACCCCTGCACAGCCCTGGCGTACTCAGGGCCAACCCACTATGCTCACGCACACAGGGGGAGATGCAGCGAGCAACATTTCCCCTATCTGACCCATGGCTTGGGGTGACATGGCTGCATCCACTGTTCACTACTCTCCAGTCACTACCAGTTGTGGTCTGCATGGACATATCTGTGGTTTGCATACCCATGTCTGTCCTGCACATCCACGCCTCACTTGTCATTGTGTACATTCCCATTCACGGGTCACTTGCATCGTTCGCACGTGGCTGCATTCCGCATCTCCAAATGTTCAGCTGTTGTGTGGCTGTAATGCCATGATATAGCTGTATTGTGTGCTGGAGTAGCACAGGATCACCATGGAATAGTGTTGTCGTGTACGTGGTTTGGTTACGTGTGCATTACCACATTTGTGCGTTGTGTGATGGTGGCTTTGAGGTGTGTGGTGTGTTGATTTGGCACTTACCAACGAGCAGTCCAGTTCCATATGGGCCATCCTGGAAGCGCTGTATGATGATGGACTGTCGAAAGATGTAGGAATCGTGCACACTGCCGTGGTAGTTTGCAACGACATTGGTGAACATTCCCCGGTGGTCCACTATTGCCTGCACATTAATGGAATGCGTGTGCTTTCTGTTGCGGTAGTGGTATGCAGTATCCGCAGGGAGCACAAGTGGGACATGTGTGCAGTCTATTGCTCCCAACACTGCCGTGAATCCAGCTATGGTGTAGAAGCCTTGCTTGGTCTCCTGCGGTTCCTCCAGTGTGGGGGAAGTGAAGGTACTGGGGTATGAAGCTGATGATGGCATCCAGGACAGGTGTGATGAACTTTGATAGGGCTGGCTGTGAGACCCCTCCGACTCTGGCAGCTGTTGGTTAGAAAGGTACCAGAGGCCAACAGGTGCAGCACAGCCAGCAGCTTTGTCTGTGGAGGGATGTTGGTTCTCCGCTGTGTTGGGACCGTCAACCTATGGGCGATGTGGGTTATGATGCGAATGATGGTTGACCTTTTGAGCCTGTAGTGGGCAATGACTTCCTCGGGCGTTAGGTCTGTGAGAGTGGTACGTTTTCGGTAGGTCCGCTGTCTTACTCTGGGCTGCCTCTGTGGTGGCCCGGGGGGCGGGCTGGTCCGGGTCCTGGGGGTGGTGGGGGTCCTGGTGGGTGTTGTAGTGCTGGAGCAAGGTTTTCTATTGAAAATTTATTGAGATTTAAACTCCAGTTTATGTTTATATGTCATAATTAAAATTACTGATAATTAATTACTAAATATTAATTTTGTTGAAGTTTTCTTATTAATCAACATTACTAATGAAAGAATTACACGTGGGAATGCATTTATGTTGCCTTATTAATACGTGAACTAAGTTGGTGAGCAAATTAATTAAATATGTGTGGTTAAAGTGCAATTTGTTATGTGTTTGTGCTTTAAAATAACGTGCTTAATGCTTCTTTGTGTTGCAGATGGCTAGATAATTACATACACATAAGGGTATTAGTGGGAATTAACACTGTATAATCATTACGATGTGGTAATGCTGTTTTGTGTTTCTTTTAATTAAGATGGTCCGTTTTGGCCTAATCCAAGATGGCCGATATTTACAGCCTGCATTCGAGTAGTTGAAATACGACGAGAGGCCTCGCTGAATATGGTTGGAAACCACCTGACTTCGGCCTCTGACTGTATTAAAAGTTTCCGTGAGGACAGCAGCTCCAGGCTTGCTGCCAATTGCCCTTGGAGAAGAATAAAGCCACAATGAACTCTGATAAACTTGCGGTGGCTTCACTATGATTACGAGGAAGAGCATTCATGGATGTAACATTTTTTGGTTTGAGCTTCCTTCTTCTGTGTTTTTATTTTTGAGATTTTCGAGAGCGGAGGTTTTCTAAATGTTGCGAATCAACATTCTTTCCTGCTAGCTCTGCTCGATGGCTCAACGGACGTTTAGAGTTTATTTGTTACTTTTAATTTTTTAGTTTCCCTATAAATATTGTTAGACTAGAGAGGGTGTAAGGCCACTTCTTCCCGAACCTATGCTCGAGAGGATCGACGCTGATTGAGAGGACGGCGACTCGGGAGACCTTACTGAGAGACCTGTCCTGACCCATTTAGCTAGAATAGGTAACTATGAGAATAATGATTTTGCTATTGATTGACTTTAATTTGAACTAATTTAGATAAATAACCCTTTTGTTCAAATCACAGTGTCGGGTGGTTATTTCTTTGTCATTTATTGAGTTTCCAATGTGTTTCCTAAGTTTAAAAATCATGACTCAAGACAGATCTTTTAGGTCGCATTGACCTCGCTTTAGATGCAGATTGATTAGGATTTCTCTCGTATATTCAGTGTGGATAGAGTAATAGAATGAATGTTAGTGTGATGGGCCCTAGCGTCTGATGAGTGTATGTGCGTATGACTGTGGAATTACTCTGTCCGTGGAAGTAGGGAGAATTTATATGTTCCGATCTGCAGCAGTTTCCTGGTAGCAGTATGATGGTTTTAGATTATTGTCTTGATCTGATAGATTTCTTGTACATAGGCTTTTGATTCATTGATTTATTGATTGATGTTGGTATATGTACTAATACTAAATGTTGAAGTCGTCGTATTGAGTTATATGTAGTGTGTACGGCTTCTGGAACGTGGGGAGCTGGTGACGGTTCCATAGTAGGGCAGAGGGAAGTAAGTGCTGCTCTCGGGAAAGACGGGATTGTTGGCCCTGTACGTATGCGGGGAAAAACGTGTGACAATTGAAGTTGCGCGTCACATTGTCTGGGTTCGGAATCAGTGACATCGTCGTGTGTTACTATTAGAGACATATTTTCAGTATAAAAGGAGTGCGTATGGTAGCGAAGGTTATCTGTGAAACTCTGGTCTTAAGTCCCAGGGATCCGTAAGGTTTGCCGTTAAAGCTTACTGCTGGAGAAGTAATTGGTATTCACTGAGCTTGTTTGAAGGACTGGGCAGAGGTAAGCGCTGCTTGGTTAGCGTGTGTTATAATTCTGTAGTGGGACAGACTGTTTGCTGTTCTCGGGAAAGGCAGGATTCTGTGTGGATGTACTACATTTTCTAGTGTGAAAGTGCGTGAATGTATGAGCATTTAGTTGATTGTGAGACTCTTTGGAGCATTCCTGGAGGAAACAGTTAATGGATGCATGTTAGAAGGGCAGAGTAGAGGGATGTGCTACTGTGCCAACGAAAGTAATAATTCCGTAGTGGAGCAGAGGTAAGCGCTGTTCTAGAGAAAAGCGGGATTTTGTGAGAAAGACCTTTCTTTACTATTCTGTGGTTAGCGAAGCAGACAATGGAGATGTTTATATGTTGTAACTAATAGATTTTGTAGAATTTGGAACAAAGTCTACTGAGAAGGTTTTGTAAAGGAAGGGTAGACGAGTGACAGGAGACAGGAGCAGAAGCGACTGCAGCGACTACTGACGTCAGAGACAGACCGCGCTGTGATTGGACAGTGGATTAAAACAGTGCTCCCGCTGGGATTGGTGCGTTGGTGTGAGCCGCGCAGGGATTGGAAGGAGTACAGGGTGACGTAGATGCTCCAGGATTGGTGCGTTGGTGTGAGTCGCACTGTTATTGGACAAAAGATCGTACTGTTGCGGAAGGGACTAGAGGATAGTGGTAAACGCTAAAATGTATTACCAAACGGAGGAAAAGAAAAAGAAATCCTTGTTCGGTAAAATTACAAGGTCGTTCGACAAGGATAAAGACATAATAACTAGAGAAGGTGAATTGCTACCTCCGACAAGAACTCCTGCATCCTTCATGGTTGCGAAATATGGGTATCATACCTGTATTTGGTTAGACAACTGGGCTAAGTACACTAAGGAGGATGGTGTTTTAGCGTTCCCGGAACATGGTTCATTTAATCTGGCCGTGTTGAGAAATTTACGGGAAAAGATAATGTGTCTGGAGCCTAGACCAAGGCCGACACAGTTTGAAGCGTTGGTAGAATGGGAAGATGAGGTGCATGAGCGAGAAAAGCAGAGGAGTGGAGGCAATTATAGGTATATTTTCGGGAGGAAATATGATCGTGAAACTCATCATGATCGAATGAGGAGATGGCGAGATGCTAGTATGTCAGAGGGACTATATCCTATGAGGACAGTTGAAGAGAAGGAAGGGAGGAAGGGTACGGAAAAGGTGCCTGATGCAGAAGTGAGAAGGTATGGGGCTAATGAGTATGAAGATGAGGTCTTGGATGACATGATTTACAAGAGACCACCTCCATATAGACCAGAACCAGAAGAAAGAACGCCAGTTGCTACTCCTATAAGAGATACTTTGCGAATTGTTAAAACTGAGGTTGTGACACCTGATTTGAAAAGTGGTAGCTCTTTCACGGAAAGGGAAAGAGAGAGAGAGCGAATCAAATTGGTGACGAGAAAACAAGAGAATTAGCCAGAACCACATCTGAGCTGACTGAGAAAATTAGAGAGCTGACGAAAAATCTAGAAGCTGTTACAGTGCCTGTAACCATAGGTCCGGTTATGCCTATTTTTGATAAGCAAAGAATGTGTGAAAATGGTTTGACAGTTCCCTATGTAGGAAATGGTTTGGTTGGTTCTTGTTCTTTGGAGGAATCAGGAATGAGGACGGGAGAAAATAATTTGAGACAGTTGAGACATGACACATGTAGTGGAGGATCAGATGTACAGCCTAGTTCAGGATTGAATGCTGGTTGTTTGGGAGGAATGATTTTGGAACCACAGAGGATGGCAGAACAAGTGGGTGCAGTGAAAAAGTCTACAGAAATAACAGCTGAGGATTTGAATGATTGGTTGAAAGTTCTTCAAAAGAAGGATAAAGATTCACAGGCAATTGATGTAGCCAGGTTGCGCATAGAATTGGAGGAGGTTATTGCAGGAACAATTCCTACAGAAATGTTGAAAAATCATCATGATGGAGAGTTGTTATTCATGTGCAAGAGTATCACCTGGAGGGCTAAGAGTACACATGACAGGTTAAAAGCAATAGCGAGTGAACTAGGAGTTGACATGGATAAGGTGAAAGCTTTGCAGAAGCCTTACAGGGTGGATTTCTCTGATAAGGATATTGAGAATCTGAATGATGTTGGCAGAACAGGGCAGATTAAGGAAATGATTTCCTTATTGCGAAAATGGGGTGATGTGGAAAAGTGGAAGGATAGGTGGTACAAGAAAAGGGAAGATTCAGTGGACAGGAATTACTCAGCTTTCCCTATGAGAGAAAAAGAGAAAACAGTGGATGCTTATCCTATGAGAGAGATTCCTGGAGGAGGATATGTACATGACCCATGGACTAGACAAGATATTTTGTCCTTTACGAATGATTTCCCTCGACTGAGAGAAAAGCCCGTCGAGTGGTATAGGCAGGTAGACAGGTTTGTGAAATTGTCAAAAGTGCTGTGGATTGACCTGAATAGTCTGTTTGATATAATTGTTCCAGCAGACTTGTGGGCAGAGTGTAAAATAGTTGTAGATTGGCCTGCTAAGGAGTATCCAAGAGACCCGAAAACAGGAGCACCAGACCCGGAGGTCATGAGGAAATATGAACAGGTTATTGTGTTCCTGAAAAATAAGGTACCCCCTAAAGAGACAGACTGGGTTAAGATAGATCGAACACATCAAGAAGCGAAAGAATCAGTGCATGCTTTTTATGAAAGGCTGATACTGGCTTTTAAACAGTTCAGTGGAGATGAACACCTGTAAGGATATCCTGTAAGGGTGTTCGTACCTCATGATGTGGCTATTCTTTTGACAAGAAGCAGAACTCAATATATGTCACATAGTCGGCTGACTAAATATGAGAAAATTATTCTGGGAGCATCAAATGTGACTCTTGAGAGATGTGTGAATGTGAATCCAGCAGCACTCTTGCCAGATGCAGAAAATGTGAATGTGGGAGATGATGTTGATCATGATTGTTTGGATGTGCTTGACTACTGCACAAAACCCAGACCAGACATAAGAGATTTGCCATTACCTGAAAGTGATCATGTGCTGTTTGTGGATGGATCATGTCTGAGAACTGATGATGGTGTGCTGAGTGCAGCATATGCAGTGTGCAAGGTTTCAGAAGTTATGGAAGCTTCGCCTTTGAAGGGAGTTAGATCTGCTCAAGTGGCTGAATTGGTGGCATTAACGAAAGCTTGCAAGATTGGGAAGAATTTGAGAGTGACTGTGATGACTGATAGTCAGTATGGATTTGGAGTGGTTCATGATTTTGGCCAACTTTGGCTACAGAGAGGTTTCTTGACGTCGAGTGGAACTCCAATAAAGAATGCTGAAGTGATTGGAAAGTTGCTTGAGGCGATACAGCTGCCTAAAGAATTAGCAGTTGTAAAATGTGCTGCTCATGGACAAGGAGATGATTTTGTTACTCTTGGTAATCGTTTTGCTAATGACATAGCACAGTATTGTGCAAAGAACAATCATTCGATTAATCGGGGACGAGAAAGGGAGATGGCTTTTTGTTCTGTGATGTTTACTAATGTCCTAGAAAAGTGGGATGAAGTGAAACAGTTGCAGGATGAAGCAGGAGATGAGGAAATGAGAGATTGGATTAAGGCAGGTTGTGCCCCAAGAGAGACAGATCATGTTTGGATCTATAGAGATGGAAGACCAGTCATGCCTAACTCGATGTTATCAACAATGGCAAGAATGTATCATGGCCAGGGACATCTGGGGAGGGACGCTATGATTAGGTCCTTTAAACAAACCTGGTACAATGCAAAGTTCAGGCTGATTGCAGAGAGCATCTGTCAAAGATGTTTGATTTGTCAGCAGTTCAATACTGGAAAGAAGACAGTGGTGAGCCTAGGAACAATAGGCAGAGAAGGAGGTCCTTTTACTAAAATGCAAATAGATTTCATTGAAATGCCCCAAGTGAATAGATTGAGGTATGTTCTAGTGGTAGTCTGTTTGTTTTCAAGATGGGTGGAGGCCTATCCGACTAGGAGAAATGATGGAATAACAGTGGCAAAGTTACTGTTAAGAGAGTTGATTCCTAGGTACGGGTTCCCAGTGACAATTGAGTCAGACAGAGGTGGACACTTCTACAATGAGCTCATGGGTTTAATTTGTGAAGCATTGAGCATACAGCAGAAGTTACATTGTGCATACAGACCAGAGGCTTCTGGTGTTGTTGAACAGATGAATGGCACAATCAAAAACAGAATTGGTAAGATGTGTTTAGCCACTGGAATGAAATGGCCTGATGTCTTGCCTCTAGTGCTAATGACTATTAGGTCTACTCCAGATAGAGCGACAGGTTTGAGTCCACATGAAATATTGATGGGAGGTGCGATGAGACATGCTTTCGTGCCTGTCAACAAGTTGATGACAATAACTGATGACATGATTTTGGATTACTGTAAAGGCCTGGCTGACGCAGTTCATTCTGTGTTTCACCAGGTTGGAGAAGACGCCACTACACTTGAAAAGAAGCAAGCCCATGATCTAAGTCCAGGGGACTGGGTGAGGATAAAAGTGCACAGAAGAAGAAATTGCTTGGTTCCAAGGTGGGGAAGGCCAAGACAAGTTATTCTGACTACGACAACTGCAGTAAAGTGTGCTGGTGTGAAAAACTGGGTTCATGCAAGTCATACTCTGAGAGTTCCAAATCCAAAAGATGGGACTGGTAAGGAGTATTTTGAAGAGTCAGATTCCAGTGATGATGCAGAAACTGAACCAGTGAGAAGAAAAAAGAATCCTGAAAGGGGGAAGGAGAAAGAGAGTCAGAGTCAGGTGATTCTTTTTTCTTTCCGAGAGAGACTTCAAGAGAAACATTGAGGGTCTCAGAGGAGAGATCGGATTCTGTAAGAGAGCCTGAAGTTCCAACAAGCAGTGGAGAAGAAAGAGGAGAAAAGAGCAATTCCACAGAGACTACACCTAGGTCAGATGAAGAAATTGAAAATCCACTTGAGATTACTCCTGAAGAAGCAGGGTCAGAAGAAGATAGAGAGGGACAGGTTGCGGAAGACCCCCGAGGAGGTGTAGGGAACATTCCTGATAAGCTAGGTGAAGGGACAAGTAGACAGCAAGAAGATTGCGTGTCGGAGACCCGAGGAGGGACAGAAATAGGGAAATCTCAATCGGTGGAGAAAAAGACTGTGGAGCAAAAGAAAATTGTTCATGGACCAGAGGCAAATGAAACAGAATCAGATGAGAGTGAGAATGAGAAATCAGAGGGTCGAGTTCTGAGAAAGAGAACTTGGATCGGAGAAAGAAATAGTAAAGAAGAGAGACCAAAAAGGGTTGTAAGAGGAGATCTTTGGCCTAACCGGATAAAGAGGCTAAGGTACAGACTGACACGAGCAAATTCATCGAAAGCTGAACAGGTGAACGAGGTGTCCAGTCAGAATCAAGCAAAGGGTGATAAACAAAAGGTCTCAAAGGAACCAGAGGAGATCAAGAGAATCAGAAAACCTAACCAGAAGTATAGGTCACCGGAATGGACGTACGTGGCACTGTCTGAAGGAGAAGAGGCAGAAAGTCAAGGAAATCCAGAGGGGACCGTACGAGAAGTGGTTGAGGAGGAGAAAACTGTTGGAATCCTGAAAGTTATCTTGACTGACATTGGAGAAGAGTCAGATGCTCAGGATATTGAAGATCTGATACAGTTTGATGTTGCTGAAGAAGAAGTGAAAAGTGATGAAAATCCAAATTGAGTGAACTGAAGGAGTCACTTGGAGAGGAGTGGAAAAAAAAAAGAAAAAGAAAATCTGAAATTAGCTGTTTGAAATAATCTAGAGTTCTAGAAATTCAGTAGTGGAGTAGTAGAGGCTAAGTCAAAAGACGCTGCCAGAGTAATAAGATGGCTAACGCAGAAAATAATCAAAGTAGATGTGCCTTCTTGAAAAGATGGTGTAGAATGTGCTGCTGCTGTACAGGACTATTAATGCTACTATGGGGTGTACTTGCTTTACTAGTTACTTTTAGAGTTACAATAGACACTTTTGGAATACATACTGAAAATGTGACTAACAAAGAGAAGAGTTCACAGAAAATAATTCCAACTAGAATTAGTAACATTTACATACATAAAGATAGGTCAATTAATGATTTTTCTAGCAATGTTTTTTCAAAGTTGTTGTACGAATACGTAAAGACAATGGAAGTAAGGGATTGCTACGTTTGTATGCAATTGCCTGCGTCCGTTTCAGAGGGTGTTACTTATCACCATCTTCCAGCTACGTATGGGATTTCATGTAGTGTGTTAAGTAGTGTTTTTTATTTGTTAGGGAAAATAGATTATGAGATGTCTAACAAAGATAACATTTTTTGGCATTTGCCTATGAAGGGAAAGCTGAATCCAGCTAAAGAAGCTAACATTTTTTGTGAAATTTTTATTGAGACAGAAGAATTAACATTAGATTAAATTTTTAGAAACAATTTAACTTGCAGTTTGAAAGAAGAAGAAGAAAAGGCTTTCCTAGACATGGTAGAGAAAAGGAGAGTGAGCATGCATGAAAAGGCAGGGAAATATAAAGTGAGTGAGACAATATGGGATATTGAGATGTGAACGGAGTTGAGGAATGGGGCCAGTCCAACTTTGGCTTTAGATGCACCACAGAAGGGTAAACTATGCATTACCAGAAGGAAATCCCAATATGATAGGTATTTTGTTGGGACTAGTGAGTGTCATGATACATACTTTATTGCAACAGGATGGGGATTCAAGGGAGGAGAAGATCCAGTTTTCCCGGGAGTGTAATATATTTGTAGGAATAAGGCTTATTACAGGTTGCCTGACCATTGGTATGGCACGTGTTATGTTGGCCTGGTCTTTCCAAAGATTTTTCATATAGATAACATAGAATATGCAGAACAAATTAATTTACTAACACGCTTTAAGAGAGAAACTAGGTCAGAAATTGTAGGTGATATTTTTGGAGCTTTAATTCCAGCAGTGGGAATTTCATTAAATGCATATGGAATTCGGAAACTGTCAACAGTGGTGGATCGCTTATCGACAAGTACCGCTGGAGGGTTTCTTTTGGTAAATACGGAGATGATTGCCGTACGTGCCATGTCTATGCAAAATCGACTTGCTCTTGATATTCTATTGGCCAAAGAGGGTGGAGTCTGTGGAATGCTGAAAGTTCAACATTGTTGCACTTACATTCCTGACGAAAGTAAAGATCTAAAGGTCTATATCAAAAATATTACTGATTTGCATGAAGAATTAGTACCACTGGAAGCTGAAAGTGTCTGGACTAAAATGGCTAATAAGCTACTTGCTGTTAAGAGTTTTATTGCTAAGATAGGTAGTATGATTATTGGTAAAATATTACTTCCTTTGACATGTGTAATTGTTGCTTTATTGATGCTTAGATTAGTGTGTTTGTGTTGTAAAAACAGGGGAGGGAAAAAGAGAATAATTAGAGGAAATACTGAAAAGAAACAAAAGAGGTCAAAGAGAGACCCACAAGAAATAGAATTAGAAGAATTGAGGGAGAGTGTTTACTTGGAGTCAAAGAGGGATGATGAAAGAGAGTCTGGTGTGTAGTGTGCAGTGTCATAAAAAGACATTTCAATTTCTCCTAAGAAATGGGGACTACATTTTTTTTTGTGTTGGTTTTTGTGGTGATAATATATCACCAAAGGGGGGATGGCTGGAGCAAGGTTTTCTATTGAAAATTTATTGAGATTTAAACTCCAGTTTATGTTTATATGTCATAATTAAAATTACTGATAATTAATTACTAAATATTAATTTTGTTGACGTTTTCTTATTAATCAACATTACTAATGAAAGAATTTCACGTGGGAATGCATTTATGTTGCCTTATTAATACGTGAACTAAGTTGGTGAGCAAATTAATTAAATATGTGTGGTTAAAGTGCAATTTGTTATGTGTTTGTGCTTTAAAATAACGTGCTTAATGCTTCTTTGTGTTGCAGATGGCTAGATAATTACATACACATAAGGGTATTAGTGGGAATTAACACTGTATAATCATTACGATGTGGTAATGCTGTTTTGTGTTTCTTTTAATTAAGATGGTCCGTTTTGGCCTAATCCAAGATGGCCGATATTTACAGCCTGCATTCGAGTAGTTGAAATACGACGAGAGGCCTCGCTGAATATGGTTGGAAACCACCTGACTTCGGCCTCTGACTGTATTAAAAGTTTCCGTGAGGACAGCAGCTCCAGGCTTGCTGCCAATTGCCCTTGGAGAAGAATAAAGCCACAATGAACTCTGATAAACTTGCGGTGGCTTCACTATGATTACGAGGAAGAGCATTCATGGATGTAACATTTTTTGGTTTGAGCTTCCTTCTTCCGTGTTTTTATTTTTGAGATTTTCGAGAGCGGAGGTTTTCTAAATGTTGCGAATCAACATCCTTTCCTGCTAGCTCTGCTCGATGGCTCAACGGACATTTAGAGTTTATTTGTTACTTTTAATTTGTTAGTTTCCCTATAAATATTGTTAGACTAGAGAGGGTCTAAGGCCACTTCTTCCCGAACCTATGTTCGAGAGGATCGACGGTGATTGAGAGGACGGCGACTCGGGAGACCTTACTGAGAGACCTGTCCTGACCCATTTAGCTAGAATAGGTAACTATGAGAATAATGATTTTGCTATTGATTGACTTTCATTTGAACTAATTTAGATAAATAACCCTTTTGTTCGAATCACAGTGTCGGGTGGTTATTTCTTTGTCATTTATTGAGTTTCAAATGTGTTTCCTATGTTTAAAAATCATGACTCAAGACAGATCTTTTAGGTCGCATTGACCTCGCTTTAGATGCAGATTGATTAGGATTTCTCTCGTATATTCAGTGTGGATAGAGTAATAGAATGAATGTTAGTGTGATGGGCCCTAGCGTCTGATGAGTGTATGTGCGTATGACTGTGGAATTACTCTGTCCGTGGAAGTAGGGAGAATTTATATGTTCCGATCTGCAGCAGTAGCCCTTTTGGGGCTCCGAGCTGCATGATTAGTAGCTCCATGGCGTCATTTGTTCTTTGTGTGTGGCTGTGTGCGGGGCTCCGTTGCCTACTGGAGGTTGTCGTCCGGCTTTAGACCGGCTGGAGGCAGGTGTTAAACACCTGCTGCTACCGCAGCATATCGCATGGTTTTGACCCGCATCGTGGATCTGGCAGTTCGTTGTGAAAGTGGTGTTGTGGTTTTTTCGGGTGTTTAAGCACGGGAACGCCTACTCTGCATCTCATTAGGGTTAGTTGGTGGTGTCCACCGTGGAGATACATTTTGGGGCAGTTACCGTGGGAATACTGACGATGTCTGCAGTTTGCACCAGCTTGTGAATAGGATGAATAGGGTGTTAAATCTATCTCCTCTTTTGATGCGTTAAGGTGGTGATAAATCGGGAATAAGTCCTTGTGAATATCCCCCCAAGTCTCGTAAATGCGAGACCTATTGCGTTGCAAATGCTTGGTTTTTTTTTAAGTTGATTCGACGCAGAGTCAGGCTTGTTGTCGAAACAAACAATTTTGGACACATCAGCTTCAGCTACCAGCTCACCATTGAGATTTTCTTTATTACAACACAGCGGTGAAAAAGAATACCAATACCCGTTGTGCATTGAAATGACGTACAATGGTTCGAGTTACAGTTTAGATGTACTTTTCTGTTTCCTATATGCTCACTTTTTCTCCCTTCCTTCTTCCAATCTCCACCTGACCTACTTCCCCATGTGTCTGTACAGTACCTTCCTCTACTTGGAGTTCAAAATGAGTTATTTCTTGAACCAAGTCCAAATATCCTTTGTACGGGAGGCAGTTCATGGTATGGTTCAAGCTGTTCACTGAAAGAAGAAAGTTGGGTCATCCAGACATGGGGTTCGTCCTTGTCCCCACACATACGTGCCTAATCATTTCCCCAACAGCAGAGCTAAAGCAGTACATTTTCACTTGCTGTATTTTTTATTTGTACCCAACCCAGTTGCGCAACAATGTGGCAATGAGTCATTTTGGGGACTTTTCTGATATGAGTTTTTCCAGTGGGCCACAGCATTTATGTTTGTTCAGAAAATCAGTTGAAATGTGTTTGAATTTGGATTTTATTCTATAAAATAAGAATACGTCTATTGGAGTGAACTTCAAGGCTTCCTGATGGTATCAACACAAACCGCCCCCGTGGTGCAGATTGAGTTTGTGAAGCTGGGATAGAGGTTTTTGTTTGTCATTCATGTTAAAAAAAACTGGTGTGTTCCTAGGCGTGCATGAAATGTGTAGAGGAGTTCGAGTTCTGCTTTGAATCTGATTTTATCCCAGGTTGGGGGATAGCAGGGGTCGTGAATTGACTCATACTTATTTAATATTTCACAACAACATGTTTAGTCCACAAAGCATTGGTGAATGGATTGTGCTCTGGTGGTTTAAACAGTAATATGCAAAGTGTGCTCGTGCACACCGATAGTACAGTGCCATGTTGGGGACTGCAAATCCTCCCTCTTTGCATGGCAATGCAAGCAAGTCCCAAGAAATTCTCGATTTCTTATTTGCCCATGCTCGTTTAATGAACAATGTCGTGAGGGATTAGAAAAAGCTCTTAATTAGCAAAATGATGATGTTGAGAAAATAATATAAAAACATTGGAGAAAATATAAATTTGTATTAATGTTAATTGGCCCATCAGAGTCAGTGGCAGCCTGAGATATCTGGCTGTTTGTTCTTCCAGAATGTCCAAGCCACATCCATAGTTGAGCCTAATAATTTTATCTTTGCCGTGCCTGATCCCAATACTCAAACATTTCATGGGGTCAGTATGACATTCCAGTGAGTAGCCCGGTTCCCCTCAAGTTGACTTGGGTGAGGGGAAAATATTGCAGATTTGTTCGACTTTATAGTAAGACCTGACAGGTGGACAAATCTGGTGACTTCTCTCAATATCGGACTCACGCTCTCTTGTGCTTCTGTAATATAGAGTGTTTTGCCCTTAACATAGTGTTTCAACCAAGGGACATTTAAGAAATCTGAGTGTGGTATGCGTGTTTTGTCTAAGTTTAGCAGCCTGGGGCTCCAGTGCCAATACAAACAATAAGGGGGATAGGTTACATTCGTGCAAGGTTCCTAGATTGATTTGAATTTGTGGGGGAATACATTACCATTCATGTAGTGCTTGGCTACCCGAATAGTTATACAATAAGTCAATAATATGCAGAAATGGTTTGAGCATGCCTGCATGGCTTAGTATAACATGGAAATAAGTCCATTCCAATGAATCGAATGCTTTATTGACATCCAAAAATACAGCCAGCGCATGTGCATCGGAATAGATCTGGTGGAGGCTTAAGAATAGTGTGCACTAAGACTGATCCGTCAATACCATCTCCAGCAATATTAGTAATATTCTGTCCGGTAGCCAGTTTTTGCCAGACTGGAGGGACGGACTACAGCCCCCAGCATCTCTTGCGTCAGTCACCACCAACGCCACATTTTCCAGGCCCAGAGGAGCGTACAAAGTCTGCCTTGGGCTCTCGCAGCACGGGACGCATGCATGGTGCTCCTAGGCGCGTGCCCAGGTGAAGACTGGGCCAAGAACGAGCCCTTCTGCGCCCATCAGTGGCCGACAGAGACTGGGCTGGGCCCCCCTATTTCCAGTGGTACAGCAGTGCAAGCCTTACGGTCCGATGTGAGTGCCCGCCTAGCTCAATAACAGAGTTAGTCAAGCAACAGTCCAGCCAAGTAGCTGCCATGGGGAAACAAACAGGCCTTCCAACAGCGCACCCCTCTGTTACCCTTGACAGCATGTTGGAGAGGGTGGTCAACATTGTGTCCAATGAGATCGAGCTAACTGAGCGTAGACTGTCACTGGGATGTGAGATAGCACAGACTGGCTCTGCATCTGGAGGGGTTTTACCCGATCCTGCTCCAGCATCTGCACCTACCACCACACCTCATGATCTCTTACATCTGGGGGTCTGCACTAGCAACAAGTCGATCCTTAGTGGGAGTACACTTGGTGATTCAGGGCTTCACTTGCCCGAGACATGGCCGATTATGGGTGCCCTAACGGCAGCGACAGCCTTGGCCGCCAAACACATAAGGATGGCAGGGAAGTCGGGTTGTTCTAAAAGGAATCAGCCTCCATGCAGCAGCACATCCTGTAGTAGCTTGTCCTCCTGGATGCAATCATCGTCTAGCGTCAGTCCTCCAGTACCACCCCTGAATGGCAAGGCTAGTCACTCTTCTTATACCCAGACGGAAGCCACACCAGCTGTACCAGATCATGAGGAAGATTTCATCAACATTGTATGTTGTCGGATAAGCGACCTGATAGATACACAACGTACTCCCTTATGGAAACGTCTGGATCATTTGGACACCATAATGAACAGTCACGGCCACCGGAAAGAGAAAGTCCATTCCAACATGAACACTTCCGTGGGGGTGTCTAATCATTCACCCAATGTTTTATTCATAGATAGTTCACCCCACACTGCCAAGTGTCCACCTGATGGCCCTTTAGATGTATCTTCCTGTAAAACATGCATCCAACTAAGGGAGTGTCTCCTTCCCAAGGCCAATACAGCGCCAAAGCATTCCCTACCCACGACGGTCCGCAAACCTCAGCTGGGGTTGACTCACTTGCCCCCCCCCAACCCCCTGTTCTTTCTCTCAAACCCATTCTTAGGTTTAATGGTGATTCATCGAATCTTGATCCACTTAGTAGCACCACACCTGACCTACTGAGTGGGCCCCATCTCAGACCAAATACAGACGTGCTGGCATTGATTACCATCGCCAGCCTGCCCCTATGGTTTGGTGTTGGCAGGGGTCCCTCCCCCTAAAAAGGAGCAGAGGGAAACCTGGGACCAACTATGTAACAAATGTGTGGACTGGTTGTCTAAGAATAAGCTGTTGAATGTTTCAAATGTGAAGGAGATAATCATGGTACGAAGGGTTGGGTGGGTTGGTGACTCACCTAAAAACGTAGAAAGGGATTGTATTGTCATCAATTTTCATAGACCGTTAATGGTTAGGACACTCCTGAGAAAACAGGAGATCCTCACCCCAAGTCCATCTAAGATTTTGTCGCTACCACTGAGCTATTTTTATAAGCCAACTGCCAGATGTCTTACTTATGACTCAGCCTTCTTAGTCGTTCAGAATAATTTCATAGCACTGTCTGATTTAGATAGCCAGGACTGACTACTGCTGCCCATTCAGACCGGCGGGTCAACCATACACTTACATGCCCATTACACACAATCAAGACATATGTCCAAGCTTTTATGCTTAGCCCCATGGACCTTATTTTATCAATCAAGTCAGGCTCACCCTATGATCCCTGCCCGCCCAATATAATGCATTTAATTCCTACACAAATGGCAATGTGCTTGGGTCCTATCATTAAGATAGTATTTACCAGCGGAATCTTCCCAACTCAATGGAAACGGACTTCCATTCTCCCTCTCTTGAAGAAAGACAACCTTGATAGTTCAGAACCCGGTAATTACTGCCCTATTGCAAGACTACCCTTTGCCGCTAAATGTATTGAAAACTTAATGAATAAACAAATTACTCAACACATCAAATCCAATGCCCTGCTGGATGAAACACAACACAGATTTAGGAAGAATCACAGCACAGAGTCGGCCCTTATTACTGCCACTGAGGACATTCGGTCTATTTTAGACGTAGGAGGTACGGCCGCTCTGGTGCTGCTTGATCTCTCGGCTGCTTTCGATACGGTCAGCCATGAGATCTTGGCTGTCCGTATGCAAGAGGCAGGAATAAAAGGCTCGGCACTTGAACTTCTGAAATCCTTTCTGAGCAATCGGCAACTTAATGTAGCAATGGGGTCGGCAACCTCTAAACAATTTTAATTGCCATGTGGAGTTCCGCAGGGCTCAGCCCTGAGTCCTACACTTTTTAACCTATACGTGGCACCGCTTGCCTCGATAGTAAAAAAAGCAGGATTTGTCTTGGCCTCCTATGCTGACGACACACAGATTGTTGTGTCTTTGACAAAGGAAGGAAAGCACCCGGGTGAGGCATTTAAGATCTGTATCAGAATGTGAGTGATTGGATGGATGTCAACTGTTTGAAGTTGAATGCAACAAAAACCGAGGTAATCGTCTTTGGTAACAAACCCTCCCTTTGGACACCTGATTGGTGGCCACCTGTACTAGGAGTGTTACCAACACCCGCTGCCAAAACTAAAGACTTGGGTATCATTATTGACAATGAACTTAAATTTAAAGCCCAAGTCAACAAAGTCACAGCTATTTCTTTTTGTGCCATCAGGCTAATTAACAAAATAAAGCAATTCATACCAGAGGATCTCTTAAAAACAGTGACCTTGGCTCTGGTCCTCTCCCGTTTAGATTACTGTAACAGCCTCTATCTTACCATCAATTCAGGCCTGATCAATAGGCTCCAGATTGTACAAAATGCGGTGGCTCGCCTCATTTTGAATATCCCCAAGAACGTCTCAGCCAAATAAGCCATAAAAAAACTGCATTGGCTTCCAGTCAGGCAGAGATGCAAGTTTAAGGTCCTATGTCTGGCTTTTAAGTCACTGCACAATCTTGGACCAGCACACTTCAGGAACAAACTAAAATGGTATGTTCCCAATAGGACCCTACGGTCAGGAACAGCCAGGAACATGGTAATTTCCCCCTTTAAAAAAGTCACGTGGGGAGGCAGGAGTCTTTTCAGATCAGCAGCTATGCTATGGAATACACCTCCTACCTCTTTAAAATCAGCTTCCTCCTTAATTCATTTTAGGAAAGGTCTGAAAACCTGGCTGTTTACACAAACCATCTAACCCGCTCAACCAGACCACGACCTTGTGCTTACTGTTTTCACTGCTCTTAGATCAGGCATAGCGCCAAGACGCCTTAGGGTATATGCTGCGCTTTATAAATTTAACTCAATTCAATTCAATGATCATCAGGATCTGAACATATTTAGTTGGAACGTCGCTGGCCTACAATTTAAAATAGATCTAGTAGATTGGTTAGAACTAGTTAGGCAGCAGGACATCCTTATGTTCCAAGAGACCTTGGGTGAACATTGTAGCAGGTGGCAGTGTTAAGGTTTTACAAACTCCTAGCAATAAATTCCAAGTTCTACAATACAAAAGGGGGAATCCATGTATTTGTTTAACTTTTATAACAATGACTTTCATAGCTACCCAATGCAAATGTTATCAATCTGTTGGATTTTGTCACCATCCTAAGGGATTCAAATGATTTTGACAAAACAGCTGGTATCTGTCGGGGTTGATTTTAATGCCAAGCTGCCCCATGAAGACTCTGCCGTCCCTAGGCCATGCAGCAGAGGTCAAACCTGCCACATGGGTGCCGAGCTGATGGAGCATTTGCAAACCCACGATCTGAGTAATGTTATGGACATCGCTGCTCTTACTAATAATGATAATATATCTGAACCAACATTCAGAGGCAGGGGCAGTGCTACCACAATTGACTATATTTTTATCTCCCCCAGTCTAGAGGAATTTTATTGTATGCTGAGGTTGCTCCTACATAATACGGCGATCATAATATGATCAAAGTGGTGTTGAGATTGTCCCTCAAGCCCGTGTATAAAATAGAATGTGGTGCTTGGAACTTAGTACCCTCAACAGACAAACTATGATTGGGTTGGCGAGGGATTAGTAGTGCAGATTTGCTTCTTAGGGCTGTCAGGGAAAACCTAAGTCTCCTCAATTTGTGTTTGACAGTGCAGGAACACAATCTCAAGGTAATTAATGCATTCATTAAACTGTGGGAAGCCATAAAATCTGGGTTATCGAAACTTGCTCATGGTTTCAGATGGTGTAATAGCGAGAGCTCAGCGATAAACAATCAGTTACGCAAGGCCCTATCCACTAAACCGAGGTGTCATCTCTCAGTTCATTCATTGAAGAAGAAGTATAAGCTAGCTATCTCCCAGAGGAAGGAAGAACTACTAAATGAATGCTGAGACGCACTTGCCAGTGCCACCAGTTTAAAGAATGGAAAATCCTTTCGTCCGGCTGTTAAAGATTTGAGAGCAATGGGACAAACAATAACACCGATCAGCTGTAATATAACCAGCAAGGCCTGGGAAGCTCATTTTTCTATGACATATACAGCACCCACACACAACAAAGATTTGTCCGAGTTCCCGGCCCCCACAGAAATATCAAATCCCTGTCCGAAGTTGACTAAGCTATACATCAGAGCCTGAGTAATAAAGCTCCAGGCCCTGATGGGTTACCGATGGACCTCATTAACCTTTGGGACCTGCTTTTGTTAAACGTTTTTAATAATTTAACCAATGGCCCACTACCAAGTACCTGGTCAACAAGTTTCATCGTCCCTATATTTAAAATGGGCGACCATTCCCAACCTGGCTGTTACAGACCCATTTCCCTGATCGATACCACACTGAAAATTCGAGGGAGGGTTCTATACAATAAAATTAAAATCTGGACTGAATAGAACTCTATCTTACAACCCTGTCAACTTGGTTTTAGGAGCAAGATAGGAACTATCGAACAATGCCTAAACCTTAACCTAATAATCGGGAAATATACAATTGCTCAGCAGTCATCAATATATTTGGCTTTTATGGCATTGACTTCCGCTTTTGATTATGTTAATAGGTCCCGACTGTGGTCAATTTTTTTAAAATGCGGGTTGGATGAGGTTTAAGTACGTTTCTTAGCATATCTGCATAAGGATCTGAAAGCTTGGGTCAGGATCAACACAGGCGGAGAGGTCTCTAATGACATCAGTGTCTGCAGAGGGGCAGGTAAGGTGTGTTCTAGCCCGTTACTTTTTATTTTATATATTAGCAACCTACACACATCCCTAACAGTACTTACTAAATATGTCCCTAGAGTTAACGGTCTTATACTCTCAGCCCTGCTTTTCGCTGATGATGCGGTATTAATGGGTCGCACACCTAATGCCCTGTGCCTTTTAGTGAGGGTTTTTTATTGATTTTATGGCCTCTTTAGACCTATGTACCAATTTAAAAACAATCTTTTATAATGGCTTGCGGGCCGAGGAAGTACCCTTTATAATTTTATTTCTTTGGGTAACCAAAGTTTACAATGCACTAGCACTTTTCCCTACTTGGGGTGGGTTTTGACTGCTGACGGATCATGGTCTGATCATACTGTATACTGCAGGAATAAGATTTCCAAAGCAATTAACTCCGTTCTTAGACCAACCCCAACCCAGGAAGTCGGGGTTATTTTAGCTATTTCATAATATTTTAAATCTCAGTGTATACCTACGGCACTATGGCGCTGAGGTATGGGGCCTCTCAAAGAGCTGTAACATCCAGCATGAGGAGAGTAGGTTCTGTCAGAAACTCCTGGGAGCCCCTATCTCTACGTCTCAATATGTTTGTCATATAGAACTAAACTTACATCATATTGAAGACTATGTAAAGGCTCACCCTGCCCTTTTCTGGCTAGCCATTTGGAAAAATGCAGCAGCACCCTCACTAGAGAAATTGTAAGAGATTGCCTTAAGTGTGAAAAGGGCATCGACATCCCATGGCTAGCTGAGGTGAGATCTAGTTTAAGCAGGGTTGACTATGAACGCATCTTTGAAAGCCCTCATGAAATAGATCTTCGGTCAGCACTTTATACGTATTATAGAAAGGATAGACTTGACAGGGAGTCTTAGAAACCAACTGTAGTCACTTTTATGTCCATCAAGAAAATTCATTATCAGTTGGTCAGCTATCTCACTAAACCTATAGGCTGTTGGGAGCAGGGACTCCTCTTCCACGTATGGACTGGCACAGTGACATCTTTATTGTGTTTCCACCTGGTTTCCATACTAACCTTGATTCTTGGCATGCCTGAGTGACAGCCGGACAGGGCAAACTACACTACACTTTTTATTTTTTTAAAGTTTTATATGCAGTACACTACATTGTTTTCAATACCCTTTCTTCAAAAAACACTCACTTGTCCATTTTGGAGATGTATATAGGACTCTCTTGAACTTAGAAGATGATGAATTAGTATTTTGTGTGGGTGCCTTTTTGAAAACTGCTGTACGCGCACGTAACACGGTATGCTCTGTATAAATAAACATTTTATTGTATTGGTTTTATACAACGGTTTTATGGACAATAACAATTTGTGTATTTCATATATTACAGTGCGAACCGCTCTTTTAATGATATGTTTTATCCGCATAAAGTAATTAAATTGAATTGAATATTCAGTCATCAATAATTTTTTCTAATATTTTTACATCACAATTTATTAGTAAAAGAGCCCTGTATGAATAACACCTCGCAGCATTAGATTTCTTTTGGCCCTTAGATAGCGGCAGTGTTCGACTCTTGTTTCAGACTACTAAAGACATTCGTGCATTCTCTTCCCATGCAGGCTCATAAGAAAATTAATTATGCTCAAATCAAGTCCTTTCTTGATTATGCCAACTCTTTCTATATTGGTCTTCCGGCTTATCTGCTAAGAAGACTTCAGTTGGTCCAAAATGCAGCCAGACACCTGCACATTTGTCAGCACCTTAAGGAACTTCACTGGTTGTCCATCCAGGAGAGAATCCAGTTTAAATGTCCTATGTTGGCTCATCAGGCATTCTACCAGTTTGGACCTCGATATTCGGCTGACACCCTGTAAGAACTATTTGCTCTTCAGGATCAGGGCTAGCTGTTGTACCACGCTTTAGGACCAAAGGTTGGGGTGGCATGTTCTCTCTTGGGCTCCGTGCTTGAATGATGAACACTGCTTCAGGTGCAATCTTAAAACCTGACTGTTTCAATCGCTCTATCAGTAAGTTGGTTAAATAGGTACAGAGGATCTTAATGTGCAGCATCACTCACTGGGGAGTAGTCTGATAGAGTCCAAGCTACATGCTATACCCAAGTCGTCCATGTTTTTTTCATTACTGCAAGGCTTACCTCTCTCATAGGATAACATTGGGTTACTTTATTACATTTAATGTGATAACTTTCAATTGGGAGTAAGTAGGAATGTTCAGTGTTGTGTCTAAAGAATTGTAGTTTAAACCCTCTTTAATGGAAAAGTTGGATTTTAAGTCACAATTCTGAAAATGCCACTTTTTGAAAGTTAACATGTTCTCGTCCCAACCATTGGTGCCTCCAACCTGTATCCTGGGTTACATGCCTAGGTGGATCTGGCAGCTGGTCTTTGTGTATTACTGCCTGTCAATGAGACAAAGAGACAATGGAGGTTGGCAGGATGGGGTATCTCTGACTTGATGGGAGGGAGGCATTGTCACAAGCCATATTTTACACATCACAAAGTGCTCTGCCTCAGAACACTCACAAAAGGTTTCACAGTAGTCTTGTGTGTCCCCAAACAAGCTGGGGCCAGTACAGGCAGGAAAAAAAATCAAACATCTCTAGGGTTGAAACCCTTTAGGAACATCTCCTACTTCACAGTTATGGCCAGGATAAATAGAGGACCATCAAACACAGCTCTTCAGTACACATCTGGACCTGTGGACGACACAGAAATAGGACTGCTTTGCTCCTCTGCTGCCAGAAGGACTGCTATTCTGCTGTCCGGCAACTTGAGTGAGAAGGACTGAATCTACATCTTTAACCCAGGACCACCAGAGCGACTACAATGGCTAGTTTTCTGGCCTCCTGATAAAAGTCTCAGGGACAGAAAAAGCTCCAACCACCCTAAACCATTTAAACCAGTTCATAGATAACTGTTTACAACCTTGGGTGGCTCAGATGAAATGTTATGTACGAGACACTATGCACATCATCCAGATAGTGGAGAATCAGCCATTTGACATGTCCACACAATTTCTAGTGAAACTGGACGTTGCTTCCTTATACACAAGCATCCCACATGATCAAGGAATGGAATGAATACACAAAGTGCTGAACAGAAGACCAACACCACACTGTATTCCTACTGATTTTCTGATTGACCTATTAGAGATTGCCATGACCAAAAACTATTTTGTATTTCAAAAGGACTACTATTTCCAATGTAAGGGAGTGGCAATGGGATCTGAACATACAATCCATCTATTGACAACATCACAATGTGGAAACGTTATATTGATGATGTTCTAATGATATGGACTGGTTTGGAGCTCAATTTAATTGACTTCCAGATGTGGTTGAATGGAAGATCATACAACATCCAATTTATTTTGAATTATGACAAGGAAACCCTCTGTTTCTTGGATCTCTCATTGAGAATTGAGGATGTATTGATTTATACCACTTTTTTTACAAAACCCACAAAGCGAAATACTCATCACATCACCCTAGAAGCCTCCGGGTCAACTTGTCCTATGGACAATTTTTGAGACTGCGACACAATTGTTCACATAGATCAGATTTCTTCAAAGAAACAGACACCCTGATTGTCAGACTCAAGGAGAGAGGGCTACTCAACAGAGTGCGAAAGAGGGCCTGGTATTCTCCTAGAGACACTCTGTTAGAAGTTCATCCTAGGTCAAACACTGAAGAGAAGTTGGTCTGCATCACCACATTTAACACTAGGATCCAAGAAATCAAGAGAATTGTAAAAAAATACTGGAACTTGGTATCTACAGAAATCAATTATGTGACTTATCCTATCTCTGCCTTCAAAAGGTCTATGAATGTGAGAGAGTATGTAGTGAACTCCTACCTGGGACAACCCAAAAAATCTGACATCAGGGCACAATTGCGCTTACCAAAGCTCATTGGTCATTTCAAGTGTAGAAATTGCAAGGCTTGCAAACTTACAATTGAAGGCTCCACCTTTACACACCAGGGCCACAATTTCCAACTACTGCACCACACAAACTGTAACAGTTTGAACGTTATCTACGCCATTAAATGTCCTTGCAATAAGATATACATTGGACAAACAACACAGAGGGTTAAAAATAGAATCCTACAGCATTGCAGCAGACTACGATGCAGAGTACAAGGGTCCCCCTTATTGGATCATTTTTCCAACATGAGACACAAGGTGGAAAGCCTTATGTGGTGGGTTGTGAGAAAGGATTTTCCAACACCCTAGAGGTGGTGATATTACCTCATCCCTCAATTACAAGGAATGCCAATGGATACACATACTGAACACGGTCATCCATGGCCTGAATGAACTAGAGGAGACCAGTAGACAACTAGGACTCTTGTTCAGTCTCTCCTACACCAGCTGTCACTTGCACAATAAGATCACATACATGTCACTTCCATTGATTGTTCATCTTCTGTACAACTACCACCTTGAATGTATAAGATGACTCTGCTCATGTCATCAAGCTAGCACACTGTAGTATGCACTATTATTGGTAAGTGTGTCTCTTTAAATGCATCTGCGCATCTTTTAATATTCTTTAGCCTTTTTTTAATATTCTGTAGCCTTTTAAATGTGTTTGCCATTCTATGTTCGATCTTAGAGTTGTATTGGACTGTTGTACGCTCTGCAGTGAGTCAGTTTCCTCCTGACAGCTGTTCGAGTTAGACGTGCTCATTTATTGGAATAAAATTACTTTCTTGGATTTAATCTAATTTGCTTCACTGGAGATTTCTACATTCTTTTGGCGACGTTTGGGATTATTTTTTGCACAGCCTTATTTTGATTGGAATTCTACTTCAATTTGGACTTATTTTCCACTCACAAAGATCTACATGAACTTAATTCAGCAAAATTCAACGGAGCGTGAGTGGATTGATCGCGCATTCGTCTTCTCCCTCACATTCGTGTATTGACTGAAAAGCGAGCGGATTGAGCTGTGTGTTTCGCATTTAATCTATTTCACCGGCGCTTGTTTACTTTTGAGCCTTTGGGTGGAACCTCCTTGACGGCGAAATTTTGACTTTGCAACAGAAGGTAATTACAGTGGGTGTTGTTGTCTGGTGCATTCGCTTGTCTACTCACCACTGTTGTTTATCTTTGAAATTGTTTAGAGACCGCTGTTCACCGTTGCGGACTGCACCTTCTCCGCGATTCCCCCGCGAGGAAAAATCTAACGTGCATAGCAACGTTTCCATAGGAACCAATCTCTATGCACGCTTCTCAACGCGTGCGATGGAACGCACGCGTTCGCTTGTTTATTTTCATCAAACATGACCCAAAAAGGTCACACAACGTAACCACGCGATAAACGTGCCTTCATTATTTTTTTAGCTTCTTCTCGCTTCAAACAGCTTTCACTGAGCACGTCTGGACTATGAACACAGATTCATTTTTCTTCTACTACAAGTAATAATCTTATACTGGTTATTCTACTAGAAGTAAGTTACATTAATTATTTTTTTGATAATTTATATCCATTTGTTGAGTGGATTATTATGAGTACCAATACTGCTACAGATACTTCAGCCTCTACTTCTTCAAATACTGCAATTTCTTCATCTTGTATTAATATCAATTTAAGCACTCCTAAAGAATTCTTAACTGCTCCAGGCGAACCAATTGTTAATTAGACAGAATGGAAGGAGTATTTCTTAAATTACATCGCTACTTTAGAAGACAATGTTGGCACCTTGTCACTTGAAAGAAAGAAACGAATGCTTTTACACATTCTTGGGCCTGAAGGTTTAAGAGTATACAATCAAATGCAAAAACCTGAAAGGTCTGGTGATTTTGACATTTTTAAAACAGCTATTTCAGATTTAACTGAACATTATTCCCCCACAGTATGTATTGGAGTGACTAGACGCGCTTTCTTCAAAAAGAAACACGAATCTGTGGAAGAGTATGTTTCTCAATTAAAATTGTTAGCAGCACATTGCAAATTTGGAGTGTTACACGATGAACTCATTAGGGACCAAGTAGTTGTTTGTTCAAAAAATAAAAGCATTCAGGATAGACTTTGGATTGAGGGTGAATCCAGCCTTAAAGATGTCATCACACTTATAAAAAACAGCTGAACTTTCTGACAGAAGTTCCAAGGCGTTATCTGATCAAACTGAATCTACTCCTATCGTCAATAAAATTACAAATTACAAGAAAAGCAAAGAATCCTCAAAAAAAGGAACCAACAAGAATTTTCAATCAAAAGGTTTTATTTATAATTCTTCTGCAAAGTCAAAGTTTAATCAAAATGACACATCTACTTTTGCCTGTTATCGTTGTGGTGACAAAAATCATAACGCAGGTTTCGAAAAATGTCCAGCTAGATCTATTAAATGTTCACAATGTGGAGTTTCAGGTCATTGTGCTAAAGTCTGCAAGAAAAAACCTAGTCAACGAACTAAAGTTACTTGTATCACTGATACAGACTCATCTGATTATGATTCTGACACCCTCACATCTACTCCAAATTCAATAGAAATCAAAAAATGTAATATAGTTTTAAATATTGATGATAACGAAAGGAGCAAACCTTTGTGTATTGTAAAATTCGGTGGAATCCCTTTACAGGTTGCAGCAGACTCAGGCTCGCCTTTTACTATAATTGCCAAAAGTGTCTGGGAAAAATAATTAATTAATGATTTAGGTCCATATTTAGAACCTACTGATGTGTTACCTGAAAGCTTCACAGCGGATAAAATTGATATGCTAGGCTATCGCTCATTAGTATTTGAGTTCAAGAACCGTACTGCTGTATGTAAATTGTATGTTGCTTCTGATGGTCCTTCTGTTCTAGGTTGGAAAGACCAAAGAGACTTGCACATTATTCTGGACCCTAATAGCCCTGAACAAGTCCTTGTTGCATGTGAGGGTGAGAACACCAAGAATTGGGTACTTAAAGAATTTCCAAATGTATTTTCGGGTAAGATTGGGAAATTGAAAGGTTTTTCTCATTGCATAAGGTTAAAAAGTGATGCCATTCCTAAAATACATAAGGTCCGCAACATTCCAATAATTATTAAAGATGATGTGAAGAATGAATTATTGAAATTACAAGAAAATGGTATCATCGAACCAATAGAAGGTGCTGAATGGATTTCTCCATTGGTCGTAGCTAGACGGACCAATGGAAAAATCCGTTTATGTGTTGATTTAAGAAGTCTTAATGACAATATTATTGTTGATCAATATCTGTTACCGAGAATCGATGAAATGTTGTCATTAACTCGTGGTGCTAAATATTTCTCAACGTTGGATTTATCTTCAGCGTATCACCAAATTTCTCTTCATCATTCATGTTGTGACGTGACAGCATTTTGCACCTTTTTTGGGTGTTTCCGTTTTCGCCGTATGCCTTTTGGATTGGCTTCTGCGGCTGCAGTTTTTCAGAGTCTAATGTCACAACTTTTTGGAGATATGCAAGGTGTCATCTTCTTTCAAGATGATATTCTTATTATGGGAAAGAATGTGCACCAACATGATTCTAGATTAAGGAAAGTTTTAAGTGTACTTAATGAAAAAATCTTACCGCTGAAATCTCAAAATGCAAATTCTCAGAGAATAATGTGGTTTATTTAGGACATGAGATTAGTAAACAAGGCATAAGACCAAAGACTAATTTGGTAAGAGCTATTTTGGATGCTCCTGCCCCAAAGAACAAAGATGACTTAAGATCATTTTTGGGCTTAGTTGAATTTTATTCTAAGTTTGTTTGTAACTTTTCAGTTAGGACTCATCCGATGAGGAATTTATTAAAGAACAAAGTCAATTTTCTTTGGTCAGAAGAATGTCAGCAAGCTTTTCTCACTATAAAAAAAGCCATTTAAAATGCTCCCAATCTTCAAGGATTTAATCCTTGTGCTCATACATTAGTGACTACTGATGGTAGCTCAAAAGGTCTTGGAGCAGTTCTAACCCAGATCTCAGACAAAAATCAGGAAGTGATTATTGCGTTTGCGTCCAGATCTTTAACCCCAACAGAAGAAAAGTATTCTGTTATAGAAAGGGAAACTTTAGCTGTTGTGTGGGGGTTGGAACATTTTAGAAAATGTATATGGGGTAAAAATATCTGCGTCAGAACTGATCATAAACCCCTTACTAAATTACTCACTACCGAGGGCCTCAAAAAAACGTCTGCCAGAATTGCAAGATTATCCATGCGCTTGCAAGATTTCTTGTTTGAAATTCAGTATGTTCCAGGAGCAAAAAATGTTATTGCAGACTTTCTCAGTAGGTTTTCTTTACCCATTGTTGAGTCTGACCGTAAATCTTGGAATGATTTTTCAGTTGCTAATGTAATTTCTAATGACAAATTCATGAATAGTATTTCTCAGGACCAATGGTTAGAAGCTGACTCCCAAGATACGATTTTATCTGATGTTAAATCAAAAGTTATAAGTGGTTGGGACAATTTATGTAAACAAAAATCTTAATGATGAGTTAAGAGGTTTTTGGGAAGTCAGAGATGAACTTTCAATTTCTGACCATTTACTTCTTAGAGGAAACTAAATTGTTCCCCCTGTATCTTTAAGAGATCAAATTGTATATTTGTCTCATGAGGGTCATCCAGGTATTTCTCGCACTAAATCTAGAGTTAGAGACCAATATTGGTGGCCTGAAATGGACAATAATATTGAGAGAATAGTTAGGTCCTGCCTTAATTGTGAGTTGTCTGATAAATCCCAAAAAACATTTAATCCACCTTTAGGGATAGTTACTTCTCCAAATCTTCCATGGGAAGATTTAGCTTTAAACATCATGGGTTTAATTAACTGGTTTGACAATACTTTAAAGTACATAATTGTACTTGTTGATTTATTTTCTAAATGGTTTGAATTGAAAGTTGTTGACAAAGTCGACACTAAGGTGCCGATTCCGATCTTGTAAAACCCGGGTACAAATGGTCGTACGGAGCGTTTTCTCCGTGCGACTCGTACCCGGGAATTCCACCTTACAAACCAGCAAGTACGATTCGTACAGAAATACCATTTCCGTACGAATTGTAAAAAACACCGTACGGCTAAAAAATACATACAATTCTGATCCTGGACAGCGCGTACGCGACGTCCGCACGGAGTCAGGCAGCGTTTTACGGACCAGCAAGTACGATTCGTACCTACAGCACTCCGCACGGCTATATTTTTACGGGAGCCAAAAAGTGCCAGAAAAGCTAAGTACGTTGCGATGCACGACGAAAAGGGGGCCCGGTACGTGACATACACGCCATCACCCACATCGTACGTGTCATCATGTACGGTGCGTACCCAAACATTGCATATGTACGGTGCGTACATACGCACCGTACATAGGCCAACAGTGCATATGTACGGTGCGTACGTCCGCACCATACCCCCCACCCTCTGTATGTATGGACCGTACCCCCCATATGTACGGACCGTACCCCCCACCCCCGCGTATGTCCACACCATACCCCCACCTGTGTATGCCCGCACAATACCCCAGGCGTACCCCAATCCTCTCGTATGTACGGACCGTACATACACGAGGATTGGGGAACGCCTGGGGTACGGTGCAGAAATACGCGGGTGGGGGGGTACGGTGCGTACATACGGGGGGGTGGGGGGTATGGTGCGTACATACTGGGGGTGGGGGGTACGGTGCGGACGTACGCGGGAGGGGTGGGAGGCTGGGGGGGCCGTACGACTCGCACCCCGGGCACAAGTGTACTCGGGGTAGGGGTCGTACGAAGTTCGCTCCGTACGGGGCCTTTTCCATGCGCTTGTGTTTTCGGACGGGCGGTATGGATCGTACTTGCGCGCTCGGACTTCAGTTTTACGATTTGTATGTAAAACGTCCCGAAGTGATTCGTATGTATTTTTCACGTACGAATCGTACTTCGCCGTTTGTACGGGACTTGTACGATTCGTACTTAAAAAAAATACGGATACGAGTCGTACGGTAATTTGTTTTAACGGATCGGAATCGGCACCAAAGAGAGTAATTATTTTTTTAGAACGCATTTTTCTACAACAAGGTTGTCCATCTTCCATCTTAACTGACAATGGAGTACAGTTCAAATCCAATGAAATGCTAACCTTTCTTACTTCCAATGGTATTAAACATAAATTAACACCTCTTTACCATCCTTTTAGTAATGGTACTGTAGAAAGGCTAAATAGAGTCATAAAAAATACTTTAGAATTGTGTGTTAAATCAAAACTTCCTTGGGAAAACAAAATAAAAAAAATGATATGGAGTTATAGAGTAACGCCACATTCTTCATTAGGTAAAGTCCATTTTCTTTGATGAGATGTAGAGTTCCATTATCTAAGACTAATCCAGGTTGGATGAAAATAAATGAAATGACTTGAATGAAATTAGATCTAATCTTGCTACTTCACAAATCAAGACCAAAGTTTATTATGATACTAAACATGGTTCTAAACCTACAAATTTAAAAGTGGGTCAATGGGTTTGTATCAAAAGTGCTAAGAAGGTTCCAAAGTGTCACAGCAAATTTAGTACCCCAAAGAAGATTGCACAAATCCATCATAATTCTGTAACTTTGGATAATGGAGAAAAATGGCACATGAGTCGTTTAGCTTTAGCACATTCAAAATATATGCATATATCCAATGAACAGGACAGTCTTCCTAATAATAAATCTCGTAGTCATTTTTGGTGTTATGAGAATGTTGAAGAAGAAAATTCACTTCTTGATTCTTCTCCTAGTGTTTCTAACAGTGATAATGTCAATACAGATATGTTAAACACTGAGATTATCTCTTCCGATGTGAAATCCTCTTTTGGCAGATGTGTCAAAAGACATGTAAAATACAATGAATTTATTTTTTATTAGTTTTCTTTTTTTTTTTCTTTTTCCATAAAGGGGAAGATGTGTAGTATGTACTATTATTGGTAAGTGTGTCTCTTTAAATGCATCTGTGCATCTTTTAATATTCTGTAGCCTTTTTTAATATTATGTTGCCTTTTAAATGTGTTTGCCATTCTATGTTCGATCTTAGAGTTGTATTGGAATGTTGTACGCTCTGCAGCGAGTCAGTTTCCTCCTGACAGCTGTTCGAGTCAGACGTGCTCATTTATTGGAATAAACTTACTTTCTTGGATTTCATCTAATTTGCTTCACTGGAGATTACTACACACACCTATGTTTTTGGCAATGTTGCCAGCTTTAGATACTATAATTTAGAGTGTGTAATTTGATTCCACATATAAGTTCCTGTAATACGCTAATACATTCATGGTTGATACAGTTTATGATGAAATGTCTCATTTAGTGATTTATATAGCTTCAGCCTCCATGGCCAAATCAGCACGTCCATTAAGTTCGGGGGAACCTTGTTTGCTACAGTAACCTATACATTATCTATTGATAGCATATGTGATGTCAATTGAATATGCTCACTGTGTTTTACAAACCTTTTCTGTCCCCGTGATTGTAAAATATGATTATGACTGTGCATGTGCAACGTTTAATCTAGCAAATATCTCTATGATTTGTGGAGCGCCAACTGTGTAATTTGATTTCACATATTAGTTTCTCTTTTGATACATTTTTTAATCATGTGTTCATTTCAGCTTGACTGTACCATGTCTGGAGTATGTAAAATGTGTCCACATATATATGTGATTATGCTATCCTTTGCTACAACCTGTGTTTAGCCCTTAGGTTTTGCTCGATTTCAACATCATTAATTCTATTTTGTCCCACGGGGTATATTAATAGTTTATGGTTGAATTGTAAGTTATGGCCTAATTTTAAATAGAGTTAATTGATCATTCACCTTGACATGTGAGAGCGACTTAACTTCTGATCGCCATAATCAGGTACATAATACTCCGCGGTCTTCGGCTGCCGATCCACGCTCCTAATCGCTAATGATTTACATAACCAGGACCAACTCAGTACGTTCATTATCTGCACGTCACAACGTGCAAGTCACTGTCAAGTGCTGACAGTCTAGGTTTGAGCACCGAGTTGCTCACATCAACAGTCCTGATTGTGACAGGCTCTTCCATAAAATTCTTCACGCAGCCTCCGCATAGGCCACATAACCATTCCACGGATAACTTTGCTGAAGGTAAGACACGCCAGCATCCTGCTGCGTGCTCCTCTTATCTAGGCCTGGGCCAAAATTCCGTTCCGTTTGCGGAAATTGCGATAATTTGGCATTTTCGCGTTCCGCGGAAAGTGCGAAAATGTCACAATTTCCGCAGCTTAGCGATAATTTGTTTCTTGCTCGTGCTGTAAAATAATACATTCTCGTGTGCGTGCGATCGCCTTACCTGAATCCCCGCGTTCGCCGACAAGTTTTCCCGATCCGGTCGCGTTCTCCACGAGATGTTGGATTGTTGGTAGCCATTTGCGCTATCTCGCGACAGTTCGCGCCCGCAGTAACGTCATGCGTCGCGCGATCACGTCTTTCTTCTCGCGATCATGCACCGCGAGACAAGTGAAAACAAGATGGCCGCGCCCGCGAGCAACCGCATGGGTAAGTTGGCGAGCCACGACCAAGCAGAAAATACCGCGAACGGGCGGGAAAAAAACTTCTGCATCTTCGCGATATTTCCGCGTGTTTGCGGAGATTTTAAACATTTTTGCGATAATTTGCGAAAGTGAATTTCGCAAATTCCGCCCACCCCTACTCTTATCCTGCACCCCCATTATTGCTTCGTTGCCCTTTTACCAATCGGCCTTTTTTATTAGTGAGAAGCATGCGAGTCAACTCACATAGACACACCACCAGCTTTCCAGCTACCGCTCATTTGCACGGCATTGACTGGCCCCCTTTTTAATAGAGTGACACATGTCAGTATCCCCATATAGACACACCACCAGCATTCTAGCTTTCTCGATTCCTGCTTCCCACTATAATTCTTAACCGGAACCAAGTACGCATATGTAGACATTATCCTTATCACCAAGCTTTTCTGCGTCCGGTGGTTAAACACTTAAACAACCTGCTTCAAATTAAAGTTCCTCGCAGTGCCCCCTCACCATTAACCCTCAAGAGTATTTTTGTACTTTAATCACCGCTGTTTTATTGTCAGTTCCTCCATTGCTGCCGCCACCATTAACCCTATTTTTGTATTTTAATTATGGTTATTAGTTAACTGTCAACCGCAATGTTTAATTGTTAGTTCCTCAGTGGGGCTGCCACAGCCTCATTAATTTTGTAATTATTGCCCCTTTTGCAGCCTTGACCCACGGAGTCCGATTCCATTCTAAACAAGTTTGATTTAATCGAGCATCATTTCACCCAAGGTACACCATTTTTTATACCTTTAATATCCACTGAGCTAGCCTCTTCCTAGCCCTTTCTCACCTACATTTTACTTCTTCTTGAATACAACCAGACAGTAGATTTTGCACCCCTAATTCTTTTGAGGATTACATGTGGTACCATGCACAACTACTACTGGTAGGTCCTGTGACCAGCATTGATACTTGCGTGATAAACACACACCCCTTTCATGATTCATTCACCCTGCAGTACCCTTTACTCCCCCCATTGCAGTATCCAACCGGACAGTGGATTTTGCATCTTTAATTTGGCTATAGGACTCCAAGTGGGATCCAACACCACTATCACTGGAAGGTCTTTGACCATCAATTACACATGATTCTTATATGAAACACACCCCACTCATCCAATCGTTCTGTCCTTAGAGGCTGTACGTTCCTTGTCCTGAAGAAGACCCGCGGTGACTCTGTTGCAATAATTCACAATTTTGGGTCGAAACGTTGACGGATTCTGACAATCTATACCCTACATTCTTCACCCAATGAAATATAACAGAATTCGAAAAAAGGGCCAGTGGAGATTAGCGCTCTTAGGGGCGTATGTCTATTGATTCAAACATTTTACATGCTGTTTTGTAATTATACTGCACTGTATATATTGTCTTCACTCATACACTGTGTCACCTTAAGATCACTTATTCACTTATAAGTCACGTTCTAGTCTTTCCAATTATGAACTTGTTTTGTTGACAGCCTCACATATGTAAAAAAACAAAAAAAGAGTACAATATACTAACTTTGATTTATCTCATTCTCATGTGTTTTTGTTAATTTCTGTACATTTAATGATAGAATGTTAAGACATTTTAACCTAACAGAACCAATTGTAGCATATTTTCTATCCCCTCTTCAGCCCCAGGGTGCAGACCATGGGCTGAAAAGTTAGACTCAGGATACCACCCCAAGGATGGTGGGGGTTAGAGTGGAAGTAGGGCGCCTAAGATCTGGGGAAAGACTCAGGAGCCTACAGGGAACTCTTTACCATCCCCAAGGCTGGAAGAGAGATTTACTCAAAGTCCCCGCTTGCAGCTTCCACCTGGCAGTGGATTGCCCATGACCTGGCTCTTGACACTGAGAGCTGTCAGTGGCCTTGGTTTGTTACAGTCCTTATGGCCAGAGTTTTCCTTGGGATGGGGATCTCATGGGGGGAATGGGCCACATCACTTTGCTTGACACTGTGCTACTGCCTGCCTACTGGGATGCAGCATCAACAGCCCAGGGTGACCGCAAAAGTGAATCTCTATCAACAATTGTCAGCGACGCCCAACAGAATCTTCGCGGTACAGAAAAGACCGTCCGCAGTGCCCAGCCTGCTATTCGCACTACATCAGTGACCATCCGCAACGCTATCCCTGCTCCTAGCGGATCCCTCCACCACTAATGGAACACTTCATGCTGGACTGTTAATGGTATCTTTTCCAGTGTGTCTACCCTGATCTCTGTATCGGGTCTGTGTTCCATCGCGGTCAGCCTGATCTTGTGATTCTTACCGAGATTTGAACGACTAGTTAACTTCGAGTGTTGCTTTGTGCTTTTGGGCACTATACTTACCTGAAACCTATAAAATAAAAGATCACCAGTTCTAATAATTGGACTTTGCTGTTTTGATCTTAAATAATTTATTGAATGTTACTCTATTTTCCCAAATTGGTGTGGGAATTTTAGTCTATTTTTCTTGTGTAGTGTTTTCACTTTATTATTGTTTGAAGTGCTGCATAAATACTTTACACATTGCCTCTAAGTTTAAAGTTGAATTGGCAGTTTAAAACTGCATTCAGGCTGCAATGGCAGGCCTGAGGCATGTTTTAAGGGGCTACTTAAGTGGGTGGCACAATAAGTGCTGCAAGCTCACTAGTAGCATTTAATTTACAGGCCCTGGGCATATGGTATACCACCCTACAACAGATTGCCAATTAGGTGTAAGTCAATTTTAGCATGTTTATGGGAGAGAGCACAAGCACTTTAGCACTAGTTAGCAGTGGTAAAGTGCACAGTGTCCTAAGGCCAGCAAAAAGTGAAGGGTAAAGGCAAAGGTTTAGGGGAAGACCACCCAAAGGTTTACAAGTCTAACATGTGTTTCCCCAGCGGAAAGAGGGAAGACCTACCCAACCACCTAGGAGTTATCATTACTAAGGTGGAAAAACCAGGAGAGAATATCAGCAGTGGAGTGGTCTGACCCAGGACAGTGTTCCACCATTAAGTCTTTTCCCTGTAGGGAGATGCACTACCTCTAGAATTTTAGATTCTCAGCCTTCATCTTCATGAACAATCTGAGGTGCCTGTGGTCTGTCTGAGCCCGGAATTGAGTCCTTAAACAATTATGGTCTCAGCTTCTTCAGTGCCCATACCACAGCAAAGGCTTCGCTTTCAGTAGCACTCCACATCTGTTCCCTAGGAATTAGTCTCCTAGAAATTAAAGCTACAGGTTGATCCTCCTCATTTTGCTATGCCATGCCCTGAGGCATCAGTTTGCACTATGAATTCCTGGGAAAAGTCAGGTGCCTTAAGCACAGGGGCTGTCCATTTGGCCTGTTTGAGGGTTTCATTGACCTTCTAACAGGACTCTGTCCAGATCACATTCTTTGGCTGTTTCTTGGAAGTCAAGGCCCACGAAAGCCCTCACTTTTGTCTTGGTTTTGGGGGTTCCCAGGCCAGGATAGTCTCAATGTTGGCATGGAGGAGCTGTACCTTATCGATGCCTGCAAGGTGTCCCAACAGCAGTATCTATCTAACTATCTGGCACTTACAGGCCCTGATGGGCAGGCCTGCCTGTTGCAGGGCCTGAAGTATTTCCTGCAGGGGAAACAGGTGGTCCTCCAAGCTACCACTGAAGACAGCTATGTCCATTCATCCAGATGAGCGGCAGTGAAGGTCTCCATCCCACTTAAAACCTGGTTCACCGACTTCTGGAAGTTGGCAAGAGAATTCTGTAATCCAAAGAGCATCACTTTAAATTGGAAGCATCCCTCTGGAGTAGAGACTGCTGACCTCTCCTTAGCCCCCTCAGTTAGGGCAATCTGCCAGCATACAGAAGTCAAGTTAAAGGTACTCAAAATCTTGGCAGCCCCTACTGATCTATTATCTTATCAACTCTGAGGATGGGGTGAGCATCAGTCTTGATGTCTGAGTTGAGCCATTGTAGTCCTCGAAAAATGTCAATTCTGGGGTGGTGTCTGCTTGGGCAATCTTGAGTACAACCATCACTGGGTTGGACTAGGGGCTATTAGATTATCCAATCACTCCAGCTCCAGCATCTTAGAGAGTTTCTCTTTGATGCTGGCCCTCACGTTGTCTGACAGCCTATATATTTTGTTTTTGTCATGCAGGCTGTCACCAGTGTCATTGTCATGGGTTATCAAATGTGTAAGCTCAGAAGTGAGGAAGAGAAGTGGGCCAAACTGTCCCAGTAACTAGTGACAGTCCCTCTGCTATCCTGAGGTCAGGCTAGGAGAGAGGTTGACACTTTCCACTGACCCATCCTTCTCTTTGGATGACAGGAGTTCAGGTAGGGGTTCACTCTCCTCTTCCACTTCCTCTACATCATCTATCACCAATAACATGATGACCTCAGACCTCTCATAGTGGAGTTTGAGGTGATTTATGTGGAGTACCCGTAATGGGTTTCTGGGGTTCTTGAGGTCCAGCAGGTAAGCGACCTCTAAGTTCCCCTCAATCCCCTCATAGGAGCCAGCCTAATGGTCTTTGAGAGCCCTGTACTCCACTGGCTTCATCACCCACATTTTCAGACCAGGTTGAATCTCCACAAGTGTGGCCATCTGATCGTACCTCAGTTTTCATGACTTCCTGGCTTGCCTCCAAGTTCTCAAATAGCGTCTTTCAGAATTTGGCCATCAGGTTAGTATGTAAGTGGCCACATCCTGGGGAGACTTCTTAGGTGCTTGCTTCTTCCCCTCCTTCATCAGACAGGGTGACCATACAGACGTTCAAAAGGTTTAAACACAACTCCCTTATGTGGCACCTACCTGTAGGCAAAAAGCAGGCATGGAAGGAGGATGTATCATTTCCACCGCATGAACTCCTGCAATCCCATAATCATGCTTTTCAACAAGCCCATTGGTTGGAGAGGTGTGGCTCACTGGTTAGAGGCGGCAGATCCGCAAGCAGAGAATCGGCCAGGGACCAGGGTTCAGTTCCCGACGCGGCAGGGTCGTGGACCAGGGTCAAAAACTGACTCGATAATTCTCGCCTCGGTACCTACTCTAACCAGGAACACACTCGGCAACTCTGGGCATTAGCTTGCCTCATCTCCACAACGGCCCCCCACATTCGCCGGGGATGCCTGGTTTCACCTTGGAGATACCCAGGAGGGACCATCTCACAGGGATAGCCAGGACGGGTTCCCCAGCGGTCTACAGCGCCACGAGGCCTCAGGGTAGCAGTGCGCTTTACAAGACACATTTACATTTACATTTACATTATAGATGGAAATGTGTGGAGAGCTTGTAGGTTACCCCACACTCCTTCCACATCGACTTCATGTATGCTGATACGAAGTTGGTGCATCTGTCAGAAGCCACTTGCTTTGGGTACCCCGCTTGGGTGAAAATATTCATTGGGGCACTAGCCATTGCAAGTGCAATCACAGATCTCAGAGGGATTGCCTCTGGGTATCTAGTGGCATGCTCCACCAAGACGAGGTTAAACTATCTATCTAAAGCTGGCTTGGGGTCCAAAGGTCTTACAAGGTCAATGCACCTCATTTCAAAGTGGGTGTCAATGAAAGGTAAGGGATTTAGGGGAGCCTTGAAATTTTTCCCTGTTTTCCCTGAAGCTATCCTCATCCGGGGCCAATAAAAGTATGAGACAGGCCTGTTAAAGGTCTTTTCCTGCCCCAGATGTCCTGCCAGGGACATCTTATGAGCCAATCCCAGTATGAAGGCCCTGTAGCACTAGGGGACCACCAACACATGTGTTGCCCCAAGCACAGGTGACTTAGGCTCTAAGGTGATCTCCAGAGGTATCACCAGCTGCCTGGGCTTCAGCCTGATGCTTCATGCCCTCAAGGGTTGGGAACTCCTTCTGTGACTTAGAGAACTCCTCCCTGGTGGGCCTGCCCTTTGCTTGCCATATAGCAAGTTCAGGCAGGTCTCCAAGTGAGGCAATATCCTCCCCAGTAGACTCCTGGGCGGGCTCCTCTGGTGACCCTTTCACCTGTATTGTGGGGGTTTCAAGGGCTAGCTTCCAACTCCCCCTGCCCTTCACTTTCTCAAAAGCTGTCTGGGCCATTCTTGCAGGCTCTGGACTTCCTTGACTCATCTCCTGAGAAGTCCTGGACCTGGTGGAAACAGAGACCTACTCAGACAACCCCAACATTTCCAGGTAGGACCTGAGCTGAGAGGATGGGTGTGGTGTAAGTCCATTTAGTTTCTTCCTCTACCCTTGGGAAATGTTGGACAGAGGTTTGGCAGCGGAGGCTGACCAAGGCACATGCTCCATCTTGGCTCTCTTAGCAACGCCCCCTGTGCTTAATAATTCATGAGAAACCAACAGACTGTGGTCATAGTCTACACAACTACAAATGCATACCCCTTCAGTGACTCAGGCTTGATGGTGGCCATCCACTTGCGGTAGCTGTGCTTCTTTTAGTCAGGAACAGAGAGTGATCTTTCACTGCCGGTGGTTGTGCTTCACCGATGATAATTGTATGCCTGTCTTGCTTCATTACTTTCAGTCTTTTAGGCATGCCAGGTGGCGGTCCACTGCCGACAACCTTGCCTTAGTTAGACAGGCACACTGTGTGAGCCTGCACTTCTGGTGGCCTTGCTTCAACAGTCACCCACAAGCATACACCCTGTTTGATTTGGCTTCAGGCAATCAGGTATTCTGGTGGATGTCCACTTCCGGGACCTGTGTTTCAGGCAATCAGGCGTTCTGGGTGACATTCCACTTCTAGTGGCCATGTGTCAATCAACTCCACTTCAAGCAGGATTAACCTATGTCTGTACCACTCTCTATCCACGCTTGCCTTAACATCTGACCGTTCACTGCAGATATTAAATCCCTTACCTGACTGTTTCTGTTGTTGTCCCTTTGGCCATTTCATAGTGACCCACTGAATGACTGGGGTTCCTTGGTGCTGCCTTTCGCCTGGTCTGACAGCTGAGCTTGTGTCTACACTCAATTAACTTTTAAGTTTCACCAGGTCTTGTGACTTCTTGTGAAGGCAGGCCTCCACACCGGGACTTTACCCCCCCAATCTCTATATATAACCAATTGTGTTCAAAACACTCTGTATGTTCTGGAAGCACAGTTCCATAAACATGGAGAGGTGAACAACATCAGGACCAAAGTTTGTAGGGATCCTCATGTTAATTACGCTATGTCTCATGTAACCCAGACCAACACTGTTTGGGAGAGTCTTGGAGCCTCATAATTCTGTTACCCAAGTAATCCGCTCAAAGCAACCAGGGTGCATCTCATCTTCTGCAGCAGTGAAACCTGTCGTACTTTACTCTTCGGGACCGCGTAGGGGACAGGGCCCTACCCCTGTCTATCTGTGTATTAGCGAACCGCAAATGGTAAATGCGGCATGTACGAGTGCTTTACTCGTCGTTCTAGCCCTGAATGCACTGCGTACACGTTATCTTGCTGCACTACGCGGGTTCCATTTTGGAAGCAGTGGCCATCTTGTTATTGCCCTCACACAGGCTATAATGGAACAAATACGGGCCTCTCAGTACATGTGCTTTCCCTCTGACTTCTCTGTGACCTGGGCAGCTGGCTCCGCTGCCCCGGGTCAAACCGGTCTCACGAGCTCCCCTTCCTCCGTCCACCTGTGATTAGCATCAGGGCTCGACCCATCGTAAAACCCTTCTCATCCTACACAAACCCCCGGCTAATCTCTTCCACACCTGCTTGTTCTTGCTTTATGACTTGTTTCCCAAAACAGGAGATGCTCATGTTTATTGGGGGGTCTACTGACATCTAACGTGGGATTACAACCTTATTGTGTAAATCATTGTGAGTTGGCCGAACTGGAATGTGGGATGGTCATCATGACTCTGCCTTTTCTTTGTAATGTACACTGTTATATTGCCGTTTCATAAAACTCAGGAATGTACGCTTGAGGCCGAAAAAGGCCTATTTAAGATGTAGTCCGTTCCTATGATTTGCAGCAGTCTCCTGAGAACATACACGCTGTTGTACTTCTAGGATACCTGTCATTGGTCTGCAGCCAATAAACGATTCTTTGACTTCACCCAGAAGACTCTGTGTTTCTGTAGGTCCGGAACAGGGTGAAACCCAGAAGTCATAGGGTGTGTGCCCCTGCACCGCTGGGTCTAAAATACCCAGTACTTCAGTTTGGCGCCCAACTCGGGACGATTTCAGCGGTACCAGTCCAAGCCAGAGGTTCGTGAGGAGCTTCGTGTGGAAATTCCGGAGGAAGGCCGCCACTTCATCGACCCCTGCATGTCGACGTGGTCCGAAAATCTTTTCTGCGAGGTTCTCCGCGTCCCGACGGCTACGAAGGACTGCTGCCCTGATTAATCGACCTGTTTTGGACCCTTGACGAGTTTGAGAGAGCGAAACAATCGAGAGAGTCTTCTGGTGACGTCATCGATCAGCAATATTCAGTTAAGTATAAGTGGAGCGTCTCCCATTTGTCTTGGTATCCCTCGGGATCGTTTGGTTTGATTTGGTAATTGGTGATTTGGTGTTTGCAAACCCCAAAGCCAGAGGATTCGTGTATTCACGAGACTATCGTAATCGATAATCCTTTGACGTTTGGATCTAGACTAGTGAGCAAAGATGCCTGGTTCTAGAATATTTGGTAGATTATTCTGTTTGGGTTGTGGAGAAGATTTCCAGCTAGAGGAATCATGTCCGGTTCCTCCGGTTGGAACTCCAACTTATGAGCTCTATGTAAAACATGGCGTAGGCCCTATTGCATATAACGAAGTGTGGATCCACTACACCAGGAAGGACGGTGTTTTAAAATGGCCCCAAAATGGTAGTTTCGATACCGATATTCTAGATAATTTGGAAATTAAATTGTTTAAGAAGAAAGCCCGGCCGGCGATGTTTGACTCTTTCCGCTTATGGCGAAAGGAAGCCAAACAGAAGGAAATTAAGCTAGCGAAAAAGAATAAAAGAGAAAGAGGTATGTCAGTAATGCAAGCAGCTGTACAATTTAGAGATAATGAGGAGGAGCAGATGAGCGAGCAATTGCACAGGCAGCGTAAGTTAGGGATTGACAAATGTTACCCGGTTTTACCGCACTCTAAGCAAAATGAGTCCGAAGACAAGGAGAAAGATCCCCTAATGTCACACTTGTTGAGTTCGCCACCCCCATATGCGCAAACTGCTACGGCGCCTCCTCAGCTTGTGAATATGCCACCTCCAGTTAATGTATTGCAGGCTTTGCCGCAACCACCAGCTGCCGCACAACCGGCTCTTATTAATGTAACGCAGCCCCCTCAAGGGCCGCCAGTTGTGCTTCCAACTGCCCCCGCGCTTCCTGTAACCTTGCCTAATTCACCAGCGGCCTCTCCCAACACTTTTCCTTGCGCCACTTCGGTACCTGTTTCTACGTCCTCTTTTCTTCCCTCTGTTTTCCCCCCTGTTTCGGCCTCAGCTTCTCCTTCAGCGCGACAGCGTTTAGCTAATGTGGTTACTTCATTAATGTCGCCTCTCTTTGAGTTGTCTGGTGCGACTCCTGGTTTACAGCGTAAGCAATTGCGTAGTCAGTTGCCTACCTCTGACGAGAAGAACGTAATAGACAGCATGGCACGCAGATGGATTGTTTTCCCTTCATTGTATGATATGGAATCAATTGCTAATGTCTTCCATCAGTGGGATGCCCCGAAGCAGAGATATGTGTTTGAGAAGATGTGCGAAATTCTCTGTGAGGAATTGGAGGATAGTGGTAGAAATCCGAGGCCACGAGAATTGTGTAGAGTAAGGTCCGATTTTGGAGCTGGTATGATCGTAGACCGCGATATAGATAAAGCAGTTGCGGTTGTACTATCCTTCAGGAATGATGAATGTCAACAGTCATTGTTCGAACAAGATGTCCCTGTGGGGAGAAAGGAAAAGGTGCGGCAATACCCCATGAGAGAAGTTCCCCCGGTATGGAAGGAAGCGGTTGCAGCTGTCGGTGGTAATCCCGCTGTGGCCGCACATTTCCAGCGTGTTTGGGTGCATGTTCTATGGAAGCGCTCTGAGGTGTTAGCGCTTAAACAGTCCTTGCCTGATCCCCGTAAAAATCCGGCAGGTTATTATAAAGAATTGTCACAAACGGCAGGATCATGTATTATGAATCTGGCCGACATAGACATGTTGTTTGGTAATGTTGTTCCACAGCCCCTATGGGGGTCAATCCGTAATGCGGATCATGACCAAGAGCTGGGGGATACATGGGCTAACATTATTGCTGCCGATGCAAGACAAACTGGTGGCGCGAAACCTGAGCCTTTAGTAGCTGAACTTCCTGGTAGAATCATCACGTATATGAAGACACTAATGCCAGCAATGCGCGTAAATTGGGACAAGTTATCTGCATGCAAGCAGAAAAAGGATGAGACAGTGTCAGACTTCTTTACTAGGTTTGAGGAAACGTTCATTGATCACAGTGGGCAGGACATGAGTACTGAGGGTGGCCAACGGTTGTTTGTGGATAAGTTTGTGCAGAATTTACTCCCTGACCTGTGTAAAAAGTTGAAAGATTCAGAGAGTTCTTGGGCTGTTTCCTCTTCAGCGCAAATACTGGCTACCGCACAGTATTATGAAAATAGAGATAAAGACGAGAAAGATAGAACAGAGAAGAAAACGAAGGAATTAAAGACAAAGGTCCTTTTACAGCAGGCCTATCCGCCACGTGGAGGCGGTAATAATTATAGGCAACCCCAAGGTGTCTATCACCAACCCCAACAATTTCAGAACAATCAGCAAATGAATGGGTATTATCAACCACGTGTCCCGGTAGGTCCCAACCAATGTTCATACTGCAAAGAAGAAGGTCATTTTAAATATAGTTGCCCTAAATTAATACAGCGGAATGGTAATATGTATGGCGCAAGAGGTAGAGGTGGTCAGCAAGCTCCTAGAGGTAGAGGGCGTGGAAGTGTTCCCCAAAATGCGCGTCCTCTGCCGCCTCAGAATACCATTAATAGATTTGATCAGCAAGCTAACGCGATCGGTAATACGGCCCATTATTATAATAATGATTATTATGCAGAAGATGGTGATGCAGAAAATGCTGATTACTAGGACAGCCGTAGACAGAGAGAGGGAGTTGTTTCAGTGCCAGTGGATCAGAGTGGACCGTATGTTAAGGTGACTACAGCAAATGTAACGGAGCCTTTTCTGCTAGACACTGGTGCTGCAAAGAGTTCAATTATGCATTCCAAACTCCCTGGCGCACCTTTGTCTGGCGACATAAATGTTTCCGTAGGTTTTTCTGGCGCCCCTGTTAGGAACCCAATTTCTAGTCCCATGTCACTTTCTGTTGGACCTTGCGAGCTGAAAGCACCTCTGATTCTGACTACAGGTTGTGGTGAGAATTTGTTGGGACTGGATTTGTTGAAAAGATTGCATGCCACGTTGTATTGCTCTCCTTCGGGAGTACAACTTACATTAGGCAAGAAAGTAATTTCCCCAATGTACTTGTCCAAAAATACAATGCCGCCTGAATTGTCATCCCTTCCGGATGCCCTCTGGGCTACTGGTCCCAATGATGTGGGCCTCTTGGAGATACCGCCATATGTGGTGACTTTAAAGGCTAATGTTAGACTGCCACGTATTCCCCAGTACAAGATCTCTAATGAAGGGCAGAAAGCATTGTTAGACATTGTCCACGACTTGATTCATAAGGGTGTGATTGAAGAGACAAGAGGCAACGTTTGCAATAGTCCGGTTTTACCTGTCTTAAAACGAACGGACCCTTCACAGCCACCTGTTTACAGATTTGTGATTGATCTTAGAGAGGTTAATAAGATTGTTGTGCCACAGTTTCCGGTTGTCCCCGATATAACTGCCTTGTTAACGATGATTCCAGCCTCTGCTGCATGGTTTTCAGTGATTGATTTAAAGAATGCTTTCTTTAGTATCCCAATTGCAGAAGAGAGCAGAGACATTTTTGGTTTTAGTCTGGGAGGCCGAAGCTTCCGCTTCAAACGCGCTCCCCAGGGCTACTGTGAAAGTCCATCAATATACAGTCAAGCTTTGAAAGCGCAGCTTGATGCACTTGTTTTACCTAGTGGCGCTATCCTGATTCAGTACGTGGACGATTTACTAATCGCCGCGGATACTGAGGAGATCTGTAAAGAAGCCACATTATCATTGTTGCGCCATTTATCCGTTTTTCATCACAAGGTGTCCCTATCTAAGCTGCAATATTGTCGACAAGAAGTGACCTACTTAGGTCATCTCTTATCGAAGGAGGGAAGGAGACTGACCCCAGAAAGAATTCAAGCCATTGCACAGTTGAGTGTGCCGAAAACACAGAGAGAAGTGCGTGCTTTCTTGGGCATCACTTCATACTGTAGGCATTGGATCCCTAGTTTTTCTTTATTGGCGAAACCTTTGTTAGCCTTAACATGCAAAGACACACCGAATCCTATCCCATGGTCTGAAGAGTGCCAGAACAGTTTTGTGGAATTGCGTAATGCATTATGTTCAGCACCTGTGTTGGGTACCCCCGACTATAGTAAGCCTTTTACATTGTATGTGCACGAGAAAGATGGATGTGCGTTGTCAGTGTTAACACAGCCTTTTGGTGACAGACCGCGCCCATGCGCATATTTTTCATCTACCTTGGACCCTGTAGCGAGGGCATTGCCAAGCTGTCTGAGAGCGACAGCCGCTGCAGCGATGTCTATCCGACAATCTGCTGGTTTAGTAATGGATAACACATTGATCGTTATGGTTCCACATGCTGTAGACACATTATTGAATAGAACCAAGACACAACACTTGACTAGTGCACGCCTATCGGGCTACGAACTTACACTGTTAGCGAATCACATCCACATAAAACGATGCAATCCACTGAATCCAGCTACGTTGTTGCCGATTCCAGCAGACTCAGATGAGATTGAGCAACATGACTGTCTGTTCAGAACAGAAGAAGAGACGAAAGGGAGAGTGGATCTGAAAGATACTCCCCTGACTGAGTGTGATGGTACTTTGTGGGTAGATGGTTCATGCTTTAAGCTCTCTAATGGTGACACGACTGCTGCATATGCTATCACGACTTTACATACGGTCGTGGAAACTGCACGAGTGCCACATAATTCGGCCCAAGCAGCAGAATTGATCGCCCTCACGAGAGCATGTGTGTTATCGGAAGGAATGAGAGTGAATATATATACAGATAGCCAGTACGCCTTTGGCGTGGCTCATAATTTTGGGCGACTGTGGAAAGAGCGTGGGTTCCTGACGTCACATGGAGCTAAAATTCAGAATGGCAAGTTGGTGAATGATCTCCTTGAGTCACTGACCCTACCGTTGCAAGTTGCGATCATGAAATGCAGTGCGCACAGGAAAGTCGCAGACGATGTTGGACGTGGGAATGCGTTTGCTGATGAGACCGCGAGAGAAACAGCACAGAATGTGAAGACTAGAATGTATGTTGCAGACCCCGCAAGATGGGTTAATGATGTGGGAATGTGTGAGAACACAATAGAGAGTGTGAAGTCGCTTCAAGCTGAAGCCACAGAGGAAGAGTTAAGCAAGTGGAGAGAGAGTATGGGTAAGTTGGATGAGAATGGTTGCTGGACTGATCTGACAGAACATAGGCGATGGTTGTTGCCTGACGCGTATGTGCTTCCAGTAGTTACTATGGCGCATGGAATGGCACACATCAGTATGAAAGGTATATGCAAGTTGTTGGCCCCAGTATGGCAGAATGCTGGGATTCCCAAGTGTGCAGAGAATGTGGTCAAGAATTGTATGGTATGTTTGAAGTACAACCCTGGTAGGGGAACCCCAACTCCAGCCGGTCACTTTGCGCCCCCATCATGTCCATTCGAAGTTTTGCAGCTGGACTTTATTCACATGGAAAGATGCAACAACCTGAAATATGTCCTAGTGGTTGTTTGTGCTTTCTCAAAATGGTTAGAGGCTTATCCTCTAAAAGATAACACTGCCCTGTCCACAGCCAAAGCCCTTGTGAAAGAGTTCTTCCCCAGGTTTGGAATGCCGAGAGTGGTATGGTGTGATAATGGGAGTGAGTTCGTGGGTAAAGTGATGAAGAATGTATGTGAAGGTTTAGGCATCCAGCAGAAGTTCCACGCTGCAAATCACCCCCAATCAGCTGGATTGGTAGAGCGCTACAATGGAGCCTTAAAGCTCAAGTTGGCTAAAATTCAGGCGAGCACTGGTCTTAAATGGCCTGATGCCCTGCCTCTAGCACTCCTGTCCACCAGAATGACAATACACTCACGAGTGGGACTTAGTCCCTACGAAGTGGTCTTTGGCCGCCCGGCTAATGTATGGGGTGTGCCAAGGCCCACGAAATTCAGTGAGATAGAGCATCCAGTGCTGCTCGATTACCTGTATGATTTGACTGTTAAACTACGTGTTTTGCACCAACAGGTACATGATACTCTTCCCCAAGCTTCCGAAACTCCTGGACACCCTATCAACCCTGGTACGTGGGTGCTCGTCCGGAACTTCCAGCGCAAGAGCAACGACGAGCCCCGCTGGCTTGGCCCTCATCTTGTTCTACTATCGACAAGGTCAGCGGTGCGAGTGAAAGGGAAGAAGCACTGGGTTCATGGTACCCACTGCAAAGTAGTCCCCTTGCCTTTGCCATATGACCGGTGGGTCAAAGAGGGTATCACCGACTCTGAGACAGACACTGTACTCCGTTTCACACCATTCAGTGATGCACGCCTAAGAAACGCAGCTTCAGACCAAGAGAGTGACAATATTCTGCAGGAAGCTGTGCCACCATCGAATCGATTGGACACCACTGAGCCTGAACTTTTGTTCCGAGACCAAACAGCACCTGGCCGTCTACGTTATAGTTTGAGACCTAGGCCCATGGACAAATAAAGATTTCCTCATTATTTCCCTTTTGACATTTTTCACTCTCCCATCTGAAAGACTTTCTTGATTTTTTGTTTTTCGAACCACCATCCGGGTTCTGCCGCAGGGTCGCGGTGTCAAGACTTTGGGGTACAGGCCGAAGACACTAGGTCGACGGTTCTGGTTGGTCTAGGGCATTTCCCTGGACTGACAGGCGTACTCCTCAGCAGAAGAAACTCACCCGCCGCGAGCGGCCCGAGTAGAGGATGGAGTTTTTTAAGATGGAGAGACCGATCGAGGAAATGAGCTTTAAAACCTGGATGTGTAGAGTTGTAAAAAGTAAATGTTTTGTCTTTTTGTGCCTTTTTATACTGTGTAGTATTATGATGTTTATTGTAGGACTTGTGCTCTTCTCTGCTCAAAAGCCTATTGCACCCACTCAACAGCCTACCCCTCTTTCTACTGTCTCCTCTCACTCTTTTCACCCCCTGCCTGAGCACGAACAGACCAGACGATCGGAGTTCGTAAATAACACGTTTATCCAGCTCTTGCACCAGCACCAGCTAGTAGTGAATACGACCAATTGCTGGGTCTGTGGGTTAATGCCCCATACCATTAACAAGGGTATTCCCTACCTGGTGTTGCCGTATAGTTCAAATGGATCATCATGGGCATTCCAGACCATGTTTCTCTATGCTCTGGAGACGTATTCCCCTCGCCAACCGCGTTCCATCAGACCCATCACCAACAATAAGGCTTTGATGAAAGGAGTTGCCGATATGAGTAGGGATATTGATGCATACTCGTCCATTCCCAAAGAAGAGTTGAGACCTTATGTAGGATGGAACGCGACGGGGTATAGTATTAGTCTGGGTGAAAGACAGCGACAAATCTCATCCCCAATCTGGGTCGTACCCCACATGGGTCGGTTCTGCTTACAGGGTAATGGTCAGAACCCTAGAGCTCAACTGGGAAGAAGTGACTGTACCGAAACGTACACTTTCCCGTCACAGTTTTCCCCTGCGTTTTTGGCTGCTAAGGGCACATATTTCATCTGTCATGACCGAGCATATACATGGTTGCCCCCTGATTTCTCAGGCACATGTTATATTGCGAATCTGCTACCGCCTACCTTCACTGCTGCCTCTGATTATCACAAGACGAGAGTCGTGAGAGGTGTGATTAGTAAGGAGGACACTGCCGGTCAGGAAGCAGGAGACTTCTTCTTGGGTTTCCTGCCGTTTTGGGGACCTATGGTCAATAGTAGGAACCTGAGACAGCTGACGCGTGTGGTTGAATCCACTATCAATGTAACGGCTGGTGCCCTTAGTAATCTGACAGCTGAGCTCCAAGCGGATCGCCTTATGACTCTGCAGAACCGCATGGTCCTAGACGTTATTCTTGCAGACCGCGGTGGGGTATGCAAGGTCATCCAATCCAGTTGCTGCATTTTCATACCAGACAATGCTCCAACGGTGTATCAAGCCATCTCCAAACTCCATAAAATATCTGAATCCATACACGTGGATAAGGGAGATTGGTCACTGATGGGATGGTTCTGGGAACTGATATCTGCCTGGGGTTGGAAAGTCCTGATGGTCATTGGAGTGATTTTAGCCATTCTCTCCCTGTTCTGCCTGTGCATACAGTGTGCTCCTGCGATGTGTGGCCTCTGTGCTACCTTATGTGTAAGGAAACCTGTATCGAGAGACGAGCTAAGTAATAGAATGATGCTGCAGCAACATCTCCATGACTTTGCGGACATCGACCTAGACTCGGATTAAGATGAGTATAGCGATTGCCTATGTAAGGGCAAAAGGAGGGTCTGTCGTACTTTACTCTTCGGGACCGCGTAGGGGACAGGGCCCTACCCCTGTCTATCTGTGTATTAGCGAACCGCAAATGGTAAATGCGGCATGTACGAGTGCTTTACTCGTCGTTCTAGCCCTGAATGCACTGCGTACACGTTATCTTGCTGCACTACGCGGGTTCCATTTTGGAAGCAGTGGCCATCTTGTTATTGCCCTCACACAGGCTATAATGGAACAAATACGGGCCTCTCAGTACATGTGCTTTCCCTCTGACTTCTCTGTGACCTGGGCAGCTGGCTCCGCTGCCCCGGGTCAAACCGGTCTCACGAGCTCCCCTTCCTCCGTCCACCTGTGATTAGCATCAGGGCTCGACCCATCGTAAAACCCTTCTCATCCTACACAAACCCCCGGCTAATCTCTTCCACACCTGCTTGTTCTTGCTTTATGACTTGTTTCCCAAAACAGGAGATGCTCATGTTTATTGGGGGGTCTACTGACATCTAACGTGGGATTACAACCTTATTGTGTAAATCATTGTGAGTTGGCCGAACTGGAATGTGGGATGGTCATCATGACTCTGCCTTTTCTTTGTAATGTACACTGTTATATTGCCGTTTCATAAAACTCAGGAATGTACGCTTGAGGCCGAAAAAGGCCTATTTAAGATGTAGTCCGTTCCTATGATTTGCAGCAGTCTCCTGAGAACATACACGCTGTTGTACTTCTAGGATACCTGTCATTGGTCTGCCGCCAATAAACGATTCTTTGACTTCACCCAGAAGACTCTGTGTTTCTGTAGGTCCGGAACAGGGTGAAACCCAGAAGTCATAGGGTGTGTGCCCCTGCACCGCTGGGTCTAAAATACCCAGTACTTCAAACCCTGCCTTCAGCAGTGAGGTAATTGCCCTCCAAATGTATTACTAGAATGTCAGGTAATGTGGAGTCACCTAATTGTAACTTTATAAATCCCTCAAAAATGTCCCACTGCATGACTGGCATACCCATCCATGCCATTTCTATGCAGACAAAGCCATGTGCTCCAGGTTTATTGATCCTGTGGGTGTGCTGTGATGTTCTGGATACAAACGAATGCCCCATCACCCATACTCTCTTGGCGACTACAAGTAAAGAAAATCAACTAGAGTATATAAAATGGCAATCAAATACCTGTTTTGTTTTACTTTTAGTAGTCCCAATTAAACTCACGGTGAAAATCAACATTAAGGTACTGCCCAAAGAAAAGCTAAACATTTTATGTTAGAACTGTCAGTCTTATGGTGGTCTTGCCCCAAACCTTTTGTCTATCTTCTTCATTTTGCTGGTTTCGTTTTTGCTGGCCTTAGGACTCGGTGCGCTTTACAACTGCTACTCAGTGCTAGTGTGCATGTGCTCACTCCTTAAAACATAGCAACATTGAGTTATCCCAATATTGGCTTAGCATGTGCCCAGGGCCTATAAATTAAATGCTACTAGTGGGCCTACAGTACTCTAAGTTAAGTAGCCTTTAAACATGTCCTTGGACTGCTCTTGCAGCCCGTATATGCAGTTTTTAACTGCCATACCAGCCTGGCAAAATAAACCTTTCACCAGACCCAATCCTTCCCTTATAATACATATGAGTCACCCCTAGTGTAGGTCTTGGACAGCCCCGAGGGCAGGTTGCAGTGTTTTATAGGTAGGACATGTACTTTCAAGTTTTGCATGTTCTGGTAGTGAAAATCTTTTAAATTCATTTTTCTCTGCTGCAAAGTCTTCCTCTCCCATGGATTAACATTGGAGTTACCTTATTTCATTTAATAAACAATAATTTCCAAATTGGAGCAGGTTCCTAGATCACGTTTGGTGTCTTTGTTATTGTAATGAAATATCCTAAATTATGTTGCAGTCGGATTTTAAATTACAATTTTGAAAATGCCATGTTTAGAACTGGGGTGGCGGAGTGAGCTAAAGAATGATGATGGATTAAACCCAGATCAGTTGACTGGGGGTGAGTGCTTGCATTGTTCAACACTCCGTCTATCATCCCCTTTGGTTTTGCTATGTTTATAAAGTTGACATTTTCCTGCCTTAGCCATTTAGTGCATTTACCCTGTACCTAGGTCACAGGAAAGGCAGGATGCCTGGAAACTTCAAAGGGAAACTCCTGGAAGCTTTCCCCCCACATCAAAGGGACAACTGGGTATAAATACTGGACCTCAGGTACAACTCTTCAGGAAACCTCTGGACATGTGGATACTCTGTCAGGAAGGAGGTCCCCTGTGCTGCTGAAGGACTGCCACTCTGCTGGACTACTGACTTGCTCTGCTGCTGCTTTGCTGTGCTGACTTGATGCATGCTGCCCTCCTGCCTGGGTGAGAAGACTGGACTTGCATCGATTGAACCCAGAACCCCAGATTGACTTCAAGGGCTAGTTGGCTGGCCTCCTGACTTGAGCCTCAGAGACCGAAGGCTGCAACAACCTGGCACCTGCAACAAACTATGCCATCTGTGAGCCTATCCTGCCAAGTGGTGCCATACAAGCCCTGGAAAACTGAAAGTGGGCCTAAGGTGGGTCCAACCTCTGTGGGTTCAGCTGAACCAAAGCATCTACTATGCTGCGTTGCACACCTCCAACCACAACCAATGCATAGCCGCTGCAGTGTGGATCGATCTGCTGCAAAGACCTATATCACATTGCAGCACAATGCCCCATCGGAACTGCTGATGCACCACACATTCTCAACACAGACCCTCGCATCCCTCATCGACGCAGTCTCAATGAAAATGCTGGACTCTGCATTGCAGCTACTCGGACTGGAGCATCACAACCAACTGCACCAGCATCCTCAACTGTGGTGCAGCTGGACCTCGCACCACAGCCTCGCCGCATCTCGGGACCGATGTATCGCTTTGGCTGTGCAATGCATCTTCAGCAGAAATCATCACAATGCTCCGCAAACTAGGATTGAAGGTACTTTGTTCAGCGGGCCTAACTGGGTCCTTAGAGCCAGTCCAAACTCCATTGCGGTCTGCCTGAACTTATGCAGGGTCAGCGCAGCTAGATTTCCGCAGTTGACGCTTTATGCCTTTTGACGATATCTTGACTAAACCCTTTCTCCAGTTCTACTAATTGGATTTTTGTTGTTCTGGTCTTGTTTTGTTTGTTACACATTACTCTATTTTTCTAACCCTGTTGTGGCCCCATTTTGCAGTGTGTTACTGTTTGAATTGTTGCACAAATGCTTTAAATATTGCGTGTGAGTTAAACTTTACTTCTCTGTGCCAAGGTATCTCAGGGTTGAGCTAGTGCAGTGGGTACTCACGGAAACAATACTAAGAGCCATACCGCTACTATACACAAATACCTGGATACAAGTAAAATTTGCCGATAGCAATAACCTCACTAGGAAGATCTACACAAACGCCTGTTTAAAACAAGGGTGTGTTTTGCCCCCACATCTGTTTAATCTTTTACACACCGATCTCTCCCCAAAGCTAGATGAGGTGAATTCACATCCTCCATGCCTAGGCATACTGCCAATCACCCATCTATCTTATGCAGACAATATAGTGCTACTAAGCCAGACACAAGTAGGCCTACAAAGACCAATCAATGAACTGGTGCAATTTGCCAAGGAAATTCTGATGGGAATCAATACTTCAAAAACAAAAGCTATGATTATAAGTTGTCAGGCTCAGAACCATCTGCCACTCAAATCAGCAATATAGACTTTGAAGTGGTTAGCACCTATAAGTATCTGGGAGTGCTCATTAATAATCAACTCAATTTTCGAAACCATAATGAGATCCAAACGAAAAAAGGAAACAGGCTAATATTCGCCTTCAGCTTAATGACAAGGAACCTGAAATGTCCATCATTTACCCCGCTGCTATCAGTTATTAAAACTGAACTCTTGCATACATAAATGAAATCCAGGCTAGGAAAAAGATGAGGCAACTATGGATGCCTAACAAACAAAAGCTTACAAGATAGTATTCTCTCTACCCCGCAATTCCTCCCCGGCCGAGGTGAGGTTAGAGTTCCGGTTGCAGCAGCAGCACGTGCAAAAACGATACATAACTATAAAAACGTGGTACAAAATGTGGTCCAATTAGCAAAATTCAATCAATAATGCGCTGTGGATGGCCCTAGATGAGGATCCTCGATCCGCCTACACAAAGTACTTACGATCATCATTAAAATTCACAAATACTACAAGTGTTTGGCAATTGAATCTTCCATTCTCTTCCTTTCAGCGAACGCTAAAGAAAGAGGCTATAAAGCACTTTCTAATGGAGGAAAAAATATGTTTGAGTAAGCGATCCCAAGCATGGATGGTCCTGCAATCATATACCTAAATTGGAACTAGCAATGTAATTAGGGCAGACGTACGCCCCACATTTAAAAACAAAGTTCTGAGCACTATGTTTTGGCTCAATTCCATCAAACGGTGATCAACCAAGCTGGCAATAGAAAGGCCCAAGAGCATGCAGTCTTTGCCGAGCACTGAAGCAGGATCTAATTCATGTAATTTGCATCTGCTGTAACCAAAAACAATATCGCCTTTGGTTACTGAAAAAACATTTTAATATAAGTGGTATTCACTCCTGTAGAGCAGCAATATTAAAATGCCTTGATCCAAATGATCGACAGCTCAATTGTAACTTGGTAAAATGTTTAACACTGTATGAAAATAAATTTAAGTCTGGTCCAAGGGGAGTTACAGAATAGCAAATTTGAGGGAACATATCTTACAATGGTCCTCTTCCAGTCCTGACCCCATTTTTTGGGTTTTACATCAATATGCCAAAAAGTCCAGTGAGTTGAGGCGGTAACCCTATTAGGTCCCCTGAGCTTGGAGACTTGCTTCACAAAACAGACTATTTTGTCCTGATTTTATTGCATTTTGTCACACTTTATGTTTGAATGAGCTGTGTAACCGATGCACTGTAAATAAAATGATGTTTTAAAAAAAATGACTTTTGACCAATACTTTTAAATTTAATATAACTATCTACGGCATATTGTTATGGTTTTAACTAACTAAAACAATAAAGAACTTTGGAATTTGAATTTGAATAGCTGGAGCTGGCATGGAATACTTCCAGTGCCTTGGGGCATCCTGTCCTTCTTGCAGTCATGGTGAGCTCTACCCCTCCTCCCTAAAGTGTAAGGTGCTCACTCCACCCTCACGTGGTAGTTGATTATACCATGGCCCTCTGATTTCTACTGCAGGGACGGGCCAGGGGCATATGTGCCCTAAGTCGTTCAGAGCCCTTTATCAGTTGTGCATCCAGATCTCGAAAGGACCCACAGGGGACATGTAACAATAGGGCTAAAAAGTAATACAGCAGCGTCTGGAGGGCAAATATTTTTGACAAGTCAATTCTCCGTGCCACAGTTAGGGGAATTGCTCTTTGGAGGACCACACTACCCCTCAAGGCTTTTAGCATCTTCCTATTTTACCATTAAGTCAGTGTCTGAGTAGTAAACCTCTACCCCAGGTAACAAAATTTGGCTAGCTCTCATTTTAATCTTTGACATGGCAACGGAAGTGATGCTTTACCCATATTCTGGTGTATTGGGAATATCATTGGACTTAAAAGATCTTAACGGCAATACTTCAACACAGAAGGCTGCTTTATTTGTTTCCAAAGTAAAGTCTGCCTTGCCAATACTTACAGTAAAAAAAAAATACAATTAATAGACTTAATTTCTCATCAACCATCAATTACTTATCAAGACTCCATCTACATGATTAAGGATGCGAAGCATATTGAGGGGCCGTGGCTTGGAAAAACTCAATATGGCTGTGTGATATCAGAGCTCCGCGCCACGCCGGGAAAGCCAATAATTTACCTGCACCTTCAGAGCGGCTGCAGCATTGGAATGGCTTTGCCTGATCCTTGGAACTTCATCTGAAGTGAAGGCCAGTGGCCAGTCTTCTTTTCCTGGCTTTTTACATCATATTCAGCTGAATGTTTCTTCTTGTTGCCTCACAGCCGCAATCTTGCATTTTGCCGCAATGTCCGCATTTAACCTTTTCTGCTGTTTTGAAGCGCTTCTTAACAGGAATAAATATTTACCTTTTTGCCTCAGCTTCTAATTTTCTGTGGCGACACTGAGACACTTTTTATTTTTTTCATCTAGTGGTGCATTTTGGGAGAGCCCTACTTTATTTTAGGTGCATTTTTATTGCCTTATTTTATGGGTTTCTGGGGACTGTGTGATATAATGGGCAGATCCAGGAAATTAATGCATTTACCTACAAAGAACACAGATCCTTTTTCTGTGTCAGGTCCTTCTTCAACTGTTCACTCAATGGACTGTCCCCTTACCACTCAGTAACGGCCAATCTGGCTCTTTTCACTCTGCAATTTCACCCCTTATGTCTTCCAAGACACAGACACACAGTGCTGCTACTAAACGGCTCAAGCAGGACCCTCCTTCTCTACCGAAGTCCATATCTCTTGTGTCTTTGGATACAGTTTTGGAGAAGATTTTTGCTCTCTGCCCATTTATTGAAGAAACCAATAGTCGTCTTCAGACGCTTTATGATAAATGGTCTTCCATTGAGTCCTAAATGTATTCGGTGGAGCTACATGTCAGTGATATACAAGATGCGACTAATAAAATTGCTGTCTTGGAGAAGGACATTCTGTTGTTGAAGAAATCTGCATAAGATCATGAGAACAGAAATAGGTACAATAATCTTCATTTTTATGGTCTTCCTGAGTGTATGGAGGGCGAAGATCCCGCTTCCTTCTTCACTTCATTTTGTCTGAAACTTCTAGATCTTCAGTCTGCTATCATCCTGAATATGCAACGTGCTCACAGATTGGGTCCTCGCTTGTCTTCTTTCTCTACTCCAACCAGGCCACATAGTGTGTTCATCCTATTTTTTAAATTTACTGATCTTCTTAATGTCCTCAATGCAGCCAAAATAAAAAAAACAGATCGTATGGTTTGGTGCAAAACTGTTCCTGTCTCAAGTTGTCTCTATAGCTACGGCTAGGCGACGGAAGGATTTCCTTGAACTTCATCCTACATTGCGTGCTTTTGGGTGCACAATATGGTTTGTGTCATCCATGCACCTTCAAAGCTACTTTTCAGAATCATACATCTACTTTTGATGATCCTTCAGACCTACGGAAATTCATTCATTCTCTTTCGACGGCTTCAATGGAGGCTGCTCGTCCCTCTTCATTAACATGACTTTTATAAGTTTATTTTTTATCTCATATTGTATGATCTAATGTGTTTCTTATCCTCTATTGATTCCTATGCAGGTTGTTTTATGCTGCTTGTTTTTTTAATGGTTTGATTTTATGTCTCTCTTCTAATACATTTGCAGATCCTCCAGATTCCTGTTGTAACTGCTTTTTGATCATTTCTTTTATGTTGTCCCATTGTAGTGCGTTCTCCCTTATGGGCTCTGTCGTCTTTGTTTGTGTGTCTCCGCTCCTTGTTGTTTTTTATTTTTTCCTCTTAAGGTACGTATTTCAGTCATCACTGTTTTTTCTTGTTGTATCCCTTGTTCTCTTTTCTTCTTTTTACTCCCCTTTCCTAACCCTTTCTCTATTTTCACTTACTTTCTGACATATTCCTTTTATTTTTCCTCTTTTATTTCCTTTCCTGATCATATTGCTCATTGTGTATTGTTATATACTCTTGCTGTTGTTCACATTCAGAGTTATATCTTGGAACTTAAAAGGTTTTGTTTACCCTATAAAGTGGAAGAGAATATTATCTCATTTGGCTTCCTATAATCCATACTAAGGGGTCCGTTACGATGGCGGGCTCTGTACACGGGACTGACCACCAGAGGTGCGGTGGTCCCGCCATGGCAATTAAGATGCCACCGTTGCGGTGGCATCCCGCATATATTGCATTGCGGTGGGCGGTGCTGTAAGCAGCACCCACCACAATGCAATATATGCATGTTGTGCATTGGCATGCACAACGTGACAGACACCGCGCGGTGCCTGCCACCTTGTGTATGACAATGTTGGTGGTACCATTGGTACCCCCCAAGTGCAGCCCCCCACCCCCCCACCCCCTTGGGTGGCCCGTAACGGGCCCCCAAAGTGAACTCTGCATGCCTTTCCATGGCAGAATCTCCGCCATGGAAAGGCCCTGAAAATGGCACCACCACCATATTGAAGGCCTTTTCCACCCAGAAAGGAATCCAACCCGTGGAACAGCGGCGGACAGTCTTTACGTCTGCCATGGTGCCCCTCGCCATGCTAATATGGCGGGGTGAAGATGGGTCATTTGGCGGGCGCATCGCCGCCACCGGCCCGGCGGTGGCCCCCGCAGGCCCAGCGGTGGCGATCTGTCTGCTATGCTAATAGGCCCCTTAGTTATTTTACAAGAAACACATCCTACAGAGGTGGAGGCCTTAAAACTTAAATGCAGCAGGTTGGGTTTGGTCTTAGTTTCACCTATGTCTACTAAGAAAAATGGGATGATTATGCACAGTTATTTCTCAAGAACTAGATTTAGACTGTCGATGGTTGTTGGTTAAGCTACTTATTAATGGTATTTCTCTAACAATGTTAAATGTTTATAGACCAACCCAACCGGATTTTTGGTTCAATATGAAGATGATTTCTTTATTTTAAGGGGGTGATTGCAGTCAGATTATTGGCCCATTTATAAATCGTCAGTCTTAAATTCGTTTTATACCTCACAAAACTCATAAAGAATTTTGTTCCACTATTGCACAGACCCATTTGGTTGATGCATGGAGGTTGTTAATACCTGTTTCAGCTGATTTCTCCTTCTTTTCCCCTCCTCGTGGATCTCTCACTATTGGACTATATCTTTCTAAATCATTAACTCAAAATCTCATGTCTTCCTCAATGGAATCCATTGTTATCTTTGACCATGCCCCAGTTGTTGCAGATTTAGATTAACTCCAATCACATCCCTTATCAAATAGATGGTGGTTTAAGAATTCTCTTTTATTAGGTTCAGTCTTTTCTTCTCCATTCACATCATTTGCAGATTAATTTTTCTCTTCTCAACTTTTATGAGATACTTTCAAAGCTGCAGCACGTAGTTTTATTATGGATTTTGTTTCAAAGAAAAAGAAACATTGCCTTATTCAGCATAACTCATTATTAGCCTATATTAAGCATCTTGAACTCCAATTTTCTGCTGCATCCTCCTGTCCCACATTACAAGAACTTGTTTGAGCTAAATTTGATTTAATAAACTAACTACTGAGAATGCTACATCTATAATATTGCATAGTAGTACTTGTTATTATGGGGGTAGCAACAAAGCTGGGAAACTTTTGGCTAATTATCTTAAATCTCGAGAAGAACATGTCTTTATTGACTCTCTTCAAACTTCGGATGGGTAACACATATTAAAAAAATCAAGATATTTTGGAAGAGTTTGTGAAGTTTTATAAAAGTCTCTATACTCCGGAGTCACCTACCGCTATATCCCTTTTTGATGCTTATTTTGAAGTTATTCCTTCTTCGGTTATTCCCTCTTCTACTCATGATACTCTTGGTTTTGCATCCCTTGAAACTGGTTTATCCCTTCCAGAATTATTTAAGGCTCTACATTCCCTCAAGAAATGTAAAGCTCCTGGCCCGGGTGGCTTTACAGTGGTGTTTTACTGATTTATTTTAATCTTCCTGTTATGGCGGGAGGCACTTTTCAAGAAGCCATCATTTGTGTCATTCATAAAGATGGCCGTGGTCCAATGCAGTGTAAGAATTATCACCCCATTTCACTCGCAAATGTTGATTATAAAAATGGTGTCAAACTGCTTGCTCTGCGTCTTCAGCTTTTCTTACTGGATTTAAATGGTAAGGAAAAATGTAGATTTTGTTAAAGGCAGGCTAACTACAGACAGTTCTCGGTTAATTTTTAATGTGCTTAATAAGGCCTGTTTAAGTTCCTACTCCTTAGCTGACATCTCTATAGATGCTAAAAAAAGCTTTCGATGGAGTTGATTGGTCTTTTTTATTTAAATTTCTTGGTTGGCATTGTTTCGGCCCTAATATTACTTCTTTTATCTCTTTGCTTTATACAGCCCCAAGAGTTTCTGTGTTAGTTAATGGCCATACCTCCCAATGCTTCCTCTTAGATCGTGGACTGCATCAAGTGTGTCCTTTACCTCCTCCTCCTCTATTTGTTTTAGGCCTTGAGCCTTTTTTGTCTTGTATTCGTAACAATAATACTATATCTGGTTTTCATTATGGTAATAACCACTTGAAGCTGTCTGCTTATGCAGATAATATTCTTCTTTTTACTTCTCATCCTGAGTTCTCTCTCCCCTCTTTGACAAAATAGTTTTTTTTATTCTCTTCTGTTTCAGGCTATAAAATTAATTTGGACAAAATGGAAGTCCTTCCTATTACTAAGTTTTGTGTTAATCAGTCTTTTGATTTTTCTGGATTTCATTGGAATGGCTATAAATTAAAATATTTAGGCATTTGGTTTGATAATGCCACTTCCGACACAGTTGCCATTAATATGAAAGAAGGTATTAATAGAGTTGATAAACTTCTCTCTTCTTGGAATCCTCTTTTTCTTTCTTGGTGGGGTTGTTTGGACTCCATTAAAATGATAATCACTCCCGTTTTGCTATATGATTCTGGTTCACATCCCTCTTATGTTTTTCTCACCTTTCCATAATTTTCTGGAATAACAAAAAGTCTAGAATTTCCTTATCACATCTTAGGAAGTCTCAATCTGATGAGGGTGTGAATTTTCCTGATTTTCAGGCTCACCCTTCCTGCCTCTCTGGCTTGATATGAACACTTTTTGCTTGCGTCTTTCTCTACAAAAAAGTTTTTGCTGTTTCTGCAAGTAACACTATCTCCTGTATGCCACTATTTAAACACATGTTTTCTGTTGAAACCTCATTATCGTTCACAGATTATCTCTAGAGAGTCTTTTTTGCACTTTACACTTTGATATAATTGTCTCATCACTATTAATAATATGTTTCTATACTGGAAATCTTGTAGACTTAGGGGGATTGTTTGGGTCCAAGATTTATTTCATGGGGGGAATCCTTGCTTATTTCCTCATTTTCAAGCTATGTTCAGTTGTCCTTTTTCCTTTTGGCATACATTTTTAATTCATATGGAAATAGTTTTAGATATTTTTTATTCGCTCCCTACAGGTGTTGAAGCTGTTTCAATAGAAGACTCACTTCCGAATCCTTCTCAAATTAAATCTAAGATACAACTTTGTTGGGAAAAAGATTCGAGATGTGTTTAGTATATTCATTTCTGGAACAAAATGTGGTCTAGGTAATTAAAAGTTTAAAGAACTGCCTCTACCACTCAATCTCTTTTCTTTATATATCACAGATTATACCATACAGCTTCCTCTATTGGCAATTATTCTCCTACAAATTTTAAAACTTGTTGGTCGTGTGCTTATTTTGATGCTGATATGTTTCATTCTCTTTTTGTTTGTTTGTTTGGTACTGTCTTTCAAACATCTTTAATGTAAACTGTTCCATATCATACACAATACTTTTATAGGTAGTCTATCAGATGCTGTGGGATTATGTTCACCTAATCATGGTTTATTTCATTTTATGTTGGCTATAGCTATTCAACAAATTACACTTAATTGAAAATGTTCAGCTAATATCTCAATTAAAGCTAGGTGGTATAATGTTTGTAATTGTTAGACCTGGCATCATTGGTGTGGGTTTACCCTGTATTTTTTGCCTGAGCCTCCCGTATTTTTACACTGTGATGGATTTCGTTTTGCTGGTCTAGATATTTTGGGCACTTTGCCACTGCTGTTCAGTGCCAAAGTGCAAGTGCTCCTTTTATACATTTCCATGATAGGCATATTTGATTTACTAGTCAGTCCCTAGTACAGTGCACTGTGTGTGCCCAGGGCCTGTAAATCCAATGCTCCTAGAAGGCTTGCAGCACTGATTGTGCCACCTACTCAAGCAACCTTGCAACAAGGTATCAGGCCTGCCATTGCGGTTCCAGTGTGCAATCTTGTACTAAAATGTCGACCTGGCAAGTGCACACACTTGCCAGGCCCTAATCTTTCCTTTTATTACATGTAAGTCATCCCTAAGGTAGGCCAAAGGTACCCCTGTGGGCAGGGTGCAGTGTATGTGAAAGGTAGGACATGCCCTGATGTGTGTGGCATGCCCTGATAGTGAAATACTGCCAATTTCGTTTTTCACTACTGTAAGGCTATCTGTCCCATAGGATAAGATGGGGAGTTTGCTCATAACATCTTGTGAGTATTTCTGTGCATGGGAACAAGATAGGAAAATAAAGTTTGATATTCCTGAACTCAGAATGTTAAGATGAATCTTTTAGCAAGAGTGATTTTTACATTCTGGGTTTGAAAATACCACTCTTAGAAAGTAGGTATTTTCTTGCCTAACCATCCAGTGTGCCTCTGCTAGGTTGTGTATTGACTGTCTGGCTTTGGAGTGACAGGGGTTGGGGATGTGCATTCTGTTCACACAGTCACTTGGGGGCTTGAGGTGTGCCCTGCCTTTCCAGGGCGAGTCATGGCTGAATAGACCTGAGCTGCATTCAGAGTAGGGGGAGGAGATTTCTTTCACACCTAAATGGGCCTGGTCTGCCTTGGACAATGGTGTCTCCACCTCCTGCCAGAAAGTTGCACCAGAGAGGACAGAACTGATTTTGGCTGGGAAAAGAACTTCTCTGCTACAAAGAACAAATTATTTGTTATTATAAAAAGAGGGGCCCAGATCCCAGACTTTTAGGTCACTTCTGGGAATCAAGAGGAACCTTTGCCAGCGAGAAATGCTGGAGAAACTGAGGAGGAATACTGCCCCTGTGCTATTTGCTGTCTGGGGTTGACCTGCAGTGGCTACTTTCTGCCAAGGAGAGGAGAAGGACTTTGCTGTGTGCTGTTTCTCCTGCTTGAGGAAGATCTCCAAGGGCTTGAAATAGAGCTTGCCTTGTGTTCTGAAGTCTCAGGGACACAAAGACTTCACCCCCAGTCCCCCCTGAACTCCTTTCCTGGGAGTTCTGACTTTCTGAGAGGTACCTGCCAGTGTTCTGGACCTCTGGAGGTTGTTTTGGGACTGGAAACTGCAAGAACTGTGAAAATCGATGCAGCGCCTGTTTACGACGCATCGCAGCGGTGCAAGAAGAATTTTCCCAACGCATCACCACCACCGCAGAATCGACGTAGTGCCTGCTTGTGGCTGAAGTCTCTGCTCTGCGACAAATCCTGTGCACCGATGTCCGACATCCGAGATCACCACACCGATTCTCACGCAGGCCCTGTTGGGGAAGAACCGAAGCATCGAGGGGACGCAGCTGAAATCATCACAGAGCATCCTGGGTCTTCATATATCGCATTGTACCAGATTGTCACGTATCGCATCATTGGGGGATGCATTAAGAAATCAATGCATCACCTCCCCTCACAGTAAGAAACCGACGCATCACCTCCTCTCCGGTAAGGAACCGACGCATCACCTCCTTTGTGCAGCAGTAAGGAACCAACACATCACCTCCTGCTGAAAAAGGAACCGACGCATCACCTTCCCTGAGTGTAAGAAACCGACCCATCACCTTCCCTGTGACGCTTTTTGCTTGCATTTTTCTACGCATCCAAGGTACTTTGTGTAAAAGTGTTGCATCTAACATTTTCTTGGACCAGAACTGTTTCTACCTTTGAAGAATATTTTTAGTTCTTGTGGATTTTTGTCATTTTGGTCCGGATTGAATTAGATAAAGATTATTTATTTTTCTAAATGGGTATGGTGTCTATTTGTAGTGTTTTCATTGTATTACTGTATGTTTTCACAAATGCTTTCCACACCGCCTCTGAGATAAGCCTGCCTGCTCTTGCCAAGCTACCAAGGTGGTGAGCAGGGGTTATTTTAGAAGTGTATCCCTCTTACTCTGACTATTAAGAAGGGTCCCTACTTGGACAAATGTGCAAACCCGTGCTAACTAGAGACCCCCATTTTCAGCAGTCATTATCATAGACTTGATATTGCTTTTGCTCATTCAAGTAACCCTTATGTTAATAGTGATTTATATTGTTTGCAAAATAAAAGGTTCATTGTAACCATTCTGAAAATGTCAAGCCTCCTTAACTTGTAATATGTTATTTCGTCTACACTTTTCTCAGTTTTTTCGCTATTATATATATTTTCGATTTTTATTTTTTATTTTCTGTTTTTATTTATAGGTAATAGCGGTGGGGCTGGGTAGGGGGGATTTCGAGGGACGATGCTGAGGGAAAATTATATAAATAATTAATCTAGTCTCTCGAAATCCCCACTTACACGGCCCCACGGCCCCACCGCTGTTACCTGCACGACCCGTGGCTGACTATATTATTGTCCTTTGTTCTAATGTAATTTGTATTCTTAATAAAGCTTATTAAACATGAAGGATGCAAAGCACCGGGAAAATCAGATATACGTATCAAAGGGCATGGTCCTATCAGCATGCAGGAATGTCTCCGTGGTTTATTCTGTGCGAGGTGTATAATAGACAATACTAATCACCATGAATGTATTGAGCTGAAATCACGTGTCTGGATCAGGGAGAAAACTGACAAATCTGTGCATAAAGAGACTAAAAAGTATTTGTTCTGGTACATCGAAAAGACAGAAAAGTATACTACTGTAAATGGAACTTTTAGCCACCTATTGTGTTAGTCTAGTTACAGTTTGGATAGCGAAATAGATGGCCTTGATAATAAAAACAAGTCATCCACAAGGGGCTCCATGAGCACAGATAAATATGCTTGCCCTATTTGCATACTTTATTCTTTTAATTTTTTGATCGGACCCTTACTAAAATTGTTGACTTTCTCCAGGTTTCATAATCCTGCATGTTTTCAGTGTGCATTGCAAATGTCATGTATCTGTGAGGTGAGGAAACTAGAGGAACTTTCATTTTCTTTATTGGACTCTTCAATAAAAGTGGAAACATCGGTGCGCTTTTTCAAAATGAATGAACGACTTGTGCCAAGGACTATTCGGGTGTGTAGGTTAAATGCGCCCATAGATTGTCATCTGGAATGATCCCGTCCAAATGTCAATTTTTTTTTTTTTGTATTTGAATTTAGTTTGGCAGTGTCTGTGAGCTACGGGATGTGGGCCATTGCCACTTGTAAATTGTATACATACAATTTTCGTCTCGTTTCTTTCCTTATTGGTAGCTGCGTCCCAGAATGAGATCTAGGGTAGTTAGAAAACTCAATGAATCTGGTAATGTGCCCCAGTGCTACATCAGTACATTGCTGTACCCTAGCGGGTTCATGGCCTGATTTTTTGCCTTTTGAGCTTCAATAACGTGAAAGTAAAACTTTAATAAATTGTGAATTGTACCAATTTCAAGTCAAATAAAGTTAAATAATAACGTTTAGGTAAAAAAAAAAAAAAAAGTGCAGTAAAGATAATTTTACCTCAGATTAACATTTATTATATGGGAAATATGGGAAATATATTGTTTGTTACATGCGTATCAACCAAAAGCTACTTTCACTTTCAATTATTCGCTCTAACAAGTTTCTTTGCCAATGTACTTTGATATTTCATGCACTGCTTAAGCAGCAAACTTTTGATAAAATCAAATCACCCGGAAAGGCACCAAGGGAGGCCATCTGTCATGGGGGAACCAATTTGCTACAATCAACAGAGTAGTGGGAGTTGTCTAACCATGCAGATTCCATATCCGGTTTGCCACGTCTTGCCCACTCCTCCACTGGGTACCATCCAGTGCAATCTTGTGCTTCATCTGCATAATTTCTGCTGCAAGATATTCATCCCCTTGAGAGAGTTTGTAACATGGTATCGCTACTTGACATTGCAACTGTGACGTTTCCCCAAGGATTTATTTTTAGCCAACCAAGTGCCTCTGCACATGCAGTGCCAAAGGCAAACCCGTCTGCGTCTGGACCATGCCCACTGCCAGGAATCCTGCTTCTCCCCTTACCGACTGCTTGACTGCTGAGCTTCTCCGTGCTCTTCCCAGCTGCCACTCACTACAATGCAGCCACATCACACAACACAGAAGGAGCGTTCACATGCACCTCCCACAAGTTCTCATGCACTCTCCCACAGCCTACACCCACAAGTCCCATACTATCAGCACCCATCACCCCACTCATTCATAATAATACAAACCAGCCACCCACTCACTCTCACAGACCAAACACCACCCAAACAGGACATAACACTTATGTGCATGGTCCTCATCACCTGCTCCCTCACCAATCACACCAAGGAGATATGGGACCTACTGCACAACCATGCTCAGGACCTGGTCTTCCTCATGAAAACATAGCTAAACTCAACCTCAGCACCCGACATGGTTGCAGCCATTCCCGCCAGCTAAAAGATTGCCAAGCAAGACCATCAGAACACGCCCTAACATGGAGTTGCCATCATATTCAAAGATGCCATCAGCTGCACCACCTACATGGACACCCCCACCAACTACATGGAACACCTCACATTCAAGAGAAGCATCATGGCCAACCACTTCCTGGGCAGAACCTCTGTATATAGACAACCAGGACCCAGCACTAATTTCACAAGTTACAGCACAGACTTCGTTGCACCCCTCATCATGAATGTCAGCACCTTCATTCCACTCGGTGACCTTAACTTTGAACTGGAAAACCATACTGGCCCAAATGCCATGGCCAAACTTGAAAACCTCAACCAAACCCAGCATGTTACCAAATGCACCCACCGCGCCGGACACCCATTGGAACCAATTTTCTTCTCAATCATCAATATCACAGTAAATAAACCAGAAACCATGACCTGGACAGACTACGCCCTCATTAGTTTCAGCATACTCATCCTACACCACAACAGACCTTCCATCACCGGAACTGCCATCTACAGCTGGAAAAGCATCCCAGCCCACTGTCTTCCAATCTCACTGAGCACACTTGCCAAAATCCATCATGAACCTCAACAGCTGGATCACCACTTGTGCCAACACCATTGCTTCCCATAAGCGAAACTCAACAGCAAGAGCGCGACCAAAGGTCAGCTTGTCCACAGGTACTCAGGCTGATTTAACGCCACTGCAAGCAACTGGAGCACTAAGGGAGAACTAGTCAAGACACCATTTGTTGCCTCTTAGAACATATCAGTCCTAACAGGCTATAACTAGCAGATACAGAACACCAAACGCACACCTCTTGCAGACCGCATCAATGCCAGCATTATCAGCATTAAGGAAATCTTCTGTGACTCAGTCACAATCCTGGACACATGGAAACAACATACCACCATCATACCCCTGCTCAAGAAACTATCTGCTGACAAAACCACGCTTTTCAACTACAGACCCATTCAACCACAGTACAGAAACAGCACTCATCATCACCACAGACAACATCTGCATAATCCTTGACAGAGGACACACTACAGCATTTATTCTCCTGGATCTCTGCAGCATTTGACATGGTTTCACACTCCATCTTCATCAGGGATTTGACCTCTAATCTGCCCCCAAAGGGAAAGAAAGACATTATTTCCCCTTCTGGGGCAAGGGCATGACCTAATGCCAGGGCAGACCATCCCATCCTTTTGTTTTTTGGCACCATTTTGAAATCCCTGGTGTTTATTGGGCTTTTTGCCCCCTCCAGGGGCAAATTAGGGGCAAACCCCCTGTCTGCTCCTGGGGGGCCAGAAAGACTGGTCTAGGGAGGAGGTATGGCCAATACCAGAGTGCAATGCTGGCACTCCTTTCTTTTGCCCCAGATGTAAAATCGCTGGTGTCCAGTGGGCTGGAGTCACCACCGGGGGAAGATTTGCAGCAACCTTCCCAACTGGGACAAAGATCCTCAGGTGGACATAAAGATGTTTGGTGTCTAGTGGGCTTTCTGTCCCCGTGGGGAAGGCAGATTGGAGAAAACCTCTAATGTGGCCCCTAGGATGGCAGAAAGACTATTGTACCCATTAGTGGTAAGGGCATTTTTCTAATGATGATTTTATACCTGGTGTCTAGAGGACTGGGATAATCACCCCTACCGGCCCAGTATGGGGCAGAAAGTCTGAAATTTGTGGGTTTGAGGGCAAGTACAAGCCCTGCCACCTCAGGGGGGCAGAAACCCTATTGCTCCCTTTTTTAGGGGTGGGGCATGACCATGCCTATAGTGGGCACCCCACGCCTATGTTCTTTTCTAGGTTTCCCTGGTATCTAGTAGACTTTCTGCTCCTGCCCCCTGGGAGGAATATTGGATTGGGGCAAACCACCAATTAACCCTGGGCGTAAAACACAGCTCCGCTCACAAAGTTTGCAGATTTTTGGCAACTCTGCCTTCCGCGTAGAACGCAGAGTTACCGAAAACTCAGCGCTCCACACCGGAGCTCAGTTTTTTTTGTATTCGTGCCCCCAAAATGCGCTTTTGTGCACGCGGAAGCGACTTACCTGTGATTGCCAACGAGATTTGCCATATGTTAGAATCCGGGTTCTCTGGTTGGCACAGGTAGGTACTTGTGACAAGCAGGGAACCTTTCCTCTAGTCCGGGTAAGGGGTTACACTCCTAAAATAACCCCTGCTCACCCTCTAGGTAGCTTGGCGCAAGCAGACAAGGCTTATCTCAGAGCGTTATAGGTTAAGCATTTGTGAACACATACAGTAACCAAGTGACAACACTACAAATGGACACCACACAGGTTTTTATATTAAAAATAAGGATTCTTTATATAGAGTTACCATAAGACCATTAAACGACAAAAATACACAATACTGTTACTTTAGATGGTAGAAGTTTGCTTAGTTCTCTTAAGTTCTTAAATGCGACACTTTAAGTCAATGTACCTTAGATGCGACACGCAGGGCAACCAAAGTGTTGCAACGATGCTGATGCGATGAAGTTTTTGGTGCAAAGAAATAAAGACGTGAAGATCTTCCAGATGCGTTACGCTTCTCCGATGGTGCGAGAGGACTCGACTCAATGCGTCAGCTACAGCGGCGTTGCTAGAGCAGAGTTTTCAGTTTGAAAATGACTGGGTTTTGAAGCTCTGGTATGTCTATTTGTTATATTAATTTACTAATTATTAATTATTAATTATTTGTCTTGTGTAAGTGTTTATATTTACTAATCAACTCGTTTGTTTTAACAAGAGAGAATTACACGTGGGGATGCATAAATGTGCTATTTAACAATAATGTGCATGTTTTCATGTTTAAACGTTGCTGAGTGCTGTTTATTTTTAAGCACGAAATGCTTTTCGAATTAATGCTTTTCTATGTTGCAAGAGCTAGATAATTGCATACACATAAGGGTATTAGTGGGGTTAACACTGTTTAATCACTATGCTGTGGTAACGTTGTTTTTTTTTTTTTTAATTAAGATGGTCTATTGTGGCCTATTGTGGCCTAAATAAAGATGGCCGATACGAAAGGCCTGGCCTCGAGTAGAATTCGTGACGAGAGAGAGCCTTGCTGAATATGGTCCTGAAGTCAGCTGGCCACAGTCCTTGCCTTGCTTGATTGAAAATTTCCGTGAGGACAGCAGCAGTTTTGGGCGATCTCCAAGTGAAATGAAGCGTCCTTGGCAGCTTTGGGAAAACAAAGGAGCTTTAAAGAAAGACTCTGAACTATGATCTAATTGCCGAGGAGACGTGGAGTTACACGATACAAATGTATTTTTTTGGTTCCTGTTCCGTTATGTTTATTTTGTGATTTTTCCTGAGCGGAGATTTTTAAATGTAGCGATGCTACATCCTTTCCTTCTCGCTTTGCTCAGAGGTTTGACGGAAGAAGTTATTACAAATTATATTTTTCTTTGTTCAACTTGCTATAAGAATTGTTAGCCTAGAGAGGGCTTTGCCACTTGCCATTTGCCTTTTGCCGCGTTCCGAATCTGCGTTGGTGAGGATCGTTGCTGAGAGGACTTCGTCTTGAGAAACTTTACCGAGAGACTTGTCCTGACCCGTTCTGACATTTAGCTAGAATAGGTAACTATGAGAAAAATGATTTATTCTGATTGATTTTCTTTGACTAATTTTAGATAAAGCAATATAATTTTGAATATGGTGTTGGTTCTTATTTCTTGTCAATTATTGAGTATCCTATTTTGATTATTATTGTATAGATTGTTTAGATTATGTTTAAGGGCAGTCTCAATAACCAGATCTTATCGACCCCGATATAGATGCAGGGTGTCAAGGAGTTTTTCTTCCCACAGGTTATTGCTGGTAGAGTATTTGAGCGTATGTTAGTGAAATGGGCCCTAGTGTATGAAGAGTGTATGTGCGTGTAACTGTGAGATTACTCTATCTGTGGAAGTAGGGATATTATATGCACCCTGATCTCTATCAATTTCCTGGTAGCAGAGGATGGTTTCGATTCATCGTCAGCTGGATTACCGACCCAGCACGCTTCTTTATGCACCCTGATCTCTATCAGCGTCACCCTTTACGAGATGCGACGACAGCGGCCTTGGCAGCGCCACTCTTCTCCGACGTTTGCGAGACGCTTCGGCTGGATGCGATGTTGCAGCGGCGACACCCCTTTACGCGATGCGACAATAGCAGCTCCGACAGCGGCACGCTTCTCCGTGGATGCGAGGCGCATTTCTTGATGCGGTGCAATGCGACAGCTACGATGGCTGCGATGGCGACACGCTTCTTCCTCGATGCGAGACTCTTCTCTTGATGCGGTGCGATGCGTCAGCTACAATGGCTGTGATGGCAACACGCTTCTTCGGCGTTGCGAGACACTTCCTGGACGATGCGAGAGGCTTCCGCTCGATGCGATGCTGCAGCGGCGACACCCTTTACGTGATGCGACGACAGCAGTTCCGACGGCGGCACGCTTCTCCTTCTTGAGCCATGCTTCCAGCTCCTTGCGACACGCAGTCCCTCAGAAGGCCCAACAACAGCAGCAGGCACTTCCAAAGAACTTTGGGGAGCTGGGGGGTGAAGTCTGTTGTTTCTGAGACTTCAGCAGGAGGCAAGCTCTATTCCAAGCCCTTGGAAATCTTTTGAAACACAAGTTGAAATAAAGTCTTTGTAGTCTTTCTCCTCTCCCCCAGGTCAGGGACAGTACTCCTCCTTACAGCCTTCCCAGTTCCTTCTCCTCAGGCAGAGGTTCTTCTTGTCAAGCAGGATCTAATTTCTTGGGAGCAGGGTCCCAATACTTATACCCCTAATTCCTTTGTTCCTCTGGGGTAGAGGGGCCTTTGCCCAGTCCAAACCAGTTCCTGAGCACTTTGTTGACATGACTCTGACTTTCTATTCAGGGTGCAGGGCACAGACATCAGCCACTCCACAGGAGGTGGAGCCAGCATTGTGATGGCAGAGCACAGCCCTATTCAGAGTCCAGGTGCACTCCTCCCACCCATCTGGATGTCAATCTCTCTATTCACCACCAGGCTACCTAGCCCTGCCCCTCTGGGTTTCCCCAGCCCTGTCACTCACACCAACCAGACAGGCAGATACACATCATAGCAGAGGCAGGCTGAAATGATTAGGCAAGCAAATGCCAATGTTCTAAAAGCGGTATTTGCAAACCCAGAATATTAAAATAAACTTTACTAAAATATGTATTTTATTATTCTGAGTTCAGGCATACTAAACTCGAATTTCTACCATGTTCCCTGGGCCTGTTAGGATCATTGGATGTAACAATTCTAACAGCCCATTCTGGCCTATGGGAACAGGTAGCCTTGCAATAGTGAAAAACGAAAATGGCTGTAATTCACTATTAGGACATGCCACACACATCAGGGCTTGTCCTACCTTATGCTTACAATGCACCCTGCCCTTAGGCCTACCATAGGGGTGACTAATATGAAGTTAAGGGAAGGTTTAGGGACTGGCAAGTGGGTGCACTTGCCCAGTCAGCATGACAGTACCAGACTGCACGCAGGTTCTGCAATGGCAGACCTTAGATACATTTTACCAGGCCGCTTCTGTGGGTGGCACAACCAGTGCTGCAAGCCCACCAGCAGCATTTGTATTTACAAGCCCTGGGCACTCCTGGTGCACTTTACTGGGGTCTGACAGTAAACCAAATAAGCCAATCATGGAATCCAACCAACATATACATTTTACAGTAGGGAGAGCATATGCACTTTAGCACTGATCAGCAGTGGTAAAGTGCCCAGAGTCATAAAACAGCCAACAACAGGTCAGAAAAAATGCAATAAAAGGCAAAAAGTTTAGGGATGACTCTGCAAAAAGGGCCAAGTCCAACACCATACGTTCGCAAACACCATGAGATTTGGTAGCCGGCTGCACGGTTCCGCAAGTGTGTGAAGTTCGTGATCCCGAACACGCAGAATTTGCAATCTGGAGAAGAATCTCTTCCGAGCAGCATCAAAACCTTCTCAAAATGAGGATTTTGATTATAAAAACTCCTCAAGTTGACATTTGGCTATACTTTTTTGTGCAAGGAGTCCTTTTTCTAACTTTTTTTTTTAAGAGGAAAGAAGTGCCCCAGAGTGTCCAACTTCCTGTTCCTGTCCAGCAAGATCCTCCCAGTGATTTGTCCATCTCCTGTTCAATCAATCAATCAATCAATCAATCAATCACTCAATCAATCAATCAATCAATCATTTGTAGAGCGCACTACATACCCGCGAGGGTCTCAAGGCGCTGGGAGGTGGGGGTGGGGGGCCGCTACTGGTCAAACAGCCAGGTCTTGAGTAGCCTCCTGAAGGTCAGCAGGTCTTGGGTCTGTCATAGGATCAGTGGGAGGGTGTTCCAGGTCTTGGTGGCGAGGTGGGAGAAGGATATTCCACCGGTGGTTGTTCTCCGGATGCGAGGGACGGTGGCGAGTGTGAGGTTGGCGGAGTGGAGCTGGCGGTTGGGTATGTAGAAGGAAAGTCATCTGTTGAGGTAGGCTGGGCCAGTCTTGTGGAGCGCCTTGTGTGCGTGGATGAGGAACTTGAATGATATCCTCTTGTTAATGGGGAGCCAGTGCAGGTTTCTCAGGTGGGGAGTGGTGTGGCTGTGGCGTGATACATCAAGGATCAGTCGTGCAGAGGCGTTTTGGATGCGTTGCAGTCGTTTGAGGAGCTTGGTCGGGGCTCCCGCGTAGAGGGCATTTCCGTAGTCGAGTCTGCTGTTGACGAGGGCCTGGGTGACTGTTCTTCTTGTTTCTGTCAGGATCCACCTGTAGATCTTGCGGAGCATGCAGAGCAGCCGCGGTCGGTAGTAGGAGTAACTATAGGGCGGTGACGAGGGGAGGGGGAGGGGCAGGGTGGGGGGTAGTAAACTATGGATTAGGGAGGTTTACAGGTAAGTTAACATATAAAATAATAAAACGAATTTCGTTGCGTGCACTGCATCCCCAAATGCGATGCAGTGCACGCAACGAAATTCGTTTTATTAATTTATATGTTAACTTACCTGTAAACCTCCATAATCCATAGTTTACTACCCCTCACCCAGCCCCTCCCCCTCCCCACGTCACCGCCCTGCAGTTACTCATACTACCGACCGCGGCTGATGCAGAGGGTGTTGAAGCAGGAGGAGGAGACAGCGTTTATTTGCTTGGTCATGGAGAGCGTTGAGCCGAGAATGATTCCCAGGTTGTGTGCGTGGTTGGTGGGTGTCAGGGCTGCCCCCCGTTCTGTCGGCCACCAGGAGTCGTCCCAGGCTGAAGGGTTGGAGCCGAGGATGAGGACCTCTGTCTTGTCCGTGTTCAGCTTCAGTCGGCTGATCTTCATCCAGTCGGCGACGGCCTTCATTACTTCGTGAAGGTTGGATTTGGTGGTGATGGGGTCCTTGGTGAGGGAGAGGATCAGTTGGGTGTCATCGGCGTAGGAGATTATGTTGAGGTCGTGCTGTCGGGCGACTTGTGCGAGCGGGGCCATGTAGATATTGAGCAGTGTCGGGCTGAGGGAAGAGCCCTGGGGTACGCCACAGATGATCTCGGAGGCTTCGGATTGTAAAGGGGAGAGGCGGAAGCTCTGGGTTCTGCCGGAGAGGAAGGAGGTGGTCCATTCCAGAGCCTTGACTCAGATCCCTACGGCGTGGAGGCGTGTGTGTAGTGTGCGGTGGCAGACGGTGTCGAAGGCGACGGAGAGGTCCAGGAGGATGAGGGCAGCGGTCTCACCGTTGTCCAGCAGGGTCCTGATGTCGTCGGTGGCGGCGATGAGGGCAGTCTTGGTGCTGTGGTTGCTGCGGAACCCTGACTGGGACGGGTCCAGGATTCTGTTTTCTTCAAGGTATTGGGTTGGCTGTCTGTTGACGATCTTCTCGATGACCTTGGCCGGAAACGGAAGCAGGGAGATGGGCCGGAAGTTCTTGAGGTCTCTTGGGTCCGCCTTGGGTTTTTTGAGTAGGGCGGTGATTTCGGCGTGTTTCTAGCTCTCTGGGAAGGTCACGGTCTCGATGGAGCTGCTGGCTTTGTTGAAGATGTGGTGCTGGAAAGGGTCTGACGAGGAGCCGGAGTGGATTGTGCTCATGGTCTTGATGGTGTCATCGAGGCTCACGTTGGCCCAGGCTAGCAGAGTGTCATGGTCGATGGTGTGCGGAGAGTCTGTTGTGTTGATGTCTGTTGGGGCTGTCTGGGTGTTAAAGCTGTCGTGGATGCCTGCTATCTTGCGGTGGATAAAAGCAGTGAGGGAGTCGCACAGAGCTTGCGACGGCGGGATGTTGTTGGTGTTGGAGCTGGTGTTGGAAAGTTCCTTCATGATGTTGAAGAGCTCTTTGCTATTGTGTGTGTTGTTGTCGAGGCGGTATTTGAAGGAGGTCCTCTTGGCAGTCCTGATGAGGTGATGGTGGTTGCGGGTGGCGTCCTTGTGGGCTGTGTGGCTGTCCAGAGTCTGCTCACTGTGCCATTTCTTCTTTAGTTTCCGGCAGGCTCGCTTGGAGGCTAGGAGTTCTGGGGTGAACCAACAAGCCCTCTTGCTGTAGTCTCTGTAGGAGGGTTTCTTCAGCAGGGCAAGGGTGTTGGCGCAGTCGTCGATCCAGCGTCTGAGGTTGTGGGCAGTGTCGTCAGTGTTGTAGAGTTCGGTGGGTGGGCTGAGAGTGAGGTTTGCGTGTAGTTGGTCTTCGGTGATTTTGCTCCAGCAGCGGTGGGGAATCTGTTGGGTGTGGTGGTGTGAGGTAGATTTCTGGAAGGTGAAGTGGATGCAGCAGTGGTCGGTCCAAGAGAGTTCGATGGTGTGGCTGAAGGAGACGTGGGAGCTTGAGGAGAAGACGTGGCCGAGCGTGTGGCTGGCGGAGTGGGTAGGCGTTGTGACGAGTTGCTTCAGTCCGAGGTTGGCGAGGTTATCGATCAGGGTGGTGGAGTTGCTGTCATTGTTGTTCTCAAGGTGAAAGTTTAGGTCTCCGAGGAGGATGTAGTCGGTGGAGGTCAGGGCGTGCATGCTGATGAAGTCGGCGATGGTGTCGCTGAACTGGAATCGGGGTCCCGGTGGTCTGTAGACGAGGGTGCCTCTGAGGGTGGAGTTGGGGTCTGTGTGGATCTGGAAATGCATGTGTTCGGCGGTGCTGAGTGTTGTTGGTGCTGGTCGAGACCCTGATGCTGCTCTTGTGGACGATGGCGATTCCTCCTCCGACTCCGTTGGGGCAGTCTCTGCGGGTGATCTTGTAGCCGTCTGGGATGGCAATGGCGATGTCGGGTGCAGAGGAGTTGTTCATCCAGGTCTCTGTCAGGAAGGCGACGTTTGGGGATGAAGTGTCAAGCAGGTCTCAGAGCTCGATGGCATGTTTGCGTGTGGAGCGGGTGCTCAGTAGGATGCATCGGAGGTGATTGTGGCCTTTCTTGGCGGGTGGTTCGGCGGCTCTGAGGCTGGTGTTTTTGCAGTTCCGGCAGGTGAAGAGACCCTGTGTGCGTTTCGGGGCAGCTTTGAAGCAGGTGTGGGTCCGTCCGGAGTTGAGAGCGTGGAGTGTGCTGGCATCGTAGCGGCGGCGGTCATCGTGACGGGCGAGGGGACCAAATGGTTCTGGCACTGGGTGCGGTCCAGGCGCGGACGGGCGCAGACGGGCTTGCCCCGCCAGCAGCACGCCCCCCGCTGCACGCGGCCGCACAGCGGCCGCCATATCTGGGGGGGTGGGAGGGAGGAGCAGCTGGGAGGCGGGAGGCAGAGCAGGGACAGCGAATGGGCGGTCAGGGGTGCGGGTACGCAGGGGACGCAGCGGCTGGAGCGGGAGCGGTGAGGGGCGACGAAGGGATCAGGGGGCATGCGGGCACAAAATTACGGGGCAACGAAGGGAACAGAAGGCAAAAAAGGGGCAGAGAAACATGGGGCAACGAGGGGAACAGAAGGCAAAAACCGGCAGAGAAACACGGGGCAACGAAGGGAACAGATGGCAAAGCGGGCACAAAAATTACGGGGCAACGAAGGGAACACAAGGCAAAGCCGGCACAAAAATTACGGAGCAACGAAGGGAACAGAAGGCAAAAGCGGGTAGAGCAACACAGGGCGACGAAGGGAACAGAAGGAAAAAACGGGCAGAAAAACACGGGGCAACGAAGGGAACAGAAGGCAAAACGGGCAGAGAAACACAGAGACAGAAGGAAAAAAGAGGGCACAGACCAAGTATAGGCACCAGGGAAAACAGACAACAGCAGTCACAGACACCAAATAACAATAGAGGCAATGCATTGTGATACAGATGGTGATACAAACCTTCGGCCTACCACTGGCCACCAGGGATGAGGCGCAGGTGGTAGCCTGCGGGTTGAGGAGGGCCTGGATCTTCCTCAGCAGCGGCAGCTGGGGCAAGGACACACAGGTGGTGCTGTGCAGAGGGGGGTGCGACCTTCCTAGCAGGGTCATCTTTTCATTTGGATTTGGAGCTGGACGGATCCCTCTTTCTGTCTACAGCATCATATATCATTGGATTTGAGGACTTTTGAATTTGAGATTTCGCAAGTAAGTTGAAAAATTGGTGTTGTATGTTTGTTTGGGGCATTTCACCTACATTTTCTTGTACTTTTTCTTGTTTTTTAAAAAGGTATTGTGGAGGGTGGCCTGCAGTTTCAGTAGGGGCCTAGTTGTGTCTTTGTAAGAAACTTTTCTTCTTTCATAAAGGAAACATGTTGCACAGTTCACAAAATCTTCTACAACTTTTGAAATCAATTTGTAATATTTATTTAATTCACTAGCCCAGTAGTCTGGCAATAGGTCTTTCAGCCAGTAGGCCCATAGCTTCTCGTGGGTGCATGAAACAACTGTTTCTGTGGTGTATGTTGAATTTAAACATCATTTAGGGCATGGATAGCATTGGATTGAAATACAAAATGTTTTTGGGGCGTATTTCACTTATTTAAATGCCTTTGTTGGATGTGTGTGGTTGTGGTGTACCTTGCAAACCTTTTTTAGCCCTCTGTATTTTCGTGTTTTGCCATTGTTGTATTAAAGCTGTGTTGTTTAGCATGCCTTCTTTGTCTGGCCAGTGTGTGAGTGTGTTTGTAATAGTGGGTTAGCATTTGCCTCGGCTGAGCCTCCCCGTGTGGCCAGGAGCCATTTTTTAAACTCCGTGTCCATATAGGCCTGCTTGAGTTCATTGTTTTCCAGGTATCCTGTTTGCTGTTGTTGTGAGTGACTGACCATGTGGCTGGCAGCCATTTTGTGAAGGCAGCCAGTGTGCTTTTGCCATGGGTCTGTATTGTCTGTCTTCACTTTCTTGTTGTTGTGACCTGGCTATGTGGCTGATGGCCATTTTGTGAAGGCAGCCAGTGTGCTGTGCTTTTGCATTAGGCCTGCATGTCTTCACTTTCTTCCTCTTGGATTATTGCTTCTATCCATTGTCAGCTGCAGCTCCCTGAATTCTGAATCCCATGTGATGCACAATGCCAAACTGGATCTGTATTTTTGCTTTTGTTATTTTTCTTTCCTATCCTTCCTCGGGGTAATGTACACTAGTACACCAACCATGAAAGTCCTTGTTTTTGTTAAAGTCTCACACATGTCTACACTGTATTGTTATGTTTTTTTAAATAACTGAGGTAATACATTTAATAATATTAATAACACTAACAAGTGTGACCAAACACTAAGTATTATATTATATTTGTTTGTTTGTACTAGTAGTAATTGAACCGCAACAATGAATGCCACGTTTCACTGATGTTCTTCTTGCTTCTTTGGTTTTAGGTGCCCAGAAGAGGAGGAGACGTCATCACCCACTGTACTGCCAGACAGAATTCCTGCTACACCCGATGTGGGCCGCACCACTGCACTGCTGGGGACAGGGCTACTTTGTGTCCTTCGCTTATCTGAAAATACAAGGGTGCAAAGAGGCACTGTGTCATGCGACCTTTACATTTGTGCCACAATTCTGGATCCACGGTACAAACCAGTACTGAACACATTGATTCCTTTTTCAGAAGGGGATGATTCCAACTACAAAACTTGGATAGCTGTGGAAGCCAGTCACTTAGAAAAAGAATGGCTGGGAATTTGAGGACAGCTACTCCAGGCCACAACAAGTACTGCAGGGCAGCCGGCGTCAAGTTCAACCTCAGAGCCTGAGGGCAGTGCGGTTGGCTCATAGCAGCCAAAACCACCAGCAATACCAAGAACAACCTCAACAACAACAAGAACAGGAGCATCAGCCCCACCAAAATTGGCACAGGAATGGTTTCTACAGCAAGGGCTTGTTAGGTCCATTGCTGAGGCAAAGGCAAAAGAGGCCGAGCAAAGCGGAGCACCCCTGAGCATTGAGCCAATGGTCCAGGCCTATCTGGATGACCCAATAGAGGTCTACATTGATAAGAACCCATTGCTGTATTGGTATGGGAAAAGACTCCAATGGCCAGTGCTCAGCAGGCAGCCGATAAACTATCTGGCTTGTCCTGTTACAAGTGTCTCTTCTGAGCGTGTTTTCAGTGCTGCTGGTGCTGTTTTGACAGTGAGAAGGACCAGTCTCTCACCCCAAAACGTGGAGAGGTTAACCATGATCAAAATGAATCAGCACTTTATACCACCGGATTACACCATACCTGAAGTAGCACAGCAGGAAGATGATGACAGTGACTTAGGTCATGGAAGTAGTGTGTTAGATGACCTACTTCTGGGTGAACCAACAAAGTTTGAAGACAAGCTCTACTTCCCTGACAACAACAGGGCTTTCGACTTGTTACTTTCTTTCTTTCTTTGACACCCGAAAAAAGCCCCCCCAAAACCAAGATACAGCTAAGGAACACTCTTTACTTTTATTTTTTGTGTGTGTCACTGTCTTTCTGGTTCTAATCACAACAAATCCATCACCACCGTCTTACTCTTTTATTGCCGGATTGGAGTTGCAACTGTGTGCAGTCAGTGAAGAAGTAAGTCCACTCCTCCGAGTCCTGCTCCAGTCCTGACTCACCCTTAATCCATTTCCCTCAAGCCAGACATTGGCTGGAGAATAGCACAAGAAATGTGAAATATGTGCCTGCCTTGTCACGTCCCTCCAAAGAACCTGAGTATAGCTATCCTCCTTTCTGAGCCTAGAGGGACTCCCCCGAAAGAAAAGGTAAATTATGGCATGCTTTGGACGCTGACTCTGAGTGATTGGTGTTTGTGTTGTTGTTGTGCCTGATGTCTACTTGTATTTAATTTACACACAAAAAAGTGACTCAAGTCAATGTTTCCCTTTTTGTTGTTCAATAACAAAATTGTACTACTGCAGGCAAATCCATTGCATTTTTGATTCTGGACAAACTCAGTACACTACAGAGTTGAACACCGTGATGACCATACCATACTCGCAGTCAGTCAGTAGGATCGGAGATGATTGATGGAATAACTCGGGGAGTTTCATGAAGTGGCCTGAAAGTTAAACAACAACAACAACACCAGACCTACATGTCTGTGCAGTGGTGAAGGTGAGTGAAGTGGTATGACTGACAGCGGTGCATTGATTTAGTTACTTAATTTGGAAAATGCTATGTTGCTGTGTATGTGTGCTCAGTGCTGTCTGGCTCTAAAAAAATCTAAGCTAAGTGGGGTTTGGGTGGGTGCCGTGGGCCTGCTCCTGTTGTGTAGTTGTAAGTTAATGCTGGAAACAGAGTAGACATGATTTAGGCATGCCGCCTCTGAAAGTTTTCTTGTTGCACTCCTCCTTAATTTATGCAGTTTAAAGTTCTCCTTGATTATTCAATATCCCTTTTGTTTTTCCATCTACACTTACAGGCCGGCCTTTACCCTGTGCTATACTGGGAAAAACAACTCACACTTACCTAACCGATTCGCATCCGCCAGGCAGGCACCCAAGATTGACGGACGGAGCGTCCATGGAAGGAAGGACCAAGAGGAATGCCGAGATGCAACTACCAATTTGACCATAACATAGTATCATCATTACATTTGATTCATTTTTTCTCTTCAATCACTTCGACTGTGTGTGTTGTTGTTTATTATGTTTGCTTATTTTTGACTCATATAATTTTAAATTTTATTAGCTAGCTTTAAAAGGAAGCCTGGAACAAAAGCAGAACATTAAATGTATGTAACTTGGGTCTCTCTGGGGGAAGACAGGCAAGGCAATTGCTTAATAATAATAATTAATGATATAATGCTGCCTTGTACTACCAGTTTAGTATTACTCATCAAGGCATCATCATGCATGTATTTCCTTTTTCTCCCTTAACAGATTTATGATGGTCTGTCAATATTGTGTGTTGTCCATGTATAGTGTTTGTCTTTGTCAAACCTTTCCCTCAAATACTTCTTCCCAACCATTCATCAAACCCTAACCCTCTTCCACCGGGCTGTGTGATTTATATTTAGGTGTGACTAAATTAAATTTACATCAATAATTGATCATACATTTTCTGGTGCCGATGTGGTGAAAGCAACACTAACTCAAGGCAGGGCGAGGATCTTCTTCTGCTTGCCCACCCATGCTCAGTATTCGTAAGTCAATTTTTTTTCCAGAGGCACATAATTCATTATAATTAATTGCCGTCATTGATTCATCATCCTTCCAGCATTAAAGTTTACGCTTGACCACTTCATAGGTTGAGTCAACTTCAGTTTGTAACTTAAACTAGGCTATCCCTGCCACCATTATGTTTTTATTTTACTTTAGCATTGCTTATCATCATCATGGTTTCTTGTTTGGCAGTCTTCTTGTGTACTGTACTTCTACTACTCAATCCTGAGTCTCCCTCAGGTGACTGACTGTCCCAATTTCTTTTTTAGCAAATGCTACTGTCAGTGTCTACTTCTACTACCACCACCACCATGGCATCTTGGGAAACCAAATCATCATCAACATGCAGCCATCGCTTTGCCTAAGTATAAACATCAATCACAGGTAAGAGAAGACGTTAGGGAGGGGCATATTTAATAATATGGATATTAATTTGTGATTCACACACCCACACCCTTCCGAGTCCAGCTGCAGACTGCATAGACTAAGAGGAGAGACTGACAGTACTAGTAGGAGATGTCCCAAGTGGGGATACCACATCTATCTGTTGGTGTGTTACACTATCGGCAGATTACTTCAATCAAAAACTGTCTGCAGCCCTGCAACAGCAAAGGAAACCATGTGAAGTAAAAGAGTAACTCCCCCACAAAACATTTTCATCGTATATGTAAACTTTAAGTATAAATTATTTATTCAGCTAGCAAAATAAACTAATGGAAAAAACCCACAACACCTGACACACCACTCTCCCTAACCCCAACCAATGTCCAAAGATAAAGAGCCCAATGTCCACTCCATTGTCCATTAATATAAACCCCAACTTTTCCCCAATGCCCAATTCACACCCACCCAAAAGAAATCTAAAAAGCGGCAAGCAAACCAAGTTCTAGCGGCGGGCTCGCCGGTTACTCTCCAGGACATTTATCTGCTCCAGGTGGAGCATGCAGCGCTTGAATGCTTTACAGTTGCATCAACGGGGGGCAGGAGTGTTCAATGAAATGCGGCAGGCGGCTGCCAGACCACAGCGTCGTACCACTTGAGGGACCTGGCTGGGGCCAAGGGCATTGGAGGTGGCTTCAGCTGCTGCTGCCTCCTCCTCCTCCGCCAGAGCCACCAGCTGCCAATATTCTGTTCAGATGGCCTCCAGCTTCCAGCACCGGGCCATGGCTGCTAACTCCGTCCTGTTTGGTTGTGGTTTTGGTGGGGAAAGAGTAGCTATATCCAGAAAGAAAAAAGACAATTGTAACCAATGCTCTTAGCAAAACAGTAACAAAAAATTAATTCTACACATAGTGGCACAGAAGCACTAGCAAGCACAGTACATAACATTTGTGATATCCTCCCACTTCCTCCACCTCTAACAGTTGTGGAAGTTTCAGGTATTACTACTACTAGGTACTATGGAGTAAACAAGTCTTCTTCTCTCTCTCTCTCTTGTTAAGCTAAATTAACCTTGTTGTAGGCAAGCCAGCTCAGTCAGCTTGTGCCCTAGACAGACATACTCATGTCCCAGACTCACATTATTTTTATTTACTACTGTCTGCAGGTGGGGCAGCTGTAGTCTACAACTACAAAATCATCTTATTTTTTTATTATGGCCCTACTCTGTTACATCAATGGCAACTTCTCAGTTTCACTTTCACCCTGACTACTACAACAAGGCAGATGATATCTGATCCAAATGATCATTGACTATATATGGGACAACGTGAGGTACTATTGATTGATTGTGTAATCATGCACCCGATAGGTCACCCATGGCAGGCTGACACAGTTGAAAATGACATAGGTAGGGAGTGAGCCTCGGAGTTGCAGGAAAGCACTTGATAATGGGTGGGTATGGGTACATACATACACAATATATATGCTGTGCTTGCAAACTACTGTGACTCAGGGGAGTATTTTGAAATACAACCTTGAATCAAAAACCTTGAAAAAAACAGTCCTTGTTTCTCTTCCTAGCGATATTTATCATTGCATTGCTCTTCTAGCATTATATTTTTTTAATTCTAATCTTATTCTATTTTCCTTTGCTTTGCTACTCCGGCACAGTTTCTTTTTCCTTTACATTGTCTTCATCCAGTGACAGTCTCCACCTATGCTATGATGATTGAATATCATCCAGGTATCCTACCATTCAAAGTAAATATGGCTATCATTATACTTAATCTCGCAACAAACCTTTCACCAACAAAATACATTTGTGATTTTTTTTAAACCCCCACCCATGCGTCCTTCCTTGCTTGCCTTTGAGTTTGACCCATGAAACCCCCTGAAGGATTCTTTTTATCACCCATACAGTTTCAGCCACCGAGGCAGGCATCCTTTCATTCACCTTCCACCCATCCTTCAACCACCCATGCATCCGATTCCTATCAGCCACCTATGCTTCCCACGCATCCTTCTCTGTCAGTCATATATATTTTATGTTGCCCGTCCTTCCTCCTTCCATCCTTCTTTCCCTTTTCGCTCAACCCATCCATCAGGGTCTTCTGACTCTTGGTCTTCTTCATAAAACTTTCTCAGCTGAGTTGAAATCAGACAGAAGAGGCCATTACTTACTCAACTCTAGCCGCTGATGCTATTGCTAATGCAAAGTAAAGGGTGTCTTGTTCACAACAAATCTCTCAACAGTATAGTGTACACCCTTGCAGTAAGTGTGTAACTATTGTCAATAAGTAAGGAATATAAGTATAACTTACCACCGCCTGCCACTGCTGCTTGCTTACCCACCCATGCAGCAGCTGCAGCATCTGTTTCCTCCTGGCTGGCGCCACCTGCTCAGCCGCTGGCCCTGGCACTGGTGGTCGATACGACCAAGAAAAAAACATTACACATTTTTTTGGTGCCCGTATATGCCTCCCCCTATTTATTTTTTTTACTAGCAAGATTGAAAAATACAATACATACATACACAATGTACATCACTGGTACAAATTAGGTACTAGAGTAGAGTAGACAGTAGTATATCCTATCCTATCAAAAATAGTAAAATATCTGGTTGGGCATTTTGTTGGTGGCAATTGTCAAAAAGCCTAACAAGATTAAGAAGAGGACAACCCAAAGGACTGGACTCAGTGGCTAGGGTTATTGGTAAACCTGAGTTTTAAAACCTTTAAAAAATAAAGGGGGGAGGAGCCAATATGGCGACCGGGACGGCAGCGTAGACTCCCGGCTCCGTGAACCTCCGCATCCCGCACGGATATCCTGCATGAGATCCTCAGCCTGCGCTATGCGCTCGTATTTGTGAATGAGAGAGGCAACCGACCGTGTGACTCCGAAGTTTCTGGCGGCTGTACCGCCGGAGAAATGTGCCTTTGAAATTTGCGGCCCGTGCAGCCCTGGAGCCAGGACCTCGAGTGGACGCCTTGGCCGGGTGGCAGTTCAACAACAGCGGCCTGTGGTGACTGGGTGGAGTCGGACCACCGGAGCGGTGCACACCTCGGCCTACATTTCGCCGTGGTCGTTCCTACCGCTAAGCGTAGCGGACCGAGTGCATGCCCGGGGTGGCAATTCTGAGATTCTCCGGTGATTGCCCCTGCCTTTGACGGTGAGCTGCCCGGACGCCGCCCGTAACTCGCCCTGATTCTTGCGGGCTGCTCCCGGATTTTCGCGGGCGCTGGTCCGTGGTGGGGACGACTGTTGCCCGTGACCACACAACGGATAATTTTTGCCTGCCCCCGGGACCCTGTTTCCAGCGACGTGGACCTTGAGGCGCTTGTCCCTGGGTCCCGGTCCCAATACGGGTCGGGCCAACCCGGCGGCCATCTTGTTATGATGAAGCCTACCATCCTGTCCACCGGGTCACAGCAGGATTGGGAGTGTGTGACTTTTGGGAGTGTGGCGGAGCGATCGCAGAGAGCTGTGCTGGGGTACGGCGACCTCCTCGAGGCTCTCGGTGCCCTTCATTCCACCTTGGTTCATGGCATCGGGGTCTTGGGGAGTAAGCTCGATGGTGTGGCATCAGCGTCGGGACAGTTGCGGCCTGCCTGTCCTCAGGTACACAGGGACTTCTCACACTGCACACAGGAGGACAATGCCGCGGCCACCCCTGAGATTAGTGAACAGCTGGAAACTCCGGACAGTATGCTTCCGTGTGATCAGCTGGCTGTGGGTCTGATCTGTTCCGGAGGTATTGGACCTGAGTGGGAGGTGGTGGCCTCGTCCCGTGCACGGCCTCCGGCGACCCAGGGAAAATTCAAGCAACAGTTGTCTACTTTGGCTGATTCCGACTTCCTGGACCTTGTGTGCAGTGCAGATCCTGGGGCAACACTGGGAAAGACGTCCCTCCATGATGCGGACTGTGTTTGTACTCAGAGACTTCCACCCCACCTGTGTGCGTCGCTTCCCGGTCGTTTTTGGACACTCCTTTACCTTGTAACATTGGACATGGCGCTGGGTCGAGGGGTATGCATGGGCAGATTTGCAAAGAGTGGTCAAGGATAAGGCTGATCCTTCAGGGGTGGTCATCTAGTAGACGGGCGGGCTCAGGGGTTGCGTGCTCTCATGACATAGCTATTAGTATAAATGGTGCATAATGCTCCCCATCTTTCTTTGACATGGTCGATTTTGTGCTGCTTACTGTTTGCCTTGAGGAAAACTTACCGTGCGGGAGGGAGAAGCCGGGGGCATGTTTTGAAGGCCCTCCTCCAGTTTATTAATACTCTCTACCCCCCGTCTGGTGGGGTTCTTTTCTTACTCCCTTTTCTCTGTTCTTCTATATTTCGGGTCTGGTTCCAGGGCGACAGGCACACTGCTGGGGGGGGGGGGGGGCGTACTCATCTGCAGAGGTGCAGGGTGGGGGGTTGGGGAAGGGGATTCTTTAGTCTTTACCCTTTTTTTCCATGGCCTCCTTTTTCTTCTCTGATTCTTCTTTGTTTTTCTTTTCTGGGATCAGCGTGGTACAACTCCTTTGTTGTGAATCACTGCTTTTTCATGTGTGCCACAATTTCCGGGGTGTTTTCTGGGCTTTAGGGCATGGGACTGCAGGCGCAACTGGTCATGATACTTCTCTACATCCTGCACTTCCTGTTTTAGCGCCATTGACTCGATAGATTGCCGTTTATTGTTTACGTTTGTTATTCTGCCTGCCATTTATCGCTGCTGGGAAATTGTTTGGCACCTGATCCTTTCGTCTTTCCCTATTATAAAATGAAAGCCTTCTTAATCCTGGTGTCCTACTTGCGCCATTCACTGGCCGAGAATATATTAGCATGGAGATTCTGCTCCCTGAGGTTCTGCCTGTATCAACATTGGATCTCTGTTGCTTTGACTGCTTAGCGGCCGGCCCCGGGGGGTTGTAGGCCCATACTTGTTATTGGTTGAAATGCTAATAAAGGTTTTCAAAAAAAAAAAATAAATAAATAAAGATTGGCCAACTGGGCAATCTACAGTCAGACTAATAGTAGTACAGAGTCAGTGGCAGTTAGATTGATGTAAAAAAAAGACACTAGAAAAAAATATAATTACGTAGGCAGGAAATGCAGGGATAACAAGAATTTAGAAACAGATAGATCAAAGAAGATTTGGTAAAAAATTGAATTAGGATTCGGAAATAATAGTTCGGAAAAAATAAGGTGCAGTAAAATTTAGGGAAATATAATTATTAATATTAACAACAGGAGGACTTATAGGGCCAACAGCAGAGCCCTCGGTAGAGAAGTGATCTGGCCCCGGGCGGCATCTCCAGCTCCTGCCTCAGACCCCATCTTTTTCTTGCCCCTGGATATTGGTCATGTAAGATATAATAAAAAGACCAAAATTGATGGGTGTGAAACAAATAAAATATCTTGAAAAATGCCCTAGAAACATTTTTGGACAGGAAACAACAATTGCAGTAAAATTGACCTATCCAATCTGATCGACTAGTAGTATAGTGGACCGTCTAGTCATTATTTATCAATCCAGTGTTCCATTCCGATTCCATAATCCTAAACCTAAGTACCACCTATCCCGTCTATTCCAAAGACATTGGAAATGAATTGCCAACAATTATATTTGCTTCTTCTAAGTTTCAATCTCATTCCAAATATTCTATTAATTAACCCCCTTTGACGGGCCAATTGTTCACTAAGTCTGCATTTCCATTTATTTTAGTCCTCAAAAATGAACAGATGGACGCATGCATATTGCATACCCCAAAATGTTGGTGGGTTGCTGCTGATGTGCTGATGAGTTGCTATATTATTCACTCACTAACAAACTACAAAAGGTTTTGCTAAGGACTAGAATGAGCAGCATGTGATGAAGGATGTGTCACATGACCGCTAAAAAATGACCAACTAATACTAAGTAACTAAACTACCTACCTAAGACCACTATCTTAATGACAGGACAAAGGAGTCTTTCTAGCATTACCTAACTTAAGTTCTCTAAACTCTCTTACATATTCAGCCCAAGCAAGCGCAAAGTTGCAAACAAGTAGGATTAGTAGTGCCGAACACCTGTCTAGTGTCTAGAATAATAACAATCACATAATATAAGATTTGTAAACATAACTTACCTGCATGTAAGCAGCAGCATTCTTGCTATTTGGGAAAAAAATAATATTCGCAAGAACACGGAATAGAACACACAAAAGTACTATAATTAGCTACTCACCAAGCCCCACGACCTCACAACCTCAACACCTAGCAAGTCCATCAGGTCCTGCTCCTGGTCCAAGATGTCGGACTTCCGGTGAGTCAGCTGGTTGTGGGTGCGCCGGACCTCAGAGCAGCTAAACATTGCTTGGCGCACCCCTCGCCCACCAGCGGTGATGCTCCTGGGTGCTTCCAAGGATAAGGGAAGGTGGTGCTGTACAAACAAAACAAGGGTGGTCACATCCACCTCGGAGAACAGGGCTAGGGCTGCACCCCTTCCGGGCACAGTCTTCCACAAGGAAGGCGGCTCCTGGTCACACTAGCCTTGGCCTTTCCCTTCTTACTAGCCTTCGCCATGGTTCTGGGGGGACAGTGGGCTAAAAAGAAAATGTGGAAGTAAAAAATAAAGTCAGGAGAAGAAGTAGGAAATAAAAAAAAAAGCAAGTAATAGAAAAACAGTACAAAAACGCAGTAAAACAAGAAATAAAACACACTATATACACTTAGGGGGAGAGAGAGGGATAGATAATAAATAAAAAAGATCAGAAAAACAATGTAAGAAACAAAGGATTGAAAAGATTGGAGAGGGATGAAAAACAGGCCCCAGAACCATGCAAAGAGTAGAAAAAGAAGATGGCAGCGCCCATTGGCGACCGCGTGAAGTTTGTAGGATATTTCCCCTGAACACGAAATCCACGTTGCAGATCATCAGAAACGTCTCGCGAGCATGCTGAACAAGCAACTCTGCATGCTTGCAGAACTCCGCGCAGTATTGCAGAGTTTTTTTTCCTGCTTTGCGTAGATTGTCGAAGCGCGGCTATGCGAACTGCGCCCGGGCTTTCCTCCAATCTGCCCCCTGGAGGGAGACTGTTTGACCCATTTTGGGGAGGGGGATGGGTATGCTCGAATATGAATTTACCTTGGAAAAAACAAATTCAAGAGGAGTTTTGGCAAAACAGGAACAGTTGGTTTAATCAAACACTTCTGCTGGGAGTGCAGTATACAGAAACTGGTCTGAGGACTGACTTGAAATACAGTTGTTTGAATGCCTTTTTATACATATCTTGAAGTATCATCATGTGTCCTAATTAGCTGAGTGTTCCTAATTCATGTGGCATTTAACTTTATGGTGTTTTTGTAATGCGCATCACTCTGACTATATGCTTTTTAATGGGGCCAATCTCCCAGGACCATTGTGGTGTTGCTGCCTATCTGTGGGACTAATCTGGGTTTTTCCTATTTGAACGTTAGTCCTGTAGGGTATGTGCCACCCCACCTGTGATCTCAGTAGCCTGAGGCCTATGGCGCCGGGCCTGCCTGACCTCTTATTTCTGGCTCAGGATTGATGGAGAGGGGGATTTTGACAACAGTGATTTGATTTCCTTTTTGTACATACACGTATCATTGCATACATCTACATCAATAATAACAGTGGGCAGCCCCCGCTCTTCCATTTCCTAATCATTGTTTTTATCCCAGTCTAATAGGCTTTATGCCCCTGGGGTTGCAGATTGGAGGTAAGAACCCCCATCTGCATCTCCAGGTGAGTCAGAAAGACTAAAAATGTGGGGGTGTGGGTGGGGAGCACAAGCACTTGCCTAAGGGGCCACTCCCCAAAAATACCTGACACCTAGAGGATTAATCCCCTCTCGGGGATTAGTCTCCATGCCAATCCCCAAGAAGAGATCCACAGGGAAGGGATACCATTGGAAAGGGAAGATTCTTCCCTTTCCACTGATACTTCCCCCAACACAATCAGTGCTGGATGGTTGAGCTAGGCCCTTGAGCACTGTTGCAGTGAAAGTGAAACCAAGCCGATTGGCCCGTTGTACTTTCACGTTTGTGATAATGATGTCAGTGTGCCCTGCGAAATGATCATCATTACCAAATAAAAAAAATAAAAACTCAAGCTCCTCGAGAAGCTCTTGCAGAGCAGCCTGAGAGTAGACATAGAAAACACTTTGAAAAAAAAGAATCCCTCTGGTGTAGGCACAAGAAGGTCCTTTTGTTAAACCTTTCCCAGTAATTGCCAAAGGCCGTAGGGCGCCCTGAGGAGGTAATAAAGGTTAGCAATGTGTCTAGGTCATTCCATTTTATAATTAATTGGAAATAGGATTTCTCACTATTGAGTTCTCCCCCACACACATGGAAAACTAGAGCACTACTTACATCCAAATATATTACCAAAAAGGATCAAGAATAAAGCACATTTTCAGGCTATTAACTAAGAGAGAGATTTGATTTTAGCAACATTTTGGTAGTTATTTCACCCTCTTCAACCAATGGTTCTATAACAAAGTGTTAATTTCTCATTCGTGTCAGGATTACGGTGTGGGTGGAATGTTCTGTTGGTCACCCCACGTTACTCTTTAACATGGATTTCTGGCCAAATTCCGCCAATCGCTGCATGATGGCATTTTTCTCCCACAAGGCTCCAGAATATGTGAGCAAGATTTGGCATCCTCTGGTGATATTACCTAATGTGGTTGGTTGCCGAAATTTGTGAACGGTCAGAGGGCTGCTGTTTGGGTAGATTTGCTGTTGCTTGAGTAGATTTTCTACTCGACCAGCAACAAAATCACCTCGGGTGGTCGCACAATCTTGGGCAATGCACTGATTTTCACTGCTGCTCACACTACTGGCATGAAATTGAAGCACAAGCAGCACAGCTGCATATATTCCACCCGTTAGCAGAATTCAGTGGAATCTCACAGAGATTTTCTATAATTCCACGAGTTACACCCACCCTAGTCAGAATTCTCTCAGCTGCACTGCACCTACTTAGGTGGAAAAAAGTGGAGGATCTATGCTGATCTAACCTAAGAAAGCCTCTGCTCAACCCCCTGATAGGTTGGCCCAGGGCAGTCAGGCTAAACTTAGAGGCAACATGTACAACTGTGAAAATCCCACACAAAAAGATCCCACACCAAATTAGAACAAAAGAGCTGAAGTGAATTAATAAAACACAACTAAAATCCAATCAGCAGAACTGGTGTTATGAATTTTTAAAGAATAAAGTGTAAAATAGCACCTAAAGGCACAAAGTACCAACCACTGCTATCTGGTCGCGGTGCACCTGGTCAAAGTCAAATGCTCAGGACAATCACGATAGAGTGCAGTTCAGATACAGTTGCAGATTAGTCCCGCTGAAGTTTTACCTTATCAAGATTTATGCCAAGAGTCCCATTTGCGTTGGAGGGTTTCTCACGGAGAAAAGGGAACAGCGCAGCCAAAAGCTTGATTTGAGAGTTCTGAGCCACACCAAGGGTCCAGGACCTGAGTGGCACCATTTGCGGGCCAGGAACTTGCTGCAGCTGGGTCCAGGAGCTGATTGGGGAGGTTTTTATGTCTCTAAAATTCAGATCAGGAGGCCAGCAGACTAGTCCTTAGAGTCACTCTGACGTCCGGGGTTCAACCACCAAGTTGCAGGTACAGTTATTTTTCGCCAGACAAGAATGCGGCAGGGCAGCAGTTTCAAAAATTGTTTTGCTCTCATTCACAATATCTGCAGTCCAATCCCTTGGTCCTGTTATCCACACTTGTTGTTCTTGGTTCCTGCACCTCTTTTTTCTTACTGTTGTCTCTGTACTTCACAGATGAATCCCAGCACAATACAATATTATGAGCCCCTTGTCTCATACTTATATTCTTGTAAATACCTAAGCACCTTGATCTAACTGATATATTCCCAGCCAAAAGGACCATGTTGTTACATTTGATCCGTGGAGAAAATCATGAGATATGCAGGCATAATTCTGTCTCCTTTCATTCAGGATTTAGAAGAAACAGAGAGGTGAACGCTGTGTGGCCTTGCTGTTTTTCTTGGCGAAATTCACAAGTATAAAATATCAAGCAGGAAATATCCTGCACATCAAACACTGCAAATTCAGTCTGGGAAGGTCGAAAACATAGTTTTATAAGACTTACCAAAATGGTTATTGGGCATAAATGCTCGTTTATATGATGAAGAACAGATACTAGAATCAGAAATGTCCTTCTGCCCCAGGAAGTATTTTATTTACACCATCATTAGAATGACACTTATTATTATTTCAGATGAAAAGCCAAACTGGGTTACTTCCACAAAATGTTCTCAGGCCATAATACAGCGGATGGAATGGGTTTATCAACTGACATTAATCATACAGTTGAGGAACTTCACCAGATAATGCATTGTGGAGAAGTGTGTCTCAATCGTTAGAGCGGCAGATCTCGATGCAGAGCACTGGTCTGGGACCAGGGTTTGATTCCTGCTGCGGCAGGGTCTTGGGCTATAAATTCCTCGGGGCGGATATTCTCGCCTCAGTGCCTAATCTATTCATGGGTCCCACGCTGCAACTCTGGGCAATAGCTTGCTTAATCTCCCCAACAGCGCTGGGATGCCTGGCTTCACCATGGGGGTGCCCAGGAGTGGACACTTCACATGGAAAGCCAGGAAGGGTTCCTTCAGCGGTATGAGTACAGCGCTGAGATACCCCTAGGGGTGATTCAGCGCTATATAAGCACATTTACATTGTGTCGTAGCATTTCTGCGGGGTGTTTTAAATCCTTGACGTGGTCCGCAAGTGCTTTCTTTTCTGCTGAGCAAGTACTACTCCGTTATGTTTGGTCACAGAATGTTAGTTGTGATGCGAACTTTTAGTATCATTTGTTCAGTGTTGTGTTTGAGGCTTGTTTGTTTGCATAAGAGGGCTTTGGCCTCTTTAGGTTATTGGGAGTAAACCAAAAATAGAATTGCAACATGCAAGATGTCTCCTTGGAGCCATGGATTAGAAACTTAAGTTGCTCGTGTGACATATTTTTCATGAATGCCGGTGCAGGTGTTTTCGCATGCATTCTTATTTTGGATGCAACAATTGGATTTGATTCCTACCACCTTGCTTTAACAGTTTTCTGTTTAGAATACAAGTATGGTTAAAATACAACACATTAGGATATATTCACAAAAGCATTCTAAAGGGATGTAGTACTCCAGTAGAAGTACTTTACACACTAACCAATGCAGTTCACAAATCTCTTGTAGGCGATCTCCCCCTACCCTTGTCCTATCTCTTTTGTGCAGAGATCCCTCCCATGGATGTATACATTTTTTTTAATAAGCATAGGCGGGACAAGGGGGGGGGTAGTTGGGAAAAGGGTAAATATATACTACCAAATGGGTCGGGTTATGAGGCACTGAAGCATGCGCTCAGAGAGGTGCATGCAAACATTAAAACGCACTCTCAATAGAGTAAGACAATTACTATTCTCTGGTTAGTCCAATATCTACAACAGTTGTACTACTTTTTTTAACAACTTTATTGTCATTTTCTGAGCCAACCTCATAGACACGTCAGTAGAATTGCCGGAACAACAAGCAGAAACATGGTGTCAGCAAGCAATATATAACAATATCAGCTACTGCTGATGTTGAACATATCTATACAGAATGCTAGATGGTGAACCGACAGTCAGCGGCAACAAGATGCGACAACTAGCGCTCAATACCAATGGTTTTGAAAGGGAATGGGGCAGCCAAGTAGGTAGGCATGAAGGGAGGGTAACCTATGTTTTGCAACAACTTAAGTCACAACATTAGGTATGACTACATGAAATAAGAACCAACCCCTTAGTACTCAAATAGGACAAAATATGCACATCACACAACCCATCCTAAGGCATAAGCTGTGGAAGAGTTGAGCACAAGATGACAGGTACTGCTGCCTTTTGGCTAGGTTCACGCTATAGAAATACCATATCCTTACATATATACATATATAATGTTGAGACATTGCCTGGAGATGAATAGGTGGTGATGGTAGGGTGTGGATGGGCCAGCAACACTGGAACTATAAAGTGTAATAAAACAAGAAAAGGACAATCAAAGGATCACTGCATCCCACTCTAAGTTGAGTTTATTGCCCTGACATATATAACCATGAAAGATTTATGGCAATGTCACTTTATGATTAAGAGTTCCATTTTTGATATAGGATGGTAGTGACATTGGTAACAGTCTACAACACAACAGCCATGGGTGGATGCCATGAATTAACCTCAGTCACTGGTAATTATGCTAGGCTGCAATTCAGTCTATTGTTTTGTGCCCACTATGTCCCTCACACAGTAACCAGACATATGCAAGTCAACTGTGGTCATGTTCCAATAAGAACAGTTCAGCCCAAACTGTGAGGTCCCGTCTTAGTGAGAACACAAGCAAATTCCAATATATTTGAGCATAGTCAGTAGGATGCAGCTTGGGTCTTATAACTGAGTAAGCAAATAACCCACATCTAGGCATACCTGAGCACTTAGGGATTTGCACTGAGGACAAAATAAAGGTGATGGGTGGATCACTTAAATTAAACTCAGCCATTGGTAATTACGCTGGGCAACAATCCAGTCCATAGGTTTTTGCCCAACATGCCACCAAAGCCAGGAACCAGCCATGTGAACATAAGACTTGGTCCTCCTTCCATTCCCCACTGAGTGGGAAATCAAGCAACCTCACTGAGGTTGGATCAAACTGGTATGGGGTTACTTATCTTTCCATCTGGAGGGGATCTGCCCTGACAGTTTGGGCTAGGCTGTTCTTGTTGGAGCAGTGTGAAGACTGGTTTGCATATAACAGGTCTAGAGATAGAGTAGTATAGTGGGTGAAAAACAATGGCCTGGAATGCAGCTCTAAGCAATCACCAGTGGCTGATACTTACTCAAACATTTCTTCCATAATCTTGTTGTTTGCTGTAGCAGATAACGTAAGTGAGATGCGTATGCCCAGCTCTGCGTCCCAGGAGTCAAGCTGTGCCTCACTGATGAGACCTAAGTAAGTAAAAAAAGATGATGGATTGCTTCTGTTCTGATCTGGAGAAATCCTGACCTGGCAGTTAGGCTGCACAGTTTCTATTTGAGTAAGACTAGGACTGATTTTCACGACATGTCTTGGTCTAATGTGGCATCAACCAAGGTTGTGCACTTCATTGCATAGTGAGAGAAAGCAGCATAGAACCATATTTGTAAAAGAAAATGGCATGCTACTGCTCACTAGCCTTGTACTGGTGCAAAAAAGACTGCAGATTCCCATACACAACTTTTACACCATTGTGAAAAGGTGTGTGAGTGCTTTCTAGCCAGACATTTGCACAGGAAACATAAACTCCCAGTACAAAATCTTATCACCACACAGATTCTTAAATAGCTTACACATCTGGGCCGGATGTAAGACTTTTTTTATCTGTCGCAAACCGGAAGCCTATTTGTGACCGCTATAGAAGTCTGTGCAATGTACAAACCCTATTTAGCGACTCAGTAACCTCTTACCGAATCTCAAAATAGGGTTTGCGACTATTAGGAAGGGGCATGCCATGTACGATTGTTTTACAACCGTAATTGCAGTCACAAAACACTTGCAGTTTACCACCTACTTCAAGTTTGTGGTAAGCCACTAGCAAACGGGACAGGGTCCCCAGGGGACCCCTTCTTCTTTGTGACTGGCAGTGAAAATATTTCTGAGGAGCAGGTGGTTGTCCTCGGACCACTGTCTACTCTTAAAAATTAAACAGAAACGTTTAATTTTCCTTTTTTATGTGCATACAGTTTTCCTTTAAGGCTGCATTAAAAAAACTGCTTTCTTTAAAAAGCAGTCACAGACATGGTGGTCTGTTGACCCCAGCAGGCCACCATCCCTGTGAGTGCTGGCCATTCCCCATGGGGTTGCAAATTGCGGCCTGCCTCATGAATATGAATGAGGCAGGTCATTTGTGACTCCATTGGGAATTGCAAACAGTGTCTGAGACACTGTTGTACATTCCATTTTGCGAGTCACAAAACGTCACAGTTTGCGACTCGCAAAATGGAATGCTCGTATATCTGGCCCTCTGTGTGTGCTGTTCAGTGCAGCGCACATGTATGGTATGGATTGTTAGGAGAAATAAAAAAACATCTTGTAAGCAGCTGCTTCAAGTAGACATTATTTTTGGACAAAAGTGTAAGATGGAGACAAAATCCAGGTTTGCCTTCAGGAAGAGCATTTCCGACTTGTATCCTAGAGAATAGCTTCACCCATCTCTTCTCATTATTTATTGTGGATCCCACATACTGCATGCTTTGTCCCAAATGCATGGATAGAATAGAAAAACTCCTGACACAAGACCACCTTCTCCTCTCCACTGATGGTGCATGGAGGCAGACAAAGTAGTACCTTGTAATTATCAACTACAAAGGCAATTGCAAAGTCTCACCCCCGTTTGGTAAAGTTCCTCTTCCTCTTGACTGGGGCCTTGTCTGCCTCTTGGAATCTGTAGCTGCAGTCCAAGGGGATGAGGGCAATTACTATGAGGTGGAGTTATTTATGTGGTTGTAGAGTAAATGTGCTGGTATTTAAGATCTTGCTAGATGCATGGTGTTTTCTATTTATTCACATTGGTGCTCTCCACCACTGGGGAGAGAACTCCCAGAAGTGGCACATATTAAAAAAACAGTTGTAAAGGTATTCATATGTTGTAAATTAAGTTGTTGGAGGTCCCCCCTCATAGTGAGGGTGAATATTCGTAATGCTGCTAGGTATAGATTTGCGTCCAGTATTGGTAAATACCATGGGGCAGATTTATGACGACTGGCGCATCCCTGCATGTAAGCAGGGATGCGCCAGTTATTATGCGCCACAGCTGCGCCACCATGGATGCGCCGCATTTATAATGCGGCGCACCATGGGGCAAAAACGGCACAGATGCGTGACGCATCTGTGCCGAAAAGTGGCGCATTGCTGGAGTTGCGTCGCAAGCGCGACGCAGCTCCAGCAATGATCTGGGGGGCCCTATCTGTACAATGCTGCGTCAATCCTTACGCCTGCTTCAAGCAGGCGCAGGGTTTTGACGCAGCATGGGCCTAAAAGTGACTGAGTGAAATCTTGTAGATTTTACTCAGCCACTTTTAGGAGGCGTTCCTGCGCCGGAACGCCCCCACCTGCCCTGGAACGCCTACATTTGGCGCAGGGCTTTACAACGTGACGCATCTGGGAGATGCGTCACGTTTGTAAATGCCCCACACCATGGCGCAGGATTTGCGCCGCTGCTGCGTCACAAAAGTGACGCAACGGCGGCGCAAAAGTGCCGCAAGTGCAACATAAATCTGCCCCCATGAGTGCAAAGATCTGTGACTAGGCCTGGGTAGAAATCTAAGTGTGCTGAGAACTCCACACAAAGTTTTTGCTTTATTGATCGGGCCCAGTTTGTGCATGTAATTTCCCATCACCAGCTACTCATAGGCACACATGTTTCAACAACTTATGTGATGCACTGTGTTCCAATATACTTATGGTAGATACAAGGAAAGCGAACAGAAAAAAACATTTTCTAGGTATTCTAGGATTTCAATTCTAGCTATGAAAATCCTTATAGTTGTGAAGAGAGCCGGGTTTGTTTGAAAGGTAAAGTTCTGATTTTTCCCAAGGGGAGATGGGAAGGTAAATAGTATTTTTTCAGACTTGCCAATTTCTGTATGCTTCGTTCGGGGGTCATCATTCTTGGGTTTGATTTCCGGAGATGTGCACCGGGTTTGAAGTCTTTGGAAGCAATGGCAGGACAGTGCAGTTCCTGCGCTGGGATTCACCTTGCTGCTCACAATACAAGTGTCCATGGTTAAAGTGAGCACGTTTTGTAGCATGTAATTAGCGTGCAAGTCATTTTTTATCATTATTTTGAAATGTGCAGAGTGCTCCCGTTGCACTCTTTTATAGTTTATCAGTCTCAGCAAAATACGTCTTTCTTAAATAATATATTATAACTATGGCTGTATTTTCTAAGAATCCTGCACTCATGCTAAACATGCTTATAGAATGATGCTCATTCGCGGTATTGCAGTTTACAATTATTTGGAAACCTTTGGATCTCAGATACAAAAAGCAGCTCAGTTTGTATTTTAGAGTAGAAGTGAAGGGCACTATGGGAAGTGGTGCAACTTGATAGAGGTGTTGTCTTCAGCTTGCATTGCCACCCAAGAGGGACTCTGCTTTCAAGCGTTGTTGATAGAAGAATTGTGTGAGAATGGTGTGAATAAACTCAATAACACAGCCAATCCCCTGTGCTACAAAGGGATCTCTGTCCCAACTGCATAAACCTTTTCAGGTCATACTGCTCCTTTCGTCTCCAATTCTTTTTCTTGTAAAAGAAGCCACTTGCACTGTGTTATCACATTTACCAGTTTTAAACGAGGTTAAGCCCGTGTCAAGATGACAATTATTTCCAACGTGTTCAGCATCTTACAGCTGCAGGAGCCCTTTTCACTACACACATTTGAATTATGCAGGGTGTTGACTTAATTAATAATCGTACCAAAAATAAGAGCCTCAATGAAAGAAGGTAACCATCAACTTAAACATTGTATTTTGTGAACATAATTATATATTAATATAATAACAAAAGAAGTATCACCGGCTATTATGAATTTGAAAATAGTTGCATGACAAGAACCAACATTTCCTGAACTGGTGAGCAGACTCCAACATGTCAGGGCATTTAGTGTCAAGCTCTTACACGTCGATCTTGAAATAAAGCTATATTGATTTTGCAATCAGATTTGTTTCTTGAAACGAAAGTGATTTTCTTTCTTTGCATTTGAAGAGTAAGCTTTGGCGGTGATGTGGTGTCAGGATGAAGAGCCATATAATGGATTGGGGAATGAGGAGACACCATTTTCTGGTCCAGGAGATACCTGAAAAAAAAACATAATGTAAATTGTTAATGAATGAAATCCATTCAGTGTTTTCTTTTTAAAGTAATTAATTTATAATTTTTTCCAAATATACGATACAGTAGACTCCAATGTACCATTGCGACTTTTAGAAATAGGTGCAAAGAGCGTTATATATTTAAAAAGCCACTTTTCATATTAAATGTTTTGCATTTATATTAACATGTGCACATACAATGATACTAAATGTGTTTTATTCATGTTTAGATTGACTATAGCTAATATAGGCCTGGATTTTAAATTGGTTAACATTTAATTGCCATCTTGTTCATATCATGTGCTGTGTTATGCCGATTTGTAGAGTGCACCTTCACCCGAAATGGTATCTGGGGCTGAGCAAGCATGAGTCTAGCCACACCTAGGGCCTAGTGGGATTACTAGAAAAGCCAGGTCTTCAGCTTCTTGTGGAATTTAATAGAAGGAGGAGGCTCGTATGTGTAGTGGAAAGTCGTTCCACACTTTAGTCTGGATATTTCTTTATTTTTAGGAGAAGCTGACACCAATCAGAAGTGTCATTGTTTTCGTTCTCATGTGATTTTTTTTTCCCTTTACGTGATAGCTCTAGAATGTTTCAATTAATCATGTGCACCGCCAGAATGTAGGTTGTCAAATGCCTCTTATAGTGTTGCAGATAACTAAGTTTTTAGGACGTGTAGAGAAGCCTCTATTGTGAATAATGCTGAGAAAACAATACGTTTAGATTATCTCTGTGTGCCACAATTTGATTTCAGAGTTTTTCTGAACTGTGTGTAGGTGTATAAATTGTTAGAATTGTGGGATTTAAGCTAGTGTGATGTACATGTAAACTCATAATTATTCCCTGATTTAACAGACGAAGGTGCTCTCTTGATGAGAGAAATTATCTTACTTAATATATCTGTTTGAGACAATGTTATACTAATTTGCCTTCTTGCGTATGTAAATCATTTATTTGAAAGTCCTGGTGATTAATGCATTCATTTATTGATTATAGGTCAGGTCAATAAGGTTTTATTCGACAATAAACATATCTTAAAAGCAGCACAAAATTACATTACACATGTGTACAAAAACAAAGTTTAAGAACATATTTGCATCAAATATAAAATTGGATTGGTTGCTCAGATTTAATCACAAGTTAACCATAAATTTTAAGATAGATATTAAACATTTTGATCTAGCCTTTTTGTTCTGATGGACCAAGTCCATGATAAAAACTTTGAAAGACCACAGACAAACAAAGGTCGTGTATCCGACATTAGAATACGAAGTGCCTCGTTATGATGCCTAGTACCCAACAATCTACAAATTGGTTTCAGCCAACTTTTTCGTGGAGATACATAAACCGGACAGGCAAACAGAATATGGGCGACAGTTTCTACTTTGTTTTTACAGATAGGACTGTATGGTGATGTTTGGAATGGGGGTTTCCAGCGGGCAGTAAATGCACACACTGGAAGAGTCCCCACCCTAAATTTAAAATACAAAGCCCTATCGACGGGTTTCCAGACAAAGTCTAGGTAAGGTTCCCGAAGTGCCACATGCTTAATTTTTAGGAATTCTTCCGTTAGCCTGCCAGGATTTGATTCAGAGCTAGCTCTCAATGCAACCCACCTCCAATACAGCATTTTAAGTGTTGCCTTAGGGGGAGAGGACCTACTTGACCAGGCTTCGGTTAAACCCAGTTCACCAAGTAAAAATGTAACATCACTTAGCCATTTAATTTTATGCCAGCCTACAAGTGACATAACCTCTGATAAGCCCTTAGCATAAGAAGCAAATTCCGGGACACGCCAAAGACGAGCCCACAGGAGCAATGGCCGAAGTTTTGCTAGGTCTTTGATAGAATGACAACCTAGATCAAGCAGCAAGGGTACCATTGGCGTGATCTGAGGGAGTAGCATAAGGTCCCTTACAAATTTATTTTCCGACTTTACCAACTGATCAATATTAGACATTCCCCACATCTCGGCCCCATAAAGGGCAGAGCTTACACCCTTTGCTTTATAGATATCAATAACAGGGGCAATTGGTCTAATTAGGGAGGAACGCTGTTCCTTAAGGAGCGCCCCCGTAACCCTCTTGTGACTTAACAACATTTTGGCAAGATGCGGGGACCACTGCATAGTATCTGATAAACGTATACCTAAATAATCAAATACAGTGACCCTTTCTACAGATACATGGTTAAGTACTGGGGGACGCCCAAGTTTTTTCGGAGGATTCAGTACCAAGTATTTGGTCTTATCTGTGTTTATTACAAGCCCTCGCTTACTACAAAAGGCCTGGAAATTATCTAGGAGGCTTTGGAGGCCCACCGGGGTCTTAGAAATTAAAAGTGTGTCATCAGCGAATAAGAGGGTAGGAATTCGCTCACCCGCCAGGGAAGGTGCGTCAGCTGGCATTGACAACAAATGCTCTACCACTCCATTAACATATAATGAGAAAAGGGTGGGAGCGAGAACACATCCCTGGCGGACCCCTCTTTCCACTGGAATTCTGGTAGTTTTTTGGCCCTCGGTGCCCCACCTCACTTGTGCAAAGTTACATTTGTGAAGCCTCACTAAGATTGATAGGATATTTGATGGGATCCCCATATCAGACAACACTCCCCAAAGACGTTCTCGGGGTACAAGGTCAAAGGCAGTCCTTAAATCTATAAATGCAAGATAGAGGCTGCCTTTGCCTATAACAACAACTTTCCAGTAGATTAGCAATAATCTAAAGGCTTGCTCTATTGTCCCAGTTCCAGCCCGGAACCCCGCTTGGTACTCAGAAAGAATCTTGTGTTCTTCAACCCATTGTCAGATTCTCTCAAGTATCACTTTGCCAATAACCTTCTGAGAAGAATGTAATAGGCTAATTGGACGATAGTTGGAGGGGTCGTCTCTACTCCCCTTTTTAAAAATAGGGACGACCTCAGCCCCCTTCCAGGACTCAGGAATGGGGGCACCATTATCAATGGCTACTAGTAGCGTATGAATACGTTTCCCCCATTTGGACAGGTCAAAACGGAGCAAATCTCCAGGAATACCGTCTGGGCCAGCTGCCTTTTGGGGCACAATGCGACTAATCGCATTCTCCACTTCCTTCACAGAAAACGGGCACGATGTAGTGTCACCTGGGGGTATATATAAACTGGAAGCGTCTAAGTCACCAGCAACACCCTGGTGGGAAACATACAATTTGGAAAAATGATCAACCCGTGACTGGGCGGTGATGTTACATGTGATAAAATTGCTGTCAGGGCTATTCCTAGCTCTAATAGTTTTCCAAAAAAGGCCAGAATCCCTCCCTGCACTGGCCTCCTTTAAAGATTGTCAATACTGGTCCTCCCACTCCCTTTTAGCATTTGTTGTCACCAACTTATACTCTTTCCTAGCTTGTTGTATCAAAGGTTGTGACTTTGCCTTTACTGCTTAAATTAAAGCGGTCTTCATTTTCCTGCATTTAGAAGTATACCATCTTTGCCCCCCCACAGACCTCTTAGTACCACTCCCAACCCCACCTCGTGTTTGTACCAAAAAGCAATTTCCCACCATCTTGGTGGTGTTCTGAAATACTGCCGTTATTCTTGAGGGATCATAGCGGTCTGAACAGATCACATCCATCTAATTTTGTGAAACTGCTAACAAGGCTCCTATAGACTGGATTTTCCCTTCATCCAAAACAACTTTGCACCACTTAAGGAGCCTGCCACAATTAGACAAAGTGACTTTCGAAGTGGACATTACTTCAATTGGTGCTATTAAGCCAGGTACATTCGGCCATAAGTGCTTTAGGCTCAGGGAAAGAAGATTATGATCACTGTCTATGGTAGGTAATATGGCCATGTCCATCATATACTGCCAGAGTTCAAAGTCGAGGAGAATATAATAAATCCTCGACGAATGATTCACCCTGTTATATGTATGTGCCCCGGAAGCATCTGAAATAGTACGACCATTTGCTGCTCGTAACCCAAACTCCATTCAGCTGGATGGCCCTTTGTGTCCATCTTTTTATTGGTTGGAGTGTTGGCAGGGGTATACCCCTCCTAGCATCATCCACATTAAGATCTAGAATATCGTCTGACGCAAGGGGCTCAAATGTACAATTGAAATCCCCTGCGACCAAGACTTGTGTATCAACGTAACAACTTCTAAGTTCACTTTCTAGCATTGCTACTACCAGGGATGGGGACCCACCTTTACTTCCCCTTGCATATATATTAAATATGTCAAGGGATTTACCCCTAATGGGACCTCTAAGAGTAATCCTTAGAATATCTGGTGAATTAGATTGATTTTGTTTGATAATACAACCCAATGAGATACTGACCCAAATAAGGAGTCCACCCGAAGGGCGACCCTTCCCAGAGGTTTAGGGTACCGCTGGTATAAAAAATGTTGTGTAGCCAACTCTATGATTAGCTTCTAGGGTCCAAGTCTCCTGGAAGATACAAATCTGAAATGGCTCCAATAAGATATTCCACTCAGGAAGATCTAACTTCCTGGAGATGCCTGCAACATTCCAGCTAACTATCTTCAATATTGGATCGGCCACTACTGACTCCTGGGGGCATTTAGTCATTGCACTAGATAAATTCGTCGACACAGCCACTAATTCTAGTGCCGAGGGCAATGAAGGAGGAATGTTCAAAAGAGGGGCAGCAATCTGGGCAGCAGATTGGGCTATTGGGGTCAAGCTAATAGCAGTATGATCAGCAAATTTGTCCCTGTTATTAATTGGCCCAATCTCAGATTCAGATTTGTTAATTAAAACCTCCAACTCAATACCCTGACAGTTATACTCGGTATTTAGAGGTGCTAGGGCAGGACCAGCCCCTAATCTAGTTACACTAAGGGGAGATAGAATGGAAGGGATAGGGGATGTCCATAGAGAGTGTGTCTTATCTTTGGCAAAAGGCAAAGAAAGGGGAGATGCATAGCCACTGGGTCAATACCCAGAATCTCTATTGTGGCAACGAGCTATACCTCTACAAGGGGCAGCGGATAAATATATCTCAGAATCCTCAAGAAGCCTTCCCCCCAAATTTTTCCCATTGCTTAAATTTGGTTGTTGGTATGCGGGCTGAGGATAAAAATAACCCAACCCAAATGTGCCAATTCCAGTACCATCATAAGCGTTCTGCTGGTTACAGATGGACCTTACAACACGAACATCCCTAAAATTGACTACAATACAATCCCCTAAAATATCCTTAGTCCTACTCCCCACCCAACCAATTTGTCTAAGAAAAAGAATTTGACCATCCAGTTGCCTTGAGAGGGGTCTGTTGTTATTAAGCCAGAATGTAGTTTTATTTTTAAGCTCACTAAAAGATTCCAGTTTGCCCGGTGCTAGCCGTGGGACTCCCGTCAAGACAACTACATAGGGCATACAAGCAGGGGGCAAATTGATATGTGAAGGGGTGATGTCAACATTATCAACCAGAGCAGATTTGGATGATGATCTGAATAAGTTTTCCCCCTGCCTTGATACAGACTTACAAATATGACCACCTTTTTGGCTAGATTTAGGTAGACGCCCACAAGTACCCTTGTTCCCCTTAGGCGATGGTTGTGTTGTTGATTTGCTGCCTATATCATATTGTGTGGCCAAGACTAGAGAATTACTTCCACACCGGGGTTCAGATACATCTTGTTGGTTTGGAGATACGTAATTGCCTGTTGTAGGGAGGTCCACCATAGAAGTTTGTTGCTGTACAGCAGTATCAGGATCGCTTTTAGAGTGTAATTTAATTAAGGATTTAACTGAGAAGAAATTATCAAGGGTACCTTGTTCCAAACGATCTAATCGCTCTGTCAAAACTTTAATGCTCTCAAGCACTGGCAATATAAGAGACTTCATAATTTGCTCAATGTGGGCGATAGAGAGGATTTCATTGGCGGCACCTGAAGGATGCTCTATATTTGGATTATCATTAGGCAGCGGAACAATATTAACACTAGATGGTCCACTGCTTACTGGGGCATTACAAAAAATTTTGACAATAGCCTCCATCCTTTCCCAAAAGCTTACATCAACCAATATGCCACTTCCATTATCTAGAGTGGGTGCTATATCGATTACTTTACCATTAGCAGCGTTCACTTCTTTTAACAAATTCTGTTTAGCAGTCACTTTCTTGGATTTATTGCCACCTTTATTCCCTTTAGCAGGTTTCAAATTAGGGCATTCCTTATTAATAGTGAGCTGTGGCCTACGCCTAGCCTTTTGCCCTCTAGTGATCACACACGAACTACCGTGGCTTGGGCTAGGCCTTGAATCAGAAACCAAAATTGGGCTTAATGGGGTCTCCGAACGCTTATTGGCTATAGGATCTACAACCAAAAAAGAACTATCCGGAGTAACTTCATTGTGGCGAAAATTAGGTGTTAGTGATAGCCTTGTAGGTAAAGGAAAGAACTCAAGGGATGTGCTATCCATAATAGAAGTTGTATCCTGATCAATCAGGCCTTGATAGGCCCCTGGGAGAGCAACAGAAGATCGCACTAACAGCGGATCCTGTAAATTTGGGTTAAACTCCGATGCACTTACAGACGGGAAGGGGGGTAGGAAGCCAGGGGGAAGTGAAAGTCGGCGTTCTTTACTTTCAATGGCATTAGCTACCACCCCAATTGTCTTCTGTAACATGCGATCTATTGCAGTTAGGCTAGGCAAAGGGGGAATAGGAGCCGCTTTTTGCATTGAGGCGGGAACAGATGATACAAGACGGTGCTTTCCCGTATTTTCACTAGTATACTAATATTCGTGCAAATATGGCTACTAATAACAAGCGTGCTATGCTTATAGCAGACACCAACTAGACCAACACTGTGAATAATACAATAAACAGCGCAATAATGTCAGTCTCAGGGAACTATAGTGCAATCGTTATCTTAGGTGCTGCTGTCAATAGTATAAAGCAATAGGTATATAGCAATATCCCTGCCTGCAAGCACTCAAGTGCGGTAGGCTCAAAGGGGGTGGCCCAGCCCGGCCTCTCCGGCCGCTAACGGCCTCAAACGGCCCCGCCCTTGTCCCAGGCTTCTCCCAGCGTGCGACCGCGCAGCGGATAAGTCTGTTAATTAAATAGCAGGGGCGGGAAGAGGATGCAGCTGATGCGAGTTACGGGGCTGCTGGTCCTCGCAGTCCCGTCCACAGCGTCCACCCGCCAGCAGCAGTCAATGATTTGTGGTGTCAGTTCCAGGGCAAGAACTCAGGTAAGAGCACACAGCAGGGTTGAGCAAAACACGCAGGACTCCCACAACGAACGGCTCCCGCGAAGCGGGGGCCGTGAGAGGTTATATAGCCACAGGCAGCGGGGGCGGAAAGAGGATGCAGCTGATGCGAGTTACGGGGCTGCTGGTCCTCGCAGTCCCTTCCACAGCGTCCACCCGCCAGCAGCAGTCAATGATTTGTGGTGTCAATTCCAGGGCAAGAACTGAGGTAAGAGCACACAGCAGGGTTGAGCAAAACACGCAGGACTCCCACAACGAACGGCACCCCTTCATGATGAATTAGCTTCTATAGTGCTCAGTGTTTGCCTATTTTCTTATTACATGCTTGCACATTACAAACCCTTTGCTGTTTGCCCCAATGGTTTTGATTTTTAAAACCGAGGGGTCGATTCCGATCCGGGTCGGACAGCTCTCCGAGAGCTGATCGTAGTCTTACCTTGCGACCGACTCGTACCCGGAGCCGGTCCGTCCGGGCGATGAAGTACGATGCGCATAACTGACACAAATCCGACCGACACGTAGGCTGTGATTCAAGCTTCATTTTCCGTACAAGCCGTACCTCCGAACGCCGAACCAAGTCACCCGGAAGCAGTACCCACAGCAGTTTCCGGCCGGACAAGTACGATGCGCAAATCACACGCACCGGATGGGTCACCACGTACGGCACGTCAAGGCATCCGGAAAATAAGCATATCAGGTACGATTCGTGCCAGAACAAAATCCACGGCTACGAGACGGACCAGCTAGCAAAGGGTACGAGGCGGAGCAACAAGCAGCGTGTACAGATGAACACATCATGAATCCCATCGCGCAGGTCATACCAGTACTGTACATGTGTGACCGGATCAGAAACAGACGCGGACGGCGCAGACGGTAAGTCAGACACCCACCACACAAACAAACAACACGTACCCGCCAAATGTCACACACACCCAGGGGATCCATATCCTGGCCACTAGTAACAGGCCATCATAGGGGTCGCATGGCCATCAGCACTACCAGCCCCACTCATACGGGGTATGTTGCCCATCACTGCTGCCACCCCCACTCATAGGGGGACCTGTTGCCCATCACTACTGCCACCCCCACTCATAGGGCTTATGTTGCCCATCACTCCTGCCACCCCCACTCATAGGGCTTATGTTGCTCATCACTACTGCCACCCCCACTCATAGGGCTTATGTTGCACAGCACTCCAGCCACCCCCACTCATAGGGGACCTGTTGCCCGTCACTACTGCCACCCCCACTCATAGGGCTTATGTTGCCCATCACTACTGCCACCCCCGCCCATAGGGGACCTGTTGCCCATCACTCCTGCCACCCCCACTCATAGGGCTTATGTTGCCCAGCACGCCTGCCACCCCCACTCATAGGGGACCTTTTGCCCATCACTACTGCCACCCCCACTCATAGGGCTAATGTTGCCCAGCACTCCTGCCACCCCCACTCATAGGGGACCTGTTGTCCATCACTACTGCCACCCTCACTCATAGGGCTTATGTTTCCCAGCACTCCAGCCACCCCCACTCATAGCGGACCTGTTGCCCATCACTTCTGCCACCCCCACTCATAGGGCTTATGTTGCCCACCACTACTGCCACCCCCACCCATAGGGGACCTGTTGCCCATCACTACTGCCACCCCCACTCATAGGGCTTATGTTGCCCAGCACTCCTGCCACCCCCACTCATAGGGGACCTGTTGCCCATCACTCCTGCCACCCCCCACCCATAGGGACTATGTTGCCCATCACTCCTGCCACCCCCACTCATAGGGCTTATGTTGCCCAGCACTCCTGCCACCCCCACCCATAGGGGACCTGTTGCCCATCACTACTGCTACCCCCACTCATAGGGGACCTGTTGCCCATCACTACTGCCACCCCCACCCATAGGGACTATGTTGCCTATCACTACTGCCACCCCCACCCATAGGGACTATGTTACCCATCACTACTGCCACCCCACCCATAGGGATCATGTTGCCCATCACTGCTGCCACCCCCACCCATACGGACTATGTTGCCCATCACTCCTGCCACCCCCACCCATAGGATGGGTGATGCGCCACACATTCATCATACACCAACATCAGGTATGTCAGCAAAATACATCCCCCCTAACATCATGACAACAGTGTGTAGTCTGTGACAAATGCTCACAACATTGAGTGTGGCCTACACAAGGCAAGCATCACAATAGCACAGTGTCAATGTGCACTAACACTCCCTCACTTTGTAGAACAAAAGTTAAGTGTGGGGTTCCAAACTGCAGCAAATGTTGAGCATTGTGGTGATGTGGTCTAAAACCCTCCTCATCACAGTGACCAAAAGGTAAGTGTCATCATGGTCAAAGCTGCAAATGCCAAACAGCATGTATGATTCCTGGTCCCAACACATGAAACACTTATGTGGCAAAGTAGTGGTTGTGTCCCATACCCACAGAGATGTGGTGAGGCTAACAGTGCTGTGAAAACCTGACATACTCTCGGCCATGTGCAGACAAGCACCACCCATTGGGGCTGATATTGCATACAGTGTACAATGACACAAAAGCAGAAGTGACCATCACAAAGCATACACACATCTCGAAAATAGACACACACATCAAAATATCCTTTGTAGACTGTAGATGTCAGGTCACAAACTCCCATTCCATGGCAGCAATGGGCCCTAACAACCAGGATGAATGTGCAGAATGATGTGATATGACTCACAGGGACAGCAGGGAAAATCACAAAAACAACATCTAGACAATGGCCCCCAACAGCAATACCAATGCACTGGTGCAGATGCACAAACACAAACAGGCAAACTGACACTGCACATCTGACACAACATGTGTGTGTGTGTCTCAGTAACCCCAGGCAACTACACAACACATGAGGGGGGCTGAACCACAGTGAGACAGATGTAGACACAGTGCCATACATAAGTAACCCATCATTGGGCCCCCCTTAGTGGGCAATCAGGCATTGTGAGATGAGAGGGAGCACAACAGACACATGTGACACAAGCTGAAATGAACAGCAACTAACACAGCAAGAGACTGACACACAACTGCACTACCCCCAGGCACCATACATTGGGGTGACACAAGCATGCATGATACGTCCACTGTGATGACAAAGGTAGATGTCGTACAAACTGTGAAACCCAGACATGTGTCCTGTGCCACAAACGTACATCACACCTACACAAACACAAATCACTCAGCATGGCCCGTCATCCATGGACAAACGGGAGGTAGGGGCCGATCCATGCAAACATTCACATCTGTCCACCCTCAACACCACACACCCTGAACTGCACAAATGTGCATCTGTGAAGCCCACATAGACAGGTGGCATTGCACATGCACCCATGACAAACACAGTAATGTTGGGAGGAACTAAGGTGCACAGACTCATCACACAAGGACAGTCTACAACCCTGGCAAATGACAGACATACTGCACAGTATGCGGTACATGGCCATGACGTCAAAGCTCCCGTAACCTTCAGAATCCCTGCCACAGTCCCAGTCAATGCAGAAGCCAAGGAGAACCACAAGGCACACATGCTGACACCTGCCAAAATTGCAGCACTGAACCTGACGAGTGGGAGCAGTCACACACACATGCACATGTCTCAATCACCGAAAGGTACCACCTAGGGACAACTACATGATATTGCAAACAAACAAGTGCCTTGGGGACCCCTGACTGTGTCCCATCTGCGTCTGACCACATCATCACCACTCAGAACTGACAAATCCCAATGATGAAACACCAATTAACAGTAGTGTGTCATGCACCCACACATCTGGTAGCCCAGGACAAAGATGTGGGATGAACACAGTCCAACTCAGCAAGCATCAACAACAGGAACATATCAAGGGAACACTGCCTGTGTATGAAAAGGGATGTGGACACATACACACATGCTCACACAACACACACCATGGGCCCATGCAATGTCACGGAACAACACACTTACTTGAGGGGACTCACATCCTGTGGAAGCTCAGCTGTGCCAAATATAGACCCAGCAGGTCTCAGTCATGTCAGCAGAACACTTGGTCAGTCAGCCATCAGTTACTACCCAATGAAGGCTCTGGTCACAACAGCCTGGGTACGGGAGTGTCCCTTAAGTCATCTGCACATACACAATACATATGTCCAGCAAGTTGCACAGAGGACCCAGTTGCTCCTACACCAATGATGCCCACACCTGCAGGTCCAGTGGAGATGCTCCCACAGTTGGGGAAATAGACAAATTGGACAATGGGAAGCACATCATCTGTGCATGGGTGCAAGCCACAGATGTGACAATGCAAATGAAATGTTTACAGAGATGTTCACAAATTTTCAATCATGACACACCCAGTTAGCTGCAAAGGATGACATGGATACCGACCAGAATAGGATACATATCTCATGGACCACATGGAGTATATCACATCAACACCTCAGTATTCAACATTGGAAATCCAGCATTATCACTGCAAGATCATGGTAAACTCATCAACATAATGTACATCTAAATCAAATTCACAAGGATAAATACAAATGCTTTATTCAGAAAATTTGAAATGCAAATGCAAAGTCCTTTCAAAACAAAGGCCAATGGCCAGTCCATATCCAAATGTCAACATTGTGGTTTGAGTGACAATTGTCACACGTTGCTTACCTGCACTGGTAAGGACAGGGGACATCCACTCAGAGGGGCATACATGGGGGTAGGCCAGGAACCACAGGGACAGGTTCAGGGCTCAGCAGAAGGAGGCAGTGTAGGGGAGGTGGATGCAGAAGAGTCACTGGCAACTGCAGTGGAGGTGTCTGACATAGTGGGTGCAGTCACAACTGTGGGGCACAAGTCAGATGGGGTGGGTGCCGGCACAACTGCAGTGAGCAGGTCAGATGGAGTGGACTGGGTCCCCACTGCAGTGCCCAAGTCAGACGGGGTGGTTGTGGACTCCACTGCAGTACACAACTCCATGGGAGCAGAATGGGGTTCAGGTGAGGTCAGCAGGACAGAGGGGGGGCCATGGTCCCCACACCAGTGCCACAAACAGTCTGACCGGGGGTGGGGGTGGAAGAGCAAGTGGTAGGGGGAGGGCCTGAGCATTTTGAGGATGGTGTATCTGTGGGTGGGGGAACCTGGGGCATGGTGTGGCGGGGGAACCTGTGGAGGGGTGGCCTGGGGGATGGAGGACGGAGACTGTGTCATGGAGCTGTTGGACGGGGGTGGGGTCTTGCTCTTCCGGCTCCGGGGGGACTTGCGGGTGGGGGCCTCAATCTAACTGCGCCTGGGGGAGGGTGTCCGGGTGTGAGGGCCACTCCCCTCTGTGTTTGGGAACTTCTTCTTCCCCTTGTAAGCTGGATCTGCTGGATCGGTGGGGAAGAGGCCAAGGTCACAGAGGAAGAGTTTCTTGGGAGATGGGGTTGCAGGTGAGGCAAGGGAAGGGGTTTTGGAGGGAGAGGTAGCGGAGGACTGCGGAGTGGTTGTGTATGCATGTGTGTGTGTTTGCAAACCATCCCCTGTGAGTGTGGTATCAGTCCCCTGAGGTTGCTTGTGTGCATGTCTAGACCTTGGTTTGGGTGTTTGTGTGCTGCCCGTGTCTGTGGGTTTGGGTGAATGTGCTGGTGTGTGTGTGCTTTGGACAGGTAGGGTGCTAGGAATCGTGGATGGGGCAGGGGTAGGAGGGATGAGGGACTGTTGGAGGAGGGACACCTCTGCTGTCAGGGAAGAGGCCACGGACTGATTGGTCCTCTGTAGGGCAGACATGCCCGATGAAATGACCTCCATGAACGACACCAGTTATGTCAACAGACTGGTGTGTGCATGGAGGACACTCAGCATTGATGTCTGCCCTACATAGATCTGTCGAAGCAAGTCCACAGACTCCATACTCAGGGCAGCAGGGGACACAGGGGCAGGGGGTACGGTGCCTGGCAGAAAGAAGGCATGCTCCCGAACACAGGAGCCTCCACAGACCTCTGGGATGGGAGCCGATTGGAGGGTGGTGATGGTGGTGGTGGTGGCGGTGGGGGGGAAAGCCTCACTAGCTGGAGTTTGGTGGCTACTGACATCCGCCTCCACAAGGGAGTCATCCTCTGAGCTGCTGTGGCCCTCAGCTGGGGTGGATGGTGCTGAGGACTCCTCGGTGTGGCTCCACTCACCCTCTGTGCCACTGGGTCCCTCCAACTCCTCGCCTTCTGTCCCAGTCTGGCTCTGTGGCTCCTCCTGGTCCGTGGAGCTGTCCCCTCCTGTGGCCGTGGATGTCTCTGGATAGAATTAGGAATAAAAGAACAACATCAGTCACCTGCATTGACCGCACACACCACAGTGAGTACAGCACATCACAGGGCAAACCCTGGCATCATCAGCTGAACACTGCTCAAAGTGCTCACACTGTTTAGAATAAGCCAATTGTCAGTCTCACCATCAACCATGGCACTCATATCCCTCCTGGACTTGCACCCAAATGTCTGTTGCATGTTGGATGCTAATACCCCAATGTGCGGACATGCCCCACCTACACATTTGTTGGACATGCAAGTGAACATGTAGGAGTATGTTACTATACACCCATCACATCTCTTGCCACTGACTCAGTACAGGTGTCAGGAAGAAGGGATGAGCAGAATCACATTTCACATGCTTGTGATGCATACCAGCAACACACACTATGATGTTCTCATGTCCTGATAGTCAATGCCACAATGGGGTGCATGGAGCACATTTGACCCCAATGCAGGATCACTCATAGCAAGTTAAATGCCATGGCACAGGCATGCCTGGAAAGTCAGTCATCACTGTCTCCTGTCACGGGGGCAGGGCATCCAGACAACAACAGTATTCACTGTGTCACAATCATAGGTCATGGATAAAGCAAACTCTGCAGCTGACAAGTGCACTTGTCCATCCCCTGCAAACAACATATCCCGGACCCAGATGACCCCACATCATACAAAAAAGACATATGAGTCTCTGCGAACACAACTTCCTGTACATGAGCACATCACAGTCTGATGTGCATGAAACACAGCTGCGTGAATTTCACAGTTGCATACACCATTGTGCACTGTCAAGTGATGACACACCTATATGTCACACAGGTCTTGTCTCTTATAGTCACATCTCAGATGTCCTGCTGACCCTCAAACTCATGAACACCCAGTTGTCCTGAAAAGGAAGCCACACCACAAAGACACAGAGGCAGACACCTGAAGGCACATGTCACTAAGCACAACCTGTAAACTGATACACAGGAGTGGGATTGCAGAGTGTTTCTAAATGCCCTTGAGTAGGCATGACTGCCCAGGTCTACGTGAAACAGTGTATAGCCCTGGACAGTAATCAGGTGGCTAAGCAAGTGTGACACACTTGATATACATACTCCTAAAACCCACAATTTGGAGTCCCCTGCTGCATGGGTGTGTTTGAAATACCCAAGGCACATGTGGCGAGTCAGACCAGCAATTGGAACACAGATCAAGGGCACACACAGATCACATGTCAGATCTCAGGCATTGTGTAAACAATTGACCCACCCATGAAACACACAACAGAGTCACGGAAACAGATGCTGTCCGGAACCTGAAGCATAGCTGACTGCAGAGACACAGTGCTCTTGTGACACAACCCACAGACTGTAGGGTCCACACCTGTGGATCAGATGAGGAGGGTGCATCACACAATTGAGGGACATGAGTCCTGGACTACAAGACCTACATAATGTGGAAGTGTGACCAGGCCAAAAGACTGCAAATAGCATGTCAGACATAGTACACAGATTAGGCATGGACTTACCCCCTCCTTGCTGCTGTCTGGCCTTCAGCTGCCCATCCTGGTCCGGGAAGACCACCGCCAGAATCCTGAGCATGTGGGGGGTCAGGGCCGGTGTCCACCCCTCCTGCGAGGAGGCGACAGCTTCAGCTGGACCCTTGCAATCCTCCGGGTCCAGCCTCAAAGGTCCTGCCACCTCTTCTGGCAGTTGCGGATCCCACCCCCACTGATCTAACTGCCCGGGCAATGGTCAGCCAGATCTCCTGCTTCTGGTGGGCATCAACCTGTAAGGATGACAAAGTTAAAAGTCCATTAACACACATGCCCCATATTTGTGGTGCATACAGTTGGATATACATGTTGTCATCACAAAGGAAAATGATTTACACAGGTAGTGCACCCATGGAAATGGACAAATGCCCTGCATGTCTGACATCTTAACATTGCCTGGGAAGTTGAAGCTTGCACAAATGCACTTTTGCTGCAGAACACCTGTTCATTACATGTACCTACACACTTTGGGGGTTGAAAGTACTCAGGGAGTACGCTTGCCACTGGTGTACACACTGCTAGTAATGCTAGTCAGACAACATGCACAATTAGGAAGGCAGTGGACTGCACACTCACCTGCTCCCCTGGTTTCCCATACAGCTTGCTGTACTGTGGAAGGGGCCCGTCCAGCAGGGCCTGGTTCTCCTCCTCAATGAAGGCTGTGGCCCTCTCCAGAGTACGTGCCATAGCAGTAGCCAGAGGATGCAGAGACAGCAGCAATGGTAGCAGAGATGTGGTCCAGTAGCATGTAGTGCAGGCAAGTGAGCTCCCTGGGGGCCAGCCAGCCTTATATCTGTGCTGCAGAGGCGGAATCTGTGCATTGTGTCCCAAGTGATAGGTCCAACACAGTTGCATTCTATGAATTTGGCCAATCCATGGAATTCTACGACTCGTACACGTCTTCCAAATCGTTCAAATCTTCCCCTTAATAAAACCCTAGAAATTGCAGCATTGTTGTAGGCATCCAACTGATTTTCAAGCGCACAACTCGTATAAGTTTTGAATCCACATCCGTCTCCATGACAGTCCAGAGCCAATGGGTGCGCACGGCTCGGACAACTGACTGTACAACACGTAGTTTGAAAATCCACACGCACCCGTCTCCATACGATTCAATGGCCAATGCATGCGCAGGGCTCGGTCCATGCCTGCACGACGCGTATTCGTAGTCACCAGCATCGGTTCTCATTGCAGTCAATGGCTAAGCGTAGGCACGGCTCGGTCCTGAACTGTGCAATGCATACGCATGATAGTCACCCGCATCGGTTCACATTGAAGACAATGGCTAAGTGTACACATGGTTCGGTCCATGCCTGCACGACGCGTATGCATGATAGTCACCTGCATCGGTTCTCATTGCAGTAAATGGCTTACGCGTACGCAAGGCTCGGTCCATGCCTGCACGACACGTATGCATGATAGTCACCTGCATCGGCTCTCATTGCAGTCAATGGCTAAGCGTACGCACGGCTCGGTCCAGAACTGTGCAATGCATACGCATGATAGTCACCAGCATCGGTTCACATTGCAGTCAATAGCTAAGCGTACGCATGGCTTGGTCCAGAACTGTGCAATGCGTATGCATGATAGTCACCCGCATCGGTTCACATTGCAGTCAATGGCTAAGCATACACACGGCTCGGTCCAGAACTGTGCAATGCCTATGCATGATAGTCACCCGCATCAGATCTCATTGCAGTTAATGGCTAAGCGTACGCACGGCTCGGTCCTGAACTGTGCAATGCATCTCTGTAGAAGTCACCCGCGTCGGTTGACATTGGTGTGACTTTTTGACGGCTTCCACACACAATTACTTGCCAGGGACTCAGGTGCACACCTACCACACTACAGCATGTGCCACACTGTGTCCCATGGCATGTAAGGCTGCATTACCTGTGTGTTTTGGGGGGGCAACATTCGGTTTGTTGTGTGGCACTTTTGTGCAGCCACTCCCAGGCTGTGCACGTGTACATGGGGACAGAATCCTTTGTGTGTTGTGCACATTACCACTGTGATGTGCAACTGTACAGTTATGGGCATGAGTCATGGACACAGTTGCAGGTTGGATATGTTTAGGACATGTCACATACACCCTGAGTCCTGGGTGGGATGGTATGTACGTCACAGTGGGACACATAGCCACAATTCTGATGTACACCCACAGTCTGTGTGCATGTTGTGTCTCAGATTTGTCTGATCAAATGTGCCCAATGGGAGACAGTCGCCACATCCATGTGGTTTGTGCATCAACATTGATGTTGTGTGTGTGTCTACGAGATGTCCATGTAGGGCCTGCAGAGACAAGAGTGGCCACTACCTGTGGGACTCGTGGTTGTTATGTGGCGTGTACATGATATGCCATGTCATGCCAGTGTCCATGTGGCAATACAGGGACCCTGGTTATCTGCATATCAAAGAGCTGTGATGCCTGGGAGACATCAGGCCTCACTTGTCACTGTGGTGTGTGTTTGTAACATGACAGCAGTACATAGGTACTGTGACACAGCCCAATGATTGGCCATTGCACTACATGGAACTTATGTAGACAAGTGGACTTGAGATGTGAGGTGATGGGCATATAGGTGACATATGTGTCCATACCCAACAGCACACACCTCAGTACATTGTGTATTGTCATGATGTATCTTGTGATATTTTGCTTGGTCATAGCCACAAGGGTGGATGAATCCACAATCTTCCTTTGTTCATCTCTGTACTGCAGGGCACCAGCTGTCCATAGACCGTTCCCAGACCTTGAAACCATGCAAGAACGCGACTGCATCCGACGGTACCGCTTCACCAGGCCAGTGATTGAAGAGTTGGTGGAGCAGTTGGCGCCACGTCTTCTACCTGGCCGGACATACCCTACAGCACTGACCCCAGAGGTGAAGGTGATGGCAGCCCTGCACTTCTTTGCTACTGGTACCTTCCAGTACACAGTGGCTACTGCTGGTGGTATGTCGCAAACTATGTTCAATCGTGTGCTACACGACGTCTTGGAGGGAATGTTGCATTTCCTTGACCTGTATATCAAGTTTTCTAGCCCAGGTCAACTCACTGACATAAAGGATGCTTTTTATACACTGGGGAGGGTGCCGAACATCATCGGATCTATTGATGGTACACATATGGGGCCCTGGTACCACCACGGGCACATGAGCAGGCATACCGGAACAGGAAACATTTCCACTCCATCGATACTCTGGTGGTATGTTTTGCAGACATGTGTATCACACAAGTGTGTGCACGTTTCCCCGGTTCTGCGCACGATGCCTACATCATGAGGAGTAGTTGCATTGCAACGCTGATGTCACAGATGCCAGACCAGCATGCCTGGCTTGTCGGTTTGTACTGACTGTTTACCATTGTGTGTGTTTGTCAATGTTGTATTCCACCCTGGTTCAAAACTCAGCTAATTGTTCAATTGTTTGTATGTATGTGACTCCGGATACCCCAACATGCCGTGGTTGCTGACACCCCTCAGGAACCCTGTGATGCGCTACAATGAGGCACATGGTCGGACCAGGAGGCTGATTGAGTGGACCTTTGGTCTCCTGAAAGGCCGCTTCCGCTGCCTGGACAAGACCAGAGGGGCCCTCCCATATGACCTTATCCTTGTATGCTGCATGCTACACAACATGGCAGTGCGGAAGAAGTTGCCTCTCATCCAGAATGACGATGACCTACATTCGCCACCTGTGGAGGATCCAGGCCTGGGCCACGATGCCAGTGATGATGATGATGAGGGTGATGTCCGCACAAAGCTCATCAACAACTTCTTCACCTGAATGTGAGTTTACAGGGTTCTTATATCAATGTATTGAGTTAGCCTGAAATGTGTTGGGGCAGCTCTGTTGCTGTTTGAGTGTGTCTGTGTGCTACTTGACTGGATGTGTGCAGTGATGTGTCCTTCAGGTGGTCTGTACTCCACAATAGTGTCGAAATGCTAACTTGTTTCTGTGTAGGTTTATTTTGACATGTTTTGTGCATGTGTATTGCATTTGTCTCCTGCTCTGCTGTGCTTTTGGCTGTCTTATGTCTGTCCTTCCCAGGGTACTATGCCTGTTGTTTGGTCAACACTGACCCCCAACACCCAGAATCCAACCCCAGGGTGGAAGTTGTCGATTCCCATCAAATGATGTACCGCACACCCCTGGACTTCAATTCTCCGACACTTTGTGACTGTGTGTCGACTGTCACGTAGAATTACCTTGCAACTGTTGTGGAATAAACATGTTGCTGATTTGTAACAAACCTGTGTTACGCTTTGTTATGTGCATAGTCTGTCTTCCCACATCTGACTGACATTTGCTTACCTCACCTGTGGGCTTGTTAGCACTGACTGTGGATAGGTGTGGTGTCTGTGCATTCCACTGTATTTCAGGTCAACATCATTGTATGGGATGAGTTACATGGCCATGGTGAGTATGTGTTGTGGTGCCATAGTGGTGTGTCTCCCTCACATGTGTCACATCACCATGACTCACATAACGGTGATCACATTGCTGTAGTATTTGGCATGCACTGTGTTCTTTAGCAGATCAACATCTCCATGACACATAACAACTTGCAATCACAACAGAGGCAAGTATTGTGTACTGGTGAGTTTATTTACAAACATGTGTGAGGATAGTGCACAGGATGATGGGTGCTGTACATTGGGTTTTGAATCCAAAGTTCACAGTAGAGTTGGAAGTGTTGGTAGATGAAATGTCCAGAGTAAAGTCCACAGTCATCTGCTACATTGGACCAACATGAACCCTCTATGTCATGTAGGCGAGTTGTGTTAGATACGACAAGGTGAACAGTTTGCGCATATCGAACATTTTCCACTGCAGGTTTTGAGGCCCTGGGGGATGTGCATGGACATCTGCGTCTCACTTGTCCTTCTTCGGACGACCCCACTTCTTCTTCGGGGGGGGGATCCTCAGGTGCAGGCATCTGCGGTGCAGAGGACTCTCCGCCAGAGTCATCCTCCCTCCCTGTGGCACTGGCAGATCTTGCTGCAACAGATGTTGTGGCCACACAGGGAGGTGTGGACATGTTGGTGCTTATCTGACGGAGGCATGTGAGTATGTCCCTATGCACCGCAGTAAGTGCATCCCACTTTGCCTCCATGTTGAATGTCCTTGAGGATCCCCACTACCTAGCCGAATCCTCCGCTGCTATCCTGGTGCGCATCTATGATGCGTGCCAGTTGGGCGTCATCATGCAGTCCAGACCCCTCTGCAAGGCACACCCTCTGCCTACCACCCCTCCCAGCACCCCTATCAACATGGGCAGGACCTGCAGCGGCACGCACAGGTGACACTGGGCCCCCTTGGGTGTTGTTACTGGCGGTGTTGTCCGTAGCCTCCTGGGGGTCCTGTGTCCCTGTGCTGTCGGTATTCTGTGTCCTTGGTCTGTCCGTGTTGGCGGGGGTGCCCTGTCTGTTGCCAGATGCTGGAAGCGTGGGTACAGGGGGTGCAGATGTTTGTACTGCTTGTGCTGCATAATGACTCACACCGGAGGTGCCAGGTTGTTCTTGATCATCCGAAGAGGACAGAGACTGATCCACACCAGAGAGCTGAGGGTCCACTGGAGTCTGGGACAGGGACTCCTCTTCATTTGCTGCTGTGTCCCCAGCACCACCTGTGTTTGGAAGAGACACACAATGTAAGTTATGTTTCTACAGGCATCAATGGTTCACATACATGACATTTGCTACTGTATGTCAGGATGCGTGCCTGTACACTGCTCTGTCCAAAGTTGCCACGGACAGAGATTGATATTGTTGTGGCACATTACCCAGACAACATGAAACATTTCAATGTGCATGTCGAAGTGTGTGCATGCCCAGCTCATGTATATATTTGGCTGTACATGGCCATCACTACTCAAGGGCCATCACATTGCTGACACAGGTGTGTCATCCCTGCACAAATTTGACCTTTAACAAGGACATACGTGCAATTCCACTGAGGATATGTTGTAAGATTGGGGCATGTGTGGTAGCAGATTTTGCTAGTCTTTGTGTGTCACATTGGTGTATTGGTACAGTGGTCCTAGTTCCCATCTCATTTCATACAAGTGATGATGTCACCATCGTTAATGAGTCTGGTGCTGAGTTTTGCACGTGCATATATGATTTGACTTGTCAATGTTCTCCATGGTGACATGGATTGGGCAAGGGAGCACTCTGGCTTTTCAATGCTCATGACAGTGAGAGCCGGTGGTGTGTGTGTTGCGGTTTGGCTGCTGTGAGTAGCATGTCTCCTCCAATGCAGTCCAGTTTAGACCTTCTGTCTACAGTGTCTATGTCAGTGAGTGGTGTATTGTGTGAAGGATGGATATGTTGCAGCACGATGTAGGAGTGTAATGCAGCTCACAACAGCACCGAGTGTGAATGAGACCATGCTATGGTGTCGGCTATTTTGGTGTGTCCATTCACTGTCAGATGTCCCCTGTCAATGATGTATATGTGAGTTCCTGTGTGTTTTGTGCAATGTACTATATATGGATCTTCACACTTGTCCTCTGCAAGACACACCTCCACAGCCAGGCCAGGGGGTACCCCTGGACACTGCATCTACAGACAGTGAGTTTGAACATATGGTTGCAATGGCTGTGTGTGCAACCGTGTTTTGGTTGGCCAGTGCATATGTGTGATTTTCAGCCACATCATTTATCAGGCCCATATGTCAGACATCTTGCCCAGGTATTATCTTTGTGAGTGACTGGTACCACGTGTGCAATGTGTTTTGGCATAGAAGGTGTGTGTATGGCCAGCATCAGTGTTATTTGTTTTCAAGTCAGGACCTCCTTCTCCCCCAGGCCAGTTATCCCTTCATGAAGCGTTCCACCATTGCAGTGGGTGCAGGTTAACTTTCAGGATGTCAGTCAGTGCAGTCCTGGTGTTTGTTGGTGCCCAGTTCCCAGCAGGGCCTTGTGCTCCCCACAACAGAGCCCAGTGTCAGACATCTTGTCAGTTCATTTCCACTCCCTGTGAGGTGAGCATGGTTCAGAGTTAGCTTGCTGGGCCATGTGGGTGGGTGGGGAATGTCTGTGACTGCAACTCCCATCATGCTTTTGGCTACACCCCCCTTCCCACCATGCCCATACTTCCTTCATTTTGACTCTGCTTCCCTGTGAGGGAGTTTGACAGCAATGGCAAGATGGCTGACTGTGCAATCCTGATGTTTGTTGGTGCCCAGTTCCCAGCAAGGCCTTTTGCTCCCCACAACAGAACCCAGTGTCAGATAGTCTTGTCAGTCCATTTCCACTCTCTGTGAGGTGAGCATGGTTCAGTATGAGCTTGCTGGGCCATGTGGGTGGGTGGGGAATGTCTGTGACCGCAACTCCCATCATGCTTTTGGCTGCACCCCCCTTCTCAGCATGACCATACTTCCTTTATTTTGACTCTGATTCCCTGTGAGGGAGTGTGACAGCAATGGCAAGAAGGCTGACTGTGCAGTCTTGGTGTTTGTTGGTGCCCAGTTCCCAGCAGGGCCTTGTGCTCCCCACAACAGAGCCCAGTGTCAGACATCTTGTCAGTCCATTTCCACTCCCTGTGAGGTGAGCATGGTTCAGTGTGAGCTTGCTGGGCCATGTGGGTGGGTGGGGAATGTCTGTGACTGCAACTCCCATCATGCTTTTAGCTACACCCCCCTTCCCAGCATGCCCATACTTCCTTCATTTTGACTCTGATTCCCTGTGAGGGAGTGTGACAGCAATGGCAGGATGGCTGACTGTGCAGTCCTGGTGTTTGTTGGTTCCCAGTTCCCAGCAGGGCCTTGTGCTCCCCACAATAGAGCCCAGTGTCAGACATCTTGTCAGTCCATTTCCACTCCCTGTGAGGTGAGCATGGTGCAGTGTGAGCTTGCTTGGCCATGTGGGTGGGTGGGGAATGTCTGTGACTGCAACTCCCATCATGCTTTTGGCTACACCCTCCTTCCCAGCATGCCCATACTTCCTTCATTTTGACTCTGATTCCCTATGAGGGAGTGTGACAGCAATGGCAGGATGGCTGACTGCGCAGTCCTGGTGTTTGTTGGTTCCCAGTTCCCAGCAGAGCCTTGTGCTCCCCACAACAGAGCCCAGTGTCAGACATTGTGTCAGTCCGTTTCCACTCCCTGTGAGGTGAGCATGGTTCAGTGTGAGCTTGCTGGGCCATGTGGGTGGGTGGGGAATTTTTGTGACTGCAACTCCCATCATGCTTTTGGCTACACCCCCCTCCCCAGCATGCCCATACTTCCTTCATTTTGACTGTGATTCCCTGTGAGGGAGTGTGACAGCAATGGCAAGATGGCTGACTTTGAAGTCCTGGTGTTTGTTTGGCTAAAAGTCCAAAAAGAGCCCCTGTGCTTCACACGGCAGAACCCAGTGCGGTGTATCTTTGGGTGATATTTCACTACAGTGTGAGTCAATGCATTATACCCGGTGAGTTGTGTGTAGTTTGTGTTGAGGGGGTGTGTGTGTCTCCACATGCTGGTAAGTATGGTCAGAGCTGTCAGTCCTCATTCCAACCCGGCCAGACATCCCACCATGAAACGTGCTTCCATTGGAGGGCATGAAAGTTGGCTTTCAGGATGTCAGGCAGTGGTGTCCTGCTTCTGATTTGCGCACAACCCCTACCAGGGCCTTGTGCTCCCCACAGCAGGACCCAGTGTCAGCCATCTTGTCAGTCATTTCCCACTCCCTGTGATGTGGGCATGGTTCAGAGAGGTCTTGATGGGCCAATTGGGAGGGGGAGCATTATCTGTGACTACAAACCCCATCATGTTTTTGGATACACTCACTTCACCTGCATACCCACTATTCCTTCCTGTCAGTCAGTTTCACTGTGAGGTAGTGTGCTGGTGGTGGCAAACTGTCTGACAGTGTTTATTTAGCTTTGTGCCACTGCCTTGCTGTATTTGTTGGTAGGTTTGTACGTGTCATGACACAGTTACAAGTCACTATGAGATGGCAGGTATTGTGTTTGTATGACTAGCATACACATCTTGGGATGATTATCTATTGATTACTGTGGCTTTTCTAACGGTGCATGGTTTCATTGTCCCCTTGCCACACAATATTGAGTATATTGGTTGTGTACTCACCAGGCTCTGGTATGTCTGATAGACCATGGACGCTCTCTGGTGGTAGGATGTCCCGCACTCTCTCCTCCGAGGACCTGAATTCTACTGGTTTTGCAGGAGGGCCACCACCAGTGCGCTGACTCAAGGCGTGATCCTTCTCGATGAGTTTCTTGACCCTCCTGCGCACGTCATGCCACCTGTTCTGGATATCATCCTTTGTGCGCAACATTGGTGCTTGTGCGTTCCCCTTGTCCACGATGCTCGCCCACATCTTTGTTTTCTGTGACATTGGGGTCCTTTGGACCAATGTACCAAACAAATGTGGCTCTACTCTGATGATCTCATCTACCAGCACTTCTAACTCACTATCTGTGAACTTTGGATTCTTCTTTGGGGGCATGGTGATGGGTGGTGGTGGTGAGTGATGTGTGTATGAGGGTGCAAGTGATAATGGGTGAGTGTCAGTGTTGACTCGAAGATTCCTCGGGAGCGGATCGATGCCAAAAGGGGTCCACCTCTCGACAGCCCCAACCCTGGTGCTATTAAAGCACAGGTGAGTGGGATGGTCAAGCGGGGGAAGGAAAGGATGGGAACAGCAGGGAGGGAGATCTGAAAGGAAAAAACACTCAACACATTAGCTCTACCAGGACACTGCGGGGTTAACTCAAGTCTGTGGAGGGCATCGAACCTGTCGCACCTGTAAATCAATAAAGCTTGTGTTCTCCAGGTGTATTCATCCTGGACTTCACACAAGCAACACTAGTTCTGCGTGCTATTTTTTGGCTTCTAAGGATAAAAGGAAGGCATCATAAAAACACGCACCTTTTCTACAGTAATCATGCGACATAACACACTACCACATACACTTAACCATACACACCAGAATTGTAGTCGTGCTTCACTTCACAGGGGAAGAGCAGAATGCCGCCTCTTAAACCCCCTGTTAATACACAAATGAAAAGGAATTAAAATGCCTCTTTTAATTCCATGAAACGTAGTACATGTTCAAAATTGTATTCCACAAGACTTAGGGTCCTAAACACCTAATCGTTCTAGGCTTGAGTTGTATCTTAGACAGGAGTACTTAGGAAGGCATAGTTCAACATTCACAAGTATGATGCGTATAACTTATTTTCAGAACAAGCGTGGACTCAGCGTCCACCACAACGATAGTTTCCAGAACAAGCGTGGACTCAGCACCCACCACAGCGGTAGTCTCCAGAACAAGCGTGGACTCAGCGTCCACCACAATGATAGCTGAATTGCATGGCAGGGTTCGTAATGGTGCAACTTGACTTTTGTCAGAACAAGCGTGGACTCAGCGTCCACCACAATGATAGCTGAATTGCAAGGCAAGGTTCATAGTGGTGCAAGTGCACCCTTACCCTACACGGGTTGAAGGCTTGACTCAAATTCGTCGGAGCCTCGAAATCCTCGGCTGCGTCTCAGAATAACCAGCAGCAAGTGGAACGCTGAGTGGTGATTTAACCCGAAGCGATTTCCGGGTTAACCACGTGAGCGGCGTCAGTAGCGGAGGCGCCGGGAACCATGGGAGATGTAGTTTTGGTTCTGTGGCGCCCGTCCACTTCCGTGCTTTCTGCCTCCGTAGTTGCTTTGTTGTGCCCCCACCACCCGAGCGACCATTCCCACAGGGCTTGCGCCTTCAGCGTTTCTCGAATGCCCTCACCGCCGAGAGGTATGTTCTTGGGGCTCTTCGGTTCGTGCCGGGGGAGGAGCGTGACAGCACATCCTCCTTTCGGGGTCCCTTTCTGTGGACCGGGTTTACCCGGGTGGGTTTTATGGTATAGTGACACCAGACGAGGGGCATGTACATTGATTGCCGGTTCCCATGAGTTTTCTTCAGGTCCATAATTCTTCCAAGCCAAAAGATACCATAAGGACTTGTTTCTCATTTTGGAATCAAGTATTTTTCTTACCTCGTACTCGGGTTCTCCGTCAAGTAAGATAGGAGATGGTAGTTGTCTTGTTGGTTCAGCAGAAGGTTTCAGAAGGGAGACATGAAAGACCGGGTGAACCTTCATATGTGAGGGCAAGGCAAGTTTGAATGCTACGGGGTTTATCTTTTTCAAAATGCGATACGGCCCAATGTATCGCGGATTAAAAATGCTGTACTTGCGAAATCGTAGATTTTTTGTAGATAACCACACGAAATCTCCCCGCCTATAGGTTGGGCCTTTTCTACGCCTTTTGTCAGCTTACTTCTTGTATTGTTCCTTGGTCTTCTGTAGGTTCTTTCTGGCGGTTTTCAGGTTCTCTTGTATTACCGTGACTCTTTCTTGTACATCAGGTATTTTCTCATCATACTGAGGTTTTACCATGGGGAGAAAACGAGGATGGAATCCATAGGTACAATAAAAAGGTGGGTGTTTAGCCAAAATATCGAGTTTTAAATTTCGACCTACAATAATATCGTGTTTTTAATATCGTAGGTACAGAATATCGAAGTCAAGAATATTGACGGACAGAATATCGATCCCAAGGTAAGTAATATCGAAGTTAATAATATCGAAGTAATTAATATCGATGTAAGTAATATCGTAAGCAAAAATTTCGATGTCAATAATATCGATATTTATTTAGTGTAATGTAATTTAATATGTATTTTATTTGTATGTTAAAGATTATTGTAATGAATTTTGATACATTTAAAAATAAATGTTTAGAGATTAATAATTATTTTAAATTTAATTTAGCGTTTTAGTATCAGAGCGGGTTGTGGGTTTATAGGGGAATAGGGTGGGAAGTAATTTAATTATAATTAATGAATTAATATGTATTGTTTAATTGGTATTTATGATTAATTAATTGGTAATTAATTAATAATTGTTAATTAATTGATTAATTAATTGTTAATTAACTATTAATTGTAAAATTATTTTATTAATTGGTTAATTATATACATTATAATTAGTTTATTATTAATATTTATTTATTGTTATTGTTAATTAATTAATTGTTAATTAGTAATTAATTGGTGATTTAATTTTATTAAGTGATTAATTGATAATTAAATTAATTATGTGAATTTTTATGTGTAGTGGGTTGTGGGTTTATAGGGGAATAGGGTGGGAAGTAATTTAATTATAATTAATGAATTAATATGTATTGTTTAATTGGTATTTATGATTAATTAATTGGTAATTAATTAATAATTGGTAATTAATTTTATTAATTGATTAATTAATTGTTAATTAATTGTAAAATTATTTTATTATTTGGTTAATTATATACATTTTAATTAGTTTATTAATAATATTTATTTATTGTTATAGTTAATTAATTAATTGTTAATTATTAATTAATTGGTGATTTAATTTTATTAAGTGATTAATTGATAATTAAATTAATTATGTGAATTTTTATGTGTAGTGGGTTGTGGGTTTATAGGGGAATAGGGTGGGATGTAATTAAAAAAAATTAATATCGATATTGTTTATTTATTTGTAATTATTATTAATTAATTGTTATTAGTTAAATATAGTAAATAAAAAAAATTATTATTGTATTTTATTTGTTGTTATTGCTAATTAATGTATTGTTAATTAATAATTAAGAGGTGAATATTTGTAATTTCGTAGTTAATATGTATTAATTAGTCAATTAATAACTATATTAATTATAAAGAATGTATTATTAATTGTAAATAAGAGATAAATTGATATTTAAATCTATTGTGTATTTTGTATGTGTAGTGTGTTGTGTGTTAAAGGGGGAATAGTGTGGGATGTAATTGAATTTTTTTTATTTTAATATTTATTTTACATAATTGGTATTTAATAATATATATTTTTTTTAAACATTGTTAACATGCAATTTTTTTATAAGAAATTATTGAATTGGTTATAATGTTCATAGAATCACTATGCTATCTAGTGCTTTCCCAACTGTTTTACTATCTGGAGTGGGAATAGTAATTTTTACCCCTACGCTATCCAGCGCTTTCCCTACTGTTGCACTCTCTGGAGTTGGAATAGTAATTTTTACCCCTACGCTATCCAGCGCTTTCCCTACTGTTGCACTCTTTGGAGTTGGAATAGTAATTTTTACCCCTACGGTATCCAACCTTTTCTCTACTGTTGCACTGTTTGGAGTGGTAAGAGTAATTTTTACCCTTACGCTATCCAACACTTTCCCTACTATTGCATTCTCTGGAGTGGGAATAGTAAATTTTACCCTTACGCTATCCAACACTTTCCCTACTATTGCACTCTCTGGAGTTGGAATAGTAATTTTTACCCCTACGCTATCCAACGTTTTCCCTACTGTTGCACTCTTTGGAGTTGGAATAGTTATTTTTTCCCCTACGCTATCCAATGTTTTCCCTACTGTTGCACTGTCTGGAGTGGGAATAGTAATTTTTACCCTTACGCTATCCAACACTTTCCCTACTATTGCACTCTCTGGAGTAGGAATAGTAAATTTCACCATTACGCTATCCAACACTTTCCCTACTATTGCACTCTCTGGAGTTGGAATAGTAATTTTTACCCCTACGCTATCCAACCTTTTCTCTACTGTTGCACTGTCTGGATTGGGAATAGTAATTTTTACCCTTACGCTATCCAACACTTTCCCTACTATTGCACTCTCTGGAGTGGGAATAGTAAATTTTACCCTTACGCTATCCAACACTTTCCCTACTATTTCACTCTCTGGAGTTGGAATAGTAATTTTTACCCCTACGCTATCCAACGTTTTCCCTACTGTTGCACTCTTTGGAGTTGGAATAGTTATTTGTACCCCTACGCTATCCAACGCTTTCCCTACTGTTGCACTGTCTGGAGTGGGAATAGTAATTTTTACCCTTACGCTATCCAACACTTTCCCTACTGTTGCACTCACTGGAGTGGGAATAGTAAATTTTACCCTTACGCTATCCAACACTTTCCCTACTATTGCACTCTCTGGAGTTGGAATAGTAATTTTTACCCCTACGCTATCCAACGCTTTCCCTACTGTTGCACTCTTTGGAGTTGGAATAGTAATTTTTACCCCTACGCTATCCAACATTGTCCTTACTGTTGTTTTTGTTGAAGTTGGACTAGTAGTTTTATTGTGTCTGATATTTAATATGTTTTGTAATATTTTAGCTATTGTAATATATAATTAATAATAAAAATAATTCAAATTAAAAATATTGATTATTATTTGCTATATGTAAATATTTAATATTTATTAATGTTATTGTTTTATGTGTATAGATGTATTGGTAATTTAAATAAATATTTAATAATTTATATGTTACAGAAATTATTATTAAAAGTAATTATTAAGTAAGTGTATATATTATATATTATATATATATGTTTAATTAAAGTTTTATTTAATTATATATATTTATTATAAATTTTACATATTATAAAATATATTTAATTATGTTTCTTTGATTTATAAGTATTATTTGGTTTATTTTACATATATTTTTTTAAGTAAAAAAAATGATATTTTTGAATAACGATATTTTTGACATCGCTATTAAATTATCGATATTTTTGTTCTTACCATGTTGTAGATAGGATGTCGATATTCTTGACCACAATATTTTTGTTGCGATGTTTTTGTAGGTCGAATTTTTGTCTTTCGAAATTATGTCAACCAAAAAGGTGTCATCTTACAGGAGCTATGCTGGGCGTCGTTGTACGCAACCTCTGCCAACCAGAGTAGATCCACCCATTCATCCGTTGCTTGATCTACGTAACAGCGTAGGTATTTCTTTAGTGTTTGGTTAAGACGTTCTGTCTGACCGTCTATTTGAGGGTGGAAGGCTGTGGACGTATTGTTCGATATACGCAGCGTTGCGCACCAGGTTTTCCAAAACTTGCTGGTGAATTGAAGGCCCCTGTCTGTAATAATGACCTTGGGTAGTCCGTGAAAACGAACGATGTGCGTGAGTAGTAATGTAGCCAACTGAGACGATGTTGGGAGACCGGCACAAGCAATGAAATGGCCCAACTTTTTGAGACTATCCACTACAACTAAGATAGCTGTATATCCCTTGTCCTTGGGTAAACTCACTATAAAGTCCATCAACACATTTTCCCATGGTATTTCGGGAGTGGGTAAAGGTTGCAGTAATCCTGCCGGTTTCCTATGGTCTACTTTGGCCTGACAGCACACCGCACACTGTTGGATTCTTTTGGTGATGTCTTGCCTGATATTGGGCCACCAAAAGTGACGTAGAATTTTCTCTAGGGTTTTGTCTGTTCCTGTGTGTCCAGCGCTTGGATCTTCATGGCACCACCTGAAGACAGTTTGACGTAACCCAGTGGTCGGGAGTAACAACTGATGACGTCGTACGGGAAGATCGTCTTTCAAGCGCCATTCGGTGTTCTCCTTCATCCAGTTCTTCCACGATGAGCTTTTTATGGCCTGTTTTACTTGGTTCAAAAAGTCATCCGTTTGGAGTACACAAACGATTTTTTCAGGGGGTATGATAGCGCGTACTTCGGGCTTGTGCATAGCAAGGGGATTGTCACGGCGAGACAGAGCGTCTGCCTTCCTGTTTTCTGTCCCTGGTCTATATGTGACAATGAAGTCGAACTCCGAAAAGAATAGCATCCACCGCAGTTGGCGCGGTGAAAGCAAGCGAGCTGACTTCATAAACTGCAGGTTTCTATGGTCTGTATATACCGTTACAGTATGTCTTGCCCCATGAGATAATGCCTCCACTCCTTGAAGGCGTCCTTGATGGCTAGGAGTTCTTTTTCCGCTATCGTATAGTGGGTTTCTGCCGTGTTTAATTTGCGGGACATATAGGCCACTGGGTGTAGTTGCCCTGTATCTTTGTTTCTTTGCGATAAAATGGCTCCTATCTCCACATCCGATGCATCCGCTTCAACAATTTAAGGCTCGTTACTGTCAGGGTGATCCAGAATAGGTGCGGTGGTGAAGGCAGTCTTCAACACATCGATTGCCTTCTGGGCGTCTTCTGTCCATGTATAGGGAACATTTTTCTTCAATAGTTTGGTCAATGGAGCTGTTACTTGTGAAAATTGTTGAATAAAGCGCCTATAAAAATTGGGAAATTCCAAGAAGCATTGCAATTCTTTTACAGTAGTTGGAGGTGACCAATCTAACACTGCCTGTATTTTGCGTGCTGCCATTTCCTGACCGTTAGCTGATAGTAGTATTCCCAAGAACTCCACCTTTCTTACATGAAACTCGCATTTGCTTATCTTACAGTATAGGTGATGACTCCGAAGGGTAAGCAAAACTGCACGAACATGAGCTATGTGATCTTCTTCTCTTTCTGAATAGATCAGGATGTCATCGATGTAAATGATGACCGTGATGTCAAGGAATTCCCGAAGTACATCTGTTAGAAAAAACTGAAAGGCGGCTGGGGTGTTGCACAGTCCATATGGCATTACGCAGTACTCAAATAGGCCATATCTAGTACGGAAAGCAGTCTTCCATTCATCGCCTTTGCGCATTCGTACCAAATGGTAGGCCCCTTTCAGATCCAAGCGAGTATATATCACTGCTTGACGTACTTGATCCAGTAATACGGGAATGAGTGGCAAAGGGTAACGATTTTTAATGGTGATGCTGTTTAGCGCTCTGAAATCCACGCAGGCTCTAAGTTCACGATTGGCCTTGGGTATAAAGAAGAGTGGCGAAGCTGCAGGTGATTTGGACGGTCTTATGAATCCGTTGTCCAAGTAAGTGTCCAGGTATTGACGTAGATGCTTGTTTTCCGGCTCGGTGAGGACGTACACCCTTCCACAGGGTACGACCGCTCCTGGGATCAGGTCTATTTGACAGTCATAACTGCGATGCGGTGGTAAAATATTAGCTTGGTCCTCGTCAAACACATCCCTGAGATCGTGGTGGGGCTCAGGTAAAAGCACTTCCTTTTCTTCAGCTGTGGCTATGACATGTGTCGGGGAGGATTCCTTCGCAAGGTTATGGCCTTTCAGACCGCAATGTTCCTTACAATAATGGGAGGTAAAGTTAATCACTTCTTTCTCCCAATCGATTGCCGGATTATGTTTTCTAAGCCATGGGAGACCTAAGATAACCCCATACTGGGGTGCATGAATCACATTGAAGCTGAGACTTTCCCAGTGTTGTTCTTCCCAAGAAATGACAAGGTTTTCGGTACAGTACCGAATAGGGCCAGAAATCAATTGCCGCCCATCCACAGTCATCACGATCTCTGGTTCAGTTTTAGGTATTAATATATCTGTAGCGTGGTAGCTAATCCCTTATCCATAAAAAGGCCTGTTGCTCCGGAATCTACCATGGCCTTAAAGGAACTCTTTCTTCCTTCAAGATGTATTTGTAGCATTATATGAAAGTGGGATGTAGGGCCTTCAACGACGTTTTGGACCGAAGGGATTGTATTCATGCCCAAGAACCTCCCTTCTTGTCTTCTTGGGCCCTGGGGTTTTCCGCCTTCAGGGTGTCTCCACTTCTGCGAGATAATACCTCCTTATCCCGTCCCTTTGGCTTGGCTAGGCACTCCTTCACGTAATGCCCCTTCTTACCGCAGTATAAACATAATCCATTCCGGCGTCTTTGTTCCTTTTCTTCTGTGGTAAGAGATGCCCGCACTGTACCTATTTCCATAGGCTCGGGAGCTGTGTTATAGCCTCCTGGAACTGGTCTAATCCGGTCTATTCTGACAGGTAACTTATCTCCTCGTCGTTTATCCACACGACGTTCGGCCAATCGGTGGTCCAGTCTCTGGGTTAGACTAATAAGAGCCTTACAAGAAGTGGGCTGAGGGTCGATAGTCGCCAAAACGTCCTTAAGTTCATCCTTAAGGCCCTGATAAAACAATGCACTTTGTTTACTCTCAGGCCAATCGGTCTCAGTGACCAAACGTTGAAAGGTGTTTACGTATGCTACTAGGTCCCTATTCCCTTGTCTTAATTCCAGTAATTCCCGGTCTGCTGTAAAGGTGGCTGCTCTACGATCAAACACGCGCTCAAATTCCTCACGGAACGCATCCCAGTCATACAGTAGCGGGTCGTCGCGTCTCACTAGTGGAACAGCCCACTGGGCGGCGTCGCCATTCAAGTAAGATATGGTAAAGGCTACTCGTGACTGGTTAGAAGGAAACGCCTTTGGTTTACATGAAAAGTGTAGGAGTATTTGAGTAATGAACACCTGTACTTTATGCGCTTCCCCTGAAAACCTTTCGGGTGCGGCTAGAGGAATAGGCGTGGGTAATTCTACGCTAAATGGTGTAGCAGAGGATGAAAAGCTCCCTGAGGGGAACCGTCCTGTACCCACATCAAAAGGATTGCGCTGCATTCCTTCGATTCTCAGTTTCAAGGCTGCTGTCTCTTCTCGAGAGGTGGCTAACTCTTGCTGCACTAGGGATAAGGCACCTAAGACGTCCTCTAACGTGGCCATTTTTTGCATCGACCCGCCCAGGAGGAAGTCAATTAGTGGGCTGGTTATTCTGTTGACTCGAAGATTCCTCGGGAGCGGATCGATGCCAAAAGGGGTCCACCTCTCGACAGCCCCAACCCTGGTGCTATTAAAGCACAGGTGAGTGGGATGGTCAAGCGGGGGAAGGAAAGGATGGGAACAGCAGGGAGGGAGATCTGAAAGGAAAAAACACTCAACACATTAGCTCTACCAGGACACTGCGGGGTTAACTCAAGTCTGTGGAGGGTATCGAACCTGTCGCACCTGTAAATCAATAAAGCTCATGTTCTCCAGGTGTATTCATCCTGGACTTCACACAAGCAACACTAGTTCTGCGCGCTATTTTTTGGCTTCTAAGGATAAAGGGAAGGCATCATAAAAACACGCACCTTTTCCACAGTAATCATGTGACATAACACACTACCACATACACTTAACCATACACACCAGAATTGTAGTCGTGCTTCACTTCACAGGGGAAGAGCAGAATGCCGCCTCCTAAACCCCCTGTTAATACACAAATGAAAAGGAATTAAAATGCCTCTTTTAATTCCATGATACGTAGTACATGTTCAAAATTGTATTCCACAAGACTTGGGTGCCAATTCCGATCCGGTAAAAACCGGGTACGAACCGTCGGACGGAGCCTTTTCTCCGTCCGACTCGTACCCGGTGCGAAATCCATCCGAAAATGCAAGTACGATTCATACGGAAACACCATTTCCGTACGATTCGAACAAAACACCGACCGAACAGAAACTAAACACAATTCCGATCCTGAAAGGAGCCGACGTGACGTCGGTACGCATCCAGCCTACGTTTCACGAACCAGGAAGTACGATTCGAACCGACGTCATCCCGCACGGAAAATATTTACCGGCTGCCAAAAACTGCCGGGAAATCAGGACGACACACGCAAGGAGCAGCTGGACGCGACGAACAGACATGGACCCGAACCTACGTGCCATCCCTGCCCTCCTAGCAGTCCACCTGGCGTACAGGAACCGACGCAGACGCCGCAGAAGGTCAGCACAACAACCAGGGGCAAAGGGGGGGGCAGGGGCAGGACACACAACACCAACACATGGTACCAAATCACACATGGCCTGGACATACCTGACCATCAGGGCCTGGTCACTTCCAGGGGGTGGGGGCAAGGCCAGCAACGCAAGCGTCCGCCACAACGGAAGTGGATGGTCACGCGAACCGGTACGTACCCTACCCAGGCCGCAAGAGCGTGGGTACGGAACGTACCACGCGTCCCCCTACGTCACTCCAACAATAGCGGTACGGCCCGTACCCACGTCAGAAAGGCCTTGGTACAGCTCGTACCAGCATTGCTGGGGTCATGTAGGGGTACGCGTGGTACGACCCGTAGCCACGCCCCCAAGGCCTGTGTACGGTGCGGACCCCACGGCCCGCAACAATGGTGGGACGCACCGTACCCACACACCAAAGGCATGGGTACGGCCCGTACCCAGGCACGCAGAGCGTGGGCAGGGGTATGTACGGACCGTACCCCCACCCGTGGAAGTACGGCCCGTACCCCCACCCGTGCATGTACGCCCCGAACCCCCACTCGTGTATGTACGCCCCGAACCCCCACCCGTGTATGTACGCCCCGAACCGCCACCCGTGTATGTACGCACCCAAGCGCCACCCGTGTATGTACGCCCCGAACCCCCACCCCACCCTGGTATGTACGCCCCGAACCCCCACCCGTGTATGTACGCACCCAAGCGCCACCCGTGCATGTACGCCCCGAACCCCCACCCCACCCTGGTATGTACGCCCCGAACCCCCAGCCGTGTATGTACGCACCAAACCCCCACCCGTGTATGTACGCACCAAACCACCACACCAGCCGTGTATGTACGCACCAAACCCCCACCCCAGCCGTGTATGTACGCACCGAACCACCACCCGTGTATGTACGCACCGAACCACCACCCGTGTATGTACGCCCCCGAACCCCCACCCCAGCAGAGTATGTACGCCCCGAACCCCCACCCGTGTATGTACGGACCGAACCCCCACCCCAGCCGTGTATGTACGCACCAAACCACCACCCGTGTATGTACGCCCCCTAACCCCCCCCAGCCGTGTATGTACGCACCGAACCACCAGCCGTGTATGTACGCACCAAACCCCCACCCGTGTATGTACGCACCTAACACACACCCCAGCAGAGTATGTACGCCCCGAACCCCCACCCGTGTATGTACGGACCGAACCCCCACCCCAGCAGAGTATGTACGCCCCGAACCCCCACCCGTGTATGTACGGACCGAACCCCCACCCCAGCCGTGTATGTACGCACCAAACCACCACCCGTGTATGTACGCCCCCGAACCCCCCCCCAGCCGTGTATGTACGCACCGAACCACCAGCCGTGTATGTACGCACCAAACCCCCACCCCAGCCGTGTATGTACGCACCGAACCACCAGCCGTGTATGTACGCACCAAACCCCCACCCCAGCCGTGTATGTACGCACCGAACCACCACCCGTGTATGTACGGACCGAACCCCCACCCCAGCAGAGTATGTACGCCCCGAACCCCCACCCGTGTATGTACGGACCGAAACCCCACCCCACTCGTGTATGTACGCCCCGAACCCCCACCCGTGTATGTACGCCCCGAACCGCCACCCGTGTATGTACGCACCCAAGCGCCACCCGTGTATGTACGCCCCGAACCCCCACCCCACCCTGGTATGTACGCCCCGAACCCCCACCCGTGTATGTACGCACCCAAGCGCCACCCGTGCATGTACGCCCCGAACCCCCACCCCACCCTGGTATGTACGCCCCGAACCCCCAGCCGTGTATGTACGCACCAAACCCCCACCCGTGTATGTACGCACCAAACCACCACACCAGCCGTGTATGTACGCACCAAACCCCCACCCCAGCCGTGTATGTACGCACCGAACCACCAGCCGTGTATGTACGCACCAAACCCCCACCCGTGTATGTACGCACCTAACACACACCCCAGCAGAGTATGTACGCCCCGAACCCCCACCCGTGTATGTACGGACCGAACCCCCACCCCAGCAGAGTATGTACGCCCCGAACCCCCACCCGTGTATGTACGGACCGAACCCCCACCCCAGCCGTGTATGTACGCACCAAACCACCACCCGTGTATGTACGCCCCCGAACCCCCCCCCAGCCGTGTATGTACGCACCGAACCACCAGCCGTGTATGTACGCACCAAACCCCCACCCCAGCCGTGTATGTACGCACCGAACCACCAGCCGTGTATGTACGCACCAAACCCCCACCCCAGCCGTGTATGTACGCACCGAACCACCACCCGTGTATGTACGCCCCGAACCCCCACCCGTGTATGTACGGACCGAACCCCCACCCGTGTATGTACGCACCAAACCCCCACCCGTGCATGTACGCACCGAACCTGCTATAAGAATGGGGTGTGCAAAACACCCCCAGCAGTGCCCAGACACAGGAGGGGTGGGTGCAGGGTCCTCCCAGCAGTGCCCAGACACAGGAGGGGTGGGTGCAGGGTCCTCCCAGCAGTGCCCAGACACAGGAGGGGTGTGTGCCTATCACTCCCAGCAGTGCCCAGACACAGGAGGGGTGTGTACCTATCACTCCCAGCAGTGCCCAGACATCGGACAATATACCCCATCAACAAGTTCAGTGACCTACAAGGGTGATACCCCAGATGCAGGCGGAGCCATCGCTGAGCCAGCATGGCTATATTGAAAGGCAACCCTCACACATCCAGGAAATGTAGACACAGCACAGCACAGCATTTGGGAGACACCCTGCAGGAAAAATGGCCTGGGCCACAGAGGACGGAACACACCTTGGGACAATGTCACCATACAGTGAGAGCAAACATGACCAAATACCATTTGCAGAGACCTTTGTGATGGCACGCAGATGGCAGGGTACACCCCATGAGCAGCACACTCCAACATTTCACAGACCCCTAACACATTATCACCACCCCAACGCAGGGAGCACCAGCACCAACAGCAAGTCCAGGAAAGCATCAGTGTGCAAAACAAAAAGAAAAGGCTTTATTCAGCAGGAAAATATATCAGAGAAAATGTCCACTATGTACAAGGGCCATGGGCCAGCCCAGCAGCAATGTCCGGGGGGGGGGTACACATCGGGACGTGTGTCCCCTAGCTTGCCTGCACAGTTCACAAGTCCATTTCATCCACAGAAGAGGGGGCATCAGGGGGGAGGGTGGAAACAGGCACCGCAGGGACAGGAGGGGAAAGGGTAGGTGTTGTGGGTGCAGGGAGGGATGAATCTGCCACAGGGGGGGTGCCAGCGCCAAAGGTGGAGGACAGAATGGCGCTGCACACGTCGGCAAGTTCCCCCAGCGACTCCCCCGTACCCAATCCAACCACAGGCCCCAAGGAGGGGGGGGGGGCAAAGGGATGGGTCGCAGCGCCACTGGGGGAGGGTGTGGACAGGGTGGGGGACTCAACTCCCCTGGCCGGGTCCCGCCTCCACCGCTTGCGGGGTGGTGTCATCCTGGGGCTGGGGGGCACACTCGCAGTGGATGATGCTGTCACTGACTGTTGGCCAGGAGAGCTAAGGGGAGTGGATTTGGAGGGAGTGGGTTGTGTGGAATGCGGACTCCCACTGTGGCTGCGTGTTCTACGTTTCCCCCCCGACCCAGTGGGTGTGCCTTCCTCACCCTGTGTGTGCGTGACAGGAGGTGTGCGCTTCGACTTCCCTGGTGGTGTGGTGCCTGTGTCTGTTGGGGTGCGTGCACGCTGACGTCTGGATGTGCGTGGGACAGGCACGGGAGTGGGAATTGTGGATGGGGCAGGGGTAGGGGGTGTTACGCAGCGCTGCAGGAGATCCAGTGCTGCAGTCAGTGTGGAGTCTATGGACCTCAGCAACTGCCGTTGGTCAGACTGCGCAGCCGACATGCCCTCCATGTATGCCTCCATCTGGGTCAGCACCTGGGTGTGGGCATGGAGGACATTTAGCATCGCAGTCTGACCAACCTGCAACTGCCTCAGGATGTCCACAGACTCCGCACTCACCGCAGCAGTGGTGACAGGGGCAGGGGGTGCGGTGCCTGGCAGGAAGGAGACATGTGGGGACCGAGCACGGAGGGAAGGGCCACGAGCATGTGGGAGGCCGGTGATGGAACCTGAGGTGGCGGGGGGATGTGGAGGGCTGCCATCAGCTGGGGGGGCAGACTCCGCCACCTCTGGGAGCTCAGCCTCGGACCCGTCTGCGTCATAGTCTGTGTTGGCAGTCAACAGGTCCTCCGCCTCACTCCCTTCGGCCTCCGTGCCACTCCATGTGCCAGACAGGACAGCACTGCTGGTACTGGTGCTCAATCTCTCCTCCCGGTCCGTGCTAGTGTCTCCTTCCGTGTCCCCCGGCGATGCTGTGGGCAAGGTGAAGAGACAGGAGAAAATCAGACACCTGTACACTTATGTCACATGAGTCAAATATACATAGGTCACATTGCATAGCCTGAAAAGCAACAGGAGTAACACCTACAAAACAATGTACACATGTAGGCCATGGAACACACAGTTTTTCTACCCACCATGCCACTGAGACACAATGGAGATCATGACACAACAGCAAATCACTGCACCTGAAATTTTAGAGAGGAGTCAGCCTCTGGGGACAAATGTGCACAGCACCTGCACCACACTGCGTCGTCAAAAAGGGATGAGCATGAATCATATCCATTTACTCTTGCCGCATGCTGCAAAGGCAATACATGAAACCAGGCCACACATGACAGGGTCACTGCACCTTGAGCGTATGTCCAGTCAAACATCACACACAGGCTAAACCCAGCAAGGAGGATGAAGCTTCTGACATGTAGGCCTTGTACGCACAAACCACCCACACCTGAGACAATCTCATTGAGACGGAGAAAGTATGTACACCTCTTACTCTGGGATGGAAACACATGGCCTCCACTAATTCATGACTGTAAACACACAGCCCCTGGTGGCCATGTCCACACATCATTGACAGGCAAACATCATCAGATTGTCTCAACAACACACACAGGTAATGCCCACTGTGAGTATGCACAAGCAAAATGGGTCCCCCTGTACAGTGGACACATGTAGCAACCTGTAGGTCCTAACAGTTGAGCCCAGGGTACAATGCCACCCTACGCAACCCATGGCAAAGACACAGTGAATGGCCATATTGTTGGATGACGCACATGATACCTAGGAAGAGGTGCCCCAGGGCACAGTAGTGCCCACACTCCTCCATGGTCCAGGATGGACATGACTGCAAATTAAGCAACCGTCCCTGCACTTAGCAGGCCTCCCACTCAGGCACATCATGTCAGAGGGCACACAATTGGACATGCATGCTGGAAGGCTGTACATTTTGGAGACACACCCCTATGTCGTGATTCACAATCAGTGCCAAGTGACATGGACACCACAATGACTGAAATTGGCCATGGCACACGCAAGGTCCCCATACCTGTGGCACATCACCCCCACACATGATGCTGATAGCATAGGGCACCTGCATGAACTGCCTGCATAAATAACCTTGTGCAAGAGTGGCGACAGACCAGGGAACACATTGCAAGGAGGGGAAGGGAGGGAGTGAGAACAGCACTGTGCTACTTTGTGGAGAAGTTGACGCACTGCACAATCAAACCCTGGCAGTGTATCCATGCAACTGCACACTTACATTGGCTGGGGACACACAACTGACACACATGTACCTACCCCCTTCCTGCTGCTGCCTCTCCTGTAGGCGCCTGTCCATATCGGGGAAGACCACCGCCAGCACACGCTTCTGGATGTGGGTCAGACGACGGCGGCCACGGTTCTTACGGCTCTCAGGTGAGTCCCCCAGCAGGAGCCGTGCAATCCTCCTCGTCCAGCACCGGATGTCCTGCCAGCGTTTCCTCACCTGAGACAGGCTCCGCCTCCGACCCTCTGTACCCCTCACGGCACTGACGGCTTCCCTCCAGATCTCCCCCTTGGCAATGGCGCCTACCTGTGAGGATGCAAAAGAGAGAATACATTAATCCACATGAGCAAAGACACAGAGACACACATATAGAACAATCCTCATTATGAACAGGCCATGGTATGCATGCAACTAATTGCACCTTTGTCATAGGGACATTATCCACTGTGGAAGGCCAAATGCACTACGTGCCAGTGGAAGCACACGGGTGGCATGAGGGGTACCACACACTCACTGACCAGGGATCACACTGTGCCTCACAGGCTACACCAGGATTATGTACAGCACCTCACAGCAGTCACCTGCCCCAGCACACTGATGCTACCTCAGCAGAGTACACAGACACACACAGGTACAGGACAATCACATGGCATTGCCAACTGCGGGTACACACCTCACTCTGCCCATGTGCCAGTAGACGTGGGTGTCACAGGTGTGGGGCTGGCTCAGCACGGCATGCACACAGCACTGCTCCCTGCTCACATCCGATGGCCAGGCCATATCCATCCCTCATGCTGCTTGTGTGCAACACTCCCCATATGCACTCACCCACATGACAGGGGACTAACACACACACCAATGTGCAGGGGACGAACACGGCCTTTGGACACTCACAGCACAGGTACACTGAACAAACACACATCCATGGGTACTGACACCTGTCACACTGGGGGGAACACAGGATCACATCAGGACTGTGGAAACAACATCCCCAGGAGGAGTATGCAGGCAGAATGTGGCATGCACCTTGCATTCATTGTCACAGTAGGCACTATGCAAGTGAGGAGTGCACACAGGAAACACAGCATGCTCTGCATGGGTGACATGAGGCCTTCCACACCCTGGGACCCACTCCAAACAACAGTGCATGTCTGTCACACATGGACACAATGCCAGAAGTCACTGTCACACAAAAGGGGCACAGTCTAAGCTAGTGGAGTCTGCACTCACCTGAACCCCTGGTCGACCATACAGGCTCTGGAACTGTGGGAGGATCACATCTATCAGGGCAAGGTTCTCCTCCTGGGTGAATGGCTGTGACCTCTCCACAGTCCTGGACATGGTGCCAGAGGAATCACTATCAGCAGCAGTGGTCAGGGATGAATGGATGTGCAGGCAAGTGCTCTCTCATGGGACCTGGCTGCCTTATATATGCCTGGCTGGCCTGTTCATGTATAGGAGTACAGATTGATTGGTCAGTCACATTAGCATCCTACGTTTCATCCAATCCCTTCAAACCTACCCCAGTGTGTGGCTTTGCATGGTTTCAGTTTTGATAATGATGTCAAGTCAACATCCACATTGCAACAATGTAGATTCTTTCAAACTGACTTCTGCTGTGCACCTGGTGCTCAAATTCAAAAATTTAACTCAGTCTCCATGGCAACCATCAGGCATTTAGGCCCTTATACTTGTCCCTCATGTGTCCCCTATGTGTTTTCATACATTTACACACAGGTACGGTGCGTTCCACGCCCTAGGGCACCCCACAAGCAGTGATACCGACCGTACATGCGCTTGTACGGTCCGGATCACAATATGGGCGCTGGCGTATGCGTACGCCACAGTAGTACGGACTGTACACGCGCTTGTACGGTCCGGATCACAATATGGGCGCTGGCGTATGCGTACGCCACAGTAGTACGGACTGTACACGCGCTTGTACGGTCCGGATCACAATATGGGCGCTGGCGTATGCGTACGCCACAGTAGTACGGACTGTACACGCGCTTGTACGGTCCGGATCACAATATGGGCGCTGGCGTATGCGTACGCCACAGTAGTACGGACCGTACAAGCGCGTGTACAGTCCGTACTACTGTGGCGTACGCATACGCCAGCGCCCATATTGTGATCCGGACCGTACAAGCGCGTGTACAGTCCGTACTACTGTGGCGTACGCATACGCCAGCGCCCATATTGTGATCCGGACCGTACAAGCGCGTGTACAGTCCGTACTACTGTGGCGTACGCATACGCCAGCGCCCATATTGTGATCCGGACCGTACAAGCGCGTGTACAGTCCGTACTACTGTGGCGTACGCATACGCCAGCGCACATATTGTGATCCGGACCGTACAAGCGCGTGTACAGTCCGTACTACTGTGGCGTACGCATACGCCAGCGGCAATATTGGCCCAGGGACCCTATACACGCGCTCCGAGCGTATGTACGGTGCGTATAACAACTGTCAGTGGTGACAGGCGGCACACAGACAGGAATGGAGCGGACAGGTATTGCCAAGGGTGGACACCAATGCATTGTCTGTGCAATACCACCTGTGTGTGACACAGGTGTGTCAGGATGTGATGTGGCACTTTACCCCTGAGGTGTGGGCAAAGCACATGTACGATGAGCTGTGTACACATGTCGTGTGTGATGGTGCGCATTGTACCACACATCCCCTGCACTCCTTTGACATGTGTGCATGTCGTACACACTAGTGGAGCCATGAGTCACTTGCATGTCCCAGTCACGGACACCCGCACCTGTCCCCTGATGCCAGGTACACGGAATATTACATATGACACGTGTATGGCTGCGTTGCATGCTGCAACCATGTCATGTGTGTGGCATGTCTTTCCATGATTTTGCTGTAGGTGTGTGATTCAATGTGTCAGCAGTTGCTGCTGCCAACATGTGTCTGTGTGTCGATGGGCATGGCACACTGTTCCGCACACCAGCCCACATATGTGATTTGCCATGAGGTGTGTATGTATCCAACTACACGGAGTATCAACACAAGTACATATCCACATGCTCCCTATGTATGTTCTGTCTCGACATGTACTCCTCAAAGGCAATGTGTGTGGCCTGTCCTATTCCTATGACATGTGACCAGTGCATATCGCATCCAACTACCTGTCTGTACCATACGCATACTACCTCTGCACATGTGTGGATGTCTGTGAATCCTGTGATGCGTGTGCATGTTCACTTACACTGGCCCACAGCTAGTCTCATGCCATGTCATCGTGATCTTGCCCCCCTCCGTTAGTGGCTGTCCCTTGGTAGGAGTGTAACCTGACTGGCGTTCGTGTCCAGGAACTGTGGCACAGACCTGACTCACAACGTGGCATATGTGTATTGGCTGTGTAACATGTGCTCAGTGCATTGACGATGTTGTTGTACAGTGCTCACTCTTAGGTGTTCCTTCCATTTCACTGCAGGGCTCCGCCTCTCCCTCGACGTATGCCAGACATTGCTGCCCTGCATGAACGGGACTGTATACGCCGCTACAGATTCAGCCAACGGTTGATTGATGAGTTGACTGGCCGGCTGGAAGCACAACTCCTCCCGCGCCACAGGTATCCAAGTGCACTGACACCCAAGTTGAAGGTGATGGCAGCCCTACATTTCCTTGCCACGGGTACGTTCCAACATACCATTGCTGATGTCGGGGGCATGTCCCAGACGATGTTCAGCCGTGTTCTGCATGATTTCTTAGAGGCCATGTTGGTTCACCTGGATGAGTACATTAAATTCCCAAATCGTGAGCAGTTGACAGATGTCAAGCGTGAGTTCTATGCCCTGGGAGGGATGCCCCATGTCATTGGGTCCATAGATGGGACACATGTTGCGTTGGTACCACCACAGGCACAGGAGGTGGTGTATAGGAATCGCAAACATTATCACTCCATTAATGCCCTTGTGGTGTGTCTGTCCAACATGGTGATTTCACATGTCTGTGTTCGCTTTCCAGGATCAGCACACGATGCCTTCATCATGAGGCGTAGCAGGGTGCCAGAAATGATGCTGCAGCTGCGGAACGAGCGAGCATGTATTGTTGGTGGGTAGACTCTGGCAGTTCTGTGTTTGGCGTCATCTTCCAATCTCACTGCCTGTGCTGACACACTTCTGTCCATGATGTTTCCTTGTAGGGGACGCTGGCTATCCCAACATGCCATGGCTGATGACGCCTGTCCGCAACCCCAGCACGGCTGCCGAGCACCTCTACAACAACGCACATGGGCGGACCAGGAGAGTCATTGAGAGGACGTTTGGACTTCTGAAGAGCCGATTCCGGTGCCTCCACAAGACCGGCGGAGCACTCCCATATGCCCCGGTGAAGGTGTGCAAGATCATCATCGTCTGCTGCATGCTGCACAACATGGCAGTGGAGGAAGCTGTTCCACTCATACTGGATCAAGATGACCAGGACCATCCACCCGTGGAGGATGAAGGGCTTGGTGACGGGGCAAGTGATGTGGAGGAGGAGGAGGCTGTGGAGGACATGCGGAGTCGGCTCATACGCAACTTCTTTGCTTAGTGGTGAGTTCCAGTGTCTGAGTGTGCACGCATTGGGCCGTGTGTGGCATGTGTTGCAATGTGTGTGTCCATCTGCATGTCTGCCAAGTGAGTCAGTGGTGTGTATTGAAGTGTCACTCAAGTGATGGCGCAATGGAAGGATGTTGTCTGAGGGTCATCATTGTCACCTGTCATGTTAACAACATGATACGTGTTAAGTACATGCTTGCGGATGTGCTCCTTTGTGCTGAATCCTTGTGTGTCTCTCTTCCACAGGTCCATGTGCATGCTGTCTGCTGGTGGCATTGTTGTGCTCCTGCTACTCCTCATGAACACAGCGACATGTGCTGATTCAGCGTCACATGCACGGGCAAGTGTTGAAATCTCCTCAGGGTAAGGGATGCCTCACGTCGTTTTGGGTGTGTGAATTGTTTGTAGTCTGTGTGCACTTCTCCGGTTCATGTGTGTTCCATTTGCATACATGGTGATCCTACATGGGGAACATGACATGGGGCAGGCTTCACCTGGAGCCATGCTCAGACTTGGTGACTGTCATGTGGCAGGGGATTGGGGATTGTGATGAGGCCATCATTGTGTGTAACACTGGCCTCGGAAACATACAGGTTGCACCGGGTTGACATGGTGTGTGATTGCCCCATCAGGGCCTCAATGGTGTATAGCGGCCTCTCCGTGGCAGCAGGGGGTGTTTAGCTGTTATCCGTCACTTGTGTGCCAGGTCAATGGGATGCCAGCATCTGTGTTGCAATGGGGGGTGCCAGTGTTGCTCCCACATGTACATCCACATGACCTGTGTATGTGTTGACAGAGTATCATTGTCATTCCAACACACATGACTAATAAATTTGTCCCTCTGTCTCCAAGGTGCCTCTTCCCTGTCAATGGTGCCCTGTTGCCACTGTGCGTGCCGCAGGTCTGGCATAGTTTTCATAGGTGGTGCATATGTGTCTATGTGTAGAGTGACAAGATGCTAGGGGTTTGTCAGGGAGTGGGAACTGTATTATGCACAAGATGCACAGTTCCATCCACCTCAAGGCAAGAGAGACCATCCCCCAGGGAAACTACAACATCTGTGTAGAATCCTACCCTGCAGTCTACGGACATGTGCCTCACGACTCCCATGGTACTTGTCCATATCCGGAGTGCATCTGCACAGCTCTGCTACTGCGTCGGGCAACCAGGCCACATCAACGTCCTAACGGGATGGGGGGAATGTTTCACAGCCAGCTGCAGGATGACCTTCTAGATCCACGCCCACACTCATGATGCAGCCCACAACCCCAACACAACCATGTGGCACAGTGATCCTAAACTGCATTCTGGCATCTCCATGCATCCAACCTTGGCCTAGCCACCATTCTCAACATCCGCCTGACGCAAGCATGCTGCACATTGTAGGGACACATGTCTAGACATACCTGGGAGCGGCAAGCCAGGTCACTCCACATGATCCCTGACCTCTGCGCATGACTGTTGCTCCCCTGAATGTGTCTGTAGCCACAGTTGTGCGGGAACCACTCAGCTGGTTGGGCCCAGCACAGGTGAGTTTGGTACTCCATGTCTGTATCAGATGAGACATTGGGACCCATGTGTGTCCTGGGCAAGACTGCGACCCCACGGTTTGGATGGTTGGAGTTAATTCTGAGATCAGGCATGCTTTGACTGTACGACACACACATGTATTGTAATAATGTAGAATCACGGCATCATCTTGTAAGTGTGATTAATTTATTTGTGGTGGGGTACGGGTTTGTGGGGATGACAAGAGGTGCACAGCGGGAGTGTAGAATCCAAAGTTCACTGGGGGAGTTGGTATCCTTGTCGTAGCAAAATGTCAGAGTCCATGCCACAGTCTTCGTCAACATAGGTCAGACAGTGACCAGCAAGTCCATGTGGCAGACAATGTCATGTGCTGCTATTGGGCCAGAGGGCCAGGTGCCAGGCCAGGTGACCTGGGAGATGGTGATGTTCTGCTGACTCTCACAGTCTTTTTCGTGGACGACCCACCTTCCTGCGGGGACCCTCGGAAGCAGTCCGTGACGATGTCTGTGACGCTCCGTCGGATGAATCCTCCTCCTCCTGATCCCTCCCTGTGTCTGGTAATGGCCTTCGCCTGGTGCCACAGGGAGGGTTGCCCATGTTGTCGGCAATCCGACGGAGTACACCGGTCATTTGGGTTTGCACCGCCACGAGCTCAGCCTGTCTATCCTCCATCCTTCCTTGGTGTTGCAGTTGACAGGCATGTTGCTGGGACTGCAGGGTCTTCATCTCCTGGAGGGTCCCCTTGATGTCATTGAGGGTGGACGCAATCTGGTCCATGCCCCTGGTGTCACGCCGGTATGTATCCAGGATGTTGCTGACCTGGGACACTACCGGGTCCTGAGCTGCCTGGTCAGGTTCGCGCCTCCGCCGTCCTCCACTCCCGCCACCCCTGCCCACGTGCACCTGGCCTGCCGTTGTGGGTGCATCGGGTCTCCGGGACCCCTGAGGGATGGCATCTGCGTTGCCGCCTGCCTCCTCCTGGGTGCCCGGAGGACCGTGTCCCTCCTGGGCAGACTGGCTGGGTGGTCGTGTGCGGGCAGGGCTCCTGGACGTCTCCTGGGATGTGGCAGGAATGGGGGTGGTGGTTGGCACAGTTGTACCTGACGCAGGTGCTGCAGGTGGTTGGACACCAGAGGGGCCAGGTTGGTCTGGGTCATCCACGGAGTGGTGAGAGTCATCGCTGGCGGTGGGGTCATCATCCCGCGGAGCCTGGTCCTGTGTGACTTCCCCCCCAGTGTTGGGGGGTGTTCGTCGACGTTGACCTGTGTGTGAGAGAGACAATGTTGACAGTGTCACATGTGGCATCCATGTTGCATGCATTTCTGATTTGGCACTCTTCCTCTGGGTAGTTGGATCTGTCCTGCATTCCTCTCACAGTGCACTTGTGCATGGCTATGTCCCTTGGCCACAGCTGTCAGGGCTTTACGCATGTGTGAGACACAATCTTAGTTGATGCATCTATTTGGGTACACAGTCAGCAGTGTGGTGTGCGGGCGTAGCGAGCCATGCAGAGGCGCCTTACGTGTTGCACTGTACGTGGCCAAATGGTGTTTTGGCAAGGCAATTTGATGTTGCAGGTAGGGGACTGAAGCATTTGTGACAGGGTTCTTACCGACACGGTGGGTGGGTATACTGGGTGTGTGGTTAGGTCTGTGCCTGCAGCACGGATGGACTCGTGCACAGATTGACACATGGACCGGTCTTCATCTACGGAAGGGGGGGTTGAGGCACTGCCAGACCTGGTCTGCATGCACACAGTCCACCGGCTGACGAGTGGACATGGCCACACCACCCAAGGGTGATTTAGTCTCCCTGTGTCTCCCTTCCTCCCTCCCTCTGTCACCCTCCTCCCTCCCTCTGTCGGTCTCCCTCTGTCACCCTACTCCCTCCCTCTGTCTGTCTCCCTGTGTCCCCCCTCTGTCTCCTTCCCTCTCATTCCCCCTCTCCCTCCCTCTCTTTGTCACTCTCTGTCACCTCAGGCCAGCTTCCTGGGCACACACAGTTAGCCGGTCTTTGAATGGCCATTGGCTTGTTCATGTGAGTTAGTCCCTGTTCTCCGGGCACCCATTGGGCAGTGTGTCTGAGTGTAGGCTGCTGCTGTGGCGGTGTGTGCTGAGACTCTATCAGAGCGATGCATCTTCATTGTCTGCTGTTATGTGCAAATTGTGCCTTCAGACCCATGGCATCCTGCATGGCAGCCATCATTTGCAGGCAAGACAGTACTGTGTGGGTACACACAGTTTGTATGGCTGTGCCCTGGGCCATATGGGCTGAGGGCATTGTTGTGTGCTTGTGAGTTGCTCAATGTTAGTTTTGCTGCCCCCACTCCCAGCATCGACCACATCCTGTGTTGTGTTGGTGTATTGTGTGGCCTGTGACTTGGCATGGCCCTGATTGATGCATGGGGCATGGAGGTGCCAGTGGCATGTGTGTGTTTGTGGAGTGTTGTTGTGTCCGGTGGTGGCTTGGGGGGGGTGGCATGCATGATTGATTGTGTATGGCATCCCCCCCATGTGAGGTGAGTTGTTTGTGTACTCACCAGGGTCTGGGAGTCCTGGCAGTCCGTGTAGTCCCTCCACCGCCAGCGTGGACATCACCTTCTCCTCCCAGGGATGGTATTGTACCGGTCTGGGGGGCGGCCCTCCTCCAGTGATGTTCCCCTGGTTGTGATTGTCAGTCATCTTCCTCTTGACCGTCCTCCGCAGATCGTACCACCTGGATTGGCACTCGTGCCTGGTCCTTCTGGTTGTCCCAACAGCATTCACAGAATCGACGATCCTCTGCCACATGGCGGTTTTTTCGGATATGCTGGTCTGTCTGACCAATGTCCCAAAGAGCTGTGGCTCGACTCTGAGGATTTCGTCGACAAGGATCTCCAGCTCCTCCTTTGTGAACTTTGGATTCTTGGTGGTGGACATGGCGTGGGGTGTGGTTGTGGGGGTGTGGGTGTGGATGGCTGTGGGTGTGTGGGTGTGGTAGTGGAGGTGTGTGTGTGAATGTGATGAGGGGGTGTTTGTGTAGGTGGTTGTGTGAAGGTATGCAAGTGTGAGGTTCAAGTATGGTGGTGTGGGTCGTCTGTGGGCTCTGGCAGCAGTGGGTCTGTTGCAAAGGCTCATGGTTTGTGTGTGTGGTCCATTTTTATTGGTCCATTTGTGGGTGTGGCTGTGTTTGAAATTTGTGTGGGTGTGTTATGAGGAGTGATTGAGTTTTGGGCCTCTGTTTGGCAGTTTGGCAGTTGCAGGTGAGTGTATGTGATGTTTGTGGGGTTGTTGGGCCTGTTTGGTGGTGTGGGGAAACTCTACTTGACTCTCCTTGTGTAAATATGGTTTGTCCGGGTTCAGTACGTGTTTTTTTGGCGTCAGTACGGTCCGTACATGCACTGGTGGGGGTGCGGTCCGTACATTCCCTGGTGGGGTGGTGGTTAGGTGCGTACATACACGGCTGGGGTGGGGGTTTGGTGCGTACATACACGGCTGGTGGTTCGGTGCGTACATACACGGCTGGGGGGGGTTCGGGGGCGTACATACACGGCTGGTGGTTCGGTGCGTACATACACGGCTGGGGGGGGTTCGGGGGCGTACATACACGGCTGGTGGTTCGGTGCGTACATACACGGCTGGTGGTTCGGTGCGTACATACACGGCTGGGGTGGGGGTTTGGTGCGTACATACACGGCTGGTGGTTCGGTGCGTACATACACGGCTGGGGTGGGGGTTTGGTGCGTACATACACGGCTGGTGGTTCGGTGCGTACATACACGGCTGGGGGGGGGTTCGGGGGCGTACATACACGGGTGGGTGTTTGGTGCGTACATACACGGCTGGTGGTTCGGTGCGTACATACACGGCTGGGGGGGGGTTCGGGGGCGTACATACACGGCTGGTGGTTCGGTGCGTACATACACGGCTGGGGGGGGTTCGGGGGCGTACATACACGGGTGGGTGTTTGGTGCGTACATACACGGCTGGTGGTTCGGTGCGTACATACACGGCTGGGGTGGGGGTTTGGTGCGTACATACACGGCTGGTGGTTCGGTGCGTACATACACGGCTGGGGTGGGGGTTTGGTGCGTACATACACGGCTGGTGGTTCGGTGCGTACATACACGGCTGGGGGGGGGTTCGGGGGCGTACATACACGGGTGGGTGTTTGGTGCGTACATACACGGCTGGTGGTTCGGTGCGTACATACACGGCTGGGGGGGGGTTCGGGGGCGTACATACACGGCTGGTGGTTCGGTGCGTACATACACGGCTGGGGGGGGTTCGGGGGCGTACATACACGGGTGGGTGTTTGGTGCGTACATACACGGCTGGTGGTTCGGTGCGTACATACACGGCTGGGGTGGGGGTTTGGTGCGTACATACACGGCTGGTGGTTCGGTGCGTACATACACGGCTGGGGGGGGTTCGGGGGCGTACATACACGGCTGGTGGTTCGGTGCGTACATACACGGCTGGGGGGGGGTTCGGGGGCGTACATACACGGGTGGGTGTTTGGTGCGTACATACACGGCTGGTGGTTCGGTGCGTACATACACGGCTGGGGGGGGGTTCGGGGGCGTACATACACGGCTGGTGGTTCGGTGCGTACATACACGGCTGGGGGGGGGGTTCGGGGGCGTACATACATGGGTGGGTGTTTGGTGCGTACATACACGGCTGGTGGTTCGGTGCGTACATACACGGCTGGGGTGGGGGTTTGGTGCGTACATACACGGCTGGTGGTTCGGTGCGTACATACACGGCTGGGGGGGGGTTCGGGGGCGTACATACACGGCTGGTGGTTCGGTGCGTACATACACGGCTGGGGGGGGGTTCGGGGGCGTACATACACGGGTGGGTGTTTGGTGCGTACATACACGGCTGGTGGTTCGGTGCGTACATACACGGCTGGGGGGGGTTCGGGGGCGTACATACACGGGTGGGTGTTTGGTGCGTACATACACGGCTGGTGGTTCGGTCCGTACATACACGGCTGGGGGGGGTTCGGGGGCGTACATACACGGCTGGTGGTTCGGTGCGTACATACAGGGCTGGGGGGGGGGTTTGGTGCGTACATACACGGCTGGTGGTTCGGTGCGTACATACACGGGTGGGGGTTCGGGGCGTACATACGCGGGCGGGGGGTGGTGGGGTGTTCGGCGCGTATGCGGGCACATGTCTCCATGGTTGCTATGGGAGTTCGGTTCGGACGGTGTTTTTTGCGTACGGTTGTGAAATGGGGAGGACGGGAGGGATCGTACTTGCGCAGTCGGACTTTATTTTTCCGCACGGTGGGTTTCTCGCCCGGGGACGTGTCGGTGACTTTTCCCGACCCGAGGACGTGTGGGGAAATCTTCCCAATGCGATTCGTATGGACTTTTTTCCGTTCGAATCGTACTTGGCAGTTTGTACGCTACTTTGACGATTCGGACGGAAAAAAATCCGGATACGAGTCGGACGGGGAATTTTTTTACCGGATCGGAATTGGCACCCCAGGGTCCTAAACACCTAATTGTTCTAGGCTTGAGTTGTATCTTAGACAGGAGTACTTAGGAAGGCATAGTTCAACATTCACAAGTATGATGCGTATAACTTATTTTCAGAACAAGCGTGGACTCAGCGTCCACCACAACGATAGTTTCCAGAACAAGCGTGGACTCAGCACCCACCACAGCGGTAGTCTTCAGAACAAGCGTGGACTCAGCGTCCACCACAATGATAGCTGAATTGCATGGCAAGGTTCGTAATGGTGCAACTTGACTTTTGTCAGAACAAGCGTGGACTCAGCGTCCACCACAATGATAGCTGAATTGCAAGGCAAGGTTTGTAGTGATGCAAGTGCACCCTTACCCTACACGGATTGAAGGCTTGACTCGAATTCGTCGGAGCCTCGAAATCCTCGGCTGCGTCTCAGAATAACCACCAGTGAGTGGAACGCTGAGTGGTGATTTAACCCGAAGCGATTTCTGGGTTAACCACGTGAGCAGCGTCAGTAGCGGAGGCGCCGGGAACCATGGGAGATGTAGTTTTGGTTCTGTGGCGCCCGTCCACTTCCGTGCTTTCTGCCTCCGTAGTTTCTTTGTTGTGCCCCCACCACCCGAGCGACCATTCCCACAGGGCTTGCGCCTTCAGCGTTTCTCGAATGCCCTCACCGCCGCGAGGTATGTTCTTGGGGCTCTTCGGTTCGTGCCGGGGGAGGAGCGTGACAGTCAGTTTTGCTAGGTGTATGTGTGAGTGCTTTTGGTGAGGTGCTAATGGTGTGAAAGTTGTGTGATGGGTGAGTTGTGAGTGTGTCTGTTGTTGCTGTCTGATGGTGTTCTCTGCTGGCTGTTCTCTTGAATTTGCAAAGGATCCTGGTAGTGATTGGTGTCCTTTATATAGGTGGAGTTGTGGATGTATCTTAGTTCCAATTTTTTTTTTTTTATATTTATTGACTTTGTCATTGCTTGTTTGGTCCTTTTTTGTAGTTTTTCCTTTGGGTTTTCTAGGCATGAAGGAGGTGAGACGGACGCTGATGTTGGCTCCTGCGGGCTTCTCCTGGTCTTTCACGCTGACTTTCTTCTGTGTTTCATACGCGTCGGTCGCGGAGATCTCGATTGCTTCAGGTCCCTGTTTTCTGTGCATGTCGGTCATGCGGCTTGGGCTCCGTGCGAGTCGGTCTGGTTTTACACGCATTGCATCGTACTGCTCAGATCGGACATCGCGGGTACGTGTCGGTTGGGTTCATTCCTGGTGCATGTCGGTCGGTGCGAATCGCGTCCGGTTTCCATACGAATCACTGTTTTCCCTACGGATCGGTCGTACGGCTTGTATTCCGTACGTGTCGGTTGTAATTCACAAGCGTGACATCGGACTGCACGGGTCGTACGACGCCGGTCTGTGTCAGTCAGTCTCCGTTCCCGGTCCGTGTTGGTCGGTACGTTTTGTGGCCGGAATCGGAATCGGCCCCCTAGTGTGCAAATTAAATTGTGTTCCTATTTATACACTCTGTAATGAAACGAGCATTATCAATGAAATAGTGAATGGCAAATTGAAATAGAGGACAAATAATTTAGGTTATGTTAAAAAAGCATCCTAAATGAGCATTCCTTCTAAGAATGCCTGAACACATAAGGGGAAGATATTAGAAGGAAAACGCGTCCACAAAAAACCTTTTTTGTTTGAATAATTTTATTCCTATGCTCTTTTTGAAGTGAATTTTTAAGTTTTTTTTGCTGAACGTTAGCTGAGTATTCTAATTAAAAGATCCCAAATGCAGTGTGAAATAAATTGTGGTATTAGCTGAGGGTGGGTGAGTAGCCTCCTCAAATAACCACACTCCTTGTCAGGGTGAACCCTCAAAGTCACTACATTATCCTGCACTTAGCCCCTTGGTACGTATTGCACAGAACAGACAGGCTTAATTTAGAGGCAATTTGTAAAGAATTTATGCACTACTCAAACAGTAATAAGTGAAAAATCCCAAGCCAATTTTTAAAAAAACAGAGTAACTTTTAATAAATAAAATGACACAAAGGTTACAAATATCTAGAAAACAAACCCAAGGTACAAATTTTTGAAGTTTAATCCTCAAGATAGCACCAAAAAGTGTCAAGCGTCAACTGCAGGACCCTAGTTCTACTTGACCAGTACCTACTAGCAAGTTAAAGCTGACAGTGATGGAGCGTGGGTTGAGTACAGAGCGTGGGTTGAGTACAGAAACCAGGTTCCATACATCGGAAGTTTTACCTTTGGACTCTCTGGAATAGAAGTAAAAAATCCTCAGTGGGGCAAGGTAATAGGCAGTGGCCGAAGAGGGCTCCAAGTTGTTGGATAGCAGTGGAAAAAGTCTTGGTGAAGCCAGCGGAAAAGTTTTTAGTGAGAGAAATTTGAATATTGCACCTAGAGAGGGTCCCTCAGTGACCGGACACTTTTCGTGCCTTCGCCCAGTAAAGATTTCTACCTCTGGAATTAGTCACTTTTTTGGAGCCTGGATTGTTCCTGTGGGTCAAAGCTTCAGGCTATAGCAGAAGAGGGCTCCACGAAGCCGGATACCTTCTCTGCAAAGTTCTGTGGAATCAGATTTGCTGCTGCACTGAAGAATGTAGCAGAAGCTATGGGGATTGTTGGCCCAGCTGCAATGTACCTTTGTTGGATCAGCTTGTCAAGTGTGTCCTTGTTCCCCATTGGTACTCTCGGCGGAGTTGGCAAAAAGTTTCTAAATCACAGCATTTGGAGGCCAAGACTCACTTTAGCAAAGGTTAACAACAGGGAGCAAGGCAGGTCCAGTTGGAACTAGTGAACCGGTAATTCAGGAAAATGGTCTCTTGGAGCTTGTTGTGTTCCTGTAGACCAAATTGGAGGTCTGCCTTATGACCCATGGAGTACACTTCTTTGTCCTTGGCACAAGAAGGAGAGCAGGTCCTGTCTTCAGGCTATTCTCAGGTCACAGTCATTAGGTCCAGTCCTCTTTTGTAATTTCACTGGTCCAGAAAGTGTTCTGAGGAGGGTTATGTGGGTGCCACATTTATGCATGGCACCAGCCTGTGGGTAAGGGTGACTCCGGGCTCCTTCCTAACCAATGAGAAAAAACTTTCACACAGGCAACCCTAGCCACATTGTGGCACTCCCTGTGTACCCAACTGCAAAAAATCCCACAGTGCCACTCTGCAACCAAAACCAACATAGCAGAACATTTCATCGCCCATGCAGAGCCTTGGTGCAAATGCTAGAGTTGTGGCCAAGGAAAAAGCAACTCCTCTGTGGTCACTCAAAACAGGTTCTGGGGTCATCTCTTCTTCCACTTGATGTTTGACAGGATAGGGAGACAAAGGAAGGGAGCAGTCCCAAGTGATAGATTGACCTGCCTGTGACAAGATGGCCTCTTTAAGTTTGTTGACACAGCCAGGATGGTCAGCCTGCCAAAGAAACAGAACACCTCCCCACACCCAAGGCCTTTGTCTCAGTTCTGGGGCAAAGTTCACACCTCTTCAGTAGGCTATTCAGCTCCTGGTGGACCTTGGAAGAGCATGCAAATGGACTTCTATAGGCTCAAGGCAAGTAACAGGCAACTTTCTAAAAGTACCTGTTCTGAAATATTTATTACAAATCCAATTTTACCGGTGGATTAGGCTTGTAATAAATATTTTAAAAGTATGAGAATGAATTCTGTAGCTTTTTTCTAGGTAGAGATAGCAATATTACATTTATTATTGTGCCCCAGTGCTGCCCTATATTACAGCCAACCCTGCTACAATGAGAATAGCTGTTTGGGGATTTTCACTGTAAGGACATGTTTAACACTAAAGTTCTACATGTCCTACTTTTAAATACCATGCACATTTTGCTTATGGCATATAAGGACTACTTAGGGTTGACTTATTAATATTTAAAAGGAGGGCGCCTGTCAATAGAGGGCTTATTGACAGGTCGAATTTTCTGCTAAAAGCTGCTCAAATGTGCTGCACATGTCAGGCCTGCAATCATGTTTGTCCTGTTGCTGCAGTGGGTGGCATAATGGAGCTGTAGCCTACTAGTGACATTTGCAGGCCTTGGGTACAATGTGGGTTAAAATGTATTAGGGACTTATAGGTAAGTTTAATATCCCAATTTGGGGTATGCCAATTTCATCAAGGGAGAGCAGAGGCACTTTAACACTGGTTAGCAGGGGTTTAGCAGGGGTAAAGTGCACAGAAATTTACAGGCAGCAAAAACAGCCAAGGCAAAAATCAGGTTGTATACAATGCTAAAGATGGTAATTTCCATCACGGTATAAGCATTGTTAGCTGCTCAGACCTGGGTGCAAGAACACTGCTTCCTCCTGTCTGATTAGTAGGTACACAAGGGAATTGAAATCTCACAGATGTTAAATTGAGGTAGAGGAATCCAACCATTAGACGTGTTTCAACAGTGTGTCTCCTGTCAGACAACAGGTGTATAAACTGTTACATGCAAAGTATTCTAGAAACAACCCCATACATTTATGTTTGATAAAATACTTTTTAACTGGATTTTATTGGCTAAAGCTCATCTGTTGGGCTATTTAGCTTCAATTCCGTTTTCCAATTTCCAATGTGATGATTGACATTTGATCTATAACTATTATGGATTTATAAGAATGGACACCATTTTCCAGTGTTTTCTTGTTACTTATTACTATTCTTGTTTTATTCTGCTGGCATTAGGGTTGTCTTCAACAACGCTGCTTATCAATGTACACTTCCCTGGAACATGTACTGTAAATTGGTTACTCCACCCCCAAACTGGTTTCTTTAACTTTCCAGTAAGGTCAGGGTAAGTTGGCAGAGGAAATGCACTAGGGATGTAGAAGTTAAATGCAATTGTTGTCAAAAGCTGTTGTCATTTTGTAGCTCAAATTACATTATTCTTGGACATGTCTAATTGTTAGCGAAGAATTATTTTCACAACTCAGCTAGTGTGAATATCAGAAACGTCATTCAAAGTTATTTTTCGTTTTTTACAAATGTTAATTTGTGAAACTGATTTTGATGAATGTAATGGAAAAGTAACTTTAAAAAGAGCAGTTTTAGCTGCCTGAGAAACACTGGAAATAATCAATTGCACTTGGTTACTTCCACTTGCTCCCCCTATTATTAGCATTGTGGATGACAGGCCACCTGAAAGAAAATGCACCAGTTCAGGGAGCAGGAAGACTGAAGTGGTAGTGAACTGTGACCAATTTGCAGGGTTGAGTCACCTATGAGGGACATGAATAGATGGAAACACAAAAGACTGCAAGAGCCTCTCTTCTTTTGAAATTAAAATCCAAAAATAGGTATCTCAGGAACATAAACCATTGATTGCTTGAGGCCTCAAAGACATATGTCTGGTCCACAACAGGAGGGAAATGTTTCTACAGCACAGAAAGTTTCCATCATTTCAATACGTGTGTACCTGAAAGGAAATACCCGATTCCAGCAAGGAGAGCAAAGCTAAGACAATTTTGAATGAGGAGCTCTAGGAAACTGCATAATACAGGATAAAATTAAGTGTTGTGCTACTAAAATATGTAGACATTGCATCAGATGAAATTGTTCAGCCCCCAAATGTAAATTAAGGGGCAGATTTATGACGTCTGGTGCATCTCTGCTAATCAGCAGAGATGCGCCAGAAGAGTTGCGACGCATCTGCCCACACGGGCGCCACCATTGATGCGCCGCATTTACAATGCGGCGCACCGTGGCACTCGGATGGGCAGATGCGTGACGCATCTCCTGTCGGAAAGGCGGCGCATTTCTGGAGTTGCGTCGCAAGCGCGACGCAGCTCCAGCAAGGCTTGGGGGTGCCCTATCCCTTACATGCTGCGTCAATCCTTACGCCTGCTTCAAGCAGACACAGGGGTTTGACGCAGAATGGCCTTAAAAGTGACTGAGTGAAATCTTGTAGATTTCACTCAGCCACTTTTAGGAGGCGTTCCTGCGCCGGAACGCCCCCCCCCCCCTGCTCCAGAACGCCTACATGTAGCGCAGGGCTTTACAACGTGACGCATCTGCCAGATGCGTCACATTGTAAATACCCCGCAGCATGGCGCAGGATTTGCGCTGCCGCTGCGTCACAAAAGTGACGCAACGGCGGCGTAAATGAGGCGCAAGGGGCTCATAAATCTGCCCCTAAGTCTTTTGAGAGTGATGCTCTGGTGCAGTTGTGATACTGGGAGTCAGACAGGCCTGTCAGAAAATCTCTTATATTCACAGGAGATCAAAAAGTGTCTCACCCTGAAACACGGAATGAGTAGACCAATGTTGATATCTTATAAACGAATCGAATGTATGGTGCTCTCAAATAAATCAGGTGATTAATAAACATTGTAATAATAAAATCCCAACAATTAAACACAAACATTGTTTATCATGTTTCCCTAAATATTTCAGCATAATTCCCTACACTGGCTATATTTACATGGCTAATATCACAGGGGCTCATTTATGAGCCCCTGCGTCACTTTTGCGCCACCGGTGCGTCACTTTTTGTGACGCACCAGTGGCGTAAAACATGCGCCATGATGCGCCAAATTTACAAAGTGATGCATCTACCTAGATGCGTCACTTTGTAAACCCCTGCGCTACATTATACCTGCGTCAGGTATAATGTATGCAGTGTGGGCGTTCCCACGTAAGTAAGCATCGTAGAAGTGACGCAGTGAAATCTACGAGATTTCACTGCGCCACTTCTAGGGTGCAAATGCATCAATATCTTGCGCCTGCCTCACAGCAGGTGTAAGACTGACGCAGGCCCTTTCACATGGGGCTTGCCCCATGTGAAAGGACACATTGCTGGAGTTGCGTCACTTTTGTGACACACTCCAGCAATGCGTCACTTTTGCGCCTACAGATACGTCAGAAATACTGACGTATCTGTGACTCCTTGCGACATGATGCGTCATACTGTAAATATGACGCATCATTGGAGTCGCAGGGAGGGTGCAGTGAAAAGTGACGCATCACTGTTTTCACGCAGTGATGCGTCACTTATCATAAATGAGGCCCACAGTATTTACAGAGTCCTGTAAAGCTACTCAAATGCCTATATGACAGTAGGCTCAACAGTAAGCAAGTCTAACCAGCAACTCTTCACCCTGCTTGCAATTCCCCAAATGCTTATGTCTTTAATACACTTTCCATGAATTAGGGGTGACTTTTCCACCTGGATTTTACATTCTTTAACAAGGAAAGAAGTCAATGCTTCTCATAAGATGTAACAAGGCATACATAAACTACTGTGTTGTAACTTCTGAATCCATCAGCACCAAAGTTACACAAGGTCAATATGCACACAGATGTTTACCTACTGTGCATCGCAGAATGGGAAGGTCTTGTCAGACTGTTATAATTTGAGCAGCAGAAAATATGAATCAAAGTATCACATGCAAACTCGGTTAAGAACAACACAAAACAAAGCTACGAAATTCAATTAACAGAGGCCAAGCGATTTCTCTCAGCAACAAGAGCGTTTTGTGATCTAGTGTTTTCCCTTCAGAGGAGGGTGCTGATGTTACCCTAGTAAAGAAGCACCATGCATGGGCAGGATTTTCCAGCTTGTACCACGATGATTCTGAAAGATGCTTTGTTTTTCCTTAGTGCTTTTTTTCATAAAACGTAAAAAATCCATATCTCAGTTTCTCCTCTCTAGTTTAAACTACTTCTGTGTCTTCTTTTCTACATCAGATAGTTACAAATTGACTTGGCTATTAATTATGTTGTGGTCTTAACCATAGTGCTCTTTTGTACAAACTTTATCTTACTACACTCTTTTCTGGCAAGTGTCCTGCTGCTTGTGTTTTTACTACTAGGGACTTGACAAAGATTCACTTAGAAAAGTGTGGTAACCTACCAGGTTGTGGTCATTAAGTTGGAAGGAGGGTACCTTTTCTAATTAAAACATCACTTTGAGGCTGGATTATTTTTAATAACTATTCAAAGGGCACTTATTTTTGCTGGTATCCTTTTCTATATCATTATTGTTGATTTTCTCACCATGTATATTTTTGGGGCCGAGCATTCGAGATCTTTTGTATATACTTTAGTATAAACTTTAGTATATACTTATATTTGTATGTACTTTGTGGGCTCTGGAGATCAGCCCTAGGACTTGTCTGCTTCCGCGTAAGGACTTTCTTTTCTGTTCAACTGCCTCTATTTAACTGTCTTGATAGAAAACGACCAGCAGAGGTTAGTAAAATACCAGAATCACTTTAGCATTCTCTATATTCCAGTCCATAAAGATTATCTTCCACGAGCACCCGTAGACAATAATATTTTTTTCAAATCTTGTATTTTCAGTGATATGACCACTGAAGGCCCTGATTTTATATTAAAAACAGATCTTTGGAGTATACCATTTCCCGCCATTTCCAGCTGAAAGGAAATATTTATCTGCATGTGTTACCATCCCTGGCGTGTCACACAGTTTGGTGCTTACTTTCCCTCATGTTAAAGAACAGTGGCTGTTTCAGCACCCAGGCTGTATAGCTAAATACATATATTGTCCCTAAAGGCGAGACCGAATGAATTGCAAATGCTAGTTTGTGCTTGTTTGTATTTTTGCATTTTACTAAAATAATGTTAGTGGCCTTCTGCCATGTATTATATGCTTCTGTGTGTGGCCAAGAAGACATCTGATTAAAGTGTATTTTAATTAGATATTAAATAAAAGCACAAAACAAGTACATTTATCAACCATATCTCATTTCCAATGTCCCTGGCTGCAGGGTTTCATTGTTGGGAAACACTGCTGCATTTGACCAACGGTTATGCCCTCTGGGATGTCACCACCCGTGGTTGTATAGACAATGTGCACATGCACAGCCACAGGACTGGCTCTGTGCACAACCAGTGGCGTAAGAATAGCCCCTGCAGCCCTGGTGGTGTGAGGGGCCCCCTCCGGCATTGGCGGCGGTGGGCACCTGGCTTGAGATCTCCTGAACTGGCCAAGTGCATGGGGGGCCCCTTCCACGTGCTTTGCAGGGGGACCCCTTCAAGTTTTATTACGCCTCTGTGCAAAACCCTTTGTGAGCTACAAACCCACAATGCACTCGATCTTCAGTACGATACACATGGTGATATTTAGTGATGATTATATCTAGTTTCAAAGATTACTGCCAGCCTTTTGCTGTCAATAATCTGTTCCTGTATTTCTCTGATAAAGTGTGACATTACGTCAGTTTCAAAAGTAGCTAGAATGGATGTAATGTAAAGTAGCGACTGGGATCAGGGTAAAGTGGTGAGGTAAGGGAGGGGGAAGGTGGCGACAATAAAAATAAATAAAAGAACTTACCTGGCGCCCAACGCATCACCGCTCGTCTGCTCCTCATTGCGGCACAGACTCCCAGTCTTCCTTATGGCCAATCCAGACACTGCACCAGAATTGGCCTGAGCACGCTGGATTTGCACTCCCAGAGAGACTGGGAGTCTGTGCATGCTATCTCCAACCGGGCAACTCAGGTTGGAGACAACTCAGTGCGCATGTCAGTTTTGGCTGTTCTAAGACAAAGATTATTCTCTGACACTTCGGAAGGACTTTGACCTGCTACTGCTATAGGAAACCTGTGAACAATCAAATGTCCCTCTAACAGGCTTTGAAGAGTTTCAAAAACTGGCAATAAAAGCCAGCAGGTACAGCTGTTCAATGGGTGGCCTTTCCATCTACGTTTCAACATAACTACAATATACAGCAGATGAAATAGAACTTTAAGCTTCCTGGGCCCAAGCACTCAGCCTAAATATTCTTGACTGCAGCAAAACCCCTCTGCTTCTGATCATCAATGTCTATATCAACCCTTGCAAATCATGGAAGAAGGAGGCACTGAAAGACATCATACTTATGTCAATATAACTCACCAAAAACTGGAAGCAGCAGCACACACAAGCATTGATGTGACAGAAAATCTGAAACGGGATAAGGAAGCTGGCCAAGACAAATTGATATGGATAAAGGACTTAGTAAAGAACGTATCACAAGAATGCAGAACACTCATCTCCGAGTGGACCGACCTCATAGAACAAATCCTGTGGGACTTACAAAGCAAACTACCAATAAACACCAACTTACATGACCAATCGTCAACTAAACTTAGACTGACTGGAAACCTGAGGTCGCTGAAAAGAAACGTTAACCACAAAATAAGAGCCCTTGTGAAGCAACCGTCCTCAATCACAGCTAGACTCAGCCTGAGCAAAGCAAGATCACTGTTCGGGAAAGCCATTCGGCATTCCAGAAGGGAGAGAAATGAAGTCTTCTGGATGCAATTGCTAACAGCTAGTATCATCTCAGAACCCTTGTGGGTCTCATTTATTAGGCTCACTTCTCTACAAACTCAACATGTCCACTGCCTTCCAGCACATTGCAAAGTAAACCCCCATCGACACAGAACACAAGCCACTCTTCCGGTGTGCCATCTTTTGCCATGCCCACCAGCAACTTGGAAGAAGTCTGCATCATAAAACTAAGAAAACTATGGAACAATGTTGCCCCCGGACCTAATGGGCTTCCCAATGCTCTGTTCTCCTTCGAGCCTGCCCTATAGTCTGAGATATTAACCCTACTGTTTAAATACTATCTAACATCCAACCCTATTTCGGACTCCTGGCGAAGCTCCATTATTCAACCAATCTTTAGAGGAGGCTCCAAATCAGATCCCTGTCACTACTGGCTGATTGCACTAATCAACAACGGTGCCAAGATATTTGCAAGCCTGCTCCTCGACGACCTCAGAGCATGGGTGAAAGATCTGGGGATCGTCCCCATACATCAGTTCAGCTTTAGAGACAGTTGCAGCACTACTAGAAACCTGATGGCTCTTGCCCTAATTTGTTCCAAAGCCATCAAACGGAAAGGAACTCTCTACTCCTGCTTCGTGGACTTCAAAGCTGCATTCCGTAGCATCTCAAAAAGTCAGCTGTGCTGCAAGCTACAGGACTGGGGCCTGCCGGACATTTTGCTGTGAGAAATAACAGAACTATATTCCACCACATGGGTGCAGATTACATTGGTCAAAGGACAGTACGTGTCAAGGAGGATCGGTACATGTTCCAACCTAAAGCAAGGCTGTGGGCTAGCACCCCTGCTCTTTAACCTTTACACAGCAGACATGGCCAACCACCTTAACAAAGCAAACTGTTAACCCCCCCGCACCCCCCCCCCCCCCAAGCTCGAAGGGCAAGGAATCACTCATCTGCTATTTGAGGAAGACTTGGTGCTCCTCAGCCAGACAAAGATAGTTCTACAATGGCTGCTATCTACAGTTCAAGACTACACAACAATAAACATGCTTGACATGAATCAATCCAGAACAAAAACGGTAGCATTTAGCCTAAAATCCAGCTTAACTAATAGGTGGTATCTCAAAGGTGAAGCCCTAGTACACAGTAAAGAATACAAGTACCTGCAAATCCTCTTAGACAGCAAGTGGTCTTTCACCAATCAGGACCGTTAAACCAACAGTAAGGGCTCCAGCCTACTATTCGCCTTTACAACCATTGCCCAGAAGTTACAAGGTCCCAGCGTTGATCGGCTGCTTAGGATAATGAAGGGAAAATTTGGACCCACTCTAACTCATGGTAAATCACCCAAGGCAATGGAGCTGGGCATGTGGATAAATTATTTACAAAAATCTACAAAGCCGCCCTCTGCCTACCAAAAAGAGTATCTCCTTTCTCCTGCCCAAATGAGATTAGAATATGGCATCCCGAAGCAGCATTGGGCATCCAGTAGTTGCTTTCTTAATTTCAGCCACCGGCTCAGATTTGCACCCTCTGACTCTATGAATGCTCTAATTGGTCCGAACTGGAGCACTCTGGACTACGATCTACATAAAAGATCTAATTAGACACCTTACTGAGAGACTTATCATTAACAGAAGCCTGGAACAAACACCACTCCCAGCAAGTATTCAAGAAACTGTCCTCTACCACGGCCAGAAAAATGTCAACATCAGAGGACAAGGCAGCTTGGTATATTTGTGAGCATGCATGGTCAGTGATGAATTCATACTCCACAACAAAACAACAGAGCTACATAACAAACACCTATCCACTATGGATTAAATCCAGGCTAATGGCACTAAGAACGTGGGAGTGGAATTATCTGGACCACCTTCCGGCTTGGCACCGCTCTGCTAACCACGACACAAGCTGCCGCCTATGTGGACTAGTAAAAGAAACACTAATCCACATACTTTGCATCTGTCCTCAGCTTTTTCTGCAACGGAAATTGTTACTTCATGCCGAATATATGAGTTTAGGTGTACGCACATGCCGGCAGGCAGCAATCGCCAGCCTGAACCCACAAAACTGTCAACTCAACATAAAACCAATTACATTTCTCAAAATAGCAGCAATAAGAATAGGCACAGTAAGAACAAGCAGTATGTGAAACATGCAGCTGGACTTAAAGTGTTCGAAACAGAGTCAGGCTGGGGGTGGCAAAAACATACTCACAGCTGGCTCACCTTAGACTCTATGGGCTGCTCGTGCCTCAAAGCTGAAGCGCCCCAGACCAGTATATAACTCAAGGTGCACTAACTGAATGCCCAGGGGAAGACCGGAGTAACAACATGAGGCATCCAGCACAACAACTCTCTCTCTGGATCTGACCCTCTCAAAACCACTTACTTGATGGCCTGACTGAACTGTGCAATCCAGTACATGGCTGCAGCCCGCCAGCACTGCAAGCGATGCAAAGAAGGCTGATCATCATTACCTTTATTACAGACTGAGTACAACATTGTCAGTAGCCCTAGCATTTTAACACTGACTTGACTTGGAATGATTTTAAACCTTTCTTAGCATTTTTGTAAGGGTTTTTATTAATTGTACAATAAAATATGACAATGACTGCTGGCCAAACCGACATGCGCATTGACAGCAGTGCCCACCACTCCCCATTGATGACTGCCCCCTTGATGGCCACACCCCTAAGACTTGGCTCTCATAACTTGAAAAACAAAATGATAATAAATATGTTTAATTATTGTTTTATTTTTCAAGTTTTAAGGCTGCTGGCAGGGGGTTGGGGGTGATGCTCCCCTGCCATATGCAGCAATTGGACGACTCCATTTTTTAGGTCTCGCCTGAGACAGCGCTTTAGCGCTGCTCTGGCGAGACTTATAGTAAGCGAGTTTTGGAAGTGCAAACAGTGGCTTTTCAGGCCTCCAAATACAGTGCATGTGCCCTGGGCGCGGGCACCATTTGGCAGCCTGAAAAGCACTGCCTGATCACTTGCTTTGATGTCCTCAGTGAGCCGCGCGGCCACTGAGGACATCAAAGTGCACACCATTTGCCACCCCCTTGTTTTTTCCTTTGATCCCTATCTTTCCCTTCCTCAATCTCACCCTCTCCCTGCCTTTTACAACTGCGGCCCGCACCACTGCGCCCGCCCCCACTCCCCCCTCCCACTCCCTCCTCGTCAGCTTCAGTGCGCTCTTGTTCTCTGTCTCCCAAACATCATCCAGCAAGATGCCATGGCTGGTTTCACTTTCTTTGTTTAATCACTGTGGCCTTTTATTTACCCCTCCCACCTGCCAAACAGCATCCAGCAGCATTCACCATGGCTTTTTATTTATGTAATAGAGCGCCCGTAATGCTAGTTCATGATAAGCAGTGACCATGTGCGTGATGTGCGTGTAAGAGAGAGAACAAGGTGGGGTTGGTATCCGAGCAAAGAAGTATTTCCGTTTATTCGCTCGGGTGTGGCATAAAGTCCACATTTTACTTCTAGCACAGATTATCTGATGCACTCATTCGCCAGCAACCACGTATTCATTATCAATTTAACATCAACAAGTATTGTAAAGTGTGTCTAATCGCCCCCAAGGGTAACCAGGCGCTGAGGCTGCTGCGGTGGGGGTTTCAGTTGAACAGTCAGGTCTAGAGTCTTTTCCAGTCCTGAGCTTTCGTTTAATAATGTGATGCATTGTGGGAGCCGTAGTCCTGCCTCACTGGAGTTGCACCAGTGGGATTAACAGATCTGCTAACAGTGATTTATAAAGTGAAAGGGCTGGGGCACGAGCCCCAGTGTTGCAGTTACTGGCGGCCTCGTGGGGCAGCACGTGGTGCACTAGTTAAAAGCCGGGCGCTTAACAGTGGTGGTGTAAGCGCACCAGCTAATGGCACCAAGCTGTAGGCTGAGAATGTGATCTGAAATAGCGGACTCTATTCTGCCTTTCTGTGTGTCTCTAGACCCATGTTGTGCTGGTAAATGGTATTATATTCAGTGTTTAACCCATTAGCAGTGAGATGCTTGTATTTCATGTACTGCTGCATGCCTCACACTGCTGCATGCCTCACACTGCTGCATGCCTCACACTGCTGCACGCCTCACACTGCTGCACGCCTCACACTGCTGCACAAAACACTGCTACACAAAACACTGCTGCACGCCACACACTGCTGCACGCTGCACAATGCTACACGAAACTGCTGCACGGCACACACTGCTGCACAGCACACACTGCTGCACGCTGCACGCCACACACTGCTGCATTACTCACTGCTGCATGCTGCATGACACTGCTGCACGCCACACACTGCTGCACGCCACACACTGCTGCACGCCACACACTGCTGCACGCCGCACACTGCTGCACGCCGCACACTGCTGCACGCCGCACACTGCTGTATGCTGCACACTGCTGTATGCTGCACACTGCTACACGAAACATTGCTGCACGCCACACACTACTACTGCTGCACGCCGCACACTACCGCACGCCGCACACTGCTGCATTACACTGCTGCTCGCCTCCCACTGCTGCACGCCTCCCACTGCTGCACGCCTCCCACTGCTGCACGCCACCCACTGCTGCACGCCACACACTGCTGCACGCCACACACTGCTGCACGCCACACACTGCTGCACACCACACACTGCTGCACGCCGCACACTGCTGCACGCCGCACACTGCTGCACGCCGCACACTGCTGCACGCCGCACACTGCTGTATGCTGCACACTGCTGCACGCTGCTGTATGCTGCACACTGCTGTATGCTGCACACTGCTGTATGCTGCACACTGCTGTATGCTGCACACTGCTACACGAAACATTGCTGCACGCCACACACTACTACTGCTGCACGCCGCACACTACCGCACGCCGCACACTGCTGCATTACACTGCTGCACGCCTCCCACTGCTGCACGCCTCCCACTGCTGCACGCCTCCCACTGCTGCACGCCTCCCACTGCTGCACGCCTCCCACTGCTGCACGAAACACTGCTGCACGCCTCCCACTGCTGCACGAAACACTGCTGCACGCCGCACACTGCTGCACGCCGCACACTGCTGCACGCCGCACACTGCTGCACGCCGCACACTGCTGTATGCTGCACACTGCTACACGAAACATTGCTGCACGCCACACACTACTACTGCTGCACGCCGCACACTACCGCACGCCGCACACTGCTGCATTACACAGCTGCTCGCCTCCCACTGCTGCACGCCTCCCACTGCTGCACGCCTCACACTGCTGCACGCCTCCCACTGCTGCACGCCTCACACTGCTGCACGCCTCCCACTGCTGCACGCCTCCCACTGCTGCACGAAACACTGCTGCACGCCTCCCACTGCTGCACGCCTCCCACTGCTGCACGCCTCCCACTGCTGCACGCCTCCCACTGCTGCACGCCTCCCACTGCTGCACGCCTCCCACTGCTGCACGCCGCACACTGCTGCACGCCGCTGCACGCCACACAGTGCTGCATGCCTCACACTGCTGCACGCCTCACACTGCTGCACGCCTCACACTGCTGCACGCCTCACACTGCTGCACGCCTCACACTGCTGCACGCCATACTGTTGCACGCCATACTGTTGCATGCCTCACACTGCTGCATGCCTCACACTGCTACACAAAACACTGCTGCACGCCGCTGCACGCCTCACACTGCTGCACGCCTCACACTGCTGCACGCCTCACACTGCTGCACGCCACACACTGCTGCACGCCACACACTGCTACACAAAACACTGCTGCACGCCACACACTGCTGCACGCCACACACTGCTGCACGCCACACACTGCTGCACGCCACACACTGCTGCACGTCACACACTGCTGCACGCCACATACTGCTGCACGCCACACACTGCTGCACGCCGCACAATGTTACACGAAAAACACTGCTGCATTACTCACTGCTGCATGTTGCACGACACCGCTGCACGACACACACTCCTGCACGACACACACTCCTGCACGACACACACTCCTGCACGACACACACTCCTGCACGACACACACTCCTGCACGACACACACTCCTGCACGACACACACTCCTGCACGACACACACTCCTGCACGACACACACTGCTGCACGACACTGCTGCACGACACTGCTGCACGACACTGCTGCACGACACTGCTGCATGACACTGCTGCACGACACACACTGCTGCACGCCTCCCACTGCTGCACGAAACACTGCTGCACGCCTCCCACTGCTGCACGAAACACTGCTGCACGCCTCCCACTGCTGCACGAAACACTGCTGCACGCCTCCCACTGCTGCACGAAACACTGCTGCACGCCGCACACTGCTGCACGCCGCACACTGCTGCACGCCGCACACTGCTGCACGCCGCACACTGCTGTATGCTGCACACTGCTGTATGCTGCACACTGCTACACGAAACATTGCTGCACGCCACACACTACTACTGCTGCACGCCGCACACTACCGCACGCCGCACACTGCTGCATTACACTGCTGCTCGCCTCCCACTGCTGCACGCCTCCCACTGCTGCACGCCTCCCACTGCTGCACGCCTCCCATTGCTGCACGCCTCCCACTGCTGCACGCCTCCCACTGCTGCACACATCCCACTGCTGCACACCTCCCACTGCTGCACACCTCCCACTGCTGCACGAAACACTGCTGCACGCCTCCCACTGCTGCACGAAACACTGCTGCACGCCTCCCACTGCTGCACGCAACACTGCTGCACACCTCCCACTGCTGCACGAAACACTGCTGCACGCCGCACACTGCTGCACGCCGCTGCACGCCACACAGTGCTGCATGCCTCACACTGCTGCATGCCTCACACTGCTGCACGCCTCACACTGCTGCACGCCTCACACTGCTGCACGCCTCACACTGCTGCACGCCATACTGTTGCACGCCATACTGTTGCACGCCTCACACTGCTGCATGCCGCACACTGCTGCACGCCGCACACTGCTGCACGCCGCTGCACGCCGCACACTGCTGCACGCCTCACACTGCTGCACGCCTCACACTGCTGCACGCCTCACACTGCTGCACGCCTCACACTGCTGCACGCCTCACACTGCTGCACGCCTCACACTGCTGCACGCCATACTGTTGCACGCCTCACACTGCTGCATGCCTCACACTGCTACACAAAACACTGCTGCACGCCGCTGCACGCCTCACACTGCTGCACGCCTCACACTGCTGCACGCCTCACACTGCTGCACGCCTCACACTGCTACACAAAACACTGCTGCACGCCACACACTGCTGCACGCCACACACTGCTGCACGCCACACACTGCTGCACGCCACACACTGCTGCACGCCACACACTGCTGCACGCCACACACTGCTGCACACTGCTGCATTACTCACTGCTGCACGGCACACACTGCTGCACACTGCTGCATTACTCACTGCTGCATGTTGCACGACACTGCTGCACGCCTCACACTGCTGCACGCCACACACTGCTGCACGCCACACACTGCTGCACGCCACACACTGCTGCACGCCACACACTGCTGCACGCCACACACTGCTGCACGCCGCACAATGTTACACGAAAAACACTGCTGCATTACTCACTGCTGCATGTTGCACGACACCGCTGCACGCCACACACTCCTGCACGCCACACACTCCTGCACGCCACACACTCCTGCACGCCACACACTCCTGCACGCCACACACTCCTGCACGCCACACACTCCTGCATGACACACACTCCTGCACGACACACACTCCTGCACGACACACACTCCTGCACGACACACACTCCTGCACGACAGACACTGCTGCACGACACTGCTGCACGACACTGCTGCACGACACTGCTGCACGACACTGCTGCACGCCACACACTGCTGCACGCCACACACTGCTGCACGCCACACAATGTTACACGAAAAACACTGCTGCATTACTCACTGCTGCATGTTGCACGACACCGCACACACTCCTGCACGACACACACTCCTGCACGACACACACTCCTGCACGACACACACTCCTGCACGACACACACTCCTGCACGACACACACTCCTGCACGACACACACTCCTGCACGACACTGCTGCACGACACTGCTGCACGACACTGCTGCACGACACACACTGCTGCACGACACACACTGCTGCACGACACTGCTGCACGACACTGCTGCACGACACTGCTGCACGACACTGCTGCACGACACTGCTGCACGACACTGCTGCACGACACTGCTGCACGACACTGCTGCATGCTGCACGACACTGCTGCACGACACTGCTGCATGCTGCTGCACGCCACACAGTGCTGCATGCCTCACACTGCTACACGAAACACTGCTGCACGGCACACACTGCTGCACGCCGCACACTGCTGCACGCCGCACACTGCTTTTAGGCGAGTTTATGCTACTGACATTGTAAATGACAATGCCTTTTATTTGTTTTAAAACCAAAACATAAATAAAAGGCATTGTAATTTTGCAATGCCAATAGCTCAAACTCTTATAAATGCGAGACCTATTGCATTGCAAATGCTTGTTTTTATCATTGCTGCAGTGCTTTAAAGGTGATGTGGGGGAAACAATTACTCACATCTAGCAAAATTAGAAGTACGTCAAAATGGACTAGATTGCACAGTTTCAAAGTAGAAAAAGACGTTTATTTGAGGCATACCTTTGTTCGCCATGGGGAGACACTGATCTGAACTTTCGGGTAAATGCTTGTCTGCACAAATTGAAGAAACAAATATTAGTTATTAATTAATTTAAGCATTCAAAGAATAAACCTCAATCCAACACATATTAACAGACACATGGCAAGGTTCATGTATGAAGACATTTATGGTGTAAAAAGTTTGATAGAGACAAATAACATGAAAATGTTGACATTTTTCCATATTGTTTCATGGATTCTGTATTCATCACAGTAGTTTCATAACTGAAATTAAACATTGCCATAGAACACAATAATGTAACACATTAAAATAGTCAAACTTGAATTCTATAAAGGCATCAAAACACTATGCCAGATCGCATAACTTGTCCTGAATGGTGATGTTTTCATTGAGTGAGCTGATTTTCAGAAGGTGCACTTGAATACCTTATTACTTATTTGTAAGTGGTGTGCCATTTTTCCATGCAAATTTCAAACCTGAATTCTCATGCCTAAAATACGCATGTTATGTTATAGTATGCGTGTTTTATAGCCCACTAATCACCCATGAGGGTATCCATACTCTCTGTAACAGTGTACAAGGGCAGCCTTACTTGAAAAGCCAGGTCTTCAGCTTCTTGCAAAAGTGAAAAGAGGAGGAGGCACTGATGAATTCTGGGAGATCATTCCAGGCTTTAGGGGCCAGGTGTGAGAAGGCCTGGCAACCTGCTTTGTTTTTGTGCATGCATGGGTTGTGCGTTATTGAGATACCGGCAGAGCTGAGGTGTCTGGACGGTTGGTGGAAGTGAATGTGGTAGATCAGGTATGCACGGAGAGCTTTGGAGGTGTGGGTGAGGAGTTTAATGTGTGCAAACTTGTGAAATGGGAGTCAGTGGTGTTACCTAAGGTGTGGTGTGCTGCAGGATCGGTGTGGGAGTTTGACAACCTGTCTGGCTGCTGCATTTTGGATGGTCTGTAGTCTTCTTGTGAGCTGGTTGGTAACCCCGGCGTACCTGGTATTTTCATATTCCAGCTGCTGCATCCTTAGCGTGTTAATGCAGCACAAGAGCACTGGGTTCACCTGGGCGGTTGAGGACTTAGCCCTCTCTGCAGGGTGACCCCTTTGCCTTAATCCTTCCTATATTCTGAAACCGTTTTTGATGACTTATAGGACTTTGCGCACATTACCACTGCTAACCAGTGCTACAGTGCTTGTGCTCTCTCCCTAAAACATGGTAAAATTAGCTTATACCCAACTGGCATATTTAATTTACTTATAAGTCCCTAGTAAAGTGGTACCAAAAGTACCTCGAGCCTGTACATTAAACGTTACTAGTGAACCTGCAGCCCATACTGTGCTACCTACTAAAGTTACCTTTTAAAACATGTCTAAGGCGTTCCACTGAAGCCTGTATTGCAGTTTTAAACTGCCATTTCAAACTGGCCCAAATAACCCTTTTGCAAAGTCATCTAAACCTTCCTTTTCAATATATAAAAGTCACCATTAAGCTAGGCCCTAAACAGCCAGTAGGGCAGGGGCAGTGTATTTAAAAAGTTGGACATATGTTTTTAAGTTTTACATTTCCTAATTAGTGAACAACTCCGACTTTTCACTACTGTAATGTCTATTTCTCCCATTAGTTAACATTAGGTTACCTTATTATATGTATGTCCCTTGGCCGCTGCGAAACTCTTCAGACTGTTTATAGTTGACTTCAGACTTAAAGTTGTATTAATTTGTTCATAGCAGACTCATACAAGAAAACACACCATTAGGTTTGGAGATAACTGAAGCGGTATAATTGACATTTGTTTCTTCTGTCATCTAGGTCCAGTTTGTGGTCGTCCCAACAGGACACTCAGAGAAAACCAAAACACAGGTAAGACTTGGGTTCTTTTTTAACCCTCTCTAACATATTTCTGCTCTTCCTATCTACTTCTCTATACTTTATTCCTGTTGTATTCTTTCTTTCTTTCTTTCTTTCTTTCTTTCTTTCTTTCTTTCTTTCTTTCTTTCTTTCTTTCTTTCTTTCATAGTTGCCTCTGTCTAATTATTTATCTGGCAAGTGCTCTTACTAGCTTTTTGTTTTCAATGAGTTCTCACAGTCTGGTGTATTCAATATCCATATCCCAAACTCCTCATTTAATAATGTACGAATATTGAAATTAGTGATCAGATAAGGCTGATATGTGAGCGACTGCACGCAGCCTCAGCACTGCACAACCCTTCCCTTATTTCCCACCTGACTTCCTTCCACCACTGTATACGACTCCGCACCTGTGAGATTCATGCTCCTACTGGAGCTCCGCTCTCCTTCTCTTGCGTGCCTATCCTCTTACTCTGGGTCTCAGTGCCTTTGTCAGGGGCTTGTGGTGTTCTTTTTGTTTGCCGGTCAACTCTGCGCTGCCTTTCCATTCTTACTCTGCAGCTTTGGCGTCCTGGTCACAGCTCGTGTTGACTTCCTGTATCTCCTTCCTTTGGAATTCAAGTCCCCCCTCACTTTTGCTGGCCACTCCTTTTTGAGGGCCTGCCAGCGTAAGTCCTTCTTCCGTTTCTCTTGGAACAGCCCTGCAACAAATCTCTGGTAAGTCCTCCCTATTGTCCCCCTCATCTTGCTGACAAATTAATAATTGATACATTTTGGTTGGGAGCAGGTACGAGTGCCAAGTTTACACTCAAATAAATTGAAATTCAAAACCCTCTTTAATTCTAAAAATGCCACTTTTAGACTGTTACCTTTTCTTGTCCTAACCATTTAACCAGCCTGTATCCTGGGTGAAAAGACTAGGAGTAGTTGGCAGTTTGCCTTTGTGTATTCCTCTCAGACACTGACACAAAAAAGGGACTGGGTATTGGCAGGATGAGCTGTCCTGCCAGGAAGGGGAGGCAGAGCTGTGTACAGTCTCACTTACATTTTAAAGGAGCTGTCACTGCACACCCACAAAGGATTTCACCCAGACGTTTTGTAATCCCATACATCCTGGGACCAGGGAAGGGAGGAAGTAACTTCCAGAACCATCTGTTTGGGCTGAGAGGTGTAGCGATCACCAGCGCAAGAGCGCCGACATTGGACCAACAGCGAAGAACGCGCGAAAGAAACTACGTTTCCCAGCATGCCCCGGGGCGCAAGTCCCGGAAAGGGCTACTTAAGCACTTCCGCGGGAAGTGGAAGGTGCTTGTCAACTGTTTTCAGTGGACACCTGTGGCGGAGGGTATTCCCCGCCGGATTTCAGCTAGAAGACTTTTCAGCGCTTCGAGCAGAGGACAGCCCCGTTCCACCTAGAGGGTGGCGCCGAGTGGAGACGCTACTAGACCCGGAACCAGCGGACCAGATCAGGTAACCCGGGAGAGACGCCCGGGAGCTCCATTTCCCAAGTCCGCTTCCTACTTAACTGTGGTTACTCCGAGACCCGCACTTGTGTGCTGGTTCCATCCCGTTAGGAGACTACGGACGCACGCTGTGCGTGTACGTTGTGTCCCCTGGTGTTAATTTACGAGTGTGAAGTAACACTCCTTCCCGGAGCACGATCGAGACTACGGACGCACGCTGTGCGTGTACGTTGTGTCCCCTGGTAATAATTTACGAGTGTGAAGTAACACTCCTTCCCGGAGCACGATCGAAACATTGCGAGCAGTGCTAGGGTATTGTTTCGTTACCTACAGGACCAGTGGTGGCAGACATTCCTGTTTTCCCCAGAGACGCTACCTAGAACTTACTCCTTCCCTCGAGGAATTCCCAGTATTTGAGATACTTTGTGCTACTTCCACGCCTCCTGTGTCGTAACAGGTGGGTACTTTACCAGGAAACGTGAAGCGGAGTCCGTCTGTGTTCAGTTCCTCCCTGCAGCATTGACTCTCACTTTCTCATCCCTGCAGGTTGTCCGTAGCCCCGGAGAGTCTCCCTACCGTCCTGCCACGTCTCTGAAGGGATCCTCCTCCTCCCGGTCCTGTGTGTTTTCCTTTCCCCCTGGGTCCAGCCCTCGGTAGTCGAGTTCCGTTCTCCTGCCGGGGTTGCACTTCGGGGGATTTGGGGATCTTATCTACAATCATCGTCCCTGCTGAGATCAAGACAGCAGGTCAGTGGTGCGTGCCTGTGTGAGCTACTGACAGCCTGACAGCCTTGACAGATTGACAAGCCCACGTTTGCACTCAGCCTGGACGATGGATACTAACGTGGTGCTGACCTCGTTGTTAGAGAGCCTGACGGCTCTGCAGCAGGAGGTGCAGACCACCCGGTTAGAGAACCAGAGTGTACAGAGAGAGGTGAGCTCGCTACGAAGGGAGGTGGCGGGTCTTTCGCGTAGGGGCCCCGGGGAAGGTTCGTACATAAAACCAGCTACTCTACCACCACCTCCTGCCCATCCCGTTGATACCAGAGGGGGGTTTTTCACGGCCACTACATATCCCCCCACAACCGCAGACACGGTGCCCACGGTCCACGTATTGCAAAACACTGGTATCCCTTTAGCCCCCCCAGAGCGCTTCTATGGGGACCCTAAGAAGTTTGAAACCTTCCTGAACCAATGCAGACTGCATTTCCTTTGCAAACCAGCCGTGTTCCAAGGAGAAGCCGCTAAGACGGCATTCATGATGTCCTACATGGGGGGTAACGCCGCAAGTTGGACCATCCCGTTAATGGAAAGAAATGATCCGGTGTTGCACCATTTTCCGGATTTTTGCCTAGCCTTAAGGAAATTGTTCGATCGGAAGTCCCACATGCTGTCCTTGGATCGGGAACTCCTCACCTTGAAACAGGGATCTCAAGACTTACTGACGTACGTTACCACCTTCAATCGGTTGGTCGTAGAAACAGAGTGGCCCCCTGAAAAACGACTCACCCTGTTTTACCAAGGGCTGCGAGGGGAACTCAAGGACGTCCTGGCACAAGTGGTGCAACTTCCGCAAACATGCGAAGAACTCATAGACTTAACTGTACAGCTCGACCATCGCCTTCTGGAGAGAAAAGGTGACAAGAGCCGAGGAGAGATGAAGTATTCTTTCCCGAGACCAAAGGACACGGCGGGTGAACCACCGAAAACCGTGGAGGGGCCAGAGCTAATGCAGTTGGGTGGAATCAGGGGCCCTCTTACGTCCGAGGAAAGAGACAAACGTCGACGAATGAAGTTGTGCCTGTATTGCGGAAAAGGGGGGCACTTTATTAGGGAATGCCGGGCCCGCACCCCGCTCAATAGCAGACCTTCCATTCCCAGGGTACAGGCCACATTCAGACAAGATGAACCGGCGGAAAACTAAGAAGCCCAAGTCAGAAGGAGGTCTCTGAATTGGGTAGGACACATGTAATGATCTCCTCTATCTTAGCGAATACCTTACAACCTGCTGTGGCTCATTTGAATCTTGGAGTATCTCTATGGCTCACTTCCCGGGATGTGCTGGAAACGGATGCCCTGTTGGACTCAGGAGCAATGGGCAATTATATCGATCAGGGATATGCCCACCGACTCGGACTACCTTACGAGAAGAAAGAGGTCCCTGAACTAGTCAAAGCGGTTGATGGGACGACCCTCTCTTCCGGGCCAGTGAAGTACCGGACGCGGGCTCTTCGGATGGTGGTGGGGTCGGACCATTACGAATGTATCCGGTTTGACCTCATCGACGCTCCCCAGTTCCGGCTCATCCTGGGCATGCCCTGGTTGACGTTACACGACCCAGTAATCAGTTGGACTGATCGCACAGTTACCATGACTTCAGTGTATTGTCAAGAACATTGTAAGTATCAAGAAGAAGAACCGGATCACGAAGAAACCCCAGCCACGCACTTAGCGGCAGTCGGTCCCCAAGAACGGTACTGTTGTGCCATAACCCTGCCGGAGGCCTATCAAGAGTTTCGGGAGATCTTCGATAAACAAAAGGCGACTAGATTGCCTCCTCATCGGGAGTATGACTGCCGGATAGAGCTCATTGCCGGAGCAAACATCCCTTGCAGCCGGGTGTACGCCCTGACGGAACCTGAAACGCTATACCTCAAAAAATACTTAGAAGACAACATGGCATCCGGATTTATCAGACACTCTTCCTCACCAGCATCCTCTCCCCTTTTCTTCATACCGAAGAAAGACTGCGAAGAATTGAGGACGTGTATCGATTACCGCGCCCTCAATAGGATCACGATAAAGAATCGGTACCCTCTTCCCCTCATACCAGTACTTCTGGATCAACTAAAAGGAGCACATTACTTCACCAAGCTCGACCTCCGCGGAGCATATCATCTGGTGCGAGTCCAAAAAGGCGATGAGTGGAAGACCGCCTTCCGAACTAAGTTCGGTCTGTTCGAATATCGGGTGATGCCTTTCGGACTCTGCAACGCCCCGGCGGCCTTCCAGTTCTTCATGGATGAGGTGCTGCGTGGATATCTGGATGTATTCTGCGTGGTGTACATTGATGACATCTTAATCTATTCCGCTACCCTCCCAGAACACATCACTCACGTCCAAGCCATCTTGGAGCGACTGCAACAGCATTCCTTATATGCTAAACTTGAAAAATGTCTCTTTCACGCTCAGGAGGTCGCGTTTTTGGGCTACATCATCAATTCCCAAGGTTTCCAGATGGAAACGAGTAAGGTGGAAGCCATCACCCAGTGGAAAATCCCGCAGAATGTCAAAGCCGTGCAAAGCTTTCTCGGTTTTGCCAACTTTTATCGGCGATTTATTCAGGACTTTTCGAAGATAATCCGCCCCATTTCCCAACTGCTACGGAAAAACGTCCCGTTCAAGTGGGGAGAGGAAGCAGACCGAGCATTCCAGATGTTGAAGGACAGATTCACCCGGGCTCCCATCCTACGTCACCCAGACCCACAACTTCCATTCATTCTCGAAACAGACGCATCACAACACGCCCTGGGAGGGGTACTCTCACAGCGACATCCGGTTAACGGGCAGCTCCACCCTGTCGCGTTTTATTCCAAGAAGCTTACACCCAGTGAGATCAATTACACCATCTCCGATAAGGAACTACTGGCAATCAAGAGGGCGTGCGAAGAATGGCGACACTACCTGTTAGGAGCCTTGCACACGGTGGAAATTTACACAGACCACCGCAATCTTCTGTTTCTGAAAACCGCAAAGGCGCTGACACCTCGGCAGTTACGGTGGACTTTATTCTTTTCCGATTATGATTTTGTCATTAAATACCGATCAGGACCTCAAAACGGGAAGGCAGATGCCCTCTCTCGTATAGGAGAATGGGGGAACGATACCTCCATAACCCCGCAGAATCCACCGCTCATCCTAACTGAAACCCCATCACCCAGTGATGTCATTGCTCTCATTACCTCCCAAGACTTTCTCGAAGATGTAAGAGTGACAGTAGCGGACCTAGATGTACAAGCATGGATCCAAGAAGAATCAGAGCACCGATCCGAAGTAGACGGACTAGCCTATCACTATCATGCTCTATACGTACCACACAAGACCCAGCAACGACAAGTCCTGACGTGGAGCCACGATTCGGTCCTAGGAGGACACCTAGGAATCCATAAGACCATTGCCTGTGTGGAACGCTCCTTTTGGTGGCCCGGACTGCGGAGAGATGTAAAGGAATACATCCAGGGCTGTGCCATCTGTATGCAGGGGAAGGCCATTCATACAAAACCAGTGGGCCTCCTGCAACCCTTGCCTACTCCCCCACGACCCTGGCACATCATATCCATGGACTTCATCGTGGAGATGCCCCCCTGTGACGATAAAACAGTCATCATGGTACTGGTTGATCACTTAACGAAGATGGGCCATTTCATATCGCTGAAAAGGCTACCCACATCCTCAGAGCTCGCTATCGTTTTTCTCCAACATGTGGTCCGGGCTCATGGAATCCCGAACGTCTTGATAACTGACAGGGGCACGCAGTTCACGTCGCGCTTCTGGAAGTCCTTATGCAACACGCTACACATAGAAGCACGACTCTCCTCCAGCTACCACCCACAGACCGATGGAAAGACCGAGCGCCTGAATCAAACCCTTGAGCAATACCTCCGCTGCTTCACCCTGCAAAACCCCATACACTGGCCAACCTTGTTATGGTTAGCCGAATTCGCCTATAACAATGCCAAACATACCACACTAGGATGCTCTCCGTTTTATTGCACTTATGGGTATCACCCCAACATGCTTCCGTTTGAATGGCCAGTTCACTCCCCCATACCCAGCATCCACGAGCACCATGCACATCTCAGGGCGGTCTTACTAGAAATCAAGCAAAATCTAGCCACTGCACAAACCATGCAAAAGACCTATGCGGATAGGAAAAGAACCACGGAACCAGAGTATCAAGTGGGGGACAAGGTATGGCTCTCAACAAAACATCTGCATTTAAAGGGGGTTGATAAACTGAAACCAAGATATGTGGGTCCCTATAGCATAGAGGAGATAATTAATCCCGTGGCTATGCGACTCTTGTTGCCTAGTTCCTGGAAAATCCACCCCGTTTTCCATGTGTCCCTGCTCCAGCCATGTCCCAGCAGTACCCGTTTAACGTCAAGACCACAGCCTATCACCATAGACGGACAAGAAGAGTACGAGGTGGAAGTAATTCTGGATTCCCGACTGGTGCGGGGAAGGGTTCAATACCTGGTCGATTGGAAGGGGTTTGGGGTGGAGGATAGGACATGGGAACCTGAGGAGAACCTACATTGCCCTGAGTTGTTGGAGCAGTTTCATGAGGAACATCCAAGCAAACCGGGACGACCGCCGAGTCGTCGGTCCTTGAGAAGGGGTACTGTAGCGATCACCAGCGCAAGAGCGCCGACATTAGACCAACAGCGAAGAACGCGCGAAAGAAACTACATTTCCCAGCATGCCCCGGGGCGCAAGTCCCGGAAAGGGCTACTTAAGCACTTCCGCGGGAAGCGGAAGGTGCTTGTCAACTGTTTTCAGTGGAGACCTGTGGCGGAGGGTATTCCCCGCCGGATTTCAGCTAGAAGACTTTTCAGCGCTTCGAGCAGAGGACAGCCCCGTTCCACCTAGAGGGTGGCGCCGAGTGGAGACGCTACTAGACCCGGAACCAGCGGACCAGATCAGGTAACCCGGGAGAGACGCCCGGGAGCTCCATTTCCCAAGTCCGCTTCCTACTTAACTGTGGTTACTCCGAGACCCGCACTCGTGTGCTGGTTCCATCCCGTTAGGAGACTACGGACGCACGCTGTGCGTGTACGTTGTGTCCCCTGGTGTTAATTTACGAGTGTGAAGTAACACTCCTTCCCGGAGCACGATCGAGACTACGGACGCACGCTGTGCGTGTACGTTGTGTCCCCTGGTATTAATTTACGAGTGTGAAGTAACACTCCTTCCCGGAGCACGATCGAAACATTGCGAGCAGTGCTAGGGTATTGTTTCGTTACCTACAGGACCAGTGGTGGCAGACATTCCTGTTTTCCCCAGAGACGCTACCTAGAACTTACTCCTTCCCTCGAGGAATTCCCAGTATTTGAGATACTTTGTGCTACTTCCACGCCTCCTGTGTCGTAACAGGTGGGTACTTTACCAGGAAACGTGAAGCGGAGTCCGTCTGTGTACAGTTCCTCCCTGCAGCATTGACTCTCGCTTTCTCATCCCTGCAGGTTGTACGTAGCCCCGGAGAGTCTCCCTACCGTCCTGCCACGTCTCTGAAGGGATCCTCCTCCTCCCGGTCCTGTGTGTTTTCCTTTCCCCCTGGGTCCAGCCCTCGGTAGTCGAGTTCCGTTCTCCTGCCGGGGTTGCACTTCGGGGGATTTGGGGATCTTATCTACAATCATCGTCCCTGCTGAGATCAAGACAGCAGGTCAGTGGTGCGTGCCTGTGTGAGCTACTGACAGTCTGACAGCCTTGACAAGAGGTTGTGCTCCAGACTTTCTACCACTTCAAAGCTGGCACCATGTATAAAAGTAGGAGCCACAGACCCACTCTTTAGTACACTCTTGAACCTGTGGATATTACAGAAGACGGACTGTCCTGCTGCTTCAGGCCTGTCCTGCTCTCTGAGAAAGAAGATTGAAGTTGCTCCCTTCATCACAGGCAGTCCTCCTGTTGTGAGTTACAGAGATACAAAAAGCTCCCGAGGCCTCCCTGCAACAGCCCAGCTGACCCGCTGCAACTGGACCTGCCTGGACCTGACTGGCCTCTGCTAGAGTCCTGATCCCCAAGAGGCACCTCAACAGGTCCTGGGCACTTCTTTGATGGCATCAGAGTGCACCCCCCTAAAATAAGATCTTGTGCTTCAGGGGCGTCACACACTGCTGCACGCCTCCCACTGCTGCACGAAACACTGCTGCACGCCTCCCACTGCTGCACGAAACACTGCTGCACGCCTCCCACTGCTGCACGAAACACTGCTGCACGCCGCACACTGCCGCACGCCGCACACTGCTGCACGCCGCACACTGCTGCACGCCGCACACTGCTGTATGCTGCACACTGCTGTATGCTGCACACTGCTACACGAAACATTGCTGCACGCCACACACTACTACTGCTGCACGCCGCACACTACCGCACGCCGCACACTGCTGCATTACACTGCTGCTCGCCTCCCACTGCTGCACGCCTCCCACTGCTACACGCCTCCCACTGCTGCACGCCTCCCACTGCTGCACGCCTCCCACTGCTGCACGCCTCCCACTGCTGCACACCTCCCACTGCTGCACACCTCCCACTGCTGCACACCTCCCACTGCTGCACGAAACACTGCTGCACGCCTCCCACTGCTGCACGAAACACTGCTGCACGCCTCCCACTGCTGCACGCAACACTGCTGCACGCCTCCCACTGCTGCACGAAACACTGCTGCACGCCGCACACTGCTGCACGCCGCACACTGCTGCACGCCGCTGCACGCCGCACACTGCTGCACGCCTCACACTGCTGCACGCCTCACACTGCTGCACGCCTCACACTGCTGCACGCCTCACACTGCTGCACGCCTCACACTGCTGCACGCCATACTGTTGCACGCCTCACACTGCTGCATGCCTCACACTGCTACACAAAACACTGCTGCACGCCGCTGCACGCCTCACACTGCTGCACGCCTCACACTGCTGCACGCCTCACACTGCTGCACGCCTCACACTGCTGCACGCCTCACACTGCTGCACGCCTCACACTGCTACACAAAACACTGCTGCACGCCACACACTGCTGCACGCCACACACTGCTGCACGCCACACACTGCTGCACGCCACACACTGCTGCACGCCACACACTGCTGCACACTGCTGCATTACTCACTGCTGCACGGCACACACTGCTGCACACTGCTGCATTACTCACTGCTGCATGTTGCACGACACTGCTGCACGCCTCACACTGCTGCACGCCACACACTGCTGCATGCCACACACTGCTGCACGCCACACACTGCTGCACGCCACACACTGCTGCACGCCACACACTGCTGCACGCCGCACAATGTTACACGAAAAACACTGCTGCATTACTCACTGCTGCATGTTGCACGACACCGCTGCACGCCACACACTCCTGCACGCCACACACTCCTGCACGCCACACACTCCTGCACGCCACACACTCCTGCACGCCACACACTCCTGCACGCCACACACTCCTGCATGACACACACTCCTGCACGACACACACTCCTGCACGACACACACTCCTGCACGACACACACTCCTGCACGACACACACTCCTGCACGACAGACACTGCTGCACGACACTGCTGCACGACACTGCTGCACGACACTGCTGCACGCCACACACTGCTGCACGCCACACACTGCTGCACGCCACACAATGTTACACGAAAAACACTGCTGCATTACTCACTGCTGCATGTTGCACGACACCGCACACACTCCTGCACGACACACACTCCTGCACGACACACACTCCTGCACGACACACACTCCTGCACGACACACACTCCTGCACGACACACACTCCTGCACGACACACACTCCTGCACGACACACACTCCTGCACGACACTGCTGCACGACACTGCTGCACGACACACACTGCTGCACGACACACACTGCTGCACGACACACACTGCTGCACGACACTGCTGCACGACACTGCTGCACGACACTGCTGCACGACACTGCTGCACGACACTGCTGCACGACACTGCTGCATGCTGCACGACACTGCTGCACGACACTGCTGCATGCTGCTGCACGCCACACAGTGCTGCATGCCTCACACTGCTACACGAAACACTGCTGCACGGCACACACTGCTGCACGCCGCACACTGCTGCACGCCGCACACTGCTTTTAGGCGAGTTTATGCTACTGACATTGTAAATGACAATGCCTTTTATTTGTTTTAAAACCAAAACATAAATAAAAGGCATTGTAATTTTGCAATGCCAATAGCTCAAACTCTTATAAATGCGAGACCTATTGCATTGCAAATGCTTGTTTTTATCATTGCTGCAGTGCTTTAAAGGTGATGTGGGGGAAACAATTACTCACATCTAGCAAAATTAGAAGTACGTCAAAATGGACTAGATTGCACAGTTTCAAAGTAGAAAAAGACGTTTATTTGAGGCATACCTTTGTTCGCCATGGGGAGACACTGATCTGAACTTTCGGGTAAATGCTTGTCTGCACAAATTGAAGAAACAAATATTAGTTATTAATTAATTTAAGCATTCAAAGAATAAACCTCAATCCAACACATATTAACAGACACATGGCAAGGTTCATGTATGAAGACATTTATGGTGTAAAAAGTTTGATAGAGACAAATAACATGAAAATGTTGACATTTTTCCATATTGTTTCATGGATTCTGTATTCATCACAGTAGTTTCATAACTGAAATTAAACATTGCCATAGAACACAATAATGTAACACATTAAAATAGTCAAACTTGAATTCTATAAAGGCATCAAAACACTATGCCAGATCGCATAACTTGTCCTGAATGGTGATGTTTTCATTGAGTGAGCTGATTTTCAGAAGGTGCACTTGAATACCTTATTACTTATTTGTAAGTGGTGTGCCATTTTTCCATGCAAATTTCAAACCTGAATTCTCATGCCTAAAATACGCATGTTATGTTATAGTATGCGTGTTTTATAGCCCACTAATCACCCATGAGGGTATCCATACTCTCTGTAACAGTGTACAAGGGCAGCCTTACTTGAAAAGCCAGGTCTTCAGCTTCTTGCAAAAGTGAAAAGAGGAGGAGGCACTGATGAATTCTGGGAGATCATTCCAGGCTTTAGGGGCCAGGTGTGAGAAGGCCTGGCAACCTGCTTTGTTTTTGTGCATGCATGGGTTGTGCGTTATTGAGATACCGGCAGAGCTGAGGTGTCTGGACGGTTGGTGGAAGTGAATGTGGTAGATCAGGTATGCACGGAGAGCTTTGGAGGTGTGGGTGAGGAGTTTAATGTGTGCAAACTTGTGAAATGGGAGTCAGTGGTGTTACCTAAGGTGTGGTGTGCTGCAGGATCGGTGTGGGAGTTTGACAACCTGTCTGGCTGCTGCATTTTGGATGGTCTGTAGTCTTCTTGTGAGCTGGTTGGTAACCCCGGCGTACCTGGTATTTTCATATTCCAGCTGCTGGTGATGAGGGCTTGGTGATTGTTTTCATTGTGTTGTCTGGTAGCCACTTGTAGATTTTTTCTGCATCCTTAGCGTGTTAAAGCAGCACAAGAGCACTGGGTTCACCTGGGCGGTTGAGGACTTAGCCCTCTCTGCAGGGTGACCCCTTTGCCTTAATCCTTCCTATATTCTGAAACCGTTTTTGATGACTTATAGGACTTTGCGCACATTACCACTGCTAACCAGTGCTACAGTGCTTGTGCTCTCTCCCTAAAACATGGTAAAATTAGCTTATACCCAACTGGCATATTTAATTTACTTATAAGTCCCTAGTAAAGTGGTACCAAAAGTACCTCGAGCCTGTACATTAAACGTTACTAGTGAACCTGCAGCCCATACTGTGCTACCTACTAAAGTTACCTTTTAAAACATGTCTAAGGCGTTCCACTGAAGCCTGTATTGCAGTTTTAAACTGCCATTTCAAACTGGCCCAAATAACCCTTTTGCAAAGTCATCTAAACCTTCCTTTTCAATATATAAAAGTCACCATTAAGCTAGGCCCTAAACAGCCAGTAGGGCAGGGGCAGTGTATTTAAAAAGTTGGACATATGTTTTTAAGTTTTACATTTCCTAATTAGTGAACAACTCCGACTTTTCACTACTGTAATGTCTATTTCTCCCATTAGTTAACATTAGGTTACCTTATTATATGTATGTCCCTTGGCCGCTGCGAAACTCTTCAGACTGTTTATAGTTGACTTCAGACTTAAAGTTGTATTAATTTGTTCATAGCAGACTCATACAAGAAAACACACCATTAGGTTTGGAGATAACTGAAGCGGTATAATTGACATTTGTTTCTTCTGTCATCTAGGTCCAGTTTGTGGTCGTCCCAACAGGACACTCAGAGAAAACCAAAACACAGGTAAGACTTGGGTTCTTTTTTAACCCTCTCTAACATATTTCTGCTCTTCCTATCTACTTCTCTATACTTTATTCCTGTTGTATTCTTTCTTTCTTTCTTTCTTTCTTTCTTTCTTTCTTTCTTTCTTTATTTCTTTCTTTCATAGTTGCCTCTGTCTAATTATTTATCTGGCAAGTGCTCTTACTAGCTTTTTGTTTTCAATGAGTTCTCACAGTCTGGTGTATTCAATATCCATATCCCAAACTCCTCATTTAATAATGTACGAATATTGAAATTAGTGATCAGATAAGGCTGATATGTGAGCGACTGCACGCAGCCTCAGCACTGCACAACCCTTCCCTTATTTCCCACCTGACTTCATTCCACCACTGTATACGACTCCGCACCTGTGAGATTCATGCTCCTACTGGAGCTCCGCTCTCCTTCTCTTGCGTGCCTATCCTCTTACTCTGGGTCTCAGTGCCTTTGTCAGGGGCTTGTGGTGTTCTTTTTGTTTGCCGGTCAACTCTGCGCTGCCTTTCCATTCTTACTCTGCAGCTTTGGCGTCCTGGTCACAGCTCGTGTTGACTTCCTGTATCTCCTTCCTTTGGAATTCAAGTCCCCCCTCACTTTTGCTGGCCACTCCTTTTTGAGGGCCTGCCAGCGTAAGTCCTTCTTCCGTTTCTCTTGGAACAGCCCTGTAACAAATCTCTGGTAAGTCCTCCCTATTGTCCCCCTCATCTTGCTGACAAATTAATAATTGATACATTTTGGTTGGGAGCAGGTACGAGTGCCAAGTTTACACTCAAATAAATTGAAATTCAAAACCCTCTTTAATTCTAAAAATGCCACTTTTAGACTGTTACCTTTTCTTGTCCTAACCATTTAACCAGCCTGTATCCTGGGTGAAAAGACTAGGAGTAGTTGGCAGTTTGCCTTTGTGTATTCCTCTCAGACACTGACACAAAAAAGGGACTGGGTATTGGCAGGATGAGCTGTCCTGCCAGGAAGGGGAGGCAGAGCTGTGTACAGTCTCACTTACATTTTAAAGGAGCTGTCACTGCACACCCACAAAGGATTTCACCCAGACGTTTTGTAATCCCATACATCCTGGGACCAGGGAAGGGAGGAAGTAACTTCCAGAACCATCTGTTTGGGCTGAGAGGTTGTACTCCAGACTTTCTACCACTTCAAAGCTGGCACCATGTATAAAAGTAGGAGCCACAGACCCACTCTTTAGTACACTCTTGAACCTGTGGATATTACAGAAGACGGACTGTCCTGCTGCTTCAGGCCTGTCCTGCTCTCTGAGAAAGAAGATTGAAGTTGCTCCCTTCATCACAGGCAGTCCTCCTGTTGTGAGTTATAGAGATACAAAAAGCTCCCGAGGCCTCCCTGCAACAGCCCAGCTGACCCGCTGCAACTGGACCTGCCTGGACCTGACTGGCCTCTGCTAGAGTCCTGATCCCCAAGAGGCACCTCAACAGGTCCTGGGCACTTCTTTGATGGCATCAGAGTGCACCCCCCTAAAATAAGATCTTGTGCTTCAGGGGCGTTGGTGATTTTGGTCGGGTCTGTCAAAAGTTTCTTTAGGAGGGCGGGGATGGCTGCGTATTTCCATGGTTCTGAAAAGGTGGCTGTAGTGATTGACGTTTTCACAATAGGGATGAGGGCCTCTCTGACAGGAGGTGCTCCTTTGTCGAAGTAAGGTGGTGTAGGAGTCAATCATGGCCATGGAGTGTTTAGCCTTCATGACTGTTGTGGTTTTCTCTGCGCTAATGATTGTAGGAAGGTGGAATCTGACTATATGTTGCCCCCACTTTTTGCCTGGTATTTTGCTGGTTTATGACTTAGTTGGACCGGGACCCTGCTATTCAGGGCCCCAGTCTATCTGCTTTCTCTGTAAAATGGTTTCCATGTACATTAGGTACATTTCTAATTGGATTCTGGAGTGCCTTATAAGCCCCTAGTATATGGTATACTATGTACCTAGGGCATAGGTACCTCATAGGCCTACCAGGGGCTGAAGCATGTATTATGCCACCCCTGGGAAGCACTCCAAAATGGCACTACAGGTCTGCTACTGCAGCCTGGGTAAGGGTGTGCTTGCACCTCTTACAGTGGTATAGGCTACCTATACATCTACCATTGCACACACATATAAAACCTATGTCACTCCTATGGCAGGCCTTAACAATCCTGAAGGCAGAGTGCTTGGTTTTTATGTGATAGGTTGCCCCTGCATGAGCAGAGCCCCTATGCAGCGTTTGGAGTACCTCCTCTGATGCTGTTTGTGGTGCAGCCTGACCATATACTCTTAAGTACATTATAACCTCGCAGTAAATGCTAACTTTGAGATGGCTGCACGGAAACATGTCGTGTTTGGTGTCAAACGCTTTGGAATACTACCCCCCCGCCAGTTCTGGTGGCGGGGGGTAGCATTCCACCCTTCTAGAGGCAGAGACATGTTCACACTCGTCTAACCCGGTAGGACTTTCTTGAGCCCTGGCATCACAAAATGGATGCCTCTGCCACAGACACGGGTCTGGCCTCCTGCTGCTGAGCGAAACTCTAGCAGAGGAGGCCTGGATAATAGGTTTCCTGTTGAAGATAGTTGTACCCACCTCCCCAGACAGACAGATGTGTATTGGGGCTGGGCGGGAGCACTCTCTGGTGCTTTGAAGTCCTGCACTGGGGGCACATTTGGTGTCCCTGTGCATAGTCCAGTTCAAACCAGTTGCAGGGGCTACCTGCCTCTGCTCTGGCATGAAACTGGACAAAGGAAATGGGTGTAACCACCCCTCTTTTCAAACCCTCCCATAGGTGGGTCCCTAGAGTATGTCCAACCCCCAAACTTTGTATAAGTATGGGAACCCAGTCCTAGCGACTTTAGATGAACCTGGACGAAACTCTGCAATATATATCCTGGACCTTCGACTTTCTATCCTGACTAGAAGACTGAAGAAATCTCCCTTGGGGCAAGGAGTGACTCCCTTGCTTGGCAGGCACCAAAGAAGCAACTGACCATTCTCCAATTCTGAAGCTCCCACCGGATGCCGAAGTCTCTGCATCACCAGAGGTAGATTTCCTGACTTCCCTGAGTCTACCCTGAGTCCACAGCAAAGCTGAGGCCCGTGGCTATCGTGTGTGACGAGGAACCGTGACCCCTGGACACTGTGTCCTATTGCAGGTACATCAACTTCTTTTAATTTCCTGAAGTTCTGCTTTGGGCTCCAAGTAGCCCCAGCCTTGAGCACAGACTGCACTGAAGATCTCTGACCTCCACTCCACGAGTGACCCATGGGCTAGGTTCCAGTGCGACCACTTGAGGCTTCTTCGCGATCGCTAGCACTCCTCTTCTGCTTGGGCTTTCCTGGTTGCTCCAGACATGCCCTGACTTACCCTTGCTGGGTGAGTCCCTCAGATATTGCTGGTCTGCACCGACATCCTTCTTCTCTTTCCACGAGACTTGCCGTTGCCAAGGCTTGTTGGGTCCAATCTGGTCTCCGACAATGCAGCACTCGACAGACTTCGTGGGACAGCTCGAATATGGCTCGTGGACCTCGTCGATGCCTCCTGGACCTCGTGGCTGAAGAGTCAAGACACCTGTCAACTCACCTGAAACACCCGACATCTGAGGGCATTTTCTCCATCCTGCCCTCGGTCACTGGCTAGTGACCCAGACTCTGTCCCCTCTGCTTTCAGGTTCCTTCCATCCTAGATCCAGGCTTGGATCTCTTCGGACACTTCTCCTCTTCACTTCAGCAGCAGTTCTTTGCAGGCTTCCATTGCAATCGACGACGCGACCCGACACCAAAAGACACCTATGCACCCGGCTTCCCTGGGTGAGGTAACTCGAGTACTCCGGTGCTCCCGTGGGTGCTAGCCCTAGAACTTCTTAAGTCCAAAAGGGTTTGGTCCTGACTCGATTCTAAGTGTCCCTAATCTTTAATTTCCAACCGTGACATTGCCCATGGAAGATAACGGGAACCCGCGGTTGTGTTTACACACTGCACGCGGCCCCCTTGGGTCCCCTGTGTCACTACCTTGGGTGGTTCCTTGTGGTCCCAGCGATTCTACAGGCTCTAGGCCTTGTGTCTAGTAAAGTCGTGGTTCTTATACCACTTTATTGGTATATGGTTTGGTATGCCCCTAGGGCCCAAACGTGTATTTGTGCTATTACTGTTGATTGCTAACTTGTAACTTAAGTTCTTCGAACTCCAGTCCCATAAAGAGACTAGAGGGGTGTGTTTTATCTTAAATACAGATATTTTAAATATATACCTGGTGTGGTTGTCCTTTCATTTGATCGTTCAAGAGATTATAGACTGGTAAAACAAGCTGCTTACTTTCCTTCAAGACTTAGCCTAAAGGCTGCTCTCCATAGCTGCTACTAGGATAGCTTTCAATAAAGATTGTCTTTAACCAATTCACCATAAGGGGTTGTTTGGACTGATACAAGGTGCCCACTAGAACTAGTGGACAGCATATATCAGGCCACCTTCTCACTTTGGTGAGCAGCGTGTGAGATTCCAGCTTGCTATTGTTTTACCAGATAATCTCAATTGAATTGATCAACTGAAAACCACTAAAGGTACCTAAGGTACATATAATATCAAGTTTAGCTACAGTAAGTTCTACTGAACTTAGAGTTGTGTGTTAAGGGATAGCACACCCTTTCTACAACTCAAGAGAGTTTAGTAGGCCACACTAGTGTAGGTAGTGCAATACACCACACCACATTAGTAATGTCTAACCAGCCAGGAACCAGTGGGTCCCTGCCAGGAGCCAGTGAGCTCCCTCCCTATAAATATGAGGATCTCTCCTTTGCTCAGCTTAGGGCCTTATGTTCCATTAGGAAGCTGAAGACAGGCAAAAGCCAATCCACCCATCATCTCATAAAGATACTTAAGCTGGATGGTATCTCAGGGCCTATTGGGCCTGATGGGGTAGGCAGTGTGGGTGGGGCAGCAAGTGAGGGTGGGCCTAGGGGTAGCAATTCCCCTGGCCCTACCTCTAATGCTGACCAGACTGATGACAATGATCAGAATATGGTGAACCCAGCTCTCCTGGATGAGGATGAGGATGATGACAACAATGCTCCTTCCTTTATTGCTCCAGGTAGAGTTGAATGTAGGGCTAGAAGGGATAGATCTCTGACAAGGGGATCTGTCCAGACTAACTCCTCTATAGGGACCTCTGTCTCTTCTCACAGAGGGAGGGAAACATCCCAGGAGAGGAGAGAGAGACTGCTGAAGTATGAGCAAGACAAGTTGAACCTCAGAAAGCAGCAGATGGCCTTAGATAGGGAAGCTCTAGAGCTCTACAGAGCTAGTAAAAAGGAGGGACTAGAGTCCCTTGGTGGCAGCAATTTCCCTAGAGATAGGGAGAGGTCTTATGACCATAGAAACCTAAGTAAGATTGTCCCTCCCTACCAGAGTGGGGATGACATCCACAAATGGATAACTACCTTGTAGAGGGCCTGTAAAGTACAGAAGGTCCCTCAAGGTCAGTGAGCAGCAATCTTATGGCTCTCCTTTGCAGACAAAGGTAGAGATAAGCTCCTCACTATAAGATAAGAGAATGCTGATGATTACACTTGAAGAGTGCTCTGATTGATGGTTTTGGCCTAACCACTGAACAGTATCGGTTGAAGTGCATGACTTTTCAGGATTGTACAATTTGATTATGAGGGAGCAGATCCTTATTAATTGTCAAAACCAGCTTTTACACCAGTACCTGGTGGACTCTGATCTGACCTCTCCCCAAGAATTGGGAAAGAAGGTAGACAAATGGGTCAGAACCAGGGTAAGGCCTAAGAATCAGAGAGGGGTGACCAGAAGAAAGATTCTACCAAGCCCCAAGAGAAAGGTGGGGACCAATCCAAAGATAAGTCCAATACAGGGCCCCAAAAGTCCTCTTCTGGGGATGGGTCCCAAACTCCTTCCTCTCCTGAAAAGAAACCATATTGCTATGTCTGTAAAAAGCCTGGGCACTGGAAAACTGATCCCAGTTGCCCCAGGATTGGCAATAAAGAAAATATTCCACCAACTAACACTACCACCCCTCCTGGTACTACCAGTAGTAATCCCCCAGTTGGGAGTAGTACACCCAAAAAGTTAGGTGCTTTTGCAAGTGGAACAGAGGTAGGCCCCAATTTAGGAAGGGCCTCCTCACCTGACTGCTCTGACTCTGATGGTGGCATGGGATTTGACACTTTTACCATAGGTCCCAATGCATTGGGCAGGTACAGATTGGATCCACTGATTAATGGTCAGAAAACTGTGGCCTTCAGGGACACAGGGGCTAGTGTTACCATGGTGACAGGGAAACTAGTCCCCCCTCAGCAGCTTTCACCTGAGTTTAAAAACCAGGTGACTAACATTGATGGTGTCAGAACAGATCACCCCAGGGCCATAGTCAATCTCAGCTGGGGAGGTGTCACAGGCCCATAAAGAGTGGCAGTGTCCCCAAACGTGCCTGTAGATTGCCTGATGGGCAATGATCTGGAGATTTCAGCCTGGGCTGAAGTTGAACACCAACCTCATCTAAGAATGCTGGGCATCCCTGAAAGAGTTAGTGGGGCTGTGATGGCCACAGCCCAAACCCAGAAAATGTTTGGAGCGATGGAGCCTGAAATAATGGCACACTCTCCTCCACAAGAGAGCACAAGGGTTGAAGATAAGTCTTCTTCCCCCCAGACAATAGGTAAGGGTCAGCCTATTCAGGGAACTGATCCTACCCCATGTGAAGGACCTGCCCCAGAGGTAGTCAGGCCTGGCCTGGCAATACCCCTGATGGCAGTGGAACCTTCCAAGGCAGGTAACCTGCCCCTCTCTACCCTGCCTCAGTCAGCCCAGGGCTGCAGAGGTCAGGAAGGTCAGTGGACCCCAAAAGGGCCCCTGTCCAGAGGAACCCCCCCATCAGAAGCTTAGGGGCCGACGGGCTAGTAGCCCTAGCCATGGAAAAAGTCCTCACTCCACTGAAATTTCCCCATTACCATTGTGTATGGACCACCCCCAGCAGGACTCTGTTGGGCAAGGGCAAACATGGGACTAAAAGGTTCCAAACCTGCCCAGCTCCTCCATTTGGGAACACCCAAAGGGACCCAACCCCCAGCTGTATGCAGCCAGAGGTTGACCCTTAGAGCAAAGTACAACTCAGTCATGGAAAGTAAGGCATCCATGGTGACAAGTGATCTGAGGAAGCTGAGGCCAACTTTATTAGGGCCTCACTTCTCTACTCAGACACCTCACCAGCCTTCTACTTTACCAAAACACACCACAGGTAGTAATTCCCCATGGTGGAGATCCTCTAATGCCCTTAGGGTGAGGAATAGCTTAGTGGAATATAAGACAGGGTGCAACCATGCTAGTGCAGGTGCTTCCTTATATGGCCACTTAGTCAATAAAGGCTCAAGGTCTCCTTTCGTTTGGGGGTGCTATGTAGGAAGGTGGAATCTGACTATATGGTTGCCCCCACTTTTTGCCTGGTGGTTTATGACTTAGTTGGACTGGGATCCTGCTATTCAGGGCCCCAGTCTATCTGCTTTCTCTGTAAAATGGTTTCCATGTACAGTAGGTACATTTCTAATTAGATTCTGGAGTGCCTCATAAGCCCCTAGTATATTGTATACTATGTACCTAGGGCATAGGTACCTCAGAGGCCTACCATGGCTGAAGTATGTATTATGCCACCCCTGGGAAGCACTCCAAAATGGCACCACAGGTCTGCTACTGCAGCCTGGGTAAGGGTGTGCTTGCACCCCTTACAGTGGTATAGGCTACCTATATCACAACCATTGCACACACATATAAAACCTATAAGTCACTCCTATGGCAGGCCTTAACAATCCTGAAGGCAGAGTGCTTGGTTTTTATGTGAGAGGGTGCCCCTGCATGAGCAGAGCCCCTCTACAGCGTTCGGAGTACCTCCTGTGATGCTGTTTGTGGTGCAGCCTGACCATATACTCTTAAGTGCATTATAACCTCGTGGTAAATTCTAACCTTGGTATGGCTGCACGGAAACATGTCATGTTTGGTGTCAAATTCTTTGGAATACTACCCCCCCCCGCCAGTTCTGGTGGCAGGGGTAGCATTCTACCCTTCTAGAGGCAGAGACATGTTCACACTGATCTAACCCGGTAGGACTTTCTTGATTTAATTTGATTTATTACTTATAAAGCGCGGTGAATCACCCCCGGGAGGTATCTCAGTGCTCGGATATGGCAGTGAAGCATAGATAGAGGTACTCAGGCTGGGAACAAGACGGTTTTGTGAGCTTTCCTAAATTTCCAGTAGTCGGGGCATGTCTTAGGGCCAGCAGAAGCTGGTTCCAAATGCGGGGGGCCTGATAGGAGAAGCATTTTCCTCCTGTGCGTGCTTTCCTAATCTTAGGGACTTGAAGGAGTGACTGGGAGCTAGTGTGGAGGGATCGGATGGGGGTGTAGAGGTGAAGTCTCTCCGCTAGATAGGGAGGGCTTTGTCCCCAGATTGCTTTGTGGGCGAGGCAACAGATCTTAAATTTTATGCGAAGTCGTATGGGGAGCCAATGTAGTTGATGGAGGAGGGGACGAGAGGCAGATCTGTTTGGGGCATTTAAGATCAAACGGGCAGCTGTGTTCTGTATTACCTGCAGGCGGTCCAATGAAGACTCGTTGGGTGCGATTAGGAGAGCATTGCAATAATCTAATTTACTCAACACTAGAGTCTGAGTGAGGGTCTTTCTGATGGAGTCAGGAAGATAGGGAAGTGCTTTCCTCAGGAGACTTAGGATGTGGAAGCACGTGACACGTGTTTCTTCAAGGTGAGAGCTGTTCAAGAAACACCCCGAGGTTTTTTACTGATGTTGCCAGGGTGGGGGGGGGAGGGGGGGGCTGCCCAGTTCTGGGGTCCACCACTGCGGGGACCACAGGAGGGGGGCATCACCGAAGAGCATGACTTCCGTGTTTCCGGCATTCAGCTGGAGGAAGTTGTTTTCCATCCAACGGGAGATTGCCAGCATGCCGGAAGAGAAAGTGTGTTCAGCTGTCTGGGAGGTTTTGTTGAAGGAATAAGTAAGTTGAGTATCATCCGCGTAAGATATTGGGACGAATCCATAGTGACGCAATAAGGAAGCCAGGGGGAAGATATAGATGTTGAACATGGTCAGGCTTAGGCACGAACCCTGTGGGACTCTCTTGGTCAGATTTTGAGGCTTAGACTGGAAAGGCCCAAGATTGATTGTCTGGGAGTGATTAGTAAGGAAGCTGTTCATCCATTTCAGGGCCGTTCCCCCGATTCCTGCCTCTCTGATTCTTGTAAGCAGAATCTGATGATCGACCGTATCGAACGCTGCCGAGAGGTCCAATAGCACAAGGAGGGTAGGTTGGTTTTGGTCTAAGGTGAGTCTGATGTTGTCGGTGACGGCTATGAGGGCCGACTCGGTGCTATAATTTGGGCGGAAGCCAGATTGAGTCAGGTCGAGGTAGCCGATAGCTTCGATGTGGTCGGAGAGATGTTTATTCACATGTTTTTCAATGGTTTTACTTAGATAAGGCAAGAGGGAGATGGGGCGGAGGTTGGACAAGTTATCTGAGGGTAAGTTGGTGTTTTTCCTGATGGGGATGACTTGGCCACTTTCCAAGTGATAGGTAGATGTCCTTCCTCCAGAGATTGATTTAGAATGGAGCAGACTGGGTGAGAGAGTTGTTTTGCTAAGGATGCCATGATCTTGGCCGGAATTGTGTCTAAGGGAGAACCGGAGGTGATTTTGGCCATTATGGACTCGGTGTCTTCTTGTGTGAGTGATGGGAATGTTAGGAGGGTGGAGGGGTTGGGTGGGAAGTGCGGGGGGGGTGTCCGGGTTAATATCTGGAGAGGGGGGGTTCTTTGAGGAAATTATTTTGTTATAGATGGTGTCGATTTTTTGTATAAAGTGGTCACTAATTTTATCGCAGAGTGTTTGAGAGGGGACTTCTGTAGTTTCACAAGCTGTGGGATGTGTGAAGGTTTTCAGAAGTTGGTACATAGCTTTAGGAGTGTTTTTAGCTGTACTGAATTGAAGGGCTATGTAGGACTTGCGGGTGCGTTTAATATTTTTATGGTAAATGGACAAGGCGGTTCTGTACTTTTCTTTGTAAGCGTCGAGATTGGTGCGACGCCATTTCCTTTTAAGATTTTTACAGCTGTTTTTTTTTCTATATGGAGTTCCAGGGAGAACCATGCTGCCTTGGGTGATGTGGGTTTGGAAGAGCTCTGTTTTATAGGAGCGATTTTATCGATGGCTACCAAGGCAGATTGATTGAGGTGTGTTAGGTTGTCTTCTAGTTTATCATGAGGAGAGTTTAATGGTGCGATGAAAGTGGCGGCAAAGGTGTCAGGGTTGATCTTATACCATTGTCTGTAACAGGGACGATTTTGAGTGACAGAACGCTAGGTCGCAATAAGTTCTTGTATCTGGAAATTGATGATAGCATGATCAGACCAGGTGATTGTCTTAGGGGCATTGCTTGTGAGAAGGGGGAGTTGGAGAAGATGATGTCCAGTGTGTGTCTGGCTGAGTGGGTGGGGCCATGGTTGATTTTATTAAGATTGAGGGTGGAAAGGTCGTTGAGGAAAGATGCGGTATCAGTATTGGTTATTACTTCGCTATGGATGTTGAAATCACCCATTAGCACAAATTTGTTGGAGGAAATCACATGGGGGCGAGTAATTCCAGTAGCAAGAGAGAGAAGTTGGCTAGGGGGCCCGGGGGTCGGTAGACCAGGGCTCCCTTCCAGTTTATTTGAGGGGAGAGGTCGAGTTTGAAAATCAGGATTTCGATCGTATTATTGGAGTGTTGTTCCAGTATGGATACTTTTGCCCGATGATTGTGAATAATTGCAATTCCACCACCGGTTCTGGGTTGTCTGTCGAGCCTGAGGATTTTATACCCTTCTGGTAAGGCAAGGCATTGCAGGAGTGCTAGAGGGTTTTAGCCATGTCTCGGTGATAAAGCCAATGTCAGGCGAATCGTTGTCCAGGAGATCCCAAAGTTCTACGGCATGTTTGGGGAGAGATCTGACATTTTCTAAGAAGCCTTTCCAGTGGCACCGAGTAGGGGGAGTATTCCCAGAGGGTTTGGGGGAAAGTGCCCACCTAGTGTTCTCTGGGTGGTGTGAGGAGGGCGGGGAGGGGGATAAAGGAGTGTTGCAGTGGTCTGTGGCGCAGAGTGTGCTTTGAAATTTACAATGGGGGCAGGAGAAGAAGCCTTCCAGGGAAGGAGGCAGAGTTGACCCTTAGCTGGGGCAGCGGAGGGGGGGAGGAGGGAGCTGCTTCCAATCGATATCAGCTCTTTGCTCGAATAGGTAAGTTTGGCGTGGACGCCATGGTCTAGGGTGAATTACACAGGGTTTCCGGTGGCAGGCGGCTGTCGGGCGCGGACGGGCGCAGACGGGCTTGCCTTTGGTGCGCCTTCAGCAAGCCGCCGGCACGCCCGCTGTGCGCGTCAGCTGCGCGCTCCGTTGCCCATGAGTTTTTGTAGTGAGCAGTGAGGAAAAAAGCTGGTGCGCTGACCTCCTTCCGCCGGAAGTACCTCCCTCCACACAACCGGGATATCCCGTGGTGGACCAGGGAGACGGCTCAGGAGAGACAGCGAGGGGATGAGTGTGAATTTTAAAAATGTTAAAGCGCGAAATTCCGATTAGGATTAAAAGCCGTGGGCTGTTCATAATCTGTTAGGCAAGCGCAAATTAGAATTACCGCTAAGAAATCCTTGTTGATGCCTTTGGGGAGATCGTATGGAGTTTGTCAGCTAGCGCCTGCTGCCCTGTCTGAATGCAGTCAAAAGCAAGTCCGCTGCACGCTCCGTTGCCCATGAGTTTTTGTAGTGAGCAGTGAGGAAAAAGCTGGTGCGCTGACCTCCTTACGCCGGAAGTACCTCCCTCCACACAACTGGGATACCCCGTGGTGGACCGGGGAGACGGCTCAGGAGAGACAGCGAGGAGCTGAGTGTGAATTTTAAAAATGTTAAAAGCGTGAAATTCCGATTAGGATTAAAAGCCGTGGGCTGTTCACAATCTGTTAGGCAAGCACGTATTAGAATTACCACTAAGAGATCCTTGTTGATGCCTTTGGGGAGATCGTATGGAGTTGGTCAGCTAGCGCCTGCTGCCCTGTCTGAATGCAGTCAAAAGCGTGTTCGCTGCGCGCTCCGTTGCCCAGGAGTTTTTGTAGTGAGCAGTGAGGAAAAGCTGGTGCGCTGACCTCCTTCCGCCGGAAGTACCTCCCTCCACACAACCGGGATATCCTGTGGTGGACCGGGGAGACGGCTCAGGAGAGACAGCGAGGGGGTGAGTGTGAATTTTAAAAATGTTAAAGCGCGAAATTCCGATTAGGATTAAAAGCCGTGGGCTGTTCATAATCTGTTAGGCAAGCGCGAATTAGAATTACCGCTAAGATATCCTAGTTGATGCCTTTGGGGAGATCGTATGGAGTTTGTCAGCTAGCGCCTGCTGCCCTGTCTGAATGCAGTCAAAAGCGTGTCCGCTGCGCGCTCCGGTGCCCATGAGTTTTTGTAGTGAGCACTGAGGAAAAAGCTGGTGCGCTGACCTCCTTCCGCCGGAAGTACTTCCCTCCACACAACCGGGATATCCCGTGGTGGACCGGGGAGACGGCTCAGGAGAGACAGCGAGGGGCTGAGTGTGAATTTTAAAAATGTTAAAAGCGTGAAATTCCGATTAGGATTAAAAGCCGTGGGCTGTTCACAATCTGTTAGGCAAGCGCGAATTAGAATTACCGCTAAGAGATCCTTGTTGATGCCTTTGGGGAGATCGTATGGAGTTGGTCAGCTAGCGCCTGCTGCCCTGTCTGAATGCAGTCAAAAGCGTGTCCGCTGCGCGCTCCGTTGCCCAGGAGTTTTTGTAGTGAGTAGTGAGGAAAAGCTGGTGCGCTGACCTCCTTCCGCCGGAAGTACCTCCCTCCACACAACCGGGATATCCCGTGGTGGACCGGGGAGAGGGCTCAGGAGAGACAGCTAGGGGGTGAGTGTGAATTTTAAAAATGTTAAAAGCGCGAAATTCCGATTAGGATTAAAAGCCGTGGGCTGTTCACAATCTGTTAGGCAAGCGCGAATTAGAATTACCGCTAAGAGATCCTTGTTGATGCCTTTGGGGAGATCACATGGAGTTTGTCTGCTAGCGCCTGCTGCCCTGTCTGAATGCAGTCAAAAGCGTGTCTACTTTCTTGAGCCCTGGCATCACAAAATGGATGCTTCTGCCACAGACATGGGTCTGGCCTCCTGCTGCTGACCGAAACTCTGGCAGGGGAGGCCTGGACAATAGGTTTCCTGTTGAAGGGAGGTGTAACCACCTCCCCAGACAGGCAGATATGTATTGGGGCTGGGCGGGAGCACTCTCTGGTGCTTTGAAGTCCTGCACTGGGGGCACATTTGGTGTCCCTGTGCATAGTCCAGTTCAAACCGGTTGCAGGGGCTACCTGCCCCTGCTCTGGTGCGAAAGTGGACAAAGAAAATGGATGTAACCACCCCTCTTTCCAAACCCTTCCATAGGTGGGTCCCTAGAGTATGTCCAACCCCCAAACTTTGTATAAGTATGGGAACCCAGTCCTAGAGACTTTAGATTAACCTGGACAAAACTATGCAATAGATATCCTGGACTTTCGACTTTCTATCCTGACTAGAAGACTGAAGAAATCTTCCTTGGGGTCAAGGAGTGACTCCCCTGCTTGGCAGGTGTAGGAGAGTAGGGTCTGCTATCCTATGGTCACCCCAAATTTGTGCTTTTTGCTTCACTGGTTTTTGACATATTGAGGCTGCGGGCCTGCTAATCAGACCCCCAGCCTGCTGTTCTCTCTACTAAATTAACACTATGCACTATAGGTGCATAACCAATTGGAATTGGATCACCCTGTGAGCCCCTTGTACCAGTGTACACTAGGTACCCAGGGCATTGGTGTATCTAAGGCTTACCAGGGGCTGAAGCATGTATTGTGCCACCCCTGGCCTGGCCTAACAATTTGAAACAACTGGCTGATCACTCAGCTGGGGTAAGTTGGTGTAATCACCTCTTACTTAGGTGTAGTATACCTATACCTAACCTTAAAATGGGACACATATTAACCTATAAGTCACTCCTATGGCAGGCCTTAACAATCCTGAAGGCAGAGTGCTTGGTTTCAAGTGAGATGGTGCTCTGGCATGAGCTGAGCCTGTCTGCAGTGATCGGAACCACTTCCTTTTACTGTTTCCAGATATCGCCATACCATATACTCTTAAGTGCATTATGAACCTCGCGGTTAAATGCTATCTTTGGTTTGGCTTTATCAAAACTTGTCGAGTAAGGTGTCATACGAATTGGAATACTAACCCCTCGCCAATTCTGGCGACGGGGTTAGCATTCCACCCTTCTAGAGGGACACGACATGTACAGTACCTAAAACCCGGGTAAAATCAGACATAGCCTCAGCTCCACAAAATGGATGCTGCCACCACAGACACAAGTCTGCCCTCCTGCTGCTGGGAGTCCTTCCAGCTTGGAAGACGTGGACAAAGGGTTTTCTGCCAGGGGAGGTGCGAGCACCACCCCAGACAGGATTTTGTGTATTGGTCAGGTAGGGCTTCAATAGAATCAGACATGCCTGAGGCTCACAAGGAGCCTCGGTGCATAAGCCAGTTCAAACCGGTCCTGGGGCACACCAGCCCCGGACCTGGGGCGAGCTGGACAAAGGATTGGGGGTGTAACCACCCCCCTTCCTGGTCCCACCCTTAGGGAGGGACCTAGCAGGTAGTCCGGCCCCTAGAATCCGCTTAAAGTTAGGAGCTGTGTCCTAAGACTTCAGACATCCTGGAATCAACTTAACCACAAGAAGAAGACGGGAACTTTGATGCTCTGCTGCACAGAGGACAGAAGGAAATCTCCCCTATGGTCAGGGAGTGACCATCTTGCTAACGCAAGCACCAACCAGCTATTTGACGTCTGCTTTGCCGCCGCCTCCCGCCGGAGCCCGAGCCCAGAGCCCGACAAGACCTGGACCTCCAGACCTCTCACAGCCTGATCCATAGTCCCTGCAAAGAAGGAACCCGTGGAGGCACCGAGACACGTGGAGCCAGCCATCTTGAAAGACCGACGACAAGCTGCAAGCGCAACAACAGAGGCTCTCTCCAAGTTGTGCTTTGGGTCCTAAGTAGCCCAACCTACGAGCAGCATCTGCACCAAAGGTGAGCCCTCCAGCATCTCCACGATCTGCGTGGGGCCCCTCTGCATTTTGCATCTCGACGCGCCTGCCCGGTCCGTGGCCCGTTGGCTAGTGCCCATTTTGGCGACGAACCTTGAAATCTACAACACTGGTCTAGTTGCTCCAGACTGGCCCCTGCTTCCCTCCAAAGGAGCAGTCCCTCTGACCTTGCTGGTCCGAGTAAACAGCTTTCTTCATTCTTCACGACTTCTGCTTTTGCCAAGGCTTGTTTGCTTCCATCGAGTCGCCGACACCGCCGACAGCGAGAACCTGCGTAGGACAGCTCGTGAACCGACTCCTGGACGTCGTCGACCTTCAGGGACAACGTGGCTGTGGAGACAAGCTACCCCTCATCACCTGTTTGCACCCGACATCGCCTGGTACCTACCTGGTGCCACGCTGGTCACTGGCTAGCGACTGTGAACACTGTCCCCTCTGCTTTCAGGTCTTCTACAACTCCGATCCACTCTTGGATCCATCGCATCTCTTCTGGACCGACTGCCTGCAGCATCTTTGTCATCAGGCTCCATTGAATCGATAGAAGAAACCCGACGCACTTCGAGACCTATGCACCCGCTTCCTGTGGGTGAGGTAAAGCTGGCACTCCGGTGCCCAAGTGTAGAGAAACATCTCTAGTGTCTGTGTTTTGAATCTTAAGTTCGTAGTCCATCCAGAAGACCCTTTCTGCAGTAACTTTTGAACTTTTACGCACCCATTGAAAACCTATGGGAGCCCGCGTGTAACTTTCCTCACTGCACACGTGACCCGTGGACCTCCTGGTCACTAACTAACATTAGCTCCTTGTAGGCCCAGCGATTCTAGAGGCCCTAGGCCTTTTCCCTTTCCTGTTCGTGGTACTTATACCACTATTTTAGTACATGGTTTGAGTGGCCACCAGGGCCCATCCATATAAAGTGCAACTTCTGTATATTATAACGTTGTCTTGTTTAACCATTTGTGCTCCTGTGCTCATAAAGAGTCTAGGGGATACTTTGAGAAATAATTACATATATAGTTTGAATATATATCTGTGTGGTGTCCTTTCATTGGTATAAAGGGGGGTTACATATGGTAAAACAGCCTGCTTAACACGCTTTAACGAGTTTAGCCTCAAAGACTGCTTAGCCTACGCTACCACTAGGGCAGCTAGTCCGAAAAGGTTGACTTACAACCACACCATAAGGGTTGCTTGGCATGGTACAAGGTGGTCACTTTAACTAGTGAACATCATATACCAGGCCAACTTCTCACATTGGTGAGCAGCGGTTGGATTTGAGCTTGCTGTGTTTTACCGTTGTAATCTCTTTGTTACCAATTGAAAGATCATACAGGTACCTTTAGGTACATATAAAACAAGAATAGTTATATACTTAAGTTCTACTGAACTTAGTTGTTGTAGAGCAAAGGGAGTAGCACACCCTGACTACAACTACTAGATAGGTTTAGTAGGAAAACCCAAGTGTAGGTAGTTGCAACACACCCATCCACACTTAAGAGCAATGGCTGGGGCAGAGGGGTCCAATGTACCCATCTCTGTCGAGTCCCCCAGAGGGCACCATCCATCTTTGCTACCCTAAATCAAAATGAGCTCAGGCAGTTGGCAAATATCAGGGGCCTTAAACAGCCCAGGAACCCTACCTCTGCTGAACTCAGAGAACTCTTACAAGCTGATGAGGATCAGAGAGCTCTCAAAAAAGCCTCCCAGTTAGACCCCTTAGGGACAGGAACAGGAGGCCCTCCTTCTGAAGATGCTACTGAAGTACCCCTTTCCCACAGTCGACCCTTAGTTGAGAATCTGACTACAGATGATGAGAATCAGCATAGGGACAGGGATGACAAAGGGGGTGAATCTGACAGTAGTAGTAGTTCAGATGGGAGAGATAGCCCAGTGCCAGGTGCCAGACCTGGCTCAGCTAACTTAAGGCTACTTGGGACTGATAATGGGTTCACCTCATTGGATCTCCCTAGTGGACTTAACCAGGGGCTTGGGAGGCAGAGGAATCACTCAGGTGACTCTAATGCTTCTCGTGCCTCTAGAGGCTCTCAAGGTCACTCCAGGAGAAGGATGACCAGCCCTCAGAGGAGGGAGCATGAGGCCAGAATGAAGGAAGCTCAGTTGAGGATCAGGAGACAGGAGCTAGAAGTAGCCCTGATGGAAGAAAAACTGAACAAGGCTAGGCAACCTAGAGAGAGTGGGTCTATACCCACTGGTGGCAGCATTGTCCCTAAGGACAAAGATAGGGTCTTTGATAATAGGAACCTGTCCAAGGTTGTGCCCCCCTATAAAAGTGGGGATGATATCCACAAGTGGATGACTGCTCTTGAGAGAGCCTGCAAAGTGCAGCAGGTTCCTGAAGACCAGTGGGCAGCAATCTTATGGCTCTCCTTTGAAGGTAGAGGCAGAGATAGACTCCTCACTGTTAGGGAGGAGGATGTCAGAAACTACAGAGCCCTGAAGAGTGTCCTGGTTGATGGGTTAGGCTTAACCACTGAACAGTACAGGTTAATGTTCAGAGATACCCAGAAGACACAGACTCAGGACTGGTCTGAATATATTGAATGTGCCACTAAGGCTTTGGAGGGTTGGTTGCTGGGAAGTAAGGTGTCTGATTATACAGGATTGTACAATTTGATGACGAGAGAACAGATTTTAAATAACTGTCAGAACCAGCAACTGCATCAACACTTGGTTGACTCAGATCTGACCTCTCCCCAAGAATTGGGAAAGAAGGCAGACACATGGGTCAGAACCAGGGTTAAGCAAAAGAACCAGAACCAGGGCCAAGGGGGTGATCAGAAGAAAACAGACCAAAAGGGTGGAGATCAGAAATCCAAAGACCAGAAGTCTTCAACAGGGCCCCAAACTAATACTAATGAGGGTGAGTCCCAACCTAAAGGGAAGAAGAAAGAAGGTCCAAAGAAACCCTGGTGCAAATCTTGCAAGAATACAACTCACTGGACTAGTGATTGTAAGAAGTGTGGAGCCCCCAACACTGTTGCCCCTAAGGCACCTGCTCCCAGTACTACTGTTAGCAGTGTTGGACCCCAGACAAAGGGTGTAGTGGGAATCACTATGGGAACTGAAGGAGATTCTGACTTAGACAGAACCCTGACACAGGCAGTCTTGATCTGTGATGGGGACATGGATGTGTCCCTGACTGTGAGCCCCAGTAACCTGGGCAAGTACAGACAGACTCCTTTAATAAATGAAAAAGTGGCTCAAGCCTACAGGGACACATGTGCCAGTGTCACTATGGTGACACCAGGCTTTGTGGACCCTGGACAGTACATACCAGGTGAGAATTACCTGGTGACCAATGCCAGCAATGCCACTACTTCACATAGTGTGGCTGTTGTTAACTTCTCATGGGGAGGGGTAACTGGCCTCAAAAGGGTTGTGGTTAGTGCAGACCTCCCAGTAGAATGTTTGTTGGGCAATGACCTAGAGAGTTCTCTATGGTCAGAAGTGGAGTACAGGACACATGCAGAGATGTTATGTATATCACCACATGTCCTTGCTGTGACCAGGTCACAGGCCAAAAAGTGCCTTACTGAACCACAGGTCTTGGATCCTGGAACAATGGACCAAGCACCTACCAAGAAGAAGAACAGGAGGGTTAAGGCTGTGCCTTCCCCCCTGCCTCCAAGTGATGATCAGCCTTCCCAGGAAGATGATCTAGAGGACCCTGAAGGAACTGTTCCTGAAGAGCTTGAACCTGATCAGGTTGAGTTTCTGGGGACAGGGGGACCTTCCAGGGCTGACTTGGGGCAGGCTCAGTTATCCTGTCCATCTCTTGAACCCCTCAGACAGCTGGCTGCTGCTGAGGCTGCTGGGAATGCTCAAGGTACCCATAAAGTGTATTGGGATGAAGGGCTCCTTTATTCAGAGGCTAGAGACCCAAAACCTGGTGCAACCAGGAGGTTGGTTATACCTCTGCAATTTAGGGGCTTCCTTCTTACCTTGGCCCATGATATTCCTCTAGCAGGACACTTAGGCCAGAACAAGACCTGGGACAGGTTTGTCCCTCACTTTCACTGGCCTCACATGAATGAAGATACCAAGGAGATTTGTCGCTCCTGTATGACCTGCCAAGCCAGTGGCAAATCAGGTGGCACAACAAAGGCCCCCCTAATACCACTACCTGTGGTGGGGGTCCCCTTTGAGAGAGTGGGAATAGATATAGTGGGTCCCATGGATCCTCCCACTGCATCTGGGCACAGATGTATACTGGTGGTAGTGGATCATGCCACCAAGTATCCAGTGGCAATTCCCCTTAGGACCACTACAGCTCCTGTTGTGGCCAGGGCCCTGCTGGGAGTATTCTCCAGAGTGGGGTTTCCTAAGGAGGTGGTTTCTGACAGAGGTACCAACTTCATGTCAGGATACTTGACAGCTATGTGGAAGGAATGTGGTGTCAACTACAAGTTCACCACTCCTTATCACCCACAATGCAATGGGCTTGTTGAGAGATTCAACAAGACCCTAAAGGGTATGATCAAAGGATTACCTGAAAAGCTCAGGCGAAGATGGGACATCCTTCTACCCTGCCTTCTGTTTGCTTACAGAGAGGTCCCACAAAAAGGCTTCCAAAAACCTTGAGGCAAGCCAGGCCTTACAGAAAGCTTGGCATGACCAAAAGGCTGTCTTGGTTGAGTTTCAGGCAGGACAGAAGGTATGGGTGTTGGAGCCAGTGGCCCCAGCAGCACTCCAAGACAAATGGTCTGGACCCCATACAATCCTGGAAAAGAAGGGAGAGGTTACCTACTTGGTGGACCTAGGAACTCCCAGGAGTCCCCACAGGGTACTCCATGTTAACAGGTTAAAAGCATATGTTGACAGGGCAGACATGGGCTTGCTCATGGCTACAGATGAGGGACAGGAGGAAGAGAGTGACCCTCTCCCAGACCTGTTGTCTCCGAACCCTGAAGATGGTTCAGTTGAAGGAGTGACCCTTGGAGGCAACCTCACTGAGCATCAGCAGATTGAATGTAGACAGGTTCTACAATCATTTCAACATATGTTCTCCCTGATACCTAGTCAAACTGACTGGTGTACCCATGTGGTGGACACTGGTGACAGTCTGCCTGTAAAGAACAAACTTTACAGACAACCTGACCACGTCAGGGACTGTATAAAGGCTGAGGTACACAAAATGCTGGAACTGGGTGTCATTGAACCCTCAGAGAGCCCCTGGGCTAGCCCAGTGGTTCTGGTCCCCAAACCTCACACCAAAGATGGCAAGAGAGAGATGAGGTTCTGTGTGGATTACAGAGGACTCAATGCTGTCACTAGGACAGATGCACATCCTATTCCAAGGGCAGATGAGCTCATAGATAAACTGGCTTCTGCTAAGTTTTTGAGCACATTTGATTTGACAGCTGGCTATTGGCAAATCAGGTTAGCTGAGGAGTCCAAGGCCAAAACAGCATTCTCAACCCCAGGTGGGCATTATCAATTTTTGGTGATGCCCTTTGGTCTGAAGAATGCACCTGCCACCTTCCAAAGGTTGGTGAATCAAGTCCTTACTGGGTTGGAGGACTTTTGTGCAGCATATCTTGATGACATTGCTGTCTTTAGCTCCACCTGGGAGGATCACCTGATCCACCTGAAGAAGGTACTTGAGGCTCTGCAAAAGGCAGGCCTCACTATCAAGGCTACTAAGTGCCAGATAGGGCAGAGTAAGGTTGTGTATTTGGGCCACTTTGTAGGTGGAGGCCAAGTTCAACCACTGGAGAGTAAGATACAATCCATCAAGGACTGGTCTCCTCCAACCACCCAGACTCAAGTTCGAGCTTTCTTGGGCTTGACTGGGTACTACAGGAAGTTTGTTAAGAACTATGGGTCCATTGTGACTCCTCTTAATGATCTGACATCCAAGAAGATGCCCAAAAAGGTTCAGTGGACAGTAAGCTGTCAAAAGGCATTTGATGACCTGAAGAAGGCCATGTGCTCTGCACCTATCCTGAAAAGTCCTGACTACTCCAAAGAGTTTATTGTCCAAACAGATGCTTCTGAGTTGGGTGTGGGAGCTGTGCTGTCACAACTTAATGTAGATGGTCAAGACCAACCCATTGCTTTTATTAGCAGAAGGTTGACCCCCAGAGCTAAGAATTGGTCAGCTCTTGAGAGGGAGGCCTTTGCTGTGGTGTGGGCCCTGAAGAAGCTGAGGCCATACTTGTTTGGCACTCACTTCAAGATTCAGACCGACCATAAGCCCCTCTTGTGGCTAAATCAGATGAAGGGTGAAAACCCCAAACTGCTTAGGTGGTCCATTTCCCTACAGGGGATGGACTTTACAGTGGAGCACCGGCCAGGTACAGACCATGGGAATGCAGATGGTCTCTACAGGTACTTCCACTTAGGACATGAAGACGAGACTGGTCAAGGCTAGTTTAATGTCCCTGCGTTTGGGGGGGGTTGTGTAGGAGAGTAGGGTCTGCTATCCTATGGTCACCCCAAATTTGTGCTTTTTGCTTCACTGGTTTTTGACATATTGAGGCTGCGGGCCTGCTAATCAGACCCCCAGCCTGCTGTTCTCTCTACTAAATTAACACTATGTACTATAGGTGCATAACCAATTGGAATTGGATCACCCTGTGAGCCCCTTGTACCAGTGTACACTAGGTACCCAGGGCATTGGTGTATCTAAGGCCTACCAGGGGCTGAAGCATGTATTGTGCCACTCCTGGCCTGGCCTAACAATTTGACACAACTGGCTGATCACTCAGCTCGGGTAAGTTGGTGTAATCACCTCTTACTTAGGTGTAGTATACCTATACCTAACCTTAAAATGGGACACATATTAACCTATAAGTCACTCCTATGGCAGGCCTTAACAATCCAGAAGGCAGAGTGCTTGGTTTCATGTGAGATGGTGCTCTGGCATGAGCTGAGCCTGTCTGCAGTGATCGGAACCACTTCCTTTTACTGTTTCCAGATATCGCCATACCATATACTCTTAAGTGCATTATGAACCTCGCGGTTAAATGCTATCTTTGGTTTGGCTTTATCAAAACATGTCGAGTAAGGTGTCATACGAATTGGAATACTAACCCCTCGCCAATTCTGGTGACGGGGTTAGCATTCCACCCTTCTAGAGGGACACGACATGTACAGTACCTGAAACCCGGGTAAAATCAGACATAGCCTCATGGATGCTGCCACCACAGACACAAGTCTGCCCTCCTGCTGCTGGGAGTCCTTCCAGCTTGGGAGATGTGGACACAGGGTTTCCTGCCAGGGGAGGTGCGAGCACCACCCCAGACAGGATTTTGTGTATTGGTCAGGTAGGGCTTCAATAGAATCAGACATGCCTGAGGCTCACAAGGAGCCTCGGTGCATATGCCAGTTCAAACTGGTCCTGGGGCACACCAGCCCCGGACCTGGGGCGAGCTGGAAAAAGGATTGGGGGTGTTATCACCCCCCTTCCTGGTCCCACCCTTAGTGAGGGACCTAGCATGTAGTCCGGCCCCTAGAATCCGCTTAAAGGTAGGAGCTGTGTCCTAAGACTTCAGACATCCTGGAATCAACTTAACCACAAGAAGAAGACGGGAACTTCGACGCTCTGCTGCACAGAGGACAGAAGGAAATCTCCCCTATGGTCAGGGAGTGACCATCTTGCTAACGCAAACACCAACCAGCTATTCGACGTCTGCTTTGCCACCGCCTCCCGCCGGAGCCCGAGCCCAGAGCCTGACAAGACCTGGACCTCCAGACCTCTCACAGCCCGATCCACAGTCCCTGCAAAGAAGGAACCCGTGTAGGCACCGAGACACGTGGAGCCAGCCATCTTGAAAGACCGACGACAAGCTGCAAGCGCGACAACAGAGGCTCCCTCCAAGTTGTGCTTTGCGTCCTGAGAAGCCCAACCTACGAGCAGCATCTGCACCAAAGGTAAGCCCTCCAGCATCTCCACGATCTGCGTGGGGCCCCTCTGCATTTTGCATCTTGATGCGCCTGCCCGGTCCCTGGCCCGTTGGCTTGTGGCCATTTTGGCCACTTGAAATCTACGATGCTGGTCTGGTTGCTCCAGACTGGCCCCTGCTTCCCTCCAAAGGAGCAGCCCCTCTGACCTTGCTGGTCCGAGTAAACAGCTTTCTTCATTCTTCACAACTTCGGCTTTTGCCAAGGTTTGTTTGCTTCCATCGAGTCGCCGACACCGCCGACAGCGAGAGCCTGCGTGGGACAGCTCGTGAACCGACTCCTGGACGTCGTCGACCTTCAGGGACCACGTGGCTGCGGAGACAAGCTACCCCTCATCACCTGTTTGCACCCGACATCGCCTGGTACCTACCTGGTGCCACGCTGGTCACTGGCTAGTGACTGTGAACACTGTCCCCTCTGCTTTCAGGTCTTCTACAACTCCGATCCACTCTTGGATCCATCGCATCTCTTCTGGACCGACCGCCTGCAGCATCTTTGTCATCAGGCTCCATTGAATCGATAGAAGAAACCCGACGCACTTCGAGACCTATGCACCCGCTTCCTGTGGGTGAGGTAAAGCTGGCACTCCGGTGCCCAAGTGTAGAGAAACATCTCTAGTGTCTGTGTTTTGAATCTTAAGTTCGTAGTCCATCCAGAAGACCCTTTCTGCAGTAACTTTTGAACTTTTACGCACCCATTGAAAACCTATGGGAGCCCGCGTGTAACTTTCCTCACTGCACACGTGACCCGTGGACCTCCTGGTCACTAACTAACATTAGCTCCTTGTAGGCCCAGCGATTCTAGAGGCCCTAGGCCTTTTCCCTTTCCTGTTCGTGGTACTTATACCACTATTTTAGTACATGGTTTGAGTGGCCACCAGGGCCCATCCATATAAAGTGCAACTTCTGTATATTATAACGTTGTCTTGTTTAACCATTTGTGCTCCTGTGCTCATAAAGAGTCTAGGGGATACTTTGAGAAATAATTACATATATAGTTTGAATATATATCTGTGTGGTGTCCTTTCATTGGTATAAAGGGGGGTTACATATGGTAAAACAGCCTGCTTAACACGCTTTAACGAGTTTAGCCTCAAAGACTGCTTAGCCTACGCTACCACTAGGGCAGCTAGTCCGAAAAGGTTGACTTACAACCACACCATAAGGGTTGCTTGGCATGGTACAAGGTGGTCACTTTAACTAGTGAACATCATATACCAGGCCAACTTCTCACAGCAGGCACCAAAGAAGCAACTGACCGTTGTGCAATTCTGAAGCTTCCCTGGGTGAGGTAACTCGAGTACTCCAGTGCTCCCGTCGGTGCTAGCCCTAGAACCTCTTAAGTCCAAAAGGGTTTGGTCCTGACTCGATTCTAAGTGTCCCTAATCTTTAAATTTCCAACCGCGACATTGCCCATAGAAGATAACAGGAACCCGCGGTTGTGTTTACATACTGCACACGGCCCCCGTGGGTCCCCTGTGTCACTACCTTGGGTGGTTCCTTGGGGTCCCAGTGATTCTACAGGCTCTAGGCCTTGTTTCTAGTTCAGTTTTGTTTCTTATACCACTTTATTGGTATATGGTTTGGTACGCCTCTAGGGCCCAAACGTGTATTTGTGCTATTACTGTTGATTGCTAACTTGTAACTTAAGTACTTTGAACTCCAGTCGCATAAAGAGACTAGAGGGGTGTGTTTTATCTTAAATACATATATTTTAAATATATACCTGGTGTGGTTGTCCTTTCATTTGATCATTCAGGAGATTATAGACTGGTAAAACAAGCTGCTTTACATTCCTTCAAGACTTAGCCTGAAGGTTGCTCTCCATAGCTACCACTAGGATAGCTTTCAATAAAGGTTGTCTTTAACCAATTGACCATAAGGGGTTGTTTGGACTGATACAAGGTGCCCACTAGAACTAGTGGATAGCATATATCAGGCCACCTTCTCACAATGATGTCCCATGTGGTGACTCTCTTGGCTTCCTTCATTACTGGGAGACCTGTGGAGAAGGCCAGGTGGTCCAGTTGCGGAGAGAAATTGCTGTATATGGTTGCAATTTTACTACAGAAGACGGTCGAGAGGTTGTTGATGGGTTGATGTTTTGCGTGACAGCTGTGTGTCTGCTGAACTCTTTGATGATTGTGAAGATTACTTTGCTGCTGTTGGAGCTGCCATTTATTCCTTCAACTAGGGCCTTCCTCTTGGTTTTTCGGATGATCCGGTGGTATCTCCTCTTGGCGGACTTGAAGGCTTGCTGTTCTTCTGCAGAGGCAGTGCAGATGAAGGTATCTTTGTGGATGATGGTGATTCCTCCTATGGGCCTGTTTTAGCAGTCTTGCCTGGAGATCTCATATCTGGCGGGGATAGCAGTGGCGATGTCTGGTGTTGAAGCTATGGTCAGCCATGTCTCCATGAAGAAGAAGAGGTCTGGGGTGGTGTCTTTCAGCAGGTCCCAGAGTCTCTGTAGCGCTCATGCTGAGTGAGCATGTGTTGAAAAGCATGCAAGCCCTTGGTGTGTGGGGGGCGTGGGTGTGTTTGCTGGTAGGTGTTTGAGTGTGTGTGTTGGTGTGTGTAGTAGACATGTTCTTGGTAGATGTTGCAGGTACTATGATGCAGGTGAAGTGGCAGAGAAGCAGGTGAAGGCTACTTCAGTGTTGTGTGGTGTTGCGTGCCAGCAGAGGGTGGTCTGGCATCCGAGGTTTAAGGTACAAAGCTGATTGACTGGGCAGTGGTGTGTGCACCAAAGGTAAGCCCTCCAGCATCTCCACGATCTGCGTGGGGCCCCTCTGCATTTTGCATCTTGATGCGCCTGCCCGGTCCCTGGCCCGTTGGCTTGTGGCCATTTTGGCCACTTGAAATCTACGATGCTGGTCTGGTTGCTCCAGACTGGCCCCTGCTTCCCTCCAAAGGAGCAGCCCCTCTGACCTTGCTGGTCCGAGTAAACAGCTTTCTTCATTCTTCACAACTTCGGCTTTTGCCAAGGTTTGTTTGCTTCCATCGAGTGGCCGACACCGCCGACAGCGAGAGGCTGCGTGGGACAGCTCGTGAACCGACTCCTGGACGTCGTCGACCTTCAGGGACCACGTGGCTGCGGAGACAAGCTACCCCTCATCACCTGTTTGCACCCGACATCGCCTGGTACCTACCTGGTGCCACGCTGGTCACTGGCTAGTGACTGTGAACACTGTCCCCTCTGCTTTCAGGTCTTCTACAACTCCGATCCACTCTTGGATCCATCGCATCTCTTCTGGACCGACCGCCTGCAGCATCTTTGTCATCAGGCTCCATTGAATCGATAGAAGAAACCCGACGCACTTCGAGACCTATGCACCCGCTTCCTGTGGGTGAGGTAAAGCTGGCACTCCGGTGCCCAAGTGTAGAGAAACATCTCTAGTGTCTGTGTTTTGAATCTTAAGTTCGTAGTCCATCCAGAAGACCCTTTCTGCAGTAACTTTTGAACTTTTACGCACCCATTGAAAACCTATGGGAGCCCGCGTGTAACTTTCCTCACTGCACACGTGACCCGTGGACCTCCTGGTCACTAACTAACATTAGCTCCTTGTAGGCCCAGCGATTCTAGAGGCCCTAGGCCTTTTCCCTTTCCTGTTCGTGGTACTTATACCACTATTTTAGTACATGGTTTGAGTGGCCACCAGGGCCCATCCATATAAAGTGCAACTTCTGTATATTATAACGTTGTCTTGTTTAACCATTTGTGCTCCTGTGCTCATAAAGAGTCTAGGGGATACTTTGAGAAATAATTACATATATAGTTTGAATATATATCTGTGTGGTGTCCTTTCATTGGTATAAAGGGGGGTTACATATGGTAAAACAGCCTGCTTAACACGCTTTAACGAGTTTAGCCTCAAAGACTGCTTAGCCTACGCTACCACTAGGGCAGCTAGTCCGAAAAGGTTGACTTACAACCACACCATAAGGGTTGCTTGGCATGGTACAAGGTGGTCACTTTAACTAGTGAACATCATATACCAGGCCAACTTCTCACAGCAGGCACCAAAGAAGCAACTGACCGTTCTGCAATTCTGAAGCTTCCCTGGGTGAGGTAACTCGAGTACTCCAGTGCTCCCGTGGGTGCTAGCCCTAGAACCTCTTAAGTCCAAAAGGGTTTGGTCCTGACTCGATTCTAAGTGTCCCTAATCTTTAAATTTCCAACCGCGACATTGCCCATAGAAGATAACGGGAACCCGCGGTTGTGTTTACATACTGCACACGGCCCCCGTGGGTCCCCTGTGTCACTACCTTGGGTGGTTCCTTGGGGCCCCAGTGATTCTACAGGCTCTAGGCCTTGTTTCTAGTTCAGTTTTGTTTCTTATACCACTTTATTGGTATATGGTTTGGTACGCCTCTAGGGCCCAAACGTGTATTTGTGCTATTACTGTTGATTGCTAACTTGTAACTTAAGTACTTTGAACTCCAGTCGCATAAAGAGACTAGAGGGGTGTGTTTTATCTTAAATACATATATTTTAAATATATACCTGGTGTGGTTGTCCTTTCATTTGATCATTCAGGAGATTATAGACTGGTAAAACAAGCTGCTTTACATTCCTTCAAGACTTAGCCTGAAGGTTGCTCTCCATAGCTACCACTAGGATAGCTTTCAATAAAGGTTGTCTTTAACCAATTGACCATAAGGGGTTGTTTGGACTGATACAAGGTGCCCACTAGAACTAGTGGATAGCATATATCAGGCCACCTTCTCACAATGATGTCCCATGTGGTGACTCTCTTGGCTTCCTTCATTACTGGGAGACCTGTGGAGAAGGCCAGGTGGTCCAGTTGCGGAGAGAAATTGCTGTATATGGTTGCAATTTTACTACAGAAGACGGTCGAGAGGTTGTTGATGGGTTGATGTTTTGCGTGACAGCTGTGTGTCTGCTGAACTCTTTGATGATTGTGAAGATTACTTTGCTGCTGTTGGAGCTGCCATTTATTCCTTCAACTAGGGCCTTCCTCTTGGTTTTTCGGATGATCCGGTGGTATCTCCTCTTGGCGGACTTGAAGGCTTGCTGTTCTTCTGCAGAGGCAGTGCAGATGAAGGTATCTTTGTGGATGATGGTGATTCCTCCTATGGGCCTGTTTTAGCAGTCTTGCCTGGAGATCTCATATCTGGCGGGGATAGCAGTGGCGATGTCTGGTGTTGAAGCTATGGTCAGCCATGTTTCCATGAAGAAGAAGAGGTCTGGGGCGGTGTCTTTCAGCAGGTCCCAGAGTCTCTGTAGCGCTCATGCTGAGTGAGCATGTGTTGAAAAGCATGCAAGCCCTTGGTGTGTGGGGGGCGTGGGTGTGTTTGCTGGTAGGTGTTTGAGTGTGTGTGTTGGTGTGTGTAGTAGACATGTTCTTGGTAGATGTTGCAGGTACTATGATGCAGGTGAAGTGGCAGAGAAGCAGGTGAAGGCTACTTCAGTGTTGTGTGGTGTTGCGTGCCAGCAGAGGGTGGTCTGGCATCCGAGGTTTAAGGTACAAAGCTGATTGACTGGGCAGTGGTGTGTGATGGGGTACGAGTTTCTGGCACTGGATGCATTCTAGGCACGTAAAGGTGCAATTGCCATTAATTAGGTCCTGTAAGGGCAGAGGAGCGCAAGGGCAGTAGGTCGGGCTGAGGAAAAGTGATGGCAATGAAAGTGAGATGCGTAAAGGAGCAGTTAAATAGTGGTGAAGGCATGAGGCAGAGAGGGCAGGGAGGGGGTACAGGGAAGCTTGAGAGATGACAAAGGTCATAAAAGGTGCATGAAAATGTCACAAAGAAGCAAAAAGAGTGAGAGAACTGGCACAGAAAAGTCACACAGAGTGAGAGAAATGGCACAAAAAGGCAAAAGAACAAGAGAAATGACATAGAAGTCACACAGAGAGTCTGAAAAGAGTGAAAAAAGGCATAAAGAGTCAAAAAGAGTTATAGAAGTGGCAGAGAACAACTATCATACTTACCATTGTGCATAAGCTGCTTAAAATGAAGGCTGCAACTATCATACTTACCATTGTGCATAAGCTGCTTAAAATGAAGGCAGAAGAAAATGGAGCAAATTAGGTTAAACTAATGGATATGCGTTCCAGGGATTGTCATCTGACAATGCTGCTTTAAATAAACAGTACTGGCAAACCCAATAGATCTTACTTTTTCCTAAATTAATATTGCCAAAGCGAAAAGCTTTTACTTATAATTGAATGTGCTTGGATGTTTTCTTGCACACAGTCACTCATTTGTCAGACCATGAATTTAGTCAATAATCCTTCAACCTTACACGTAAGCAACAGTTCATCAACCCATTGGCTCATTCTAGCATTTACGCCCATCCACAATAGCACACAATGAAGAAGCTCTTTAAGTATTGGCTGTGTTGTAGTTTGTGAGTGGTTTGAGGTCTCTCAGAATGTGTGATCTGATATGATTTGTGAGTGGTATGAGCTCTCTCTGATGGTGAAAGATTGTTTTTGTATCTTGAAACTACTACCTGTGAGGGGTGCAAGAGAGGTGTCCTACTGTAAGTCGCACACTCTATGAGGGGTGTGAGTGCTATTGGTAGTGTCTGACTAATAATTTGTGAGTGCAAGGGTGCTGGATGTAGTGTGCAACGGCTGGTTTGCGAGTGGTGGGTGTGTGCTGTCTGGTGGATGTGATTGCTAGTCTGTGAGAGTTTGAGATTTGAGGGGTGTGTGAACCTGCTAGTAAGTAAGGGATGTAAGAGTGATGTTAATATTAAGAGACTGCCTTCGTGTGAGGCAGGTGATAGGCTGTTAGTTGGCTGTTAGTGATAGGCTGTTAGTTGTGTGAGACTGCACCTGTGACCACAGTAATATGGCAATACACTGCCTCTAGGCTTTGACATCACAGAGTGACTGACAGTTATGAAACAGAGTACACATTTCACTTTCATCCCAATGAGTAGAGAGAGCATATTCAGGAGACAAGCAGAAGCTTAAGGGTACAATTCAGCCCTCAATGTCTTTTTAGTGTTGTGGAGGGTGTTTCCTCTTTCTTAAGCACTGGTTTTACGCATTAAGATGGGAAAGATAGGAGAAACATATTTCTTGCTGCCATAGGTCTTAGATACTGCTATGATGAATTTTAATTACACTGGCATTATTGGCGTAATTTTGGTAATTTTGCATAACAAATTTTATGTAAAATTACAGAATATGCAATTATACCACAGCTATTAACTATTAACATTGACCTTTCTTCTTTTATCAGAGATAACGCTATTTTGGATTCCTCCCAGGTTGGATTTCGTGCTTATCATAGATAGCACAGAGTTGGCCCTTATTACAGCTATGGAGGAGCTCAGGCAGACTTTAGATGGTGGGGGGAGCGCGGCTCTGATCCTTTTGGACCTATCCGCAGCTTTTGATTCTGTCAATCATGAGCTGCTGTGGGTCCGTCTAGCTTCCATCGGGATCAGGGATAAGGCGCTCTCCCTGCTGGGCTCTTTCCTGTCTGAACGGTCTCAGAAAGTTTTGTTAGGGAACTATATTTCACCTTCCTTTTTGCTGCCATGTGGAGTTCCTCAGGGATCTTCCCTGAGTCCAACGCTTTTTAATCTTTATTTTACCTCCTTGCCAGACTAGTAAAAAGTTATGGATTTGTCCTTGTATTTTATGCAGACGACACACAGATTATCGTCTCAGTGAGCAGTCCATCTAGCCTGACAGCCATTAGCTTTCATGACTGTATGAGCCATATAGCCAATTGGATGACAGGCAATTGTCTGAAGTTGAATTCATCCAAGACTGAGGTTTTGGTGTTGGGGAACAATACCTCATTCTGGCCAGGTAGCTGGTGGCCGGTCCAACTTGGTCCTTTACCTAAACCAGTGCTCAATGTCAAAAACTTCGGAGTTATCTTTGACACTAAGTTGTCTTTTGAAGCGCAAACTAATTTGGTCACCTTGGCTTGCTTTTTCATCCTGAAAACTTTGAGGAAAATTCTTCCTGAAATACCAATGAATCTGAGGAAAACTGGTATTGGTGCTGATATCCTCAAGATTGGAGTATTGCAATGTACTTTTTACCAGTGGCCCCAAGCACAGCATTCAAAAGCTACATACTGCTCAGAATGCAGCAGCAAGAGTACTCCTAGGTATCTCTAAATTCGACTCTGTCTCCACAGCTCTTCTCCATCTTCACTGGTTGCAGGTAGCCAAGCGGATTCAGTTTAAATCACTCTGCATTGCCTTTAAATCACTTAACAACCTAGGGCCAATGCAACTAGCAAACAGTTTTAAGCCATATATTCCTGCAAGATCCCTTAGATCTGCGAAACATGGAAACATAATTGTTCCTAGAATTAGCAGGGCTAGGTCAGGTGGCAAGAGTTTCACTGCTACAACAACTGAACTGTGAAACTCTTTGCCAACCTTGCTTAAAAAAGAGACTAGCCTGTTAACATTTAGAAAGGGCTTAAAAACTTGGCTGTTTAAGGCATAATTCTCATGCTTAGTCCGTTAAGGGCAGCGCCTAGACACACCAGGGTATTTGTTGCGCTGTATAAATTCCTCATCAGCATCATCACATCATTGCGCAATTTCTGGGAGAAATTTAAGTGCAAGATGTTCAGGCAATTTATGACCGCAAATAGCATTTTAGGCCAATTTGTTTACCGAGTGGACCATTCAAGTAAATTTTTATTGCAAACCTATAAATCTGAAAGCAAATGGCAATGTTTTGAATGCAAGCCGCAGTTATTTCACAGTGGGTGGTCCACTAACATTTCAAGTATATTTTTTCCCTGAGTGGATGCTCAGGTAATTTTTGAGCACAAAACTACAAATCCGATTTTTTTTTTTAATGCTAGCAACAGGAACTTGACTCGAAATTACATTTTCGACTTTAATTTTTACATGCATGGACTGTTGCGGTAATTTTTTGAGTGCAAGCTGCATTTTGTGTAATTATGCATAATTTTCCGTATGTTTGTGGTAATTTTGCATAATTAAGCTACAGCAAATTGCGTGAGGTTTGCACATCCCTAAATGTAAACTCCATTTAAAATTTTGATAATTCTGAATAGACGATTTACATTTTGGGTATTTACATTTCAAAAGTTTGATTTCCTCCATAAAAAAATATATCAAGTGAATTAATAATAGCGCTGTGAAAAAACAAAATTGAAAAATTGTGCTATATATAGGTTATTCTCCAGGAAATGCTTAAAAACCAGACTGTTTCCTATTGGAAACCCAGCAGTGGAAATAGGACAAAATATCATGTGATCGAGGAATACAGATTGGTGAATTTACCATCAGACATTGCTGTGTGCTAAAGATCAAGACAATAGTGTGTCCTGCTGTATGACATGGACCACTTGTACATTGAAAAAGGTCAGAGTTTACTCTTGACAAAAACGAGAGCTTTTTGGAGCATTTACCTCTGCCCATGAATTTAAAACCACCTGGTATGACAATTGTGCTACAAGTCTTGGAAAAGTGAGTTAACAAATCAAACATTTAGGAAACTACTTGGGAGTTGGCATAAACAAGTAAAAGCAATTGAGGAAAGCACAGAATTCTCCAATGAGAATAACACTTTAGTTCCCTTATGTTGGTTACCGACATGTGAGATGTGTATTTTTTTATTTGATATACCACCTCTAAATACCTAAGTCATCATGTCATAAATATTTAGGGACCAATTTACAAAAAAGGAATTTCTGACTTAGAGCTGATTTACACCTTTAAATAACTGTAACTTACTCTTGCATAAATGACTGTGTTCACAAACTGGAGGATTAATTTTGGACCTGCCCAGGGGTGCGTAATTGGAATGATTAGTGAAAACCCTTACAAGTGTAGTCTACATGTGGTCCACACACAATTAATTGTTACGTTTTTGATATTTACAAACATCTATGGGGCATATTCTCAAGAACGTGTGATTACCATCGTAAAAGTTACTTAACGCAACCTCCAACATCGCAGTCTATCGCAGGAAATTTACGCCATGTTAACCAAGCATTCTCAACAAGGCAGTACCATGCGATAGTCTCCAGATTATGCATCAAACATCTGTGTTAAAATCAATGCCACGCCACGAAAAATGCAAAACGCGAACGCAAAAATCATACGATGAGGCCAATTGCGGTACAAAAAGCAGCGAAAACCAGCCACAGGCCCGCAAATCCCACATGAAAATGCACCATAAAAACCACAGAAACAACACACCAGAAACAATCCAAAGCGCATAGCAACATGGATGCACCCTGACCACAACCCCCACAGACCACCAGCAAGGAATAACGTGGACGGGGATGGCCAAGGAGAAGAGAGAGAGGAAGATGGGGTGCAGTCCGCAGCAAAGCCAGATCAGCATCACGGAGGTGACAGAACACTACCATCAACTGACCCACAAGTAGACCACCTGGAATGCAGTCTGAGTGCCGAGGAGGCCAATCGAGGAGGCCAAGAGGCGCTGGCATGATGTGACAACCTAAATCAGGCACAATCCCGCTGCCAACAGGAATGCTGTAATGGCGACAGGAGGTAGCAGTTCTGCCCCACAGGAGGAGCTGGAGGAAACCGAGTCCACAGTCATCAGTGTGTAGATGGTGCAAGGAGTAGGGAGTCTGGACACAGCTCGAGAGGACCTGACACAACATCAACAGGGTGAGTAACGACCAGGGACTGGGAGAACGGGGGGAGATGGGCACAATGGCACACATGCGCAATGATGTGTAGCACACTGCACACCCACAATTACCCTGGATTATGTCCCTGGTCCCCTTGGCACACTGCAGCACACACACATAGCAAGCACAGCACACCCACATTGACGACAACGTGGTACAATGCGAAATGCCGACACTTCAGAGCAGCGGACACAAATGGCTCCGCACATGCACAGAAACATGCCTACTACATCTGACAGAGCAGGAAACTGTGAAATGGAAATGTACGCGTACAACCTCGCATCCGTCATGTAGTCCAAATGTACACTGTCCCGCAGCAATATTCAGCACCTCCCAGTCACAATGTACATTGTCATACAGTCTGCATGTAAACAAGAACAATGCGCCAACATACATGCCAACACAATGTCAACATGCATCTCCCCTTCACATTGCAGAGGGGCACACAACACCTCCAGCACAGCACAGACGACAGCACATCTGTGATGCCGGAGAGGACCACCACACCTTCGACACCGATGCCCTACAACAGCCCATGGACATCCCACGCAACCCACCACCAGGACCCGGGCAGCCAAGCTACTTAGAAGAGAATACAGACCCTGCAACAGACCACACAGCAGGAAGCACCTGTAAGCACAGCTGGCTCACGACACTTCAGCCACCCACACATGGCACCCCAATGCCAGGTGTCAGCACGCCAAAAGGAGGTGGCCAAACAGGTGTGGGTGGGGTCCGAACCCATGGAAGGTGAACTAGATCACATACGTAGGTGTCTATTATCCTTCAGGGACCACCTACACCCCACAAAGGAGACCCACACTGCCATAGACACACGCAGATGCACATTCACTGTACAAAACCACGCCCAGGGTTACGCAAATAGCAGTTACACACCTACGTTGGCTCTGCATATGACAGCTCAGGCCACTCCCCTTACGAATTGAGTGACAACAAAGCTGCATGTCCAAGCTCTAAACCACTGCCTGCGGTGACATGTCTGTGCCCGCTATACACAACACAATGTAATGTTGTAGGGCCCAGGGCCCTCATGCATACAACAAGACCACAGGGACACATGCAGATATCATGTTGAACTGGCTATGGGCACGTGTGCCCGGCCCCTTTATTGGCAGGGTCACATGTACAATGGCACCTGTGCTGGATGTGTGTGGGGTGAGTGTAAGTCAGCCCGCACCGAGTGCTTGGTGCTGGCAACCGCTTGAACAGTGGACACCAGTGCAATGGAAACTGAAAACACCTGCATAACAGAGTCAACTGCTGAGCAACATGGAGGGAGCCGGAGAAAGTCCAGAGGACACCCAACATGCAAACAGAAGTGTCCGTGAGTTGCAGTGCACTGAGGTTGGGGCACTAGAGCTGAGTGCGCTCATGTGAAGAAAAAGTCTTGGATTGTGTCCCTTCGAGATATTCCTGATGCAGATGCAGTGGGGTGTGTTAGACCTGCATCATCTTCCTCATCAACGTCCCAGGTCTCCCACACTGCTTGCTGCGTGAGCTCTCCACAGCACATAACCAAAACAGTAATGGACGATGATTCATGGTGCACTGAGTTAGTGGCACCTGGAGTGCTGAGCAGGGGATCAGGCAGAAGATGGCATCCACGACAGGTGCGGGCAACTCCGCCAGTCTGCCAGTACGACCGTTTCGACACTGGCAGTTGGCAGTTGGAGTTGGTCCTGGAGGTGGTGGCGTGTGCTTCCTGCGGTGTTGCGATGTCCGGGCCAGTCAGGACTCGATTTGATGTGGGAGCCCTGGTGGGCCACATTTGAGGCCGGAGACAGCGGACAGCGCAGGGCCACAGACACATGTAATTGATGGTGTAATCAAGACTCACTTACAAATGTGTGACCTACTTGACCATAGTGTAGGCCGGATGCAGCAGTAGAGTACGTCAACGAGAAAGGAGTAAAGCAGGCCTGTTTCGTGGAGGTCGTGATGGTCTGAGGAGGCTGCCAAGGTCGCAGCCTCAGGCTTGGAGCTTGCGCCGGCATGTGGTGGGCCCTCCGTGACACGCGCCGGTGTAGGCAGGTGATCAGTGTGGCCTGGATGCGCAGGGGCAGGCGTGATGGGTTCGGGATCCATTGGGCCGGGGTACGGCAGGCGCACAGGATTGCAGGCAACTCTGCTCATGAGGACGGAGTCGGCCTCATGGCGGGGTGAGTGGCACCACATTGGCAGAGACATTGGGCATTCCAGAAGAGGAGCACGCCCAGGGCTATGTGCTTTTTATTCACACCCCTATGCTGGCCTGGCATGCGCGTCCTGGGGGACGTAACAGGCAACATTTCTGTGAACTCCCCCACTGGCTGACATGGTTGTGTCCACTGTACACTACACTCCATACACCAGCGGTGTATGTCGCCATATGCATACTGTGGTCTGTCCAGCACATCGCCGCCACTCCTTGCATTGTGTACATACCCATTCATGGTTCACTTGCCTCCTTCACACATGCCTGGTTCCCACCTCTCCCCACATTCCGCTATTGTGTGGCTGAGGTGCCATGCCGTTGATGACTCATGTTCACGGCTTGCCCATGTTACCATTGTAAGTTGTTCTGTCGTGTTTGGTGGGTTGGCATGTTGTTTTGAATGTTGTATGTGATTTTGTGACGTGTGCATAGCCAGAGTTGTGAGTTGCATGGTTATGGACTTGAGGTGTGTGGGGTGTTCATTTGGTACTTGACAACGGGCTGTGCATTCCCATTGGTGCCATCCTGGAAGAGCTGGTTGATGATGGACTGTCGGAGGATGATGGAATCATACGCACTGGCTGGGTCTTTGGCGACGACGTTGGTGGAGATTCCATGGTGTTCGGATGTTGCCTACACATTGATGTGAGACGTGTGCTTTCTGTTGCAGTGATTGTGTGCTGTGTCACCAAGGGGCACAAGCAGGACATGTGTGCTGTGGATTGCTCCCAACACGTGCGTGCATCCAGCTATGGCGAATGGTCCTTGCTTGGTCTCCAGCGGATCCTGCACATTGTGGTGGACGTATGGATACTGGGGTAACAGACTGATGATGGCATCCAGGACAGGTGTGAGGGACTTGGATGCGGCTGGCTGTGAGACTTCTCTGACTCTGGCGGGTGTTGGTTGGGGGGTACCAGAGAGACCAACAGGTGCAGCTCCGGGCTGTATGTTCAGTTGCTCGGGGGCATCTGTTGTTCTTCATGTTTGGCTTTGGGCTGTGCTCCCTTGGCTGCTGCTCGTTGTCGTCCGACTTTACACCAGGTCAGACCAGGTGTTAATTTCCTGCTGCTAACGCGCATTATCGCATGTTTCATGGTCTTTTTGTCGATGTGGCTGGTCGTTGAGAATGTTGAAGAGTGGTGTTGTTGCGGCTTTTTGCACGGGAATGCCTACTCTGCATCTCATTAGAGATAGTTGCCGGGGTCATCTGTGGCAATGTTTTTTGCGGCTGCTATCACGGATGAACTGGTGTTATGGGCTGTTGACACCAGCTTGTGAATGGGGTGATAAAATTATCGCAACTTTGGCTGAGATAAAGTGCCATTAACTCGGCAATATCTCCTTGAGAATATGGCCCTATGATTTGAATACGGAAGTTTAACTGATGCAGAACAAGTGGGAAGTTGCACAAGTCACGTCATTTTTGACATGGAGCATAGAAGAGAAGATAGTTTGAGTTATTTATTTATAAATGCGAGAAGATAATACTTCTAAAATTCATTTTAAAAAGTGTATATCTCCTAATCCTAAAATGGTGCATTTAGCGCACTGTCAAGTTTATAGACAATTCTCACCATATTTCAGAGAAAAATTGTGTCACAGCCAGTATACAAAAGGGATAATGACGACCAGTAACGCTTTACAAAAGTTATTGAAAAGCTTCAACAGAGGGTTAGTCTCCTTCCCATTCCATTAGTGAATATGTAATCCAAGATGGCAGAAGATAGTTCTTTCAGGAAAGGGACTGTGAAAAATCATGTGCTACTCAGAACTCTTTGCCTGGCAACTCTATTTTTTGTTAGGTTTTATGATCTGCTGTCTTACTGGTTCGCAACCAGCACCCCTAGTGTGTGCACCTTTAGCTTCCTTTTTGTGTCTATCTACTTGTCTTCCTACAAATGCATTTCAGTGACCTGTCCCTACCAATCCTGCTCACAGGTATTTCTCTTGCTCTTAACATTTCATCTAACTCTACCACTGGCATTTACTCACACTGTGGGTGATGCCTCATTCTCAACCTACAGTGGTAAATATAACAAATAGTGCAATACAAAAAGTAATGTAGCGCTATATCACTGTATCTCATATTTACTGTATCTCACCATAGGTGATGGATGAGTACAAAGAGAGTGGTGTTGTCCTCTGAAGTCTGCAGGGCTGCTCCGGTGTTTCTCCTTTCCCTACACTCCTTATCTGTTTCCCCAGTGTCTTTTGTGTAGGGCTTACTTACAATTAAATACTTGTACTCCGCTTCAAGGAGAGGCGTCAGCATTTATATTACTAACTTCCGGCATTCACAAAATAAACAAACTTATGGACATGAAAACAGTTGTTAGTGTTTTTTGTGTGAATTCCACTCATTCTGAGATGTTTGTTCAAACAGTCATAGGTAGGTTAGTGAATACCCCAAGAGAGGTAACTTAAGGCCTTACCCAGAGTTTAAAGTACAGTGTCCTATGTCAGAAATGTGGCAGATGTCCCAGAAGCAATATTACAAGTGCACAATAGTCACTGACACCTTAAATAAGGCACACAGATCATCTGCCTGGTTGTGATGGAGTACCTTGTCTACAACCATATTCATAATTTAAGAGAGTTGTCAGCTACACTTGAGTTTCCAAATCAGGCCCATACACTGCAGTGAAACCTGGTCCTTTTTAGTGAGGTACATCCCTCAGTCGATCAGATATCATAGATACCTATGAATTTAACGTTCTTCATCATCTACTAGTCTGTTTTTTAAAATTGTCGGTCTGGTTTTAACTGCTGCCAGTACGTTTATCAGCCCTAAAACAACATTACATGGTTCATTCATATAGCTCAACTTTGATGATGCTGATGAACTGGTTCAGAGACTTCTTTCCTTGACACTGCATTGAATGGCTTATTGAGTTGATAACAAATCAGGGTTCTTATAATGTACAACCAATCACCCGTTAGGGTCTCAAGGCGCTGTGGGATAAGTTTCATGGTTCAGACGAAGAGCCAGGTCTTGAGGTCCTTCCTGAATAGAGGCAGTGAGGGTGATTGCCTGAGAAGTAGAGGAAGAGAGTTCCAGGTGTTGTGGAAAGCTAGGAGAAGTATCTTCCTCTGGCCGTGGTCTGGTGATATTGGCCAGGGTCAGGGTGGCAAGGTGGAGGTGTCTGGTGGGAGTGTAAGAGGAGAGACGTGGTTAAGCTATGGAAGTCTGATGTTGTAGAAGGCCTTTTCTAGGCAAGCGTGAGGAGCTTGAAGGTGATCCTTTTGTTGATCGGGAGCCAGTGGAGGTTTCTCAGGTGATCAGCAATGTGGCTGTGGCGGGGCTTGTCCAGGATAAGTCTAGCAGTGGCATTCTGGATTCTTTTCAATTTCTTTTGGAGCTTCGGGTGATGTCGGCATAGAGTGCTTTGCAGTAGTTGATTATGCTCCTGACGACTGCCTGGGTGACCGTTCTTCTGGACTCGGTGGGGATCCACTTAGAAATCTTTTGAAGCAGGCAGATTGTGTGGAAGCAGGAAGATGAGACAGCATTGATTTGGGGGTTCATTGAGAGCGAGGAGTCAAGGATGATGCCTATTTACGTGTGTGGTTGGTGGGGGGGAGTTCCGAGCAATCAGGACAACAGGAGTTGTCCCAGAGGGGGTGGTTCCCAGGATGATGACTACAGTTTTGTCGCAGTTGAGTTTGAGGCAGCTGTCCTTTATCCAGCTGGTGACTGCCTTCCCCATTGTGGAATTTGTTCTTTGCAGATGTAGGTTCATAAATGAGAAAGAGAATCAGCTGAGTGTTGTTGGTGTAGGAGTCTGTGGTTTCTAACAATGGCTGCCAGTGGGGCCATGTAGATGTTGATGTTGAAGAGGGTGGGGCTCAGGGAGGAGCCCTGAGGGACTCCTCAGCTGATCTCTGTATGTTCTGAGGAGAATGATTGGAGCCTGACTCTCTGGGTTCGGTTAGTGAGGAAGGAGACGATCCACTATAAGGCTTTGCCGCAGATGCCATCATCATGGAGTCTTGCGTAGAGGGTGTGGTGGAAGACATTTTGAAAGCGGCAGGAGTAAGAGGCCTGTGGTTTAGCCTCAGTCGAGGAGATTGCGGGTGTCGTCTGTTGCAGCAAGGAGTGGGGTCTCAGAGCTGTGGCTGGTGAGTTGGCCTTCTCAATGACTTTGACTGGGAAGGGGAGCCGAGAGATGGGTTTGTAATTCTTGAGGTCCCTTTGGTCAGCAGAGGGTATTTTAAGCAGGGGGTTGATCTCTGCTTGTTTTGAGTCTTCAGGGAAGGTGGTGGATTTCTATAAAGCAGTTGATGGTGCTGCATAGTTCGGGGGCGATGGTGGGTCAGTGTGTTGGCGCAGTCAGAGATCCATAACTGGAGTTTGTGTGCTGATTTGTTGTGCCTGCAGAGGTCCATGGTGGTGTGTTGCAGAGGGCTGCGGCGATTTGGTCTTCGGAGACCTTGTTCCAGCTTATGCATGGGTAGCGGTGGGCACGGTGGTGTTGTGTGCGTTTGGTAGAGGAGAAGTGGGCACAGTGGTGGTCAGTTGTAAGATGAAAGCAGTACCAATAATGCCACACCGTAGTATAATAGTGATGTGAGACAAATAAATGATTTTACGTTTGTTTACTTTTGCATATTCATATCTAGCTGGCAAGGCAGTCTTATTGTTTACAAAAAAACAGGTATTCATAGTTCTTTGCACATTCTCTGGAAACCACTTCTTTTAATGCAATTAAACGTTCTGAAAATACTTGAGGGATTTTTCCTCAAAATAATCCAGGACTGGACTTAGAATAGTAAATTGGCCACCTGAACTATTTTGGGGAAAGTTGACCTGCCCACAAATATTCTAGGATTGGAGTAAGAATTACAAACTTGACCTCTCAGTGTACGCCATGCCCACTGCTGCCCTGAAATGAGAATCACAAAACACAGAGGGGCTCAGTTTGCTGATAGCATTTAAGCTCTGTTTTTAATTATCCTACAACCTGCAAACATATTTGAGACTTGCCATATTGGCAATAGGAGTAAGATAAAAAAGGAAGACTACATCTTATTTCCTGAAACGTATCAGAAGACGTGTTACTAAATTCTTTGTTACCTCTTTTTCCCCAGGCACGTTCTTATCCTCATACAGTGGATTCACAAACCCACCATCAAGACTTTCCTGCGGTTTCCTGAAAAAAATGCAAACAGACACAGTTTCACAGTATTTAAAAGCTATTCAGCTGTTTGAATTTCATGCGAGAATGTTGTAAATTATGGCTAAACATTATTCAAAAAGCACAAAACAGACAATGAATTGTGTTCATTACATGATTTGACATTATTGAATCCAGTCTGCATGTCATTTGAAGATTTTGGAGATCACTTATGGATTGATTCAGTGGGGTTTGTTGATATGCTGATGTGTTTACTACCAGACACAAACATATTTTATGATGTTTACTGTCCACGTACATCCTGGTTTGAATGCAAAAGACAAATTTAAATTTGCCTTTACAATGTTATGCTAGGACCTTTAAAAATAAATTCCTTAAACAATAGCAATATACTCCCACCTGTCATCATACTATCATCAGAATCATGTTAACATGCAGTTTAGCAGTTGGAGGCATTTGCATGATAAAATTGACAGTATAAAGCACATTCTTGTTTTTTTCAAAAATTATTTTTGGATAAGCAGTAGCATGCTTAGTTCTTGCCTGTTGCCTTTGCTATAAGCAGGAGTAGGAAATTTGGTTACTGGTTGAGTGGAGTAAAACACTTTGAGCCCGATTCACAGAACTAACTTAAGGCAAAATTCTAGACTTACTACCATTTTGGTATTCACAGAAGGCACTTACTCATTTTGGTATTCACAGAGGGCACTTACTAATTTCTGTATTCACAGAAGTTAGAAGTCCTAACTTTAGGACTCCTAAACTGAGAAAAACCCTAACTTTAAGACTTTCGGTATTCACAGAAGGCATTTAGGAGTCCTAAAGTTAGGTGACCATTGCACCAAAAAGCACAAAGCGCCACTTATGGCGATCTGTTCATCCAAGACTGGGAGTAATTCACAAGTTCAGACTAACTGCAATGGAGTGTGAGACAGGAACCAGGTTTGTCCAGCTGAAAGAGTCACCTTCTCAGTCCAGCATCAAGAGTTCAGTTCCAGGAGGAAGAATGCATGAGGAGCAGGGAGAGTGTCAAGGGTTGTCCGTCGAAGTAGTGTGAAGGGCCAGACCATCGTAGATGTAGCGAGAAGATCATCTTGGCATTGCAGACAGTCGTGGCTAGAGCTTTGCTTTGGAGATCACTGTGGCGGTCTATGCTGTAGCATGAAGAGTTAGTTTGGTTTAACTTCGGATTGGTGATGAGCGTGGGTGCGTGGTCTTGGCGTGAACGGGTCCACTCATGAACAGCCCAAAAACTTCAGGGGAACTCAACTGAGGCCACACTAAGAGTCCAGAACTTGAGGGTCACAACTTGGGGGGAAATAACTCAATCCAGCAGGCAGTGAGATAAGCTGGGCAGTTGCAGGGAGCCTCTGGAGCTTGTTATGTCCCTTTATCTCAGAACATGAAGTCAGTTGACTGAGCCTTGGAGTCACATCAGCCTGGAGTGAAGGGTGCAGTTCCAATCTTCCTTCTCAGCCAGCAGGGCAGCATGCAGCAGAGTAGCAGGGCAGCAGAGAGGCAATCTTTCTGGTGACAAAGCATCACAGCAGTCTTTCTTCTGTAGTAGCCAAAAGTCCAGGAGTGTACTGAAGAGTTGGTGCCTGAGATCCAATATTTACACCTGGTGCCTCCTTTAAAGGAGAAGTTTCTAGAGGCTTCCCTTTGAAGTGCACAGGTTACCTGCCTCCCCTGTCCTGACTCCAGATTACAGACAGCAGGGATTATGCAATCCTTTGTGTAAAGGCAGGAAACAGCCTATTCAGTAGTAAGAGTAGTAAGTGGGCCTGTGCCTAATAACAACCCCCTCACATTGTGCCAGTGATGACCCATCCAGGCATACCTAAGCTCCCTAAGAGTGTGTGGCTGTCTAGGGGATATACACAAAGAACAACTGCCAACTGCCCACAGTCTTATGACTGAGAGACAGTCTGCAAGCACTAAATGGTTGGGGCAGGGAAATGCCACATTTCTAAAAGTACTTCATTTTAGTAGAAAAATCTATATATTTTAAATCAATCCAGAATCAAATGTACCCCAAAAACAAAAAATACACAAACTAATGTGTATCCAAAAATATTTTTTATATATATATTTATAGTACGTTTCTCTTCACCTTCTTTTTGTACATATATACATTTTTATCTCTACATCACAATATGCAATTGTCTCTTTGCCCTACTAATCAATAAGGATGTCTACAATGATTTTGTTATACTAGCATTCCTTGAATGAAAATCACTCTTTTAAAGAAACCCGGTGGATTATTTTTTCAACATATACTTATTGAGTATTCTTTATCTGTTTCATCACAGTTAAACTTCATCTGAGTGTCTCCAAATTAAATGTCGACGCGTTTCAGCTTTCGTAATTTCAGGCCAATTTTGTATCACACCGTCAAGACGAGCTAATATTGCAGATGTATACGGTCCTCGTATTCTTCTCGCGTCACGCGAGCAGTGAGAATCAGTCGAACTACACGGATCCTAAAGAGAAGAATACGAGGACCGTATACATCTGCAATATTAGCTCGTCTTGACGGTGTGATACAAAATTGGCCGGTTCCTAGAGACGATCATTATTAAAAGAGTTGTTTATAGCGGTGCAAAGATTACGCAGGAAAAAGTTGTTTGAAGAAAAAGATTCAAAGAGATGTGACTGCAGATATATTCCCTTGACCAAGTGCTGTTCCTTGTTTGCCGTCCCGCACTGTTGAAAAAATGCATAATTGACTGCCCTAGTCCTGAAGAGGCCTGAAATTACGAAGGCTGAAACGCGTCGACATTTAATTTGGAGACACTCAGATGAAGTTTAACTGTGATGAACCAGATAAAGAATACTCAATAAGTATATGTTGAAAAAATAATCCACCGGGTTTCTTTAAAAGAGTGATTTTCATTCAAGGATTGCTAGTATAACAAAATCATTGTAGACATCCTTATTGATTAGTAGGGCAAAGAGACAATTGCATATTGTGATGTAGAGATAAAAATGTATATATGTACAAAAAGAACGTGAAGAGAAACGTACTATAAATATATATATAAAAAATATTTTTGGATACACATTAGTCTGTGTATTTTTTGTTGTTGGGGGACATTTGATTCTGGATTGATTTAAAATATATAGATTTTTCTACTAAAATGAAGTACTTTTGGAAGAGATAACTAAACTATTTCTTCATTTAATTATACTTATATTCATCCCAAGGCATTATATTTTTTTACAAATGTTGTATATTTACCCAGGTGCCAGAGGGTTAAACGGGTAAACCCCCTTTCTCGTAAAGACATTTCTAAAAGTGGCATTTTTTAATTGTAATTTAAAATCCAACTTTACCATAAATAAGGATTTTGCATTACAATTTCAAAACACCAAACATGAACTACTTAAATGCTCCCATTTGAAAGTTACAGCTTATTAAATGGAATAAAATAACTTCAATGTTATCCGATGGGACAAGCTGGCCTTGCAGTAGAGAAAAACGAATTTAAGAGTTTTTTTTACTACCAGGACACGTACAACTTAAAATTACATGTCCTGCTTTTTAAATACATTGCACACTTCCCTGTGGGCTGTTTAGGGCCAACCCTAGGGGTGACTTATATATGTATTAAACAGGGGGGTTTAAGCCTGGCAAAAAGGTTTATTTTGCAAAGTCGAAATGGCAGTTTAACCCCTTGTGTGCCCTTGACGGAACCACGCCGTCATGAGCCACGGGCACCGTGTGCTCATGACGGCGTGGTTCCGTCATGGAGCGGCCACTCCTCCCACGCGGCTCGAATTCCCCGCCTGTGCGGGCGAATTAGAGAGTGGGCGGAGTCGTGACGGAATCACGCCGTCATGAGCACAGCTCGCCCGTGACTCATGACGGCGCAGTTCCGTCATGAGCACCGCGCCACCGTGCTGCCCCCAAACCCCCCAGCGCTGCGGCGGAATTCGCGCAGCAGCGAAGAGGTTAAAAACGCACATACAGGATTCAATTGCAAAAAGAACAAATTATGGACGGAAAGCTGAACAATGTCATAACACTCAGCCCTAGAACAGAGATCTTGGTGCCTAAATCCATCGTTTTTTGCTCACCAAACCATTCCAGTTTGGACCCAGCCAGTTGTGACCCTTCTCCCCATGAGAACAGTCCAGTCCAAACTGCCAGGCCAGGTCCTCCCTGGACTGAAAACAAGCATACTAGGCCCGTTTCAGGGTATCACCCCTCATCAGCCAGGCTAGCTTGACTCCGATAGCATGCTGAGCACATGACCCACGTGCATACCCGTCCACTTTGGGCAATAAATGCAAATAGAACAAATAATGGACGGAATGTTGGACAATTGCAAACAAACACCACAGTACAGAGACCTAGGCCTAAATCCATCTTTTCTGTTTGTGCACCACACCATTCCAGTTTGGACTAAGCCATATGCAAATCACTCTTGATCAGGGTCCCTTTGGAAACAGTCCAGCTCAAACTGCCAGGCTTCAATGGCAGGCGTGAGACATGTTTAAAGGGCTCCTTAAGTAGGTGGTCCAATCCGTGCAGCAGGCCCACTAGTAGCATTTAATTTCCAGGCCCTGTGGATATGTAGTACCACTTTACTAAGGCCTTTCAAGTAAATTATATACGCCAATTTCGAATAAGCCAATATTACCATGTTTTATGATTTGAGCACACACACTTTAACACTGTTTAGCAGTAGTAGTAAAGTGCACAGAGTCCTAAGGCCAACAAAAGCTAGAGCGGAAAAAATATGGAGGAATAATGCAAAGTTTTTGAAGGAAGTCCACCCTAAGGCTAACAGGTCTAGTAGCAGTTTTGTTTATCATGCAAAGAAGGTGATAATAATTCAAACAGTGCTAGGGGCTGGATTTCAAATTCCCCTTAGCCCCGTTGTAATTTTGCACCAGCTCTTCCAGATTCCATCTGCTGCACTGATGCCAATTAGAGGCAACAATCGTAAGACTGACCAGTGCAAAAATGTTATGTTGACAACATGAACTTGCACTCTCATGAACTAGTCAATATCTAATTATACAACACTCTTCTCCAAACCTGGCAAATTTAACGACTGCACAATTTGTGGCAAATAATTGTGGGATGGCATTTGTTCACAATTTCATACTAAGTATTACACCAGTCTGCATTTGACAGGCAATCAAAATATGTCCCGGAGTGAGTAAGTAACAGGATTTGGAATACCCATTGTATTCCTAGGCAGATGCAACTTTTCCATATGAAAAAGCTACTCCTCTTTGATAATGAATTACAGCTTCAAATTGTATTAAGGAATTTCCAATGCTGGCCTATTATAGGGGTAGGCCTCACGGTAGTGAAAAACTAAATGGGCTCTCCGTCACTACCAAGACAGGCAAAGCCAAAAGGTACATGTCCTACTTTTTGCTTACATAGCACCCTGTCCTTAGGCTTCCTTAGAGCCTACCTTAGGGCTGACTGATATGTAATCAAAGGGGAGTTTAGGGCTTGAAAGTAGTTTTAAATGCCAAGTCGAAGTGGCAGTTATCCAAAAGATCAAAGGGTCCAAATATTGAAATCGAGGACTTGGTCTCAATTCTAAGGGTGGAAAACTTAACCCACTACTGACCTTGCAAAAACAGGGGAAGCCAATTATAGTTGAATTCTTGAATAGTCCCCTTAGGTATCTCATGCCAAAGAAGATAAAGGAAATGATCAGAGAAAAGAAGCATGTATTATGTATGTTGGCCCCTAAAGGGATTACAAGTGAAACAAGAATGCCATGCGCCATAAAGCACAGGGAAAATACATGCATATTACCCTCATCCATGTTGGATACCTTTATATCATTAAATTAATCAAATGGTTACTTTTTAATTAAAAAACATAAGAAATATCTTGAAACTGTTCAAAACCATACCAGAACTATCCTTGATTACAAATGCATCTGTATTGTGTCACCTTTATCTCTTCTACAGATGGTAAAGTCTTAAAAGCACAAAACCTAAACTAGCAACAAAACAACAAGCAGAGAAGATAATTAGCGAAAAAGCATGATTCGCAAACTGGTGGTATGGATCACCAGTGTTTCCCCAGAACAATATCCTGTATTACTACTCCCAAAGAAGAATAACGCAACAGACTGCCCTGCCAATGAGTTCACCCACAGTAACTTACATACAGACAAGGACAGGCCATGCAACTGGACATTTTCAAAAGAAATAACTCGTAAAGACCAAGACTGGTCCCGGCTTTACCAGCAAAAACATCTTCGCAAAGGAGAACCATCAAGACCTTTCCTAACTTAAAGAATAACTCACACGTTACTGCAAGCAACAATTTAATAAGACAAGAATCAGGCTGCATTCCCGGGAGATAGCAGGACCGGAATGACTTCAAAAACAGTAAGATGTCAATTAAATTCGTTCTGAATAGGATGTCCTCTGCCTCCAGAAAAATTGGAGCAACAGAAATATTGATATCTCTGGCTATAAAAGCTTCATGGATGCAGCCAAAAGGTCCTAGACAAAAGGAAGACTTTTAGGAAGATTGTCAATTTTTGCTGCATTGCATTTCTATAGGGATTGTGCTAAACTGAACATTAACTGCTCCTGGTTACAGGGACAGCTGTGAAACTGAAGTAAAACATTTCTTGCTTCTCATAACTTTTCTTATTCAGGGCATACATTCAATAATCAACAAACATTAACTATATTATAGAATTAGCTATCATTTTAGAATCTTTACAGGTGACATCAATCTCAATCAGATGGACAGTTTCACCAAATCTAGCTGGCATGCACAGGAGGACAATCATTAGAATGCACCTGAACTACCGGTCTCCACCCAGAGTCTTGATACATCTAGTACAGCTTGCTGGACAGTCCGTCAAGAACTAAGGATGTGAGCCCTGTACGGCCGCTATCCAAGTCATAATCCTGTAATGTCTGCCAGGACAGGAACAACAAAAATTTAATTTTGAGATTAGATTTTTTGCATCAACAGAGCTAATAGACCCCTTACAAAACCAAAAGTGATCACTTTGCTCAAACTAGTGCTTAATGGATAAACTGAATATGCAAAAGCAACCTATGCAGCAGCTGGGCATGAGAACAATAAGATGTTTCACCCAAGAATAAAATGATCATTATGTAATCAGCAGAAACTAGACCATTGGATACTTGCCAAAGGTTCAAATCTAGTATAGCACATTGAAGGACTGGGTTATTCTTAAGACCCAGCGGTGCCAGGGAACAACACCTGAAACCTTCGTGGGTTACCTGTTCTGGCGTACCAAACACAGAGACACGGGACACTTCCAGCGACGTCAGAGATCAGCGTTTATTTACTGCAGGGATACAGAGGTCACAAGAAGTACACAACGTGTAGGTTCTCGGAGACTGCTTCAAATTCGTAGAAGTGGATCGCTCCTTTTATACAGGTTTTTGGCCATAGCACAGTATGGTGAACAAAGGTTACAACTCAGTTCCCACAATAAATTTCAAAAAGGGTCGCATTCATGTTTCAAGAGGCCGGAACATAATTACAACAGTCTTGCCGGTTCCCAACTGTAAAAACATATCCCCTCCGCGATAAACACATTCCATCCTAACCATAAACGCATTAAGGAAGGACGAAAAACATAATACAAGGAAAGGACAAGGATGCACAACAGGTTAGAACAGAGGGTTGGGGCAATAAAGGAAACTCGATAGAGGGGTCAAAGACCTCGTGTCTAATGTATGCGTGGCTGAAACAATAGACCGGAGCGGCAAGATGAGCCTCGAGCGGGGCCATCTGCTTTAGTCGTGTCATTTCCCTCATCATAAAAGTCACCTCAAAGGAACACGTGTCCTTCGTGTAAGCTTGAGAGTTCCAGGGTCACGAAGCGGACAAAAAGCCCGTTCGCTGGCTACCTGAGGGCAAGAAACAAAATGGACGCTGTATCTAAAATGGAACCCGAGGGTTCGGATGAACGAACCCAAAAATGAGGCGAACCATACGTGGCTGCATAGCGAAACTTCGTACACCCACTATACTCGTCATTTGCGGTTCATAGATACCAAACTCATCCATATTCGACACCACTCAGAAAGTGGCGTCCCGTCTCGCACGGAACCTCAGACGCTCCTTTTGCCCTCACGTAGGCAAGCACTAGTCAAGATCGGAATCTATATCAATATTCATCAGATCGTTCAGCTGCTGCTGGAACATCATTCTATCCATCAATGTCTCCTTGGTAACAGATGGCCGCCTTATACACGTCGTAGCACATAGGCCACATAAGGCAGGACCACACTGCACACAAAGACAACACGTGAACAGAAACGCTACAACAGCCCCTACGATCATTAGAATCTTCCAACCCCAGGTTGATATCAGGCCCCAAAACCATCCTAGGAGCGTCCAATTACCTTCGTCCACGTGTATGGACTCGGAAATCTTGTGCAACTTCGAGATGGCTTGATAAACAGTTGGAGCATTGTCAGGAATAAAAATGCAACAACTCGAATGGATAATTTTACACACGCCCCCTCTATCTGCAAGAACAACGTCTAGAACCATACGGTTCTGCAGCGTCATGAGTCTATCCGCCTGTAGTTCAGCTGTTAGATTACCAAGGGCATTTGCAGTAATATTAGCAGTCGACTCTACCACACGGGTCAACTGTCTTAGGTTCCTACTATTAACCATAGGTCCCCAAAACGGCAAGAAACCCTTAAAGAAGTCTCCTGCTTCTTGACCAGCAGTATCCTCTTTGCTAATAACGCCTCTCACGACTCTAGTTTTGTGGTAGTCCGAAGCAACTGTGAAAGTTGGAGGCAAAAGATTCGCAATATAACAGGTACCCGAAAAATCGCGGGGTAACCATGTATATGCGCGTTCATAACACACAAAATAGGTGCCCTTAGCAGTCAGAAAAACAGGGGAGGAGAGCATCGGTAGGACGTACGTTTCAGTGCAAGCACTGTTCCCAAGTTGTGCTCTCGGATTTCGACCCAAACCCTGCAAGCAGAAATTTCCAAGGTGCGGTACAATCCATATTGGGGACGAGCTCTTAAGTTGTCTATCACCCACTGACGTACTATACTCAGTCTCGCTCAGATCCTTATAGGCCTGCACTTCTTCATCTGGAATGAGTGATGCATCAAAAACATCTCTATCCAGATCTGCTATGGCTATCGCCAAAGGCTTGTGGTACGGCCGGGACCAAAGTTGACAGACCGTGGCTCTCGACTGGGGTAGGAATCTAGTGCACTGCGGAACATAGTTTGGAATGCTCGAGCTGAACCCTGGGAGCTGTATGGAAGGACCAAATACGGAATACCCCTATCCATAGTGTGTGGCATTAACCCACACACCCAACAATTGGTAGTATTCACCACCAACTGATGCTGATGTAGGAGTTGAACAAAGGAATTATTCATAAATTCCGCACATCTAACCTGCTCATGTTGAGGCAAAGGATGAAAGGAATGTGGGGAAACAGTGGTGAGGGAACTTAGGTTAAGAGAAAAGGTAGGTGAAACAGAAGGCAAGAATTGCGATACTCCAAAATACACTCCACCCACCAATAACATAGATACAGTTAGAAACAATAGAAACACCTGAAACAGAAAACATTTTGTTCGTACAACCCTCCATAACTCTGATCTCTGCGCTGACACCCTTTCTTCGTCCACTAGCTTAGAGAATGCCATCCTCTACAAACCGTCCGTGACGTACTTGACGCACTTCGTTCTGAGTAGCGATTATCAATCCCCAGGAGTTCCCAGAGATCGACAAAAGTAACCAACCTAACGTCAGAAACCTGCTAAGCAGAAAGAAGTACCCGCACGGCCCTACGGTGACCCGGATGGCGAGGTTTCCTCGAAACGTTCAGATTTATTACAAGTCTCTTAGCAGTGGAAAGCACAAAAACTCAGAAAGAAAGGATGTAATTGTTCATAATATTCGTAACGTTAAAGACCACTATACTGTCAATTTTTATTAGTCCTTGAACGAAGAAAGTATCGACTTCTTCCAGGTCGAGTTTGCTCTACGAACAATTGTTCAGATGGCGCAACAGTGTTCAATGAAACAGATGACGAGTCGGACCTTGGGTTCTCTGCTACTAATGACTCCACCTGTGGATCTGACAATGACGAATCCTCCTCCACAGGTTGAGCGTCGCTAAATGGCACAAAGCGCAAAGGAGTCTCAGTTTCTTCGGCCGAAGTCCCAGTTCTCACCCAACCGTCGGTTGGTAAGGGGATCGGTACCTTCTTTGTGTGGCTGGCATGTACCCAATTTTTCCGGCCCTCCAGTCGAACCGCTGTCCTCGTCGTCAACAAGACTTGGTGGGGTCCGACGAATCTTGGCTCCAAATTACGCTTTCGACCAAAGTTTCGGGTAACCACCCAATCTCCTGGCCGAAGCTGGTGTCCAGGACCCTCTGTCTGCGCTGGTAGAGCTTCAAAGACCTGTTGGTGAATTAACCGTAGTTTAGTGGTCAAATCATGCAAGTAATCGATCAACATTGGATATTCAAGACTATCAAAAGCCCTAGGTCTCGGGACTCCCCAAATATTCGCAGGGCGACCGAACACAATCTCATATGGGCTGAGCCCTACTCGAGAGTGTACAGTCGCTCTGGTCGATAGGAGAGCCAGAGGCAAGGCATCAGGCCATGACAGACCAGTCGTAGCTTGAATCTTAGCAAGTTTCAGCTTCAGGGTACCATTGTACCCTTCAACCAAACCCGCTGCCTGAGGATGATTAGCACTGTGGAATTTCTGCCGAATTCCAAGGCCCTTACACACACTCTGCATTACACTTCCCACAAACTCACTCCCATTATCCGACCATACAATCCGGGGCATTCCGTACCGAGGAAAGTATTCCTTCAGCAGGATTTTTGCTGTGGACAGGGCAGTATTATCCTTAAGAAGATAGGCCTCAATCCATCTGGAGAACGCGCAAACCACAACCAAAACATACTTCAAATTATTGCATCTCTCCATATGGATGAAGTCCAGCTGGATAACCTCAAAGGGACAGGCAGGAGGAGCGAAATGACCAGGTGGAGTGGGGGTGCCTTTTCCGGGATTGTGCATCAAACACACCATACAATTGTTAACCACTCTTTCGGCACACTTAGCGATACCATCATTCCTCCATACAGGAGACAAGAACTTACATATTCCTTTCGCACTAATATGTGACAACCCATGAGCCATCGTCACAACAGCTAATACATACGCGTCTGGTAACATCCACCTCTGACATTCCGTCAGGTCAACCCAACATCCATGCATATCCAATTTCCCTGTACTTTCTTTCCACTTGGTCTTTTCAGCTTCCGTAGCTTCGTTCTGAATTGCTTTCACACTTTCAACAGTATTTTCACACATACCAGTCTCCGCCGGCCACCTCACTAAACTCGTGACATACATTCGAGTCGCAAGATTCTTAGCCGTTTCTTTAGCAATCTCATCCGCAAATGCATTACCACGACCGACATCATCCGTCACTTTTCGATGTGCACTACATTTGACGATCGCCACTTGTTTAGGCAATGTAAGTGCATCCAAAAGATCATTCACGAGATGCCCGTGCTGGATCTTTGTACCATGCGATGTCATAAATCCTCTTTCTCTCCACAATCTTCCGAAATTGTGCGCAACACCAAATGCATACTGACTGTCAGTAAACACATTCACTCGCTTTCCCTTCGACAGAACACACGCTCTTGTCAATGCAATTAACTCTGCCGCTTGCGCGGAATTCTGGTTCAATCTTGCAGTTTCCACAACCGTACTCAACGTCACTACAGCATACGCAGTCGTCACATCACCATTCGGCAACTTGAAGCAAGAGCCATCCACATACAAAGTACCATCGGGATCTGACAAAGGAGTGTTTTTCAGGTCCACACGACCTTTTGTTTCTTCCTCAGTCCGTAAATAACAATCATGTGGCAGCACATCATCTGATTCCATATTAATCGGCAACAATGTCGCCGGATTCAGTACATTACAACGCTTGATCTGTACATGACTTGCCAAAAGGGTCAGCTCGTACCCAGACAACCTTGCACTCGTCAGATGTTGAGTCTTTGTCCGATTCAAGAGCGTATCAACTGCATGCGGAACCATTACTATGAGCATATTGTCCATGACCAGACCTGCGGACTGCCGAATAGACGCCGCAGCTGCCGCTGTTGCCCTCAAGCAACTTGGCAACGCTCTAGCCACCGGGTCTAAGGTCGAGGAAAAATATGCACACGGACGCTGCTTATCACCAAATTGTTGCGTTAGAACACTCAACGCACAACCGTCCCTCTCATGGACGTATAATGTGAAAGGCTTGCTGTAATCAGGAGTACCTAACACAGGAGCCGAACACAGCGCATCACGTAGTTCAGAAAAACTTTTCTGACATTCCTCCGTCCAAGGCAAAGGGGTTGAAACGTCCTTGCACGTAAGAGCTACCAATGGCTTCGCTAACAGTGAAAAGTTCGGGATCCACTGTCTGCAGTATGACGTGATACCTAAAAAGGCACGCACATCTCTCTGAGTTGCTGGCACAGGCATTCGAGCAATTGCTGCAATTCGTTAAGGGGTCAACCTTCTTCCCGCCTTTGACAATAAGTGACCGAGATAGGTAACTTCTTGACAACAATATTGTAGTTTAGAAGGTGACACTTTATGATGTAAAGCGCAGAGATACTGTAACAAAGACACTGTAGCGGCTCTACAGAGCTGCTCAGTGTCAGCAGCAACCAACAGATCATCAACGTACTGAATCAAGGCTGCACCAGCCGGTAACACAAACGCATCAAGCTGACTCTTAAGAGCTTGACTGTAGATTGATGGACTCTCACAGTAGCCCTGTGGAGCGCGTTTGAATCTGAAGCTACGACCACCTAATGAGAAACCAAACAAGTCTCTGCTTTCACCAGCAATTGGAATGCTAAAGAACGCATTCTTCAGATCGATGACCGAGAACCATGATGCAGTGGCTGGAATCAGAGTCAGTAAAGCTGTAATATCTGGCACCACAGGAAACTGCGGAACAACTACTTTATTCACCTCCCGTAAGTCGACAACTAGACGATACACGGGAGGCTTGGAGGGATCCGTTCGTTTCAGAATAGGCAACACGGGACTATTGCACACATTACCTCGTGTCTCCTCAATAACATCCTTGCCGATCAAATCATAAATGATCGCTAATAGTGCCCTTTCACCATCAAGGGAAATACGATACTGAGGTATACGTGGCAAACGCGCACCAACTTTTAGGTGGACAACATAAGGTGGTATATCCAACAGGCCCACGTCATTGGGACCTGTCGCCCACAAGGAGTCTGGAAGAGATCTCAATTCCGATGGGAGCTTGTCGATCGATAAATACATAGGGGAAATCACGCTCTTGCCCAACGTAAGCTCAACACCCGTAGGAGAACAGTACAAAGTCGCATGTAACCTTTTCAACAAATCTAAACCCAAAAGATTCTCACCACAACCAGTAGTCAAAATCAAAGGAGCTTCCAGCTCATGAGACCCGATTGTAAGGGGCAAAGGGCTAGAAACTGGATTGCTAACGGGGGCGCCAGAAAATCCAACGGAAACATTCGTTAAGCCAGACAAAGGCGCGCCAGGGAGTTTTGAATGCATGATGGAACTTTTTGCTGCACCAGTGTCCAACAGAAAAGGCTCAACAACGCCCATAGTGGCTACTGCAACATATGGCCCTCTCTGATCAACCGGAACTGATACTTCTCCCTTCCTTTGTCTATGGCTGTCCTAGTAGATACCGTCCGCATCAACATCACACTCAACATAACAATCATCTACATGATACTGTGTAGACCGGCCGGACGGCAGGTCGCGGCGATCGAAACAATTTTGCGAATCCGAAGACGTCGCAAAGCGTTCGGCCTGATTCTGGGTAACTCCGCGACCTCTACCACGAGAAACCTGTTGAGGGCCACTACGTCCTCCTCGAGCCGACACACCATTGTTCCTATCACGGAGAACCGGACAGTCAAACTTCAAATGGCCCTCCCCACGGCAATATGCACATTGATTATAACCCAGCACAAAGCGAGGCGCAGGCGAAACATTTCGCGGCTGTGATCTAGAGAACTGTGATTGCGATCTGTTTGGCTGCTGTGTATCACTGAAATTCGGACGCGGTGGGTAGGCTTGCTGCAACAAGACCTTAGTTTTGAGATCCTTAGTTTTCTTTTCTGCACGCTCACTTTCCTCCTTTTCTCTATTCTCGTAATATTGGGCCGTAGCCAATATTTGGGCAGTGGTAGAAACAGCCCACGCACTCTCAGAATTCTTCAACTTGTTGCTAAGGTCGGGCAACAAATTCGATACAAACTTATCAACGAACAGCCGCTGACCACCCTCGGAACCCATGTCCTGACCGCTATGGTCAATGAACGCTTCCTCAAATCTCGTAAAGAAATCGGAAACACTTTCATCTCTCTTTTGCCTGCACGCCGATAATTTGTCCCAATTGACGCGCATCGCAGGCATAAGCGTTTTCATGAGGGTAATTATCCTCTGGGGCAAAGCCACAATAATCTGTTCGGGTTTAGCCCCACCGACCTGCCGGGCATCTGCCGCTGTAAGGGCAGCCCAGTCACCGCCTAACTCGGCTACGTGATTCTCGTGACGAATTTTCGCCCAAATCGGCTGAGGCACCACATTGCCAAACAACATATCAACATCGGCTAGGTTCATAACAGTAGCATCCACCAATTGGGACAGTTCTTTATAGTACCCTGCAGGATTCTTACGGGGATCAGGTAGGGATTGCTTCACTTGCAAAACTTCCGATCGCTTCCAAGGGAGGTGTATCCACACTCTCTGGAAATGGCCTGGGACAGGAGGGTTAGCAGCAGCATCGCCTGGCATCCATACCGGGGGAACTTCCCGCATAGGATATTGGCCAGGTTGTGCCATCCATTCCGCGGTCGCGTCCTTAAACAGCGCACGTGGTTGCACTGTACATCGAAAGGATAACAAGCGTTCCAGAGCCTCTCGAACTTTGTCACCTACAATGACACCCGTGGCAAACCGAAGCTGTAGCTCGGAAACCTCAGGTGGTATATCATCAGCTATTTCATCGTCCCACTCCTCTTTCAATGACTTACACAATTCTTCGAACACAAACCGTTGCGTGGGCACATTAAACTGAGAAAACGTTTCGAACACTACACGTGGGGTGTATTTAACAGGGTTACGAATCCATCTACGTGCAGTTTTCACCAATGATTCACGTTCCCTACCATCAGGAAGCTGACTGCGTCTTTGAGCAATATCTGAAAGAGTCGAGCCAAGTATCGGCCCAAAGAGCGGAGAATAAAGAGAAGCAACAGCAGTCAAGAGACGACAACGAGCAGAAGGGGAAGAAGACGAAGATGCAGGCGTAGCAGCCATAGGGGTGGAAACGGTAGAAGTAGACGCAGCAGCAGGAGTAGCGGGAACGACAGGCTGAGGAGGGACTTGGAAAGGCGCAGTAGGGAGAGAAGCCGGGACAAGAGGATGTACGATCTGTGGCCCAAGGGGATTCGGGAGTACGGGAGGAACGGCGGGCTGACCAGCAGCCGCCAAACCAGCGGGTTGAGGAAGAGGTGGACGAACGGGACCCATAACATCAGGAGCATAGGGAGGTGGCGATTTCATCAGATAAGACAAAAGCGAATCTTCCACCGATTCTTCTCCTGCCTTATCGATCGTAGAAGGTAGCGCCGGATAACATTTGTCCACTGCCATGTGGTGAAGCCGAGCACTAACTTCCTGCTCTTTCTCATCTTTGTCTAACTGATATTGTTCTGCATTGCGCATCACCGTAATAACACCTTCCCGTTTATTTTTCTTATTCTGTTTGATTTCTTTCTGTTTGGCCTCTTTCCGCCATAACCGGAAGGAATCAAACATGGCCGGCCTAGCTTTCTTTTTAAATAATTTAGCTTCCAAGTTATCTAAAATGGCAGTCTCGAAACTACCATGAGGTGGCCAACTAAGGACACCATCCTTTTTAGTGTAACGAACCCAATATGCATTATATACGATAGGACCCACGCCATGGCGACTATAGAGCTCGTAAAGCGGAGTTCCAGCCGGAGGTATCGGACATGAATCCTCCAGCCGGGAATCCATGCTGCAACATTTGAGAAACCTAAACAAAGTACTACGGCCAGGCATCGTGCACACTAGCCAAGTATACAAACTTCAAGGGCTATCGGATTACGATGTCCTCGCAAAAATGCAAGACCCTCGGTTTTTGGCAATTGCAATCGTCAAATAAAACCCAACAACTAAGAACCACGAATGCTATGGAACCATGCAAACAACAAAGCAACACCGGGAGCGACCCACAAATACTTAACTGAAAGAACAATGGCGTCACCAGGAAGGCCCGTTGATCGTCTCGCCGTACAAAGGACTACGCCAGGCGCCAAAACAGGTCGACAGTCAGGGCATCGGTCCGTCGCAGCCGTCAGGAGGCGGGGATCTTCGCGGGAAAAGACGTCGGGCCACTTATTTCGACAACTGGATCGATGAAGCGGGGTGCACCTTCCCTCGGAGATTTCACACGAAGTTCCTCACGATCGTCGGGCTTTGGACCGGTACCGTTGATGTCGCCCCACGTTGGGCGCCAACTGAAGGACTGGGTTATTCTTAAGACCCAGCGGTGCCAGGGAACAACACCTGAAACCTTCGTGGGTTACCTGTTCTGGCGTACCAAACACAGAGACACGGGACACTTCCAGCGACGTCAGAGATCAGCGTTTATTTACTGCAGGGATACAGAGGTCACAAGAAGTACACAACGTGTAGGTTCTCGGAGACTGCTTCAAATTCGTAGAAGTGGATCGCTCCTTTTATACAGGTTTTTGGCCATAGCACAGTATGGTGAACAAAGGTTACAACTCAGTTCCCACAATAAATTTCAAAAAGGGTCGCATTCATGTTTCAAGAGGCCGGAACATAATTACAACAGTCTTGCCGGTTCCCAACTGTAAAAACATATCCCCTCCGCGATAAACACATTCCATCCTAACCATAAACGCATTAAGGAAGGACGAAAAACATAATACAAGGAAAGGACAAGGATGCACAACAGGTTAGAACAGAGGGTTGGGGCAATAAAGGAAACTCGATAGAGGGGTCAAAGACCTCGTGTCTAATGTATGCGTGGCTGAAACAATAGACCGGAGCGGCAAGATGAGCCTCGAGCGGGGCCATCTGCTTTAGTCGTGTCATTTCCCTCATCATAAAAGTCACCTCAAAGGAACACGTGTCCTTCGTGTAAGCTTGAGAGTTCCAGGGTCACGAAGCGGACAAAAAGCCCGTTCGCTGGCTACCTGAGGGCAAGAAACAAAATGGACGCTGTATCTAAAATGGAACCCGAGGGTTCGGATGAACGAACCCAAAAATGAGGCGAACCATACGTGGCTGCATAGCGAAACTTCGTACACCCACTATACTCGTCATTTGCGGTTCATAGATACCAAACTCATCCATATTCGACACCACTCAGAAAGTGGCGTCCCGTCTCGCACGGAACCTCAACATCATCAAGTCAGCTAACAGGAACACATAAATCCCATTGGAGCCTCGAGTCTTACATCAAAGGTGATCTTAAGTACACTAACAACATGACCGAGAGGGACCTCCCCAGCAACGATTGAAAACACAGTGGTACACACTCACTCTAGGACAACTACAAAAAAAGTAACCTGAGAGAAACAAGTAAAAGACACAATCTGCAAAGTTTAACATTTTAAAATAATCAGGAAAAAGTACAACAAGCATTGGCATAGCCAATAGGACTCGCTTTTGGGACCTTCTAAGTATTTAGTTATGCAGCACAATATCCTTGATGCAACTACATCAACTGTTGCATGGCTAAACACTAATAAGGTCCCAAAGGCGAGACCTATTGGCTATGCCAATGCTTGATGTGGTTGTGTGTGTGGTTGTGTGTGAGGTTGTGTGTGGTTGTGTGTGTGTGGTTGTGTGTGTGTGGCTGTGTGTGTGTGTGGTTGTGTGTGTGTGTGTGTGGTTGTGTGTGTGTGTGTGGTAGTGTGTGTGTGTGTGGTTGTGTGTGTGGTTGTGTGTGTGGTTGTGTGTGTGGGTGTGGTTGTGGTTGCGGTTGTGGGTGCGGTTGTGTGTGTGGATGTGTGGTTGGGTGTGGTTGGGTGTGTGGTTGTGTATGTGTGGTTGTGTGTGGTTGTGGTTGTGTGTGTTGTGTGTGTGGTTGTGTGTGTGGTTGTGTGTATGGTTGTGTGTGGTTGTGTGCTTGTGTGTCTGATTGTGTGTATGGTTGTGGTTGAGTGTGTAGTTGTGTGTGTGGTTGTGGTTGTGTGGGTGCAGTTGTGGGTATGGGTGTGGGTGTTTGTGTGTGTGTGGATGTGTGGTTGGGTGTGGTTGTGTGTGGTTGTGTGTGTGGTAGAGTGTGGTAGTGGTTGTGTGTGTGTGGTTGTGTGTGTGTGTGGTTGTGTGTGTGGTTGTGTGTGTGGTTGTGGGTGTGGTTGTGTGTGTGTGGTTGTGTGTGTGGTTGTGTGTGTGTGGTTGTGTGTGTAATTGTATGTGTGGTTGTGTGTGTGGTTGTGTATGTGTGTGTGTGTGTGGTTGTGTGTGGGGTTGTGTGTGGGGTTGTGTGTGTGGTTGTGTGTGTGGTTGTGTGTGTGTGTGTGTGTGGTTGTGGGTGTAGTTGTGTGTGTGTGAGTGGTTGTGTGTGTGGTTGTGTGTGGTTTTGTTTGTGGTTGTGTGTATAGTTGTGGTTTTGTGTGTGGTTGTGTGTGGTTGTGCGTGTGGGTGTGTGTGTGCGGTTGTGTGTGTGGTTGTGGTTGTGTGTGTGTGTGTGTGTGGTTGTGTGTGCGTGTGGTTGTGTGTGTTATGTGTGTGGTTGTGGTTGTGTGTGTGTGGTTGTGTGTGTGTGGTTGTGGGTATGGTTGGGTATGGTTGTGGTTGTGTGTGTGGTTGTAGTTGTGGTTGTGGGTGTGGTTGTATGTGTGTGGTTGTTTGTGTGGTTGTGTGTGTGTGGTTGTGTGTGTGGCTGTGTGTGTGGTTGTGTGTGTGTGTTTTTGGTTGGGTGTGGTTGTGTGTGTGGTAGTGTGTGTGGTTGTGTGGTTGGGTGTGGTTGTGTGGTTGTGTGTGGTTGTGTGTGTGTGGTTGTAGGAGTGGTTTTGTGGTTGTGTGTGTGGTTGTGTGTGTGGTTGTGTGTGTGTGTGGTTGTGTGTGGGGTTGTGTGTGGGGGGTATATGTGTGGTTGTGGGTGTGGTTGTGTGTGTGGTTGTGTGTGTGTGTGTTTTTGGTTGGGTGTGGTTGTGTGTGTGGTTGTGTGTGTGGTTGTGTGTGGTTGTGTGGTTGGGTGTGGTTGTGTGTGTGTGGTTGTGGGAGTGGTTTTGTGGTTGTGTGTGTGCTTGTGTGTGGTTGTGTGTGTGTGTGGTTGTGGGTGTGGTTGTGTGTGTGGTTGTATGTGTGGTTGTGTGTGGTTGTGTGTGTGTGGTTATGTGGTTGTGCATGTGTTTGTGGTTGTGTGTGTGGTTGTGGTTGTGTGTTTGGTTGTGGTTGTTTGTGTGACAGTAATACTAAAAGCATCTCAAAATAAAGGAACACAAACATCGAGTTTGTGGAAAGAGAAAGCACGTTGTAAGTCAAACGGGCGCAGCAAAGCATTAACACAACAACAAAACAAACAAGATCACTTTGCGATGACTGAGTGCTGATACTGGATACACACAGCCCATCATCTTAATAGTTCGATTGCAGCCAATGTGCACTCAAACCTGCCCCCTCCTTGTGAGTTGCACCCCATATTTCATGAGTTGTAACTGCTGCACCCACCAAAGCGCTTTGAGATCTAAAGCGCTACATAGGTCTAATCGATTAACCAGTCGCCAACATGCTGTGCTTTTAAAGAGAATGTGCCAAAAGTTTCCAGCTTCCTCATCATGTCCTCATGAAAGCGCCAACGAAAGGACTCCCTGAATGGTGCAACGGACATGAAGCAGCCGCTGTGATCAGAAATAAACACTGTGAATGTTGTCAAGCTTCACATTAACATTTCCTTAATGTTCTTCAAGTCACAAAACAGTAATACTAAAAGCATCTCAAAATAAAGGAACACAAACATCGAGTTTGTGGAAAGAGAAAGCACATTGTAAGTCAAACGGGCACAGCAAAGCATTAACACAACAACATGTTCTTTGATGTTTGTTGTTCTTTGAATGAGAACATCAAAGGGGCGCTGCGAAAGTGATCGCGGGCGAAAGGGAAAGTGATCGCGGGCGCTTAATGAGCATGACGAGGTTTGCCAGTCTCTGCTCCTAAGCACGCGCCCGGGCACATGCACTGTAGCTCTAGGCTGGCCATGGTAGCATTTTTTGAGCCCTCTCAAAAAGTCTCCCCAGACTAGGGCATGCGCTGGGTCAGGCGAGACCTAAAAAGTAATATGGATTGTAAAAACGTAGCACTTGAAAATGCAATGAAAGGCTCCTGATGAGTAAGAGACATCAAGACGAAAAAAAAGAAATCAGAACTTTGTTCCAGCCGCCGAAAGCTCCTATCAGCATTCAGCAGGTAATAACATGAATATTAATTCCTGTACATTTGTTCAATTTACACAGACCCGACCTAAAATGCAAATGATTTATCAGAAACAAGCAAGGTGCTAGCCTATACACTACAGTATAATCTGGCTAAAATTGAGATAAGCAAGCAATTATAACTTAAGGAAATAATTAACACGATTAAAGCAAGCATTGACTGTGCTCAGGGTCCTAGAAGTATGTCTACAGCAATTATTAAATACATTCCTACAGACTGTGCAGAGTCACTGGGGGAATTTTTTGGGAGAAGTTACATGAAAGGTATTGTTTCTGTATCCTGGAAGGGCTTATTTTTGTACCTTTTATGGTCAACAACGGTACCCTGATAACTACAGTTTAATTGCTCTCCTCAACATGGACACAAAATACTACGCCTATGCACTACTCAAAGATTCAATGAACCTGGGCAAAAAAATAATAATCTATTCCAACTGTTTCAAACAGTGTTCTCATCGGGTAACTCCACAGCAGGTACTACTGTAGTAGCATCACCATCAATCCAACGAGGTGTAAAGTTGAAGCAAAATCTTTATGCATGTTTCATTGACTGCTGTGGCCTACTCTTGAACAAATGTATCAAGATAACATAGGTATCTCACGCCAAACAAGAGTGTAACATAAAGGAAATGATCAAAGAAAAGAAGCATGTATTATGTAAGTTGACCCCAGAGGGATTACATGTGAAACAAGAATGCCATGTGCCATAAAGCACACAGAAAATACATGCATACTACCCTCATCCATGTCGGATACCTATATATCATTAAATGAATCGAAAAGGATGTTAAGGGGCTACCTCATCCTGTTAAATGTACGAAAATGTTAGATTATTTAGGAAGCTACAAAGCAGATATTTGTCTTGTACAAGAAACACATATTGATGACAAAATCTTAGATTATATGAAAAAAAGTGGGTAGATAATATTGTCTCCTGCAAATGGCAAAATAATTGTGTTGCTATCCTTTTTGCAAAAAGACTACATTGCCAAATTTTGAGTACATTTTCGGATACAGATGGGAGAAATGTCATAGTTAAAATTAAAGTTCATGATTCAGTCATGTTTTTACTAAATGTTTTTGGTCCTACTGATGATGATCCTACTTTTTGGTCTACTCTAACAACTGAAGTTCTCAAGATGGGTAAAGTTCCTCTCATAGTTGGAGGAGATTTTAATATTATATCTGATCCCTTATTAGATAGATTATCTCTTACTAAATTTCTCCTTCCTAAAGTTGTTTTTGCTTTCAAATCATTTCTTCAAACCACAAAGCTAGTTGATATTTGGCGATTACACTTTCCTACAGAAAAAAGGTTTACATGTTTTTTCTAACCCACACAATCTCACTCTAGGCTTGTTTATCTATTAATTTCCAAACAACAAAATAACTCTGTGGTCACTCCTATTATTGGTAACATTGACATTTTGGATCATGCTTTAATTTCTTTTGTTTTGAAATTAAATTCAAATTTTACAATGCATTCCAGATGGAGAATGAATACTAGTATTGTTCTTAATTAACAAAATAAACCTAAGCTTTTAAATGCTTTTCATGATTGCTTCCCTCTTAACCTTGAAGGTTCTACTTCCATGGTGAACAGATGGGACACCTTTTATGCTGATATTAGAGGTGTAAATATTTCTCTTATGGCCCATGAAAATAAAACTTTTAATGCAAATATTAAAAATTTGGATAAACAAATCGCAAAATATGAGAGACTTTTTTTTACGTCTAATGATCCTTAATACAGATTCAAATTGCAAAAGCTTAGATATGAGTTTAATTCAATCCTTAGCAGAAGAGTAGGCATCCAGCTTTCAAATTCTAAAGCCAAATTTGGTTTTAATGCTAACAGATCTGGAAGACCTTTAGCCAATTATTTGCGCATTAAAAAAGATAAAACACAAATAAATTCAATTCATGGCCCTAATGGTAAAATTGCTTTATCCCAAAATGATATTGTTAATTAATTTTTAGATTTTTATACTACCCTCCATGACAAACCTAATTTTGACGATGCCTCTTTAATTGATTCTTTTTTAACTAGATGTGGATTACCCAAGATTTCTCAATCAGATAATATTGAACTTGATTCGCCTATCACTCAAGATGGAATTCTATCAGCCATAAAATCTCCTAATAAAAATAAGTCTCCTGGACCCGATGGTATTCCCGCTGAGTTCTATAAAGAATTTCAACTACAGCTTGGTCCTCATTTATTTCAACTTTTTACCTTTTTTGGATCTATGGGAATTAATACGGGTTCTTTTACTGAGGCTTTAATTATTGTACTACCCAAACCTGATAAAGACCCCACCCTTTTTTTAAATTATCGTCCTATCTCTTTAATAAACCAAGATTGTAAATTGTATGCCAAAATACTTGCTACTAGATTATCCTCTGTGTTAGAATCCATTATTCATCCAGATCAATCTGGTTTTATGAAGAATAGATATTCTGCCAATAATACAAGAAATTTGTTACATGTTATTGAACAAGGATCCACTCTGTCTTTACCATCAGGAATTCTCGCATTAGATGCTGAAAAAGCTTTTGATAAAATTCACTAGCAATTTTTATTTCATACTTTATTATCATTTAATTTTGGTGACATATTTATTCGAATGATTTCTGCTTTACACTCTAATTCTACGTCTCGTTTATTTATTAATGGCTCAATTTCTAACCAATTTTCACTTTTCAGAGGTACAAGACAAGGATGCACCCTTTCCCCGCTTTTATTTCTTCTCGGTATTGAACCCCTACTTGTTTCCATAAGAAAGTGTGATAAAATTAAGGGAATCAATATTAAGGAAGTTATTATAAAAACCTTAGCATATGCTGATGATGTACATTTATTTATTAGTGATCCTTTGTCCTCATTCCCTTCCCTATCGGAGATTATTTTGTTTTATTCCACAGTTTCTGGTCATAAGTTAAATACTAATAAAACAGAATTCTTTCCTCTAAATATTTATTGTACTCCTGATATGTTACCCATGAATGAAATCATTTGGCAAAAAGATAAATTGAAATACTTTGGTATTGTGTTCTCTTCATCTATGAAATTAACAATATCGCTGAACTGTGACTTCATCCTTAATTATATTAAAAATAAAATATCCAAATGGTCTTCACTTCCCCTTTCACGGTGGGGTAGAATGGACTCTATAAAAATGACTATTGCACCAAAAAAATTCTATACCTTTGCCATGATTCCTACTCAATTTGTTTTAAAGTTTTATATATGTAGATAAACTCCTCTCTAAATTTCTTTGGAATGACAAGTCATCTCGTATCAGTTATAAAATTTAAAAATTCCCAAATGTAATGGGGGTTTCGGATTCCCAGACTTTTTTCATTATCACAAAGCTTTTAGTTTAAAACAAAGCTCCTTATGGTTTAACCATTCTTTTTTGAGTAACACCCCTGTTTGGCTTCTTATTGAAAAAACATTAGTTGAACCTTTTCCATTACCCACTTTGCTAACTATTTCTAATAAATCTCCATTTTTCACAAATCTGTTATTTTAAAATCCACTAAATACTAATTTTAAATGATTTAGATTCAATCTTTCAATCACCCATATCCATCACCGAAGATATGTCATTATGGTACAACCCAGTCATAAAACTTAATAGAAATGTTAGATTTTGGTATTCATGGATTAAAGCTGGTATTTTTTACCTTACAGATGTTTATTACAATAATGCATTTATATCATTTAAAGCTTTAAAAACAACATTTATTTTACCTTCTTCTGATTTTCCCAAATATGGATTTTTATGTAATTCTATTTTAGATTAATTTCCTCACAATATTCCTTCTAATGTTAAATCAGATTTATCAATTTATATTCAAACTGTTTCCACTTTATCTCCTGGTGTTTCTATATTATATCAAAAACTGTCCATTTCTCTAGGAACCAACATTATTGTGATCTCAACATTTTGGAATAATGAACTTTCCACCTCTTTTTCTACTGATACATGGAAAGATACTTGGCTTAATAGTATTTCTGGTTGGTTACCTGTTTCGCTTTATCAAATTAACTCATATATTTTATATAACTGTTTATGGACTCCATTATGTTTATTTCAAGCTAAACGTCTTCAACTTGTTGGCACTGTAATTTACATACTGGTTCATTACAACATATGCTTTTCGATTATCCTTTTGTTTTTAAATTTTGGACCGAAGTTTGGGATATTATAAAAATGATATTTAATATTCATGATGATGTTTCATTCAAACTGTTAATCTGCAAATCTGTTGTTCTCTTGTAAAAAGTAAATGACTTAGAAGGTAAACTTTTTTATTTTTTGTTATCAGCAGCTTTAAACTCCATCACATCCTGTTGTAAAGATGTTTCATTATTATCTGTTCACGTTTGGTGGGCATGGGTTATTTTTACGAGAAGACGAGCTCAATAGTCTTTGATTGGTATTAATCATAATTCTAATTCATATCATTCTTTTTGGAAGCCTGTTGTTATCAATTTATCTTCTTAAATACATATTTATTTATAGTTATTTATTGATATTAAAATAGTCCAGTCTTCACAATATAGTAGCTCTATTTTATCATTATTATATGATATTTATAGATGTTTCCTCTCCCTCCCTTTTGTTTTCTCCAGGAATACTATATTTACTGTTTTTACCTATTGAAATTTAATTGCTGTTCATAATATCTCTCTATTGTAATTGGGGACTTTATTCGGTACTATTTTTTGTATTGTCTTTTGTTTATTGCTTATTATGAAAACTCAATAAACTATTTTTAACACAAAAAAAATGTATCGAAAGGTTACTTTTTAATTAAAAAACATAAGAAATATCTTGAAACTGTTCAAAACCATACCAGAACTATCCTTGATTATAGATCCATCTGTATTGTGTCACCTTTATCTCTTCTATAGATGGTAAAGTCTTAGAAAGCACAAAACTTAAACTAGCAACAAAACAACAAGCAGACAAGATAATTAGCAAAAAAGCAAAGATTCCAGGAACCTGGGCAAAAAAAAAAATCTATTCCCACTGTATCAGTGTTCTCATCGGGTAACTCCACAGCAGGTACTACTGTAGTAGTATCACAATCAATCTAACGAGATGTGAAGTTGAAGCAAAATCTTTATGCATGTTTCATTGACTGCTGAGGCCAACTCTTGAACAAATGGCTTTTCCAAAACATCTACTCAAGGTCATTCCATCACTATATACGGACAATTGGATTCAAATGTAGCCAGAGAAGGCATCCATCTCTGAGAAAGTTCCTGTAAGCAAAGGCCTGAAGCAAGGACTTTGACTTTTAAGCTAGATTTAGCTGACACAAGAAAAGCTATTGAAACACAACGGGCACGTCCATTTAGGCTAAACTGTGCACTTCTTCCGGTCATGCAATATGAAGCAAAGTAATTAGCTCAACATAGCACTATGTAATGTTCCCAGGAAAGTGTTTTGCCTTCTAATGACCATCCAGCATCAAACCGGAATGGAGTTCAATCTCCAGGACCAATGAGTACCAATGAGTAGCAGAAAAACTGTTACACATTTCTTGCTCCGTCTAACTGCTGCTGAACTAGGATTTGTGGAAACCCTCCATCACAATGGTGCTCTGACACAGCACTGGTCACCCAACACTCAAATTAGTACATGACAGAGGCATATGGTTTGTCACACTCACACCTAAAAAGTATCACATCAAAAATTTCAAGGTTCTATCAAAAGCCGAGGTCATCACATTACTAAACAAGGAATAATTATCGCTCATGCCCATCCCAGCAATCATTTAAAACTCCCAATCCACTGGAAACTAAAGATAATATACATAGGGCTGTGGTTTGGCATGCTCGATATAGGAGAAGCCCATCGAAACTGGAAATACAAAATGGAGGACACCTCCTGTCACCTCTGCAGCTCTGGCATCAGATTTGAGCTGCTGCCCAGCCTTTTATAATGAATGTAAAAAACTTTTGCTGCCACGATGGAGAAGGCTGCAAATCGCACCTGTCAAGAACCAATAACTGCATGCTTCAATAGCAAAGAAGGTCAGCTCCTGACAAGTTTCGTGAGAATGATGGATTTAATCACAAATAACCTCACAAGCTTAATCAACCTAAGAAAACTGTAATTATGATTGTAAAGCTATAGTTTACTGTGCATGTTACGATCCTCTCAATTAAAATAGTGTATATTGAAAGATTTTAATTAACTATCCATAAAATTCTTTTTGATTTGCTTCCTAGGCAATTTCATGGCTCTCTCAATTCACCAGGAACTGTATAATACATGTCTGCCTATGTTGACTCCACCTTTCACAAAAGGAATGCGCTTACACATGCAGAATCAACACAGTACTCTGTACTCTTGACTGTTGCCTGCAAATGCTGGCTCGACCTTTAGGTTCACCAGCACTGCAAGTCACAAGGCAGTTTTAAAGCAAAGGAAGGAAACTGCCTGGGGCAAGGGATTTAAAAGTGATTACAAAGACGTTGTATTCTAGTTTTGCATAATGGCCCGTTTTATTAATAAAATACAAAAAAATAACAGCATGGCTGTTGAAAATCAGGACCTGTTTGCAGTGTCCTTCCACATTTTGCCCCATTTTAAACTCCTAAATGCTGGTTTTCTGGCTCTGAGAAGGCTCCAGACAATACAGTACTCAGCGTCCAGACTGATTCGCAACCTGCCCAAATCGATCCATATCTCCCAACACCTGAGGAACCTCCACTGGCTCACTCTTGCAAAGCCATCAGTGCCCTTGCCACCCACATTTTCTGCTGACTGGTACTGGTGGTAACAGACTCTGACTGTCCCTGAGCTCTGCCTAACCAGGCCCAGAGCTATGCTGAAAATACTTAGAATAGAGTGAAAACAACTGCACACACTAGGGTACACTATGGGTTAGGGTGCCCCTATGAATGGCATGACCTCCCCTATAAGGCCCTAGTACATAATAGGGCAGGGGAATTAAAGCAACATTTAAGCTCATAGTAAATAATAGGTCATGGCAGCTTAGAGGCCAGCAGCCCTTTCTGCGCTTGCATGTGTGCACTGCTGAGAGCCCGAGGTCATGTCAAATGAAGCCCGTGTTGCAGAACTACTTTTAAATGAAATAGTGCACAAACTCGACTTTGGTGTTAAGGGCACTATACACTAGGTTGGCATAGTAGGTACCCCCAGGGTCTGCCCTAGGTGTCCCAGTTGGGGGGGGAGGCATTTAGAAAAAGAATCCTTACAAAAGAGGTTCTATATGCCCTGGGGATAGAAAAATTGCACATTTCACTTCTCCATTTGTAGTAAATTGCTTCCCAAAATCGACTAGGAGCACTGTGGAGTGAGGATATACATTATGTTTGTATAGTCAGGACCCCTAAAGTCTCCCCTAGGTGTCCTGGGGGGAGGGGGGGTCATGTAGCTATAGACAGGGTCCTTATAAAAGAAGTTTATAGGCCATGGTGTTGGAGAAATTGGACATTTCATTTTCCCCATTGTAGAGTCCCAAATCTATCTAAATCTAAATGCCGTATTTGTAAAAACACAAAGTATTCACTGCAAAGGGTCTCAAGGTGCTGGCGGCCATCGGAGAGATTAAGTGAGCTACTGCTCAGAGTCACATGGTGCTGAGCTGCTACTAGTGATCAAGCCGTGAGCCCTGCGCTCTGGTGTCAGCTGCCCTTGCCACTGCACCACACCTCTGCCTCTCCGAGCCACTTAGGTTAACATTGTAATAGTTTATGATTTCATACCGGAAGGGACAACCAAAAAATATAATTCAAGGACTTAGGAGAATGGTATTTATAAATCCAACGATATGATGTTGTTGAATTTATCCTAAAATGTACAGAAAATAAGTTATAAGACTTTCTTGTCAGTAAGCCAAAAAAGCCTTCCGGTGGTCTGCTGTGATACACCAGAGTTAAGTGGATTAGCCAGGCGGTTATGATTAAGTGATAATTGGCACCAATGGAGAAAGACTATGGTGCCGATTACGATCCTGTAAAAACCGGGTACGAACCGTCGGTCGGAGCGTTTTCTCCGTCCGACTCGTACCCGGTTGTAAAACTTTACAAACATGGAAGTACGATTCGCACGGAAACACCATTTCCGTACAAATCGTAAAAAACACCGACCGACGAAAATATACATACGAATGTGATCCGGGAATGCTGCGACGTGACGTCGGGACGCTTTCAGGCAGCGTTTCACGACCCAGGAAGTACGATTCGAACCGACAGCAGTCCGGACGGCAATATTTTCACGGCACCCAAAAAGTGCCGGAAAAGCGAAGTACTTTTTTTGACATGCATGTACCTCTGACACCATTGATCACAAAAAATTATTTTTCCTGCTAGCCTTTTTAATGACTGCGGTTTGAAAATATATTATTTTGCTTTCTTGTTATTTTCAAGGCTGAGTGAACACAACTTCAGTTTTCAAGACAATTGTTCTACATATAAAATTGTGACAAATATATACATTTATACAGTGACTTATAGATATTTTATACAAAAAACAAAGAAGAAAACAAACAATTTACTAACAAACACGGGGCTTTATAGAACCCGCAACTATTTAACTCCGACGTCAGTAACAAAATCGGTCACCACGTGGGATTTGTTACTACACCAGGAACCAATCCGTAAGGGTATAGCATCCGGCACTTTAATCTAGGCGTTCACCGCTTCACCACCGGTTATTACTTTCAGTAACCAACACAGGGCACTAAGTCTTGCAAGTCAAGTGAGGGTCTCCAACAGACGGCTTAGCCACGCCCCCACAAGGCACTATCTCACTAGAAATGTTATCAATAAATAACTGCACGAGGACAGTCACGACAGGAATAAACCCCTCTGTCACCCTTGATTACATACTCAAAACTCCCCCCCCCCCCCTCTTTGCAGGTCCATAGAGAACAACCAGTCGCTTTAAAACAAAGACGAATTCCATTGAGAAAGTTGGTCAACTGGAACCAAGAACTGTAAGACAAAGTCGACAATTCTCCACCATCTGAGTGCACGTAAGTCCCTACAATATCCCAGTGTTTACAACGTCCTATTTAAGTACAAACACTAAAACAGTCACATTCTTGTCCACACAGGAATAGATGTCCGACCCTAACCGCACAACAGCCCTGAAGACGACCTCACAAACATAATATAGGTCCCTGGAGCTACAGGTCGAAACGCGTTGGCTATCAGGCAGAGATCCAGAAAATATTGGGAGAGATCCCCCCCAAAAAAAGTGAACAACAGTAAACATCAAAAAAGTCTAGTGCTCCCTTTAATTACTGTGTCACTAGCATTTGACTCTGCCCAGGACCTCACTAATTTCAGGAACTAGAGGAATTAATTTGCTTCAGTTTCTAGAGATATAGAAAATCGGACAACCTATTATTGTCAAGAATTCCTCATTTGTTTGTTTTCTTCTTTGTTTTTTGTATAAAATATCTATAAGTCACTGTATAAATGTATATATTTGTCACAATTTTATATGTAGAACAATTGTCTTGAAAACTGAAGTTGTGTTCACTCAGCCTTGAAAATAACAAGAAAGCAAAATAATATATTTTCAAACCGCAGTCATTAAAAAGGCTAGCAGGAAAAATAATTTTTTGTGATCAATGGTGTCAGAGGTACATGCATGTCAAAAAAAGTTAATATAGATTCCAGCCTCTGATCACCTCATAGAATCCCCCCCAATTTTTGTTTACTCCTAGGAAAAGCGAAGTACGGCGCGAAACGACTAGAGTAGGTGGCCCGGTACGCGCCGTACCCCCCCCCAGCCCCCGTATGTACGTGCCGACCCCCCCTCCCCAGCCCCCGTACATACACGCCGACCCCCCCGCCCCCGTATGTACGCGCCGACCCCCCCCAGCCCCCGTATGTACACGCCAACCCCCCCCGCCCTCTGGGTGGTACGCACCGTACATACACGGGTGGGGGTACGACACGAACGTACACGGGTGTACATACACGGGGGGGTACGACACGTACACAGGTGTACATACACGGGGGGGTACGACATGTAAACGGGTGTACATACAGGGGGGGTACGACACGTACACGGGTGTACATACACGGGGGTACGACACGTACACGGGTGTACATACACGGGGGGTATGACTTGAACGTACGGGGGCTGGGGGGGGTCGGTGCATACGTACGGGGGCTGGGGGGGGTCGCCGCATACATACGGGGGCTGGGGGGAGTGTTGGGCGCGTATGCGGGCACATGTCTCCACGGTTGCTATGGGAGTTCGGTGCGGACGGTGTTTTATCCATACGGTTGTGACATCTGACGCACGGGATGGATCGTAATTCCGCGGTTGGACTTCACTTTTCACATTTGTACGGTAAATCGTCCGTGGACGTGTCGGACACATTTTCCGACCCGAGGACGTGTGGGGAATAATTCCCAATGCGATTCATATGGACTTTTTCCCATGCGAATAATTGGCAGTTTGTACGGCACTTGTACGATTCGTACGGTAAAAAGACCGGATACGAGTCGTACGGGGAATTTTTTTACTGGATCGTAATCGGCACCTATCTCTTGTAAGAGGACCCTACTCCTTAGGACTGCCAGAGGGTGAGGGGGGTTAGAAAGCACCAGCTTTAAATGTAGAAGGGGACAGGCAGAGACTGCAAGACCCATCTACCTCTTCTACTCTGAACCCAGCCAAATGGTAGGCTCAAGGAACAAATTTGCAGATGTAGGAGAGAAAGGGCTATGGAAATGAGCCATCCTAGAGGTTGGTTTAGCGAGCTCTTGCTTCTTTGCTGAGACTTCAGCAATATTGAATTTTGGAAAAATAGTGCTTTCTGGGAGGCCATTGTGTCACACTTTGGTAGAAATGGTCTGCTCTGGGGCGTTACCCTGCACCTCATTGGACAGGCATGCCCTCCTGCTTGACCCCAGAGAACAGTAATACATTTTAGAGAGGGGCAGAACATTTACTTATTTATTTGGTGTTTTATATAGTGCAGACATGACCCTGAGTGGGGTATCAGAGCGCCTTACATTTGCATATCTATAAACAGTTTTGTTAGCAAGTCATCTGTAGTTGTACAAATATTTTGTGAAAACATTAAAGCTAAAAAAAAAGAAAAAAATACATATATACAGTACCCCAAAGAGTTTAATGTTCGGTGAGAGGTAGCATGCGTGTGATCATGGTAGATCAATGATAGTGATGAGTCTGCTGCAATTATGGGAGGTATTTACTCATGTAAAAAGATTTGGCTTCGTTTTTAAAAGCAGAGATTGACGAAAGCTTTCTAATGTTAAGGGGGAGAGCGTTCCAAATTCTAGGCGCTGCACCAGAGAAAGCTCGGTCATAAGTTCTTTTCTTACGGAGTCAGGCCGGTTTCAGTAGTAGATCTCCCTGACTCCGGGAGACGCGGCATCCTCCTGATAGTGTGATTTTCTAGGCTAGGTATGCTGGTGTTTTGTAATGTATCGCTTTGTGGGTAATACATGCCATTTGCAGTTGTATTCTCGCTTCGTAAGGCAGCCAGTTAAGCGCTTTCAGATGAGGGGTAATGTGGTCGAATTTCCTGGAGCCTGTTATAAGTCTTATGGCCGCATTGAGACAGGCTTTCAGTGAGGCTGTTGAAATCTTGGGGAGACCAGCTAGGGTTGTGCAACCGTACTCGATCCTTGATATTACAAGTGCCTGGACTGCAGTTTTAAGGTCTGTCTTATTTAGGAATGTGATAGCATATTCAGGTTTTTGTCTAGTATAATTCCCAGGGATTTGGTAGAATCAACAATCCTCGGTGTACAGTTTAGTGCTGTGATCAGATTGGTCCACTCTAGGACGTTCTTAGCGCTTTTCTGGGGGTAAATTATCAGGAATTCGGTTTTATGAGGGTTAAGCTTTAAGTGATTACTGGTTAGCCAATGGATAGTACTCTTAAGAGCTTGGTTCATGATATCTATCTCTTCTGTCGATGTAATCATGATGTACAGCTGTGTGTCATCTGCGTACGTGTGGAAAGAGATGTTTGCTTGTTGTAAGGTTTCTGTGAGTGGCTCTACGTACAGATTGAATAGTGCCGGGGATAGTGTTGAGCCCTGAGGAACTTCGATCGCATTTCTGGCAGAAGCTGATAATGTTTGGTTGACTGTAAATTTTTGCATTCTCTTCTCTAAGAACGATCTAAACCATTTTAGGACTGTACCTTCTAATCCCATTCTATTTTTCATTCAATCTAGTATTTTGGCATGGTTAACCATGTCGAATACCGAAGAGAGGTCGAGCAGGATTAAGAGACAGGTTTCATTGCGGTCGAGGGCAAGTAGAGCGTCATCTACGATGTGCAGAATCGCTGTTTCAATACTGTGGTTTGGTCTAAATCCTGATTGGCAGTCATTCAGCAGATTGAATTCAGAGATATGATGTCTCAATTGTTGTTGTACTCATTTTTCCAGGACTTTGGCTAGCATGGGGATGTTTGTTACTGGTCTGAAATTGTTGGGGTCAGAGGGGTTCTCTGTTGGTTTTTAGGCAGTTCGGTATTGAGCCTTGTGCCAGTGACGAGTTGATGATCTGTGTCCATGAGGGGATGAGCAGTTGGTTTGTTGAAGACCAACACTTTACAGGCAAAGGATCGTTGTAGTGATTGTTTGGTTTAACGGACGAGATGATCTTTGCAGTGTCTAGCTCACTGATAGGCTTGAATTCTGACCATCCTGCATTATTTTTAGGAGTTTACAGAACTGGTTGCAGTTGAACCTCATCTGGGGTGCTCTTGGTAATACAAGAGTCTTCAGCTGCTTTTTTGAGCTCCCTTTCCATCGATTTGGCTTTGGCTGTGAAGAAGGAGGAGAAATCTTAACTGCTTATGATCGCATTTGTAGTAATTGCTGCACATTTGGCTGTTTTATTAGATTGATCTTTTAGCTGATCGAATAGTTTCCTCAGTCTATTTTTTCCATTGTCCAGGTCTTTCCTCAAGTAGTCTTTTTTTGAGTTTACAATTCTTTGATTGTATGCTTTCCTGGCCAGTCTTAATTATAATAGATGGGTGAAGAAGGGTGTTGTCGCTGTTTCCGTTCTGTGAATCTGAGTGACCAAGGTTTTTTATGTTTGCCAGGGATTCTCTTGAGTTTTAGCGGAGTTATGTCCTCAATAATACTTGACATTGTATTATTGTAATACTCCGTGAGGTCACTGGAATCCACCATGTTATTAGGAGGTTGCAATTCTATCTCACAGCGTGCTGCAACAAAATCCATATTGAGCTCTCTAGTGTCCCGAACCCATTGTCTGTTTTTTTTTCTCCTTGGGAGGAAGCTTTTGGTTTTATGAAGGGTATATGGAAGATAATGATGTGGTGATCAGACCAATCGCAAGGGGTGATTTCAATTTTCTCTATTGATTTTTCTATGGCTATAATCAAGTCTAAGGTAGAGCCTTTGGAGTGGGTTGGTGGAAGACATTCTTGGACCAGCGATTGATCTTCAAGGAAGGCTTTGAGTGGCTTCACCTGATTGTCAGAATGATCCTTCCAATGAAGACTGAAGTCCCAAGAAAATATCATTGGAATGAGGGGAAGTATTAGCTGTGATGATTTCTATCAGCTGGTCTATGAATCTGGAGTTTTTGCCTGGGGGTGGTAGACTGTATGAAGTTTGCAAATTTGATTATCGGCAGATGATAAGGACATACTGAGATACTCACATGACTCAAGAGGGTCAGATTGTATTATAGTGATGGCAAAGTCAGATCCATGTATACAGGCGATGCTTTCTCCCTTTTTGATTGGCTTGTCTAGTCTCATAATGCAATAGTTCGGGGGTAGTAATATATCTAGGCATGTGGAGGAAGAGTCATTTAGCCATGATTCCGTTAGTATAGTTACGTCGATATCCTGGCTTAAAATGAGGTCGGCTATGTCTGCAGCATGTTTCTTTGCTGACCGACAGTTGAGTAGAATACACTTAATGTGTTTCTGTGGTTTAATCGTTGATGAGTCTAGCTCTTTGGGAATTATTACCACATTTGTTAGGTTGTTAAAATTTAGTACTCTACTGCTAGTCTTTGCTATTCTGTATGCGTTAGTTGGTACTGACTGAATCTTGTGTTCGTCTAACTTAGTAGGAGTAATAGGGGCTGGTTCATAGGATCGTAAAACGGTTTGTAACTCGTTGTCTGTCAGATAACAGAAGGACCTACTAGGGACCTACGGTTTGCACGAAACATGTCGAACACCACTCATTAGTACACCGCACACTTTTGTTCACGGTTTGAGAGCGGTGGGAACACACTAGTGCCTCCCTTTATTTAGTCTGAAGGAGAGTCTCCAAACACTATTACCTTTTTAATTTACCTCAAGGACCCTTTATTAAATGTATCTAGGTACCGTGAGGTAATTTTAACTTCACCTGCACCTACTCACTTGGCCCACACACCCACATGCAAAAGTACAGCACCTCCTAAAAGATCTCCAACAAAGAGTCCTCTTGAAGGGCCCGTGAGGGACTGCAGCGCCACCCCCATGAGGAGCACTGCCCTATGATGATGCTTTACACTCACAAGAGTGTGTGAGGACAAAAAAGATATCAGGAGGTCTATACCCCACTTCAAGCACACTCAACCGTCTTTTGGAGACACTCACAAGTCACTCAGAACCATAATTTGGCTGTGGAGAACTTGTCCCCTTTTTCTTTAGGGACTCCAAACTAATGCCTGATTCCAGTATAGTGCTGGGACCGTTGTTTGGGCTAGATTCTGAGCTAACGGCTCAGTGGTTGGTTGTGTGTAATGATGAATTGGACGAATGTGGGCTGTGACTCATAGTTATGAAGCTACAGGAGTCCTGTTTCAACTGTTGGGGCTCATTAGCGATGATGTTTTCTATCAAATCAGCTTGATTTGACTGATGTGGCTCATTAGTGATACTGTTTACTATCCAAGCGAATTGATTCCTGTGTGGGGAGATGGCTTGTGAGTTGTTATTTGTCGGATTCTGGAGGGAGGGCTGTTGAGGACGTGTTCTTTTAAGGTTGAGAAATATTTCTCGAATCGTTCCAGATCTTTGTTGGCGGCTTGAATGAGAATCGTGCCATTTTTGTAGCATGTTATAATTAGCGTTGCTCTTAGTTTTCGAGAGGGTGTTATTAGCATCTTAGTGCCATAAGGAATGTTTCTCACTTCCTGTACCTTCAGCAGGTTATTTAGGGTATTTCGCCATTTAGACATTTTAGAAGTAAAAAATATAGGGTCGGAGGAGGAGCCTAGCGCGCAACCAAGATGGCCGCGTAGGTGCGAGGCTCCCGAGGACCTCTGCAACCTCCTACGTTTATCCTGTCTTCATCCTGCATCGGTTGAGGGGACTGTGTCGGTGAGCTTGAGCCGAGGTGGTACCCGTTTCCCGTTTTCGACTCGGACCTCGGGTGCCGGAGTGAGCACCGATTGAAGTTTGCGGCCTACTTCTCTCCTGACCCCGGATTCGCGTTTGGGGGCGACCCAGTGGCAAAGTGAACAACAACGGCGGGCTGGGCCTGCCGAGTCGCGTACCCCACACTTTCACTTTCGCGCCCCCTTGCCGTTTTCGCAAGTGGGATCACGGCGCTCTCTGTGTTGGGGTGGCCTCGCTGGGAGACCCTGCCTGCCTGCCTGCTGTGGCCCGTTCTGCCGTCCTGGGGTGGCCCCCCGGAGCTCGTGGCCTTGATTGCTTGCTCTTCACTGCGTGACTGGTGCGGGTGTGAGACCCGCGACGATGGCCACGAAGCAGGATGGGGATCGGCTGAAGGCCAAGTCAACCCGGCGTGGCGCCGCACATCAGGTCAACATCATGGACCGCTACACCCTCCCGAAGGGGTCTCCCGGCGGATCGCACAAGTCCTCTGAGTGCCCCCCGGATGCCCCGGACTTGCCCACGGATCTGTCTTAGCAAGACGTCATGGGCGCCATTGCTGAGATGAAGGCCTCGGTGGGCCAGCAGTTCGACACTTTAGCGCACAAAATCGACGCGGTCCTCGTTGATGTCAACCTTGTGAGAGCTGATCTCTCTAAGACTAACGACCGGGTCGACTCTTTGGCCCACACCGCGTCGGGCCTCACGACTGAGGTGGCGGCCCTTCAAACGGAGGTGCACCGGCTCCGTCAGGCGAGTGCGCTCATGGATCGCCGCCTGGAGGACTCCGAGAGCCGGGCCCGGAGGAATAATAACCGCATCATCGGAGTGCCCGAGGGACGGGAGGAGTCGGCGGCGGATCTTTTCGTGGAGGACCTGATCACTACCCATCTCCAGCCTCGAGGGCTGAGTACATTCTTTGCCGTGGAGAGGGCCCATAGAGTTCCCGGGGGCAGACCGAAGGTTGGAGCCCCTCCGCGGCCTCTTATTGCCCGTATCTTTAACTTTCGGGACAGGGATGCGGTTTTGCAAGCTTCCAGACTGCAAGGGTCGATTAAGCTGGAGAACATGGAGGTGAACTTTTATCCTGACTTCACCCAAGCAGTCCAGAAGCAGAGACTGAGTTTCCTGGGCGTCAAGCGGCGGCTTCGAGCCATGAACTTAAAATACGCTATGCTCTTCCCGGCCAGGCTGCGGGTGGAGGTGGATGGTCGCACTCACTTTTTTGACCGTCCTGAAATGGCCGGGGACTGGCTGGACACTTTGTCTGGGGGTCATGATCGGGATGGCGGGGGTGGGGCTGCGGGAGGAGATTGCCCACCGGACCGAGTCTGAGGTACTGATGCCGGGGCTCACTCCGGATGACGCGGCCACTTTCGGCCAAGCTTAGGATCTTTTGTTTGTTGTACTTGTCTCCCCTCATTTGGAGGCTGTGCGGGGTCTTGAGGGGGTTCTCTTTCCTCCTCTAGGGAGTCTAGCTAGTTCCACTTATATAGGGACGATAGGCACACTGCAAGTTGGGGGGGCTGTCTGGGCTCATGCAGGGGTGCAGGGAGGGGGGAGTTTTGTTGGGGCGGTTGGGTTGGGGTGGGGTATTGTTCATTTGTACCACAAGGCAAAAGTATTGTTGTGCTATTCCTAAAGTGCTCTCGGGGGGACGATTGATCGCTTTCGGCTATGATGGGGGGTAGGGGACTGAGTCTTTTGTCCTGGAATGTTAATGGACTGGGTTACAGGATAAAACGGGGTGTGGTCCTGCAGTTTCTGAAACAAATTTCACCTGATATAGTTTTTCTGCAGGAGACGCACCTCATTGGCAACTCCTTTCGTGCTATGAATCGACGGGGCTACCGCCTTCTGGCCCATTCGGGCTTCACGTCTGGTTCTAGGGGTGTGGGCATCATGGCTAAAACCTCGCTCCCATTGGAAGTTGATGAGGTGCTCCATGATGACAGGGGACGTTATACGGTTCTGGTGGGTAGAATGGAGGGCAGAGTGATTGTTTTTGTTTCTGTCTATGTCCCGCCAGGGTTGCAAACGACTACTTTTGCGGATCTGGGGCGCCTCCTCCTTGGCCTTCCGGAGGGGATTCTAGTGTTTGGGGGGGATTTCAACGCGGTGGTTTCCGGAACCCCCCTAGGGATCTCCCCCGTGCCCAAGCGTGGTTATCTGGCCTCTTGGATACTTTGGGGTTGGTGGATTGTTGGCGTTTGAAACACCCTACGCAGAAACAGTATTCCTTTCATTCCGGGGCCCATGGCAGTCTCTCAAGGCTAGATTATGTCCTGGTGCCGGCGGCGCATGCGGGGAGGATCGGGGAGGTGCGCCATTTGGCGCGAGGTATTTCAGACCACTCCCCGCTCCTGTCGCACTTCGACATTCTCCCGAGGGGGGAGGGTAGGGTGGTCCCGATTAATCCCTGGTACCTGCGTGACCCACCGTTCGTGCAGAGTTGGTTAAATCCCTTAAGCGATATTTTGACGATAATGTGGGGTCAGTGTCATCGGCGGTCTCCCTGTGGGAGGCTTTCAAGACGGTACTCCGGGGGGAGGCCCTGTCCCTTATTTCCCATTCCCGGAAGCGCGAGCGGGAGGAGGTGACCCGTGTTGAAACTGAGATAACCGAGTTGGAGGGTGACCTGGAATGTGGGGTGACGGCTGACAAACTACATGTTCTCCGACTCAAGCAGGCGGCCTATGAGGCCCTCGTCACGGAGGCGGCCAGGGGCCTCAGTAGAGAGCAGCAGGGGAGACTGTATGATGTGGGTGATAAGTCTGGGAAACTGATTGCGTGGCTGGATAAAAAGGAGAGAGCGAGTCGAGTTGTCCCGTCGATTGAGAAACTGGATGGTGTGTGTGTCACTGAACCGGAAGAAATTGTTGATTGCTTTGCAGAATATTTCCGTGGGGTGTATTCCCCGGTGTCCTCCCGATCGGAAGACGATTCCCATGCCCTGCTCAGGGATATCGCGCTGCCTTCCCTTTCGGAGGAGGACAGGGTGTCGTTGGACGCCGCCCCAACATCTGAGGAAATTGCCCTCGCCATACGTTCGGTCGCTTCCGGCAGGGCCATGGGTCCTAATGGTCTTCCTATCGAATTGTACAAGCTGCGACCGGATACGCTGGCGCCGCATCTCCGTGCTATGTTCCTCGCGGCCCGATCGGCGGGTTCCCTCCCGCTAGACCAGCGTCTGGCTACTATCGTGGTTATTCACAAGGAGGGGAGGCCGCGGGACCGGGTCACGTCCTACAGGCCCATTTCGCTGCTGAATGCGGAACCCAAAATTCTCGCCAAGGTGTTGGCCAATCGGCTGGTTGGCGTGGTGTGCGATCTGATTCACCAGGATCAGTCCGGTTTTATCCCTCATCGCAACACTGCGCTCAACCTGCGGCGCTTGCATGGGGTGCTCGCGCGTGTCCCGTTCATACGGGAGCCGGCCATTTTGGCGTCCCTGGACGCCACTATGGCGTTTGACACACTTGAGTGGCCATATATTTGGGCGACGCTGGCGAAGTTTGGGTTTGGCCCGGGATTCATCGGTTGGGTGAAATTGTTGTATTCCGGACCGCTGGCGCAGGTGGCTGTAAACGGTAGAGTGTCGGCTCCGTTTGAGCTGGGCAGGGGCACGCGGCAGGGCTGCCCGTTATCGCCGCTCCTCTTCGCGCTTGCCTTGGAGCCCCTGGCGGAGTGGCTGCGGTGGCATCCTTCTATCCGTGGTCTCCGATGGACCCCCGAGTATGAGGACCGCGTATCTCTTTACGCTGATGATATTCTTTTGTACCTGGCTTCCCCGCGTAAATCGCTGATAGTGCTGGTTGATGTATTGCACTCATTTGGCCTCAACTCCCGCCTAGTCATCAATTGGGCTAAATCTTGTGTGTATGTCCTCTCTGGGGAGGCTCCCATCCTTCCGCGGGGTTGTCCTATCCGGATTGCACCGCGGGGATTTAGGTACCTGGGTATCTTCATTACCCTGGACGCGGAGGCCCGGTATAAACAGAACTTGCTTCCCCCCCTCCAGCGCCTGAAGGACGATGTCGCGCGTTGGAGGCGCTTGCCGCTCTCGCCGCTTGGCCGGGCGGCATTGTTTAAGATGATGTCGCTGCCACGTTTCCTGTACGCCTCACAGAACACAATGGACATTGTCCCGGGGCGCTACTTTCGCGAGGTGGAGAGTTTGCAGCGCCGCCTGTTCTGGGAGGGTAGACCGCGTATCGCCCTGGTGAAGCTGACGCTCCCGTGGTATGACGGGGGGGTTGCCCTCCCAGACATCAAGCGATATTACTGGGCCTCCCAGCTGGCTGCGATAAATCACGGCCTTTATGGGCCCGCTCTAAACCCGGCCTTTGAGATGGATAAAATGTTACTGCCGGGCGGCGACTATAATCGGGCGCTTTATTCTAGCTCGCTCGACGCACATCTGACGGGCCCCACGCGGGTCATGGTGTGGGTGTGGCACGCGGCTAACTTGGCGATGGGGTGGAGGGACCGTTTGACCCGGGCGACGCCACTATACGCATCTGAGCGGCTGGGCTCCCTGTGGACCTCGAAGGGCTTTGAGAAGTGGGACATGATAGGCATCAGCAGGGTGAGTGATCTCTGGACGAGGGGGGGATTCAAAACGTTCGATGTGCTGCAGACGGAATTCCAGTTGCAGGACAGGGAGTACTTTCGATATATGCAGATCCGTCATGCGTTGTGCTCCGTATTCCCGGACGTTGCCTCCATCCCGGAGTACTCCCCTCTGGAGGATAGAGTGCCAGATGGGCATGTACCGGACGCCACGATTTCATTAATTTACAAAAAACTCATCAATGATCGCTCGGGACTGCTGACTGGCCTTCGTGAGGCGTGGGGGGCTGATGGATTGGAGCTGGATGACGAGGACTGGGTGTCTGCGGTGGCCTCCCTGAAAGAGGTGGCCATACCGGCTCGCCTTCGCTTCGTCCAGCTCAAGATACTTCATAGGGTCTATGTTACGGGGCCGAGTCTGATGCGTATGGGCTATGCTGTGGACGGATTGTGTAAGCGTGGGTGTGGTTCTTTGGGGACCTTTCTCCATATATTGTGGGAATGCCCGGAGGTGGCGCGATTCTGGCGTGGTGTGCACGAGGTCTTGCAGGCAGTTACGCTTGTGCCGCTGCTGCCCGAGGCGAGGAGATGTCTCCTGAATGTGTGGGAGCCAACCGACTACTCAGTGCCGCAGACGTGGTGGGTGACTCTGGGATATATAGTGGCCAAGCGTGATATTGCGCAATTGTGGGGTTCCCAGAGGTCACCGACTGTCTCGGCGTGGAAGGACAACATGGATTGGTGTATGTTTCGGGAAAAGGTGGTGTATGTTGCTAGAGGTAAGCCTGGGAAATGGGTGAAAGTGTGGGGCCCCTGGAACGCCTACCGTGGGGGAATCTGTACCCCGCCGCTGATGCCTGATCCGTCACCGGCCCCGTCTCCTTAGCCTGCTTGTCTTCCTGGTTCTGGGCTTGAGTTCACTTTGTCTCCGTCCCGACCTATCCCCCCCCTTGATATTCCTGTGGACCGGTAGGGTCCCCCCCAGGGGAGCACATGCTATTGTTTCCGATTGTGGGTTGCCTTGTGGATTTGTTTTCTTCGTTATTTATATAAAAATGAAACCGTTGTGTGGGGTCCGGATGGTGTGGCTGCCAACGCTTCTTTCAACTCCTGTGATCTCTTTTTTGCCGCAGCGTGTGTTCTACTGTTTGTATTATATGCTTTTCTGTCTGCTAGCGGCCGGCCTGAAGGTTGTAGGCCCATCTTTGTATATCTTTTGGATTCTGTAATAAACGGTTTAAAAAAATATATATATATATAGGGTCGTTAATAATAGCGCCTTTTTTGTGTTGAGGGAGGGGTCTAAGCTTAAGGTTTCAGGGTTACTTCTAAGTAGATTATGTTTAAAAGTTTTGGAGGCATTTTCAGCTCTGCTGCTTGAAACTATGAGAAGAACAAGGATTGCCAAAATGGAAACATGATTTGCGCCATCAGGCCCTGCATTCTGATTGACTGCGCTTGCTACATTATCTGGAACTACAGCCCTTTGGATGTACCATGCTGCAAGAGGAACAAAGAGTGGACACCAAGCTGGAAACTTGATTTGCAAGGGCCCTGCATTCTTACTGACTATGCCTAATGCATTGTCTAGAACTACATCCCTTTGGTGGTTTCCTTGTTTCAAGAGGAATACAGAGTGGGCAAGCTACAGGTGAACAGAGCTCACCTGCCTTGACTCCACCAAGAGTCCCCTGGCTTGAGAGCAACCAATGGACTTTTAAGAGTGTTGGCAAGGTGCATTGTGGGAATTGTGGTCCCAAACGTTCAAGAACCATCTTGGAGATTCCAAACCCTTGGATTGTGTTTTGGACATACTAGGAGCCCAAAAGGAACTTTAGGAAGAAGTTTGGAGAATTTTCGAGCAACTCTGGAAAAATCTCCATAAGTAGAGCGACTTGACCTGGCCAGCCAAGCTGGCAACCCTGAACTGCAAGTCAGCCTTCCCTCCAGGTTCGTCCTGCTAAAAAGCTCCAGAAATTCGACTCCTAAAATTTGACAGGGAGCTCGTCGAAAGCCAAGCTGGCAAACCCTCACCAAGCCCAGCCTGGTGAAGAGTAGCAAGGGACCCCGGGAGAAAAGCTCTGGAAACGTTTCTAATTCCAAAGGTAAAATACTTGACCGGCTCCAACCGCAAGAGTCAACCAGCCCACCTTCCACCGCATGCCGGCCTGGATCCTTGGTTCGTCCTGCTGGAAAGCTCTGGAGGTCCGACTTCCATAGTTTGCCTGGGAGCTCATCGAAAGGCAAGCCGGCAAACTCTCACTGAACCTGGACAGGTGGAGAGCATTGAGAGGCCCTGGCAGAAAAAGGTTCAGGAAAATGTTTAAGTCAGAAGGTAAAAACTGTGACTGAGGCCTACCGTGAGGGGTAGCCGCGCAAGATTCCATCGTGGTCGGCCTGAAACTTTCACTTTGCCCCGTTCTGGGGTGACCAGATGTCCCAATAGGTGTTTTAGGTTTCTATGTGCTGTATAGTGCTATATCTTTGAAAATTCATATCTCCGGTTCCCTTCATTGGGCGTTTTTCATTTTAGTGTATTTATAAACATAATATTTCCTATTTTTATTAATTGGTGTTGGATTTTCATTGTGTGTTGTGTCCTAAATATTTACTGAATTGGCAATCTTAAATGCTTTACATTCCTGTCTCTGAAGTTTAGCCTGCCTGCTCGCGCTACCAAGGGTTGAGCATGGGAATCATTTTCTGAGACCTATTCTGAGCCCTAGATTGTGTTGGTGGTAGATAATCATTTACCACCACATATAACACACTTTCCAACAATGGCAAAGACCACATAAGCAGTTTTGTGAATAATGGTTCCTACTCACATTCAATAATTGTAATGAATATCATATTGCACCTCTACATATACCACAACTTGCACCCACTATACACTATGCATATCAAATGTAGTTTAAGGTAAATGCCCACTTGCTGTTCAAAGCCTTCAAAACAGTTAAAGATATTCTCAGATATTATTATGTAATCAAGTAGTTGGAAGTTCGGGTATGATCAAATTCAAAACAATGTATGCCATAAATGTAGATCACATTATGTAAGCTAACACCATGACTTCCACAAGATGTTAGAAGAGGCAGGTGCACGAGGATAAAAGCTTTGCAACAGTGCCTTCAAAATATTGTTGGAAACATGTGTAGTGATATTATTGTGAAGCCGTTTTGTTATATCCTCGGTTTCCACAGTGACCCTGGAAGGTCAAATGTGGGATTACCACAATGCCATCTATGATAGTATTTGACATGTCATCAGCAATGTCATTGATGACTCCATGTAAGATGTCATCAATAATGTCATGTGTGAGGTCATGAGCAGTCTATAGTGTACATTTTGCATTTTAATCATAATGTCACTTTAGATGTGTTGTGTATGTGAATTGCTTAGGTTTTTTTTACCAATGAAAATGTTAAAGTGTTTGTACTGACTGAACCATAAGTGATCAAGTGGTGATTTATTGCTGAATCCAGGGAATCCGATTCTGGCTTGTTAGATTTGGCACCATTGGCGTGGGTCTCCCCTACATTTTTTGCCTTTGCCTTCTGTGTTTTTGCTGTGTGTTGGACCCTGTTTTGCTGGTCTAGATGCTTTGGACACTTTGCCACTGCTGTTCAGTGCCAAAGTGCAAGTGCTCCCTTTGTAAATTGTTGTTATAGATTAGTGATTCCATGATTGGCATATTTGATTTACTTATCAGACTCTAGTACATTGCACTGTGTGTGCCCAGGGCCTGTAAATCAAATATTGCTAGTGGGCTGCAGCACTGATTGTGCCATCCACCGAAGCAGCCTGTAAAATGTAACTCTGGCCTGCCATTGCAGAGCCTGTGTGCAGTCTAGGACTGCCATGAGGACTTGGCGAGTGAACACACTTGCCAGTCCCTAAACCTTCCCTTTTCTACATATTAGCCACCCCTAAGGTAGGCACAAGGTACCCCTGTGGGCAGGGTACATTTTATGTGAAAGGTAGAGCATGCCCTGATGTGTGTGGCATGTCCTGATAGTGAAATACTGCCAATTTCGTTTTTCACTTTTGCAAGGCTACCTGTTCCCATAGGACAGAATGTGGAGGTTGTTTATAACATCTTATAAACATAACTGGTCCTGGGAACAAGGTAGAAAAATAAAGTTTAGTATGCCTGAACTCAGAATGTTAAAATGAGTCTTTAGTGAGGGTGATTTTTACATTCTGTGTGTGAAAACACCACTTTTCGAAAGTAGGAATTTTCTTGCCTAACCATCCAGTATGCCTCTGCTAGGTTTGTGTATTGCATGTCTGGCTTTTTGAATGACAGGGACTGGAGAGGGGCAGCGGCTCCAGAAGTCAGGGCTAGGCTAAAAAGACCTGGGCTGCATTTAGAGGAGGGGGAGGAGATTTCCTTTCACCTGAATGGGCCTGGTCTGCCTGCAACAATGCTGTCTCCACCTCCTGCCAGGAAGCTGCACCAGTGCGGACAGAACTGGTTTTGGCTGGGTACAGACACTCTCTGTCTTCGGAGAACAAAGGATTTTGGTGTGCAAAGGGGCCCAGACCCCAAGGTTTTAGATCAGTTCTGGTATTCAAGAGGAACCTTTGCCAAGGAGAAGAGCCGGAGAAGCTGAGGAGCAATACTGCCCCTGTGCTGTTTGCTGTCTGGGGTTGGCCTGCAGTGGCTGCTTGCTACCAAGGAAAGGAGAAAAAAGAACTTTGCTGTTTGCTTTGTCACCTGCTTGCAAGAAGATCTCCAAGGGCTTGAAACTGAGCTTGCCTCCTGTTCTGAAGTCTCAGGGACACAAAGACTTCACTACCAGTTCCCCTGAATTTCCTTGCTGGGAATTCCAACCTGCAAAGAGGTATCTGCTGCTGTTTAGGACCTCTAGAGACTGTTTCTCACTGGGAGCTGGAAAATCGACACAACATCGAAGAAGCGTGTCACACCTGTACCTGTTTCCGACGCATCTCCGAACAAACCATCGCAGCACCTGCCGCGGCTCAAGAAATCGCTGCATGATACATCGGGTGCAATGATCTCCGAAGTCCGAGTTCACCGAATCGATCCCAACACAAGCCTGCTGTGTGGCTGCACAAAACCACGCATCGAACCGGATCAACACATCGTGGCACCAGGACTGTTGCATTGTTGGGGGACGCAGTAGGAAACTGACACATCACTTCCCCATGCAGTAAGAAACCAGCGCATCACCTCCTCTCCGGTAAGGAACTGATGCATCACCTCCCCTGCACTGCAGTTAGGAACCAAAGCATCACCTCCCCCGAAGCAAGGAACCAAAGCATCACCTTCCCTGCATGTAAGGAACCGAAGCATCACCTTCCCTGAGGACATTTTGTTTGTTTTGCGTGACACATCTAAGATACTTTGTGAGCAAAGTTTTTCATTTACAACTTGCATTGAACTGAACTATTTCCTAGCATTTAAAAGCCTTTTTTTAATACTGCATTGTGGATTTTTTGGGTCGTTTGGTCTTGTTTTGGTTTAGATAAAGATTGCTTATTTTTCTAAACTGGTGTGGTGTCCATTTGTATTGTTTTCACTGTATTACTCTATGTGTTCACAAATGCTTTACACACTGCCTCTGAGATAAGCCTGTCTGCTTGTGCCAACCTACCAAGGGAGTGAGCAGGGGTTATTTTAGGAGTGTATCCCCTTTACCCTGACTAGAAGCAAGGGTCCCTATTTGGACAAAGGTACCTACGTCTGCCAACTAGAGACCCCCATTTCTAACATGGCTTGTAAAAATTCCCTATTTGTTTTGCTTTTTAATCAAAGGCTTTGCTATGAGTAACCCTCCCAAATTGTATCTCACTCACCGTAAGCCGCTGAGAGTTAGATTTGGTCTATATACATTCATTTTTATACTTTGAAAGTTAACATATTTTCTAGAACCAGACTGAATAGAATTCATACTATAATCCACCGTGCTAGGTCAAATTATAAACTTTGCTGACAAGCTAGCAGTTCAGTTGCCCCTGTCATCTGAACAACAGACCAAACCTGAGGGATTAGTATTATTATTGTTTGAAAGCTGTATTATTTTAAAATCCCACTTTACCTCAACTGTAAGGAGGATAGACAGGCCACCCTTAACAGGGCCTTTCCAAATCATTGTTGTAGAATCATTAATAATAAAATATTTGTCCCAGTCGAATATAACAATAGAACAAGTCTCTTGGAGACAGATGGTTGCTGGGCAGAATCTCATCATGGTATGCAACTTAAATGTTTCCGTACCTGCCAGTTTTCAAGAGATCATTGGCAAGTTGCTGCTTAAAAGGAAGTTTGAAGTTACTGTTTAATTTATTTTCGTGTAGGTTCCTCGAAAGCCAAGAGACATTGGGGTATATCTACAAGGCGGCGATATAAAATTATCGCCTCTTTTACGGCCGTTTTCGGTTAAAAAGCGGCGATAATTTTATCGCTATATTAGCAAGGTCACGCTATCGCGTGAAACCTTGCCTTAGCGCCTGAATTCCTAACGCCCATCTTTGCATCTCTAATGAGATGACAAGTGGGCGGTCCTTCCCAGGATAACGGGAGAAAAGTCGCTAAGCGACATTTCTACTATTGTCAAGCCTCACGCAAAGCAGCATGGCGACAAGAAAAGTAGCGATAACCTCTGTAATCGCTACTTTCCTTACGCCTGCTTTGAAACTGACTTAGACATGATATCCTATGTAAGCTGGCTATCATGGCTAAGTATGTGAGGCCCTATCAGCAAGCTTTCGCCAAACTTCGTGGGATTATCGCTGGGTTTCCAGCGATAATCTCACATTTGGAAGTTAGCGCTAGGATTTGTATCGCTTTTGAGATAAGCGTTGATAATAGCTCGCTATCTCAGCGATAAAAATCAACGCTAGCCGGCGATAATTATCCTAGCGCTAAGTGCGCTTAGCGATAATTAACGCCGGTTGTTGCTGATATGCCCCATTGTTTTTTGTACTATCCACTTTAGGCTGGCTTTGGTTCCATTTCTGTCTGCCTCCTTTATCGATATGTACTGTAAGAATGTCTGTAATTCCACAATCACGCTTATGGTCATTTCTGTTAGATGGCGTGATGAGATGTTTCTCTCCCCTGTAAGATGTCTGCGGTGGCTGCGATGGACACAGCAGGGCAGGAGACTTGTAATGTATTTCCATTACATCAGGGTATTTCTGTGGAGTCTTTCACTTTACTGGAACACTATATAAGGGATCATATTAGACCAGAATTCTACGTGAGCTGAGGAAAAGTCTTGATTATTGGGAAAGAATACCCACCTCATGTCGGGAGAAAAGAGGGACTGGAGTTGCGGGAAATTATGCAATAGCCTTAAGATTCTTTGTCTGGTTAGAGGATCTTCCTCATTTGCGAAAAGCTCCGATATTTCAAAGAATCAAAAAAGATTTATTATGGGCTCTACCCAGGATAACCCACGATAAGAGGTTACGGCGGAGGGGGGTGGGCGGCTATCCGATCAGAGCATCGTGCTGACGAAGTTGGGGGCCAGTGGGTTTAGCTGCACTTGCACATCGATTACAGGAAGAAGGAAAGATAAGTTTGATGCTTCCGCTTGCTGTGAGTTTACCATGTCGGTTGTGCTGCTGCTTGCTCCATTTACCTCAGTGCGAGTGTGGACGTCAGTTAGAGCAAACATTATTCTTCGGGACTGTGTTTTTGTTATTTGGCAATTTTCTCTTTGCTTTTGCCTTGTTTCTATTAGCTTTCTTAGAGTCAGGTACTTGTATTGTAAGAAGTGAAGCAGTCATGAGGGGATTTTTCAAGAAACATGTTCTATTTGAGCATTTGAATAACAGATAGCAGGAGAGAGAAGTAAAGAGAGGAGGGAACATGCTTCTGTGAGGTACCTGTGAAGTAGTTGTTGAGACAGAAGAGTCGCACTGTAGAAGACCACTGTGACCAGAATCTCCTGCTCTTTGAAGTCTTTCATACCTGCAAGTTAGTCTACCACAACAGCAGTCAAGTCAGCAGTGCCAGACTCTGGTGATGGGTGGGCCTGACCATTGTAAAGAGGTGCTAGGCGAGCAGCCTGGGGATAAAAACTGACATACTCCAATATCAAGGGGGTCGGACAGCCGTTTGCAGGAAGTGATTGCAGTCAGCACTTCGGACCACGTGATCTCGGTGGAGCCCTGGCCAAAGCCAGCAGGGTGCAGTGTCTTTTAGCCTCTCTCCCGGTGTCTTCGCTGCCAGAGAATTTTTTTTTAACCCTTCTGGGGCTTGGTGCTCGGACAAGCTAAGGGCTCTGTCTTTCCCGATTGCCACATCTCCAGATAAGAGGCGCCCCTGGGGAAGTGCACCATTAAGGAGGAGTGGGGGCGGAGAATGGAGTTCTGACTGGGATGGCTCAGCTGGGTCGGTTACACCTGCTTTGTTCCACCGTGGCAGCATCAGGGCACTAGAGGCTCCCGGCCTGCACCATCCCCCCTAGAATGGAGAAGCGGTGTTGGCCCTGGCATAGGATGCCTAAGAACCCTGTGCCCAATAGCGCCTCACTTCACTGGAAAGCAGACATACAGAGCTGTGAGTGAGTAAGAGAAAATTAAAGCTCATAAATTTTTCTTTAAATTAAATCTGTCCTGCTACAACTAACACAAACACATCTCTTGAGGTACGACAGCACTTTACGGGCACGATTTACAGAACTAACTTAAGACAAAATCCTAAACTTACTACTATTTTGGTATTCACAGGAGGCACTCACTCATTTTGGTATTCACAGAAGGCACTTACTCATTTTGGTATTCACAGAAGGCACTTACTCATTGATGAGTAAGTGCCTTCTGTGAATACCAAAATGAGTAAGTTACTCAAAATGAGTAAGTTACTCAAAATGAGTAAGGTACTCATTTTGGTATTCACAGAAGACACTTACTCATCAATGAGTAAGTGCCTTCTGTGAACACCAAAATGATTAAGTGCCTTCTGTGAATACCAAAATGAATAAGTGTCTTCGGTGAATACCAAAATGGTAGTAAGTTTAGGATTTTGTCTTAAGTTAGTTCTGTGAATCGGGCCCCACATGCTTTAACTGTTGTTTTGCCTTCAAATCCTAGGTGAAAAATCAAATAATAATATGAATTTTGAAATGTGATACTACCATGAAATTCTGTTACCATTTAGAATATTCAGTAATATCGTAAGCCTGATTAACAGTTGTACACTGAAGTAAGTGAGACAAAAATTCCCAGTTCTTGGCATCAATTGCCCAGTTGCACCATACAATTCCAAATGTTTATCTTAGAAATTGGGAATAACATTGGTGCCTAAATTTTACAAATAAAAATCTCATTTAACTGAAAAGTGCAAATGGATGGAAAAAAATAACACGCATATTTGAATGAAAATTTGTAGTAGGTAATCATCCTTGGATATTATAAGCATATAAAAGAAATGATAATGTACTGAGTTAAGTTAGTTTAACTGACAATGTCATAAAAAGAATAAAAAAATACATCAGCATTGAAAGGTCTGCTGCTCACGGCGTGCTCTTCTTTAGCACAAGATGTGTCTTCTCTTTTGCTGCAGATGCTGTAACTTTCCAAACGCTTTCTGTTAGTTAGTGAACAAGCAGTTGTTTTACATACGACAACTGATAGTGAGGGTCTCTATGGGTGGAGAGGAGACAACAGGAAGTATGTGTCATGGGAAGAACTATCTGTACCACAAAATGTGGATGAAGTATCGTTTCACGGACATGTGTGTATGGCTCATTGTGCAGACATGAGAAACTGTGGAATTTACCTATTCCCAGGAGTTTGCTAAAATTGTATTGGTCATTGTGGATGGATAAAAGAAACCTGTTGCCATCTGCAATATTGCATGTTTATATTACTGCATGTTTCTAGAGTAGAGGAGGGGTTCTCTCACTCACATTTTCTAGAGACTCATCTGAGTTTTCTTAAGATGATATCTCTCTTCATGAGAGATTGCTTAGCCTATTTTCTGTCTGTAGATTTATAGCTAAGAAAGCTTTCCAGCTTGATCTTTTCTTTTAATTGATATGCAAAGGCTTAATGCATAGGCATTTATATCTCTCATCAGAACTCTATATTGGGTATCTGAACCGACTCCTAATTTTATTTCATTCCAATTTAATTTAGATTGAGAAACTTCCTTTATGGAACATGCCTGCTGTATTATTACAATATTAATTGGTATTTTGACAAATATTGTATTCTTCCTTATATTGAAATACCGACTATTGGATTATATTCATTTCTAATGCAGATGCTTGAAAGACTAAATTCTTATTGAATACAGTTTTGCAAACTTATAAAAATTAAAAGTAAAAATCTTAAACTCACACAAACTCTTCTTTTTGACTGTATTAAAAGTAATTGGTTATTTTATTGCTTGTATGTTTTGATGTAGATGATCTCTCCTTTTCACTTCTCCTTGTCGACGAACAAAGGCCCATACGACCCATGGCAGGGTTTTGTTTCTAATGATTACACTAAAGAATAATATATAGAAAATCCCGCTCATTCAACATACAGCACTTGAATTGCCATATCCTTTTCCGCATGCTGATGCCCATTCTGGGAACACATCTGTTCCCATTTAAAACCTACACTGAGCAGACGGTAAATGGGAGTGGGGCCATGGTAGGTTGGCGGAATGGGAGGGTCGTGGGGAAGATGGAAGAAAGCAAGAAAGGATGTTCCACAACAGAGTGGAGCATTCACGCTCCCTCATTCTTTAAGGTAACTCCGCTTACGCACATATATGCACTTGCCTGCAGTCCCTGCTCTTACTTGATTTCCCTCGTCAAATTTGCCAGACTGCTTATTTGTGACCAGTGCTCATAAACGTTAATCCAGGTGCCAGAACAGTGAGACACTGGTGATCGGTCAAAATGGTATGTCCATCAGATATACTGCTCCACCTAATTCAGAATAGGGCTAAAATAGGCTAAAAATCCTTGGGGTAGCTAGGCAAGGTCGCCATCAGTAGAGCTTCTAACAATTACATGGCACAGCAACTCACTTTCCTCTAAGTCCACATGCTTCTAGGTAAACAAAGAACAAAGAGACATACAGGCTTACCACCTGTACACAAATGTTATTTTCCATGCCATTAATTGCACAACCAGTCTAGCTGTACAGCAGCTTGCAAGTACACAGGTCTATCAAACAAACTACATACCTAAAAGGGAATGAAAAGAGACAGATTTGCAGACATTCTACTACCATTACAATCCATGTGCTATGAGGCAGAAGAAAAGAGGCTCAGGCTAAGCAAAGTGGATTAGCTCCTCCCTAAACTTGAATTCACTAGACTCCTCTCTAAGAAAGGAAACCTGATTCTAGCAAGCTTGACTGGATCTTTGACTTTATGAAATAAAGTGGACATTGGAATGGGCATTGGATCTCTGCCACCTGCTTACATTTTTGTATTTAGCTCTTCAGTCCACTGACTGTGTGGACCTCGTATTGCTAAACTGTAATTATGGAGCGCAGCTGGCATGTGGTCCTATTCTCTCTGGGTGAAAGTAAGACAAAGCCTTAATGTAGCTCTTCTTGCTGACTCTGCTTCAATCCTTGCCCACTGTGGGTGTTCTCCGCTAGTTTAAGGAAATCTATATTGCTTTGGAGAGCCTGAAGAGAGCTTGGATCCATTGTACCCTCACCAGGAGGAGGAGGAGGGCTGCCACAAATCTTGTCATGCCCGATCTTCTCAGCACCTCATACTCTGGAACCAGCCACATGCAACCCAATGGGTTGACTCTTGCTATTGTGTAAGAAACAGTGGTTGACTTATACTGGTGGGCACAACCCTCTTCGGATTAAGTTTTATAAATGTTTTAATACATTTCTTTATTTTGTGGTTTTCCAGCTGTGGACATGGGTAAAGCACCCAGTTATTTAGCCAGGTTGTCAGACAAGGGAACTTTGTAGCTCTCCTTGAGACCTGTGTGATCCCAGGATATTGTCCCTGTAGCATTGCGATATTGTCATACCTCCACTGCACCTCCACTTTGCAGTAACAAGCTCTGAAACACTATCCCTCAGCTTGGCATATACCCTTGATACTATTTTCTTTTTTAATTTATCTGTTCTATGTAAGTGTTTGCATCTAGGTTTGCATCCCATGTTACACATAACAAAAGGCATACAAAGTATCACTGTCCAAATCCAAAGGTTAGAATTCTCCATTTTCATCAAAGTGTCAATATTCATAAATATGTGAACATTTATTGCGTGCGAAACCTAAACTAGCATTTCCAAGAAGCACATTAAAAAAAAGAACTTACAACATTGAAATGTTGAGATCTCCTCTGAAGATAATGGCTTTTATAGGCCTCGTGATCCAACATTTCCAGGTTTGTTTTTCTGTTTTTTCTTTTTTACATTGGAACATTCTACTCTCAGTGGGAGGGATGTTCTAGTAGCATCATAGCCCGCCTGCCTCAGTTGACCTTGTAATAATCTATTCAGGGGAGTAATGTCTCATTGTGTCTTGTGCCGTGAAACTGCTTTTACCCACACATATTGATTTTTATACTCCTTACTTGACATTAAAAGTTAAATACATCTTTGTTTGCTGTCTGTGTATCATATTTGCGGCTTCTTACTTGATACTTGTTGTGTTTCCTTCCAGGACTGTTGACATTTTGGACAGTTATTCTTTTGGGCATTTTTCAAACAATTCATTGAACACAAATAGCCCTCCTTGTCTAAAACAAACTGCTGGGTCTCTAACAAAAACATTTTGAAATGACATCCGAATTCTTAAATAGGATAAAACTGTTTACAAATAAATCTTTTGAAAAGTTCCCTTATTCAGTTTTTTATTTAACAATAAAACTACTTTCAGAACTGTAACATGAGAGAATTCAATATGTAGCGAACAAAGATGTACATTTTGAGATGAATGTTAAAGGCATGCTAGGACAAAGATCAGGCATGATAAATGCAATATAGCGTTATAGCCCCCGTATTAGGCTATATTGGCCATTAAAGGGCCTCTCCTCTGTTCCAGCCTTTACAAGGGAGGGAGTCTCTCATGGTTGTCATAGCCCACTCCCGTGGGCTATAAGGCTGTTGGAATGTTCCACCCCAGGAGAGCAGAATGTTCTAATTCAAAACAAAAAGGCCTCTCGGCGCCCGGGGGGAGTGAAACATCCCTGCAGCTCCGAAGCCTTTGTTTCACAGCTGGATCTTTGATTATTCAATAAATAACAGCATGTTTAGGGTCCCAGCTGTTAGCTGTTGAACATTCATAGAAAAAGGTGAGAAAGGGGGTCTAACTCAGCCCCTGGTTCTCCCTGGGCTCAGCTAAACTGAAGGAGGAAGGGGGGAAGCCAACTGTGGGTTCTGCTGCCCAGGCACTGTCTTTTGCTTTCCCCTTTCCAATCCACATATTTTGGAGAGGCAGGGCAAAGAGGGAAGCAGTGGCTGTGTATAAGGACATTGTAATGTTGAGAACAGCGTGCCTATATCAAGTTTTATAGGCCACTACTGATCTATTGTCTTCAATGGAACTCTCAACATTCCAATGTTCTAATACTTCTCACAATTCTATAATAGACTTCCCACAATAAATCTTCTTGTGATCTCAGCAGGTGTAGGTGGCTTACAAAGTCACTTTGGAGCAAGTGTGAACACTTAATTTCATCTGGAGCTAAAGTAAAAGGATAGCTACATTAAATAATACATTTTCACACCATAGATGGCAGCAAATTATGATTTTCTCGCAAGCTGGCATCAAGCTTACTGTTGTGAAGAACGGATTATTTATTTCTAGGGATATGTTCAATATCAAGGTCATATAATTTCCATGGAATGTTTTCGGTGATGGAAATATTATTTTGACTAATCAAATGACCTCTCATTCACACCTCAACCAATGTAATTCTCCGTCGAGTTATTCTTACATTTAGGAGATCTTCCCATGATAAGGGCCATCTAAGGTGGAGTGCAGGAGGGTGGTGGGTAGGTAGCACTCTTAAAAGCAGTCCAGCTGCCCCCTGGACGTAGTATTCAACTCAAAGATTTGCCCAAATAACTGGCAAACTGCAGCCACGCCCAGTGAGGCCGATCGACACTTCACACCCTGCATTGCAATGCCCGTCCCTAGATGTGAGCCTCTGTGTGGTCACCCCTATAGGATTTTGCCACCTTCTCATTCAATTTTGTCCTGTTTCATGATGTCGAGCTCAAGATTAACCAACTAACTTTAAGTAACGTGAAGAAAGCAAGTTTTGGCTTTATGATTGTAGCCAATTTTCAGTTTCCAGAAAGGATATTTAGGGGAAGGGCCCACCAAAATAATAATCTAGTAAAATTCTGAGAGAAAACAATTTTAATAGAAAAACCTGGGCTTACTACCCTATAGCAATGGTGAAAATCAGCAAACCTTTTCCCATGGAAATACATGTTACGTATTTAAGCAGCACAAAACAACATTAAATGCAAGGACAAGCCAATACATTTTCCAAACCAATTTAGTAAAATGTTGAAAAATGCTATAAAGAAAATGAGACCAAAATAATCAAAATCAGACGAAAGTGTTGAGATATGAATTATTAAGTCAAGAAACTGAAAAGTATTTATGGTTGAGGTTGTTTGCTACCTAAAGTTTATTCAAGCTATTGGAGTAGGGATTAAACTAGGAAGTTTCTCCAACTGTTATACTGGGCCTATCCAGGGTGACGTAGGTGGTGAGGTCCTCATGAAATATAGCTATAGCTATGTCTTGTAATAATATAAAAGCTAACCACCCCCCAAAGACATTTTCAAGCCCGGGGAACCTGTCCTCCAGGGCTAATTTAAACCTTATGGGATGAGGCTGTGTGTCCCCCTCCCTTAAGCCTCATTAAAACCCTGGGGATCGCAACCCCTGTGGTAGTGAATACAATTAATAGGCGAGGGCCTGAGGCTCCCCTCCCCAAGTCATGCAATGGTGCCAGGGATCCCATCCCCCAGGGCTGTTTCGATGACACTGTCCCAGGGACCCCCATCCTGAGACACTATTGTTTCCTGGTCAGTGCTTTTGTAGCCAGGGAAGTCTACTCAGCTCCCTCTGAGTGGGAGCACAAAAATGTCTCCATGCCTGTACTCTTGCATGCAGGGAAACATAAAAAATTTCCTGCCCAGCAGGAGCAGGAAGCTAAACTGATCCAGAAGGATGGAAGTAGTGACAGCTGTGACCGCACCTGGAATGGGTGCTAGCAGAGGAGCCTGCAGACCTGGGGGGGTTGTTGGTCTTCTCCCACAGGCCCCTAATGCAACAAATGCTGTGGGGTGTCCTGCATGACCACATTGCCACCCCACTTTTATAAAAGCTGAAATGTGTTTGGTCATGGGGCCACACGCGGCCCTAGGGCTACCCCAACAAAAATTGAAGATGTGGGTGTCCCGGGTGGGCACTAAAACAAAAAAGAGAATAAAGAATAAAAAATGAGCGGTAGGAGACGCATATTTATTATTCACTGATCTGGCATTAAGCACCCCATAATGCACAGGGAGGGCTTGCTATTCAGCATTTTTGGATTCTGGTGGTACACCTTGAAGGGGCAGGAGCACCACCAATAATGTTTTTTATGTTGTTGGGGGCTGCAGATAGCAGCCCCCCAACAACTTAAAAAGAAATATCAAGTCTCCCGGGTCAATAAATCCATGACGGCAGGAGAGCTTACACTATTTTTTAAAAGCACTTGGAGCTGTTGCTCTATGCTCTTCAGCAGAGTGCAGGGTCTCCTTGTGCTTGTTTCTATGGCTATATTTTATTTTGTGGATTGGAAAATTATAAAGGAAGACTCAAAGACAAGATGATGATTTTATAATAATTTATTTTTAAAAATGATGACAATCACTTTATTTAAACATAGGAATGTGTGATTTCATAAAATATACTTTGCTCCAAATTATTGGTGATTTTTTTTTTAAACAAAGACAATAGGTCTATTTTATATATGCTGATATACCAACCCTTTTATAAACCCAATAGGCCTGCTTTTTATATTTAGGTGTTCTGACCCTTTGACAAAGTAAGGCTGCCTTACTTAAAATAGCATCCTTTACACACCATCAGCCTATATCCCACTCCATACTGCGCATGACAAATTCCATGCCTGTGGTTGAGTGCATGCTGGCGGTTTGAAGAAATGCTAGGTCTGTAGTCCAGCAGCACACAGGCAATAGACAAATAACAACAACAAAAAAAGATATTCTCCATCAAAAAGAGGCGATAGTGATGTTATAGTTAGGACTTGTAAGTATATCTTAGTTTACATTAAAAAAAAACTCCGAATTTTAATGAAAAACTAAAGGTAAAAGGAACATTATAGTTAGGCGGAAATGTCAGTCAAAACGTAATGTTTAAAACTAACAAAACCACTGAAATTTATCAGTTCTAGTTATCTCAAGTAACTATAACTTGTGCCCTAAAGTGAATATAACTTGCACTATAACTCGGATTTAGTCTGAAAAATGGAAGTCTGACTCTCTCAATGGGGCAAAACAGCAGGCTGTATCTGGGAAGGTCTCACCCAAGTCGAAAAAGAATTGAGTGTGTTAAGCTGAAGCTTTTGATTTTGGCAGAAAAAGGTCAATAATCACTCACAGGGCAGTCATCTTATTGGTCAGATCCTTTTGGCACTCCTCAGTCAAGATGGGACTTAGTCTCTGAAATATAGTTCAAATTTGCAGCGGGACAAGATAGCAAGCTGCATTTGAAGAGGGCTCAACAGGGTCAGATACTGTCTTGCCAAAGACCACCTAAAATGGATTTGCTGCTGCAGAGAAACTCTAAGTGGGAAGAATCTTTTTCTTCAGCCTGGTGAGGTTGCATCTCTGCAGTATTGGCTTTGTTGGTTGGTCCCACATTGCAGTGGTAAGCCCCTTTTTTCCTCAGGACTTCACCTAAGGCGCCCAAGCTTCAGGAGAGCTCTTGGGATTTTAGGGCTTGGTTCAACAAAGTCCTTTTCCAGGGAAGGTCCAGTTTTCAATGGACAGCTGGTCTTTAAGAAAAATTTGTTTTTTCACTTGTTGTATCCCTGTAACCACACAGGAGGTCAGCTCTCAGAACCATGGAGTCCACGTCTTTGACCTCGGTATAAGAGAGCACAGACCAGTCCTTCTGAGTTTCTCCCACAGTCTAGTTTTCCACAGGTCCACGGTGTTTTGGGTTGCCACATTTACGGTTGGCAATAGCTAGTGGGTAGGGTAACTCCTGGCTCCTTCTCAAACAATGAGACAACCCTACCCAAATCATTTTAAGCAGTTCCTGTTTGCCCTACTCAGGCAGACCAGCTGTCAGTAGGCTAATGCGAATATTTTATTACCATAATTAAATTCAAACCCCGCTGCACACTGCCGAAGGTGGCTGGCTGCCTTGCAGGCAGCCAATACCACTCTGAGCACAGCCTTTAACTGTCCACAGCAGATGGTTGGCATCAGGGCCTGGTCTGAAGACAGGCCCTGTTGCCAAAGCACCCAGAGGCAGCCAAACCCACTCTGTGCACAGCCTTTGATAATACGTTGTGTGAGGTTGAATGCAGGGCCTGGCTTACAGCCAGGCCATGCGTCCAACTCCTCACAGGCAGCAAATCCAGCCCTCTGGCCAAACCACCAGCGGGCTGACTACTCCACACCACCTGCTGCCTTTGGGGTGCACAGCATGTGGTTGGCCTTCAGGCCACAAGAACCCCATCCCTATAGGCCAAATCATATATATTAAGGTAAGGTGGGCATGCAGCCCCCATCCCTGCGACTTAAAAGGTCCCAAGAACCCCCTCCTCTGGGGCTAAATACAATTAAAAAGGTGAGGGGGCATGTGGCCACCTCCCCATGCCTTTTTGGGCCCTGGAGACCCCGATCCTGGGGCCAAAATCTAAGGGGAAGTGAGCATGCAGCTTCCCTCCTGAGCATTATTAGGCCCAGGGTCCCAATACCTGGGCCCAGCACACTTGAAAAGGGGAGGAGGCAGAGCATCCCCCTACTGGAGCCATCTTGGGCCCAGGGACTCCACCTACTGTTTCAAACCCTAAGGCAATGGAGGCGTGCAGCCCCTCCTCATCAAGCCATAATTGGTCGCGGGGTCCCCATCCATCGAGGCCTTATATGATAAAAAAGGAAAGAGGGCCCACACGTTCCCCCAATTCCTGTGCCCTTACTAGCCCCAGGGACTCCATCCCCTCTTCTATCCTTATTTGGCCCGAGGACCCCACCCCCCTCGGCTAGTCATTTTTTTAAAGGAGAGGGGGGCATTGTAGCACCCATACCCGAGACTTTTCAAGCCCTGGGACCCCATCTCTCTGGGACTGACATTTTTTGAATTACACAAAGAGGAGTAGGGAAAGAAAAAAGTGAATAAAAATATGTATACAATATGTATGAAGAAGGAGAGAGTGGCACATGTTCCCTGCGAAAAAACTGCCCTTACTCACAAAATTGTGACATGCTTCATCATGTCACATTTTTTAACAGTGGAGTGAAGTGTCACAGGCCTCCTCCCTGAATGTATTTTGGCCCTGGGGACCCCATAATCCTGGCATGCATTATAAATAGATGGGTGCCCCGGAGTCCACCCAAGGAACCCACTAAGCACACATTGGGGGCTGTGTGGATAGCCTCACAGGCCCCTGCAGCTCCAGCCAGCTCCCCGTAGGGTGAAAAAGCCAGCATTGCTCCAGCCTGGAAGAAGCAGCTATTTATGCTGATCCCTCTGTGGGCAGGAGGAATATGTGTTCTATTTCCCTGCCAGCATCAATGTGGGCAGGGAAAAAGAACACAAGTCTGCCCCCAGTTTGGCTGGAGCATTTTTGAATTTCCCACCAGCTGGGAGCAGTCTTCCTGTTTGCTCCTGTTTGGTAGAAGATTTATAAATGCTCCCGCCAGGCAGTAGCAAACACATGTTTCCTTGCCAGTGGTAGTGCGGGGACGGAAAATACTGTCTCCTGGGGGTGGGTTTTCAGAGACATTGTAAGTGAGACAGAGAATGGGGTGTAGGGTACCATGAAGGCTTAGGGTACTGCCCCTTTGCTAGACTTGAGATCTTTTGGCGTGTTTTTCTGAGTTTTTGCTTTCTGACCTCCCGGTTTTTACTCTGTTTTTGCTGGTGTAATGATTCTGTGCACTTTTCCCACTGCTGACCAGTGGTAAAGTGAAAGTGCTCCTGTAGTAAAATGTGTTATGGATTGGTGTTTCCATAATTGGCCTATTTGATTTATGTGTCAGTCCCTAGTAAAGTGCACTGCGCGTGCCAAGGCCCATAAATCAAATGCTGTTGGTGGGCTGCAGCACTGGATTGTGCCACCCACGCAAACAGCCCGTAAAGTGCAACTCTAGCTTGCCTTTGCAGAGCCTGTGTGCAGTCTGGGACTGCCATGTCGACTTGGCAAGTGCACCCACTTGCCAGTTCCTAAACCTTCCAATTTCTACATATTAGCCACCCCGAAGGTAGGCCCAAAGTACCCCTGTTGGCAGGGTGCATTGTACGTGAAAGGAAGGACATGCCCTGTTGTGTGTGGCATGTCCTGATAGTGAATTACATCCAATTTCGTTTTTCAGTATTGCAAGGCTACCTGTTCCCATAGGCCAGAATGGGCAGTTTGATTATAACATCTTATAATCCTAACTGGCCTAGGGAACATGGTAGAAGAACGAATTTAGTATGCCTGAACTCAGAATGATAAAATACATATTTTAGTGAAGTTGGTTTTAATATTCTGTGTTTAAAAATACCACTTTTAGAAAGTAGGTATTTTCTTGCCTAACCATCCAGCCTGCCTCTGATAGGTTGTGTATTGCATGTCTGGTTTGTGAGTGACAGGGGCTGTGGTGGCTCCAGGAGGCAGGATGAGTCAGCACTAAGCTGAATAGACCTATCTGCATTGGGAGTGGTGGGAGGAGTAGCACCTGGACCTGAATAGGGCTGTGCCTGCCTTCCACAATGCTGGCTCCACCTCCTGTGGTGCGTCTGGTGACCCTGGCCCACACTGACAATGGAAGAAGTTGTGCACTGGCAGAATGCACCCAGGAACTGGTTTGGGCTAGGTACAGACACTCTCTGCCTTCAGAGAACAAATGATTTGGTGGTATAAATATTGGGGCCCAAACCCCAGAACTTGAGAACTCTTTTGGACCAAGAAGACTGCAAAGAAGAAGAGCTGGAGAAGCTGTGAGGAGGAACTACCACTTTGCTGTGTGCTTTGCTGTGTGGACCTGCAGTGGCTGCTTCTGTCTTGGGCCGCGAAAGTACTGGACTGAACTTTATGCAATCTAATTTTGTGAGTTTCTCCAAGGGCTTGAGGTAGAGCTTGCCCCCTGTTCAAGAAGTCTCAGGAACAGCAAAGACTTCAAGCTCTTCTTCCCTCAGCACTGGTGCCTGTGTGTTTTGTGCTGCAACCGAAGAAAAGCAACTGGACGACGTCGCTGCCGACTCCATGTCCTGACAGCACCGCAGAGGGCACCGCTGCAACGCAGCACCGCGACCCTGGTCTCATCAATGACGCCTGCTGCACCACCACGGAGCCACTGTTCGCACCGCGACCTGTGGGCACCACTCTCCACACCGCCTCGCTTCACTACGACGCCTTGGTATCCCCGACGATGCAGCTCCACACCGGAATCGACGCCGCTGCTTGCACCGTGGTTCGAGGGCACCGCTCTTAAAGTTACACAAGGCACCACCCTCATCCTGCACCGCAGTCTTAGCCTACCGACACCGGTGCCATCGACTCCAGTTCGTCAGCCGACAATAGCGCTTCAGCAATGACGCCGCCGCTGCTTGCACCATAACCTGCCAGCACCGTGACAAGCACCGCCTTCGTCTCACACCGTGACCCTGGTCTCACCGACGACACCATCTGACGCCGCCACCGAGCTGCTGCTCACACCCCTAAGAGAGTCAAGTGCTACAATGGTATGATTAGTTCCAAGTAAAGAGACAACTGTATACCTATTACTAGAGCAGGCCTCAGAACCTGCGCAAATAGTAACTGAATTTCTTACCTTGTCCCTTAAATCCTTCTTAAACTTTACTTAAGCCCACCCATTTAGTAGTAAATACTCCTTATTTTACAGACACCCTCCTGTGTCCCTCTCACATTTCCTACAAAAGTATTTCTTACATTTAACTACATGTGGGAAAATATCGACACCCTGGCAGAGAGATAGAGGTGGCTATCTCCAACTGCAGCTTTGTGAACATTATTTTGTAGAACATGAGTATACTACTGTAGTCCTACTGTAATGCCACTTTACATATTACAAAACACAGTTTGTGAAGAGCTCCACATTTGCTTCCTTAGTGATGGGCACAATGATACAAGGTATTTTTCCTTTTTTAATATTGTGATCCAAATTTTGTTTTAATTATCTATAAGTTAAGTTATTTGTAATTTTCATAATTATAAACATATAAATTAGCTTTTTTATTAAGCTGAGCATGATCTTCTGTAAAGTACCGTAGTGTCCATACAAGAGAGAAGTATATCACAATACTAGTAGCCAATTAAAATTCACATTGCATATCTGCAAATAACAGACAGATTGCCTTACAACTTAGTTTAATTGTTTTTCCTGAGGAGAATTGCATTAAGAATTGTGTACACCTATGGCAAGACCACCCAGGAGTCAGGGATACTTACTAATTTGTTTTTCCGTGCTTGGAGAGGCTGTATAAGGTATGGTTTATGCGTGGAGTGTGCTAAATTCAAAATAAGTGTTAGCCTGGACATCCTCGGCTTAATATTCCTCCAAACCTCTCCTGTTTTGCTGAATTTGTTTTTGTTGGCTTTAGAACTCTGTGCAATTTACCACAGCTAACTAGTGCTAAGGTGCTTGTGCACTCTCCTTCAAAGATGGTAAAATTTGACTACACCTAATTTGCACATTTAATTTACTTGTACATTCCTAGTAAATTGTACTACATGTAACCAAGGCCTGTATTTTAAATACTACTAGTGGGCTTGCAGCGCTCATTTTGCAACCCATTAAAATTGTCTTTTAAAATAGATCTCAGGTCTGCCGCTGTAACTTTGTAGTGAAGTTTTAAATTGCCATTTTCTACCTAGAAAATAAAACCTTTTGCCAGTCCTAAACCTTCCTTTTTAATGCTTATAAGCCACCCCTAAGGTAGGCCCTAACCACCCAGGGAGCATGGCGTATGGCATTTCAAAAGGACAATATGTCTTTAAGTTTTATTTGTCCTGACAGGGAAAAACTCTTTAAGTAATTTCTCACTGTTTTAAGGCTTATCTCTCCCATTGACTAACACTGGGTTACATTATTACCTTTGAGAAGTGCTAAGTTTACATGAGGAGCAAATAGAAACATACTATTTGCTCTCAAATTATTTGCAATTTTAAAACCTCTTTAATGGTAAAGTAGGATTTTAAGTTAGAATTCAGAAAATTCCACTTTTAGAAAGTTTACATGTTCTTGTGTCAACAATTTGTGCACTGTCCTGGAATCACAAGACCATAAATGCCTCTGTTGTTTGGGTTTGCATATTCCTTCCCGACAGTGACAAAAAGGGCGCTTAGGTATGAATAGGATGGGCCATTCTGGCATGATGACTGGTGGGGGGGGGGGGGCTGTACCTAGTCCCACTCACACATCAAATTGCTCTGGCTCCTGCACACAAAGAAGAATCTGACACCAGGCCTGACCTTCCTTTTCTCACCCCCAGACAGTTTGGAGTCTTGACAGGGGAAGGGGAAGAAATTACTAGAATTAGATGTGAGGGTAGGAGAGGAAGTTCCCCACACAAAAGCTGGCACCGGGTATAAATATTGGACCTCCAGACGACATCTGACCTCCTGTGTAAGTTAACAGAACACAACAAGCTTCAGAGGCCTCCCTGCAGCTACTCAGATGCCCAACAGCAACAGGACCTGCCTAAGCCCTGCTGACCTCTGCTGGAGTGAGTCCCTGATTCCCAAGGTTATACAAGCACTTAGAAATCTATACAGACAGTTATACATCTAGTCTCCCATCAATACTGTGTCTGAAATATGTATTTACAAAACATAGAACCACTCACATACCCAGGCTCTCACTTATACAGGTGCTGACACACCCTGCCAAACTCTAATTCACAGACTGATAAATTCATCGATAAACCGTTACAGACACTGACACACCCAGCTACACATCAAGACACAGGTGCTGAAACACCCAGTCAAACACTAATACACTCACTTACACACCCAGCCACACTTTGTTACAGACACTGACACACCCAAGCACACACTGATATAGCCACTGACACACCCAGGCACATAGTCATACAGTCAATGACACACCCAGTCACAGATCGATACAGCCACTTACACATTCAGCCAAACATTGATTCAGCCTCTCAAACACCCATACACATATTGATACAGCCACTGGTACTCCCAGTTGCATACTAATACAGACTTGAATATACCCAGGCCACATTGTTACAGACATTGACAGATCCAGGTGCACACTGCTATACACACTATAACACAGCTACTCGCACATCGATAGAGCCACTTACACACCCAGGCATGCACTGATACAGCTACTGACACACTCAGTCACATATCAATACAGCCACTTATACATTCAGCCAAACACTCATACAGCCTCTCAAACATCCATACACATATCGATACAGCCACTGACACACTCATTCATATACTAATAACACACCCAGGCACACATTGTTACAGACACTGACACATCCAGGCACACACTAATATGGCCAGTGACAGACCTAATACAGGCACTGAGACACCCAGGCACACAATCATACACACCCACCCACACACTATAACAAACCTTAACCCACCCAGGCACACATTGTTAAATACACTGACACAACAAGGCACACCACTGACACTGACACACCAAGGCACACACCTAAACAGCCACTGACTCAACCAGTCTCACAATGATACAGTCACTGATATATTAAAAACACAGTTAGTTCTTTGACCAGATGGTGGTTCTAAAAAGAATCATTTTTGTATAAGGTATTTTTAACAGTTTTTTATTTTTCCTGTTTTATTTGTTTTCCAACAAAAATCAAACAGTTTACTAAAAGGGTAACTTAAGGGAAATGCAATGAAACAATTGGCTTCAGTGTTCAAAAACCAATAACTGCCAGCCGGAAGCATAACAAACAAAAAGAGTGCTTCTTTACTGTATCCGAGAATGCACCCACAAAAGACTTACAGTGACAAGCATGTGGGAATTCACACAATGAATAATCATGTCACAATTCTTTGCAAGCTGCTGGTATTGTAATGACTGTAGCTGATGATGGTTCTCCCAAGCCTGCTGCAGTGGTGGACTGTGCTGCTACACCTGCACATGGTGTTTCTACCTCCTCATCCTCAATAGGTTCTGGATGTTCATCAATTTTATCATCAAATTACTTACAAAAGTTAACAAAAAACAGGACACCAAGGCTTCTCAATCCTCTTTGTACAGAGTTCACTGGAGTAATAACTGGTTTGGGTGTGGTTTTACATGTCCATGGGTGAGGTCCTCATATAAAAAGATTTGGGTGTGTCATCACGATTCCAGTCCATAGATTCATGAAGTTGCAAAACTCATAAACCAAGTAAGTTTCTTGAAAAACAGATATAGGGTGCCATATATGTATATTTAAAATAGTTTTCAAAAATGTTGGTGAATTCGTGATTCACAGTTTGCGGATACATTTTGATCACGTCATCGCAATCAATAACCATAGACTGCTTATGGTCTATATTTTTGGACCCGTGGAAGTACTACAGTACCAAAATAATAATTTAAAAAATACAAAACTTGCTTAAATTACATTTAAGAAAACATTACCTATTTACCATTAATAAGATATCTGATTTTTACCTTCGAAAATGTATATAAAGTATATATTTATATTTTCAAATGTCTACAGTTTAAAAAATGATTACTAAATAAACAAGCAAAATAAATTGTAGTATATTTAGTGCAAAAAAGAAACCCTAGATATTAACTCAACTTACAGGGACATTAAACTCTGAAAAGAGAATTTGAAATTCACTGAAAGAAAACAAAGGTTACAGGGATGTTATTGTTAGGCAATATAATTTTAAAAAACTTTGAAATTTACTGAAAAAGACAGGGACCTTATAGTTAGGCTCAGATTTCACTCATACAAAATCATTGAAATTCAGCTGTTATAGTTATGTGAACTAACTGTAGCTTATGCCCCTGCAATGCACTGCTTATGACCTCACATATTACATCACTAATGACATGGTCAGTGGCATCACATAATGGAACCAAAATTGAGCCACATCTGCATTGAGCATTGTTCTTATTGCTATACATAAGTGGTTACTCAAGTCGGTACACAGATTCAACCTGCTCTTTTGATCAGGTTGTAAATAGCCAAATTTGTGACTGGTGGGACTAGGTACATGGGGGGACCCAACTTACTGATAAGGTTTATGGGCACAACAAACTAGGGCATCGCACCATTGCAATGCATGCACCAGAGCCATGTAAAAATAATTAGTGCAGTGGTCTTGAATGTTTTTGGGAATAGTCATCATTTCGAGCTGCACCACAAGTACCAAGATGCAACATGCCAGCATACATGGCAGACGGTAGATGGTAATTTGTATCAACTCACATTGAAAGAGGAACTGTTAAAATTACCACATCGATCAGAATGCAACTTATGAGTCTAAGCTTGTAATCAGTGATACAGTAAGTCATATGCATATGCATCAAAGAGCTGGGTTTATTGCAAAGACAAAATAATCTAATTAGTGTAAATTTGTATCAATTCACATTAAAAGTGCAACTGTGATTATTACCGTTAATATTAATGTCTGCCTATGTTTGCATGGTTTGAATGTTTACATGGAGAAATGGAGAAAACAAGTGCTGATGAAAAAACTGTTGTAGGACAATGAATTGTGAGCGTGTAATCAAGGTCCTACATACACATATCAAAATTAACCTCCGGTACATGAACATAAAACATGCTCTGACAGCGCCCTGCAATGGGGTTTAATGTGTGAACAAAAAGGCAGAATAAAACCCAACGCATTTCGACCACAGAGCATTATTCACATAATGATCTCCAAGAGCATCAATATACACAGTGATGAGTGGAAAAAGTAAAAACAAATGGTGGACAACAACGTCCATTCCAAGGTACTTGATGGTTCTCAATTGTGCCATCTTCTAATGAATATAAAACAATATATATTGACATATGGTTACCTCAAAACGTAACATGTAGTTGCCCCATGGGTTGGTATAGCACATATTGCTCACAATACACATATATTATTTTGAACTCCATGACATTGAAAAAGAACTGTCATTACTTCCTTTTTACAATTTTAGTGACAGTAGATAGTGAAGTCAAATGGAAAAGGCTTACTCTTGTATGGTAATACAGATTAAAAATGTTTTTGTTAAGTATGGTCCCACACTATCGCATGCACAATCTGGCAACTCTTAGCCCTGATTTCAAAACTATAATTTGTAGCATAGGAGCTGGATGTCGGATTTATATGATAACAAAGTTATATAATCATATTTATTGAAACGTAGCTCATGTGATATGGAACTAGGGTCTAGATAGATCAAAGGGTTTTACCCATTCTGTGTCTATGAGAACATGGGTTCATACATAAGGCCCTAGATGTCTCCAGGTGACTCTACATGTTAATGTCAGCAAGGTAGTTGTTCACAATTGGAGCACTCGACTTGGGTGAACATGGGTGTTATTCTATTAGACTGGTATGGCTTCTGATTGATGGGTTCTTACCTTCAGGGAACACATGACGAGTATGATGAGCATGCATTTCAGGCTGGTAAGTACAGTTTCCTCAAGCTGGTGTTAGAAGACTTTATGCTTATCACTGTCTGACTGCACATAGACCAGCAAGATACAGAAGGCCCAAGAAGGCCTAGATCAACACAGTCATGGAGTTAACATAATAAAGCCATTAGGGGAGGCAGCACTTGTCTCACGCTCTCCTGTTAGCTCTCAGCAAAGCAATCCTGATTTTTTCCTCCATGGGAGAAGGTGAGAGAGATGGAAGACACATTCTGGTTCTGGTGTTATGTGCCTTTGGTGAGGCTGAGCAATGAAAAGATATCATGGGGAGCGTCTCACCTCAGGTTGCAGATCAGCATGGCACGGTTAGCAGCTGGTCCATCACATTGTGTGTGTTGATTTGGGCAGATCATCAGGTCATAGGAAATCCTATCTACTTGGGCTCAAATACAAACCACAACAGAGTTTCTACCCCCATTAGTAGAGGATAACCTATACTATTAAAAGAGGACTGCAGCAGAGTCTTGCTGCTGATACATGATAGATAGCGCAATTGTGGCGAACAATACATTCTCTAGGATAAGTTCAAATTATGAGCCACAAATAATTAGCTTTCACTTTTTACTTTCTACAAAAAATAAATATCCCAAAAATACAAATTAGTACTAAAAGACATCAATCGGAAGGGTCCCTCTGGACCTATATAATGTCCCAGTCTAAAAATTGCCCAATATAAATTGCAACACACTCATGGTCAGCCCGGCAGAAGCAAAATATGCGCTTACATAGTTCTTCAGAATATGTAATTTCGGGAGATTAGACTTCAGGTGAGTCTCTTGAAGAAAAGTGTTTGAGGTGTAAAAGAAGTAAGTCACCCAAGTAAAGCCCCACACTTTTTGCTACTTGATGTCTCATTTACATTGACCAAAATTATACGTACTTCAACCCACATTTCATAAAGGCCAACAAACAAATGTTTTCGTTTCTATTTTTCTCTCCAACAACACTGTCTTGTCTATGATTCTGCTCTTTTCCAATATCGGTGCCCCCCCCCACCAACCCCACACTGACTTCCCACCCCTGGACAGAGTGCCTGGATGGACGCTCCTGCTGGGTGCCATGTTAGAGCAACCCTGAGTGAGGAACCCACCCCACCCCTACACAATTACATAATAGTGAATCTCTCCAGCTATAGTTGAGCTTTTTCTCTTATTCTCCTCTCTCCTTCTGTCCCGCCTCCCTCTCCAGACCTTCCTTCTTCTGTCATACTTTCCTAAATTCGCGGGGTAGAGATAGATTGCAGAATTTCTTGAACTTCTTCATAATTTGTAAACATATGGAATTTTCCCTTTAGTGAGAACCTACGTTGAGACGGTTGGGCTATTGCCGCCTGGGCACAAATTATTTTCAATGCTGTGCAGCTGCTGTGTACATATCAGAAAAGATTCTATTACAGGGCACTTTGTTAGTAGAGATTTGTTTTCTTTGAATGGCTCTAGAGAGTATCCATTCCTTGATACGATAGTTGACAAAATTAACCAAAATCGTCCTGGGCATGTTCAAATCGGGAAATGGATGAGTCGGTACCATATAGGCTCTTGTAATTTTCAAATCCCCTGAGATTTCTGGTAGCACATGATTCTTATTAAATGTGTCAACCCATTGAGCTGTTTGATCCCCTTCACAGCCTCATGGTACACCCACCAGCTGTAGATTGGAGCCTTGTGAATGGTTTTCCAGTTCATCAATCTTATTTTCCAGCTTCAATTTGTCTATTCTTGCTAGAGCCATCTGCTGGGAAGTAGCCTTTCGATCCTCCAGCTGCGATAGCCTAGACTCCTGCCTCCTGCATCCTCATGGGAGAGAAGTAACTGCATTCTCAATTGCTTGAGATGCTTTCAGATCTCTTATTTCGTCCAGTATAAGATTTAACATAGTTTTAAGTCCCATTGCTGAACCTGCTGAACGTCGGGTGCTAGGATAGGCAGATGAGTCTGAGAGTTCCTGTCCATTGCAGCCTGAATCCTGCTTGCATCAGCTGGAAAAGGCTGAGACAACGGCTGCAGTTATAGGATCCTTAGAGCATGAAGCAGGATCTTTGGATTGTTTTCTATAGCACCCTGGGATTGCACTAGTGAGGTTGCCACCACCCTAAGGTCCATTACCAGAGGCTGGGCTAGTGGCTGCAGAGCTGCTATGCTAGTCTGTTGGGGAGTACATGGATATTGGAGAGTGGTCTGTTTTGGGGAAGAGGCAATAACTTCCATATTTACAGATTGAATATTTTGATTGATCATAAAAGGCTCTGGAAGCGTAGATGTTGTCACTTTAGATTTTGAAAAAAAGACAATATATTCTTCCAGCTTCCCTTGTATAGCACACGTGGAAGAATCAGATCGCAGACTGGAAGAGATATCTTCATCTTCTAGTTCCTTAGAGGATGCCAGCTTTGATGATGATATCTTATCCTCCCCGATCACCCTGCCTTAGTTGGAGGATATGAATATCTTATTTTGGACAGGGTCCTGCAGTGTTTGGGGCAAGGCTGTTCCGCTAGCCCCGCCTGCCCATCCCTGGCCCCCCAAATCTTTATCTGAGCTTATAGGGCTATTTGCTACTGTTGCCGATCCACAACGTGATTTCAGGCTGCGTTCAGCCCTTACTACCGCTGATGCAAAATTCAATTGTGCAGTATGTGATTTGGTTTTAAGACCTGCAGTATCCATATTCATTATTTTTTTAATACTTGGGATGCTTTCCCATAGCAGCTAGTTCTTTAATCCTGTAGGTGGGATTCAACAAGTTCAGGGAAGGAGGAGACACCCAGCAACCAACTACCAGGGGACCTTTCTAGTTGTTTCACACCCCGAAACCTACCAGGAAATCCTTACATTTGCCACAAGCAGAATAGAAAAACCCTATCAAGGTGCTAACATGTCTCTTGGTGCAACCTCTAAGATGTAGTCCAGGCAGCTGTCTCAGCCATACAGCCACTGTAAAAATCAGGGAGAATATTCAGCCCTCTCCATCAGTCAGAAGGCAAGAAAAGCAAGAGTCAAGCAGTAAATTGAAACCAGCACCAGCTGGCATAGCTCGGAAAAAGAAAGGAGCCTGCTACTTATCATCAAGCAGTGGACAATAAAGAGAAAAAAAGCCACAGGAAAGAGCTGGTTTCTGCCAAAGTTGCCAAATTGCCTATTCCAAAGGCAGAAACGACCGGCCTCCAGCCACATCAGGGCGTCACCTGCAACCTCTCTTCATTTCTCACAACGCAGGTGCAGAGCTGCTTCGGTAGGAAACCAAGCAGCAGCAAGCCAGAGGACACGGAGAAGCGAAACTATGGTGCATTGTGCAAGGTGGGGTGGGGTGGAGCAGCTCAGCTAGCGGCAGCACATGCTTGTAGGTTTACCTACCGCCCACCCCATGCATCCAAGTTTTACATGTCCTGGTAGTGAAGAACCTTCAAAGCCATATTTTTGTGTAGCAAGGCTGGCTCTCCCATTGAAAATGGGTTACATTATAGCACCTTGTTATGAACCCCAATATACCCAAATATAGGCCTAGGTAGTTACACGACCCTTTACCTACATCTGTGCTACCATTGTTATACATAACCAGACTGGTGCTGACCTTTTACCTAGTTAGGTGTTACATAAATGTTGTGATGTTTTCTCCAAAAACTAGCCTTGTGTATTATGCATGAGGATTCTCAGTATCACAGCAGGATTACCATCATCTAAATAATAACTAATAAGGGTCACCGCTATGGTCATCCTTGCCCAACATGCCCATAATACACTTCTAGGTAGGACCCCTGAGGATACCTTTCAGGTATATAAAGCACTACATCTTCGCTGGGCAAACCAGAGGAGAAAAAGACTTACATGCTGATGCGAGACGCAGAGGTTTCTTGCACGCTGACACTCCAGCATGCAGTGGTCTGACATCCCTTGTGGGTGTCCATCTCGAGACCAAGATGGGCTGCTTCACTCTCTCACATCAGGTAATGGGCTTGGCTCTATCCTGAAGGGGATTCTTGGCTTTACACCTACATATATGTAGGTACATTTAGGTACATCTAGTTAGGATTTTCATTGTAGGAGTACGCACTATTACTGTCATGTATCTAAATGCCTGCATATAGTCATTGTTTTAGCACTATGGTAGAATTCTACCTTTTCTTTACTTTGCTGGTGCTTATATCTGTTTCTGTCCAATGGTTGTTGCAGCGCACATATTTTCTACCAGAATGACGCTGGTTCAATAAATGCTTATTCTGTGTGTATCTCTGTGACAAAGTGAGCAAGAGTGACTGAGCAAAAAGTACTGTACTATTTCCACAAACCCTGAAGGGTCAGAGTTGTCATGTTCAATAGTTACCAGAAGCTATTTGCTCCTTGGTAAGAGGGGCTCATAGTGGCACTGTGAGCTAGCTGGTCTACAGATTAACAGGTCCTTTGGGGGTGTCTGGAATCAGTCTGGACACCAATCCCTTCGTTTATGTTGTCGAAACGCGCAGATCCGATATAGATTTGTAGGAACTACATGACAACCTTATAATATATTTAACTTCAGGCTGGGTATAGCTAACATCATGATTCAAGAACTCAAATTAATAGCAATTTAAAATTCAAACTTAAATTACTATTTTGAAAATATCATTATTAGGAAGTTGATTTTTTTTCTGCTTAGAGCCTCTAGTACTCTTTTCTGAGATAATCCCCAATTGTCACTTGCCAGTCTCCTGGGAAGTGTGAGTTGCTATCAGAACAGGACACGAAAAGGCCTTGGCTGGGAAGAAGTATGACCTCCTACTGGCAGGGTGGCCTGGCTAATGTGACCACCATCTGTGCAAGCTTTAAAGGGGCAGCCCCTGTCACAGGCACATGTAACTCACACCTAGGCCTGCCCTGCCATTGTCCAATTAGACAGGGTAGCACCAATTTCAGTGGGGGTTCACCTGTCTCTGATCTGGTTTGGAGGAGGGGGGTGTTTCCTTATTTCCCTAGACACACCTCAGCATTGTGCCCACAGCTCTGAACAAGGGAAGAGTGATTCTGCCAGGTTTTATTTTGTCTTAGCAGGGCACTGTGTGATTGTTTAGGGCAACCTCCTAGGATATGATTTCAAAGTGGCTAGGGCTGCCCTGGGAACTTTTTTCTTATTGGTTATGTAGTCACGCCACCCACAAGCTAGTGCCAAACATGAAAGTGGCACCCCTGGTTACCTTCCTAAGAGCACTGCTGGACCTGAGGAAGATAGAAGAAGGACTGCACCTGCTGAACCTTGCACCTACTGTAACCTTGAGAAAAACTCCATGGGATGGCCCTGCTCTCACTTGAACCCAGGATATATGAGTGGAATCCAAGGGCTATTTGGCTAGTTTGCTGTTAAGGTCCCATGACTCAAAGCTGCATGAAGCCAACATTCCTAAAGAGCACATCTGATGAAACCCAACTGGACTTGTCCTGGACTATACTGTGGTGTTCCAAAGGTCTTTGGGCCCTTGGATAAATATCAGAGTGTACCCATCCTGCCTTATTCTAAAAGCTGGGACTTAGAACCTTTTAAAAGGAATTTTGCCAAAAGAATCAGAGTCTAACACTGGACCGCCACCGAGTCGTAGCTTCTGACATCACATCGATAGTCAGATTCAACTTGATGGTTTGTACAGCTGAATGAAGTTTGACTTCGAAAACATTTCTAAGTCTGAAGGTAGAAATCTTCACTGGGAGAAGACACTGAAAGTATCCGGATAGTGAGAGAACTTTCCTGAACGTGAAATTCAAATTTCTCCTGCTTAGAGTTTTCCTGCCAAAAGTCAACAGCTTCACTGGTGGTTCTTCTGATGTCATATATAACTTAAAAATTCATATCTCCAGCTCCCTGCATCTCTATTTTTTTTTTTTTTTTAATTTTCTCTTTTTTATATATATTGAAATCAGATTTTATGTGTTGTCTTGTAAACTATTTTGGTGCTGATAAATGCTTTACAAATTCCTCCTATGTTGAGCCTGTCTGCCTTGTGCTACAGCTACCAAGGTTTGAGCTCAGGCTTAAATTGAGGAGACCTAACTGGACCTTGTAAGGACTAGTAAGGACTAGTGCCATTATTACTTGAACATCTCAACAAATTATACACTTTCTCATAATGTGGAACAATTTGGAAGTCGATACTACTGCAAAAATTAAATCTCTTGTGCAACAAATTGGAGAAACCTTGAAAGTCCTGTTCTTTTAGAAATACTTTAAAGAGCAATAGAATATGGTAGCTGGCTGCCAGGGGTTGGCAGGACTTGGGTCATGAAAAGGTAATCCTCTGACATGCAACTGAGGAGTACTCTAGGAGACACACAAGCTACATTTTAAAGAAGTTGTATTCTGACAAATTGTGTGCCCAACTCATGCCTGCCTATCAATTTTTGTATTGGAAGATAACATTACTCACTCCCAAAAGTTCTCAAAGATGGACTCATCTCATGGTTTTCTTAACCATGTATACTCTTAAGGGACTATTACAAAGGTAAATGTACATGTGTTTATTTACTCTTGTATAATTACTACAAAGCCTTGATACAAGTCTATACTTTTTTGCTATTCACCATCTCCGAGTGTAGATTTACACCGCTTGTAAACTTGTCTGCATCCCTTCAAGTCAGAGGATGGATCCTCCTACAACAAGATTTACAAGTATAAAGTAATTCTTAGTCATTTTTCACATGTAGGTGGAGATCTCTGCCACCATGGTGGAGATATCCTTTTGGGAAAATTATTAATTTTTAGTTTAATGTAAAATATAAATGTAAGTTGTGTATAAATATTTAATTAACTTTAGAGTGATGAGATGTGTGAGGCAAGGCTGTGTCCTTGCCCCATTCCTTTTCACACTATGCATAAATAATTTAGAAACCGTTTTAGTTAAGCAGTGCAGGGATCTACCAAGGGCAGCGACGTGTCCCATCCCTGCACTCCTGTATGCAGATGATGCGGTTTTAATGGCCCGTATACTGCTCGGTCTCCAAAGGGTCGTTAATTCTTTCTCTAATTTTATGTCAAATTTGGGGTTTACGATCAATCCGAGGCCGATAGAGTGCACTAAAACATTTTCATACTTAGGGATATTATTCGATAGGTCAGGAACATGGTCTGAGGCAGTTAATGTCAGACGCCTGTTGTTTGTTAAGTCGCTAATGGCACTATCAAATTTTAGCCATAAATTAGGTAGACGCCCACCGGCGAAACTTCTACATATCTATAGGGCTAAATGTGTGGCAATAGCTACTTATGGAGCGGGCATATGAAGTTATACAGATGTAAACGCACTGCAGATTGAGGAAAATACATTTTATAAGTTTCTTCTGGCTCTACCAGAAAGATAAATCAAACTATATCTGTCACTTAGAAATGGGTATGCCATATTTAGAGGACATGATTAAGATTCAGCCCATCCTCCTGTGGCATAGAATCTGGACGTCAGATGAAACTGGTTTTAATCGTTATATATTGATAGATGCGCTAGGGTCTGATGGTGTCAAATGAATAAGATGGCTGGAATATGTGAAAATGTTCCTTTCAAAATTAGGACACTTGGAATACTTCACTGAGCCTCTTTCAATGTGCAGTGTATCCAGGAAAGTCCTTAAAGCCAGTTGTATGTGTCTTTTGGGAGAAATCAGAGCCACCACCGAAATGAGAAAGTCTACGGTTCAAGCCCATCATTTAACTGTGCTGACTCCAACTATACAACCATATATACTTTTAATTAATGGCGATTATGGCCGTTTCCTGTTGACACGTTTTAGACTGAATTTTTTATATGGATCTCTAAGTTTTCCCGCAGTAAACGATTAGTCAACAGTTCTGTGTAAGTGTCCGTGTGAGGATGTTTCCGTACAATCAACTATACATATCATGTTCTTTTGTAAATATTATGTCACACCAAGAAGGAGATGGATTATCCCTATTTTAAAGAACTTCGGACTGAGACAGTGTCAAACCGCATTTTTAGTACTGCAATCCTTAGAAAATTAATTTGTTATTGCATCTGTTATTGCCTCTTTAATTTTTTATTTTTTATTTTCTGAAATCCATTATAATGTGATTCCTAATTATGTATTTAATTGGCACTGAAATTATTTTTAATTGTGAAATGTATTGTGCTTTTATGGTTATTTCTTATAGTAACCGAATAAAGATATTTGAATTGAATTGAATAATTAACCTGAAAATAGTAAAATAAAATGCTACATCATATTACCTCAAATTATATGTGTGTTAAACACTTAATGACATCTCAAATGACATCACTGATGGCATCATCCATAGAATCTCTGACGCACCCACTCATACTCCCATATAACCTTTCATACACCCGCTCCAACTTCCACACTACCATTCTCAAAACCATTGACACACCCATGCCATTACTTACACACTCTCTGATACACAGGTCTCCAACTATAACGCCCCTGTAACCTTTTGTTTTTTCAGCCAATTTCTAAGGTTTTTTTAAATGCTAAATCCCATGCACTACACGCAAACAGATCCTCCCCTGTATACTTTGCAGGGCCAGGAACACTATATATGAACTGCTACGCTTACATAACAGGTTCTCCTCAACTGTAACAAATTCACGTAAACCAGAACAAAAGGGGTAATGATTGCCATCTCTGATACACAACTTGGTACTCTGCTGCTGGTTCCCTCAGAACACATAGCATGTAAATGTAACCAAACTTGTAAGAAATACAAAACCTCTTCATGACATTTCACCATATTTCACAAAATGTCATATGACTACCATTCAGCATATATATCATCTTACTACCATTCAGCATTACATCTCATGCAATCCATATGAAACATCACATGGCAGCTTTACTCAAACCCAACATGACAAACAGAACCATATCAGGTAACACAATGTTCATTACTCCAGTGAGCAACACCTCACCTATTCCTCCCATGTGGTAGATCCCAACAAATCAGACCGCAAATTCAAATCCACCAAACTCAGACATGCCACTCCAGGCTCAATTATGCAAGTATCAAACTCTTCATTGTGTCCACTGATCTCCATGCAGGCATACACAGGCCGTGCTGTGGAATGTTCATTCTTCAAACTATTACACCACTTCTGTACACAGCTTCCTATCGGAGCGCAAGTTAATTTTTCCAGTCAGTTCTTCTCATGTTTGCAGGTTTCAACATGTGTTGCATACACTTCCTGCTTTCCCTCAGACACAGATATTGTTTCCATAATAAAGTTTGCCCATTACCCCACACAAATATTCAACTGTTCAAGGCTCAGCATGCAAGGAGAAATCTTTAATAATCAGGGTGCACATGTCCCTTAATTGGTTCAGTACAAGACCGCAATTCATCTTCAAATATGGTTCTGTATTTTTTTTTTGAACCAGTCTCTGGGTGAGCACTCCACTGCGCGTCCCACTATGGAAGGATTACCTTGACAGAATGCATGATTTTCCACCATATCAATGCAATGCTGTGAGCGTACTATTCTTTCCGCCTGTGACGTCGCTTTATAGGCAGCAAGCGCTTTCTTCATGCGCGATATGTTTCACATCTTGCTCTCACACCGGGAACTTACTGGAAAACAATTACATCTGCATTTCTAGCAGCAGCATACACCAGCCTTGCAGTTTGCTTCAAACACCGCATCCATATGCTCATGATCCCAACAGCATATGCATGGGGTAAGGGTCAAAAACAGTGGTATTGCAGTACTCACTGCTGGTTTGTCTCCCAAAAGTGAGAAGGTACACGGACAGTCCCCAATGACTCTTGCTATATGCTGCAAACCTTTTCCCAAATTGCACACTGCTCACTACTCCACTGAGGTACTCCTCATCCGTGAGTTTCTTTGTTCATCAGTGAACATACGGAGCTCAGCAACCCTCACTTATGCTAGGAGTCTTCAGTCGCCGTAGCCCATTTACTGTAAATCCGCTTGAATCTGCATTCCAACCAGATCTCCAATCTAGTGATCACTTCAGATCACAGAGTTCAGTAGATCATCCTCTCAGTCTGTAGGCTGCCTGGCGTGAAAGACAATGGTGGGCCTTCAGGGGGTTTTTCTGTTAGGTTTCTCTTTTCTTCTTAAACTGAAATCTTTCTTCCTCTTTGTTTCTTGTAGAACGCGCAGGTTAGGCTTCCAACTGGTCGCCAGTGTTACAAATAAAGATAGCTCCTTATAGGCAGGCCACGTAGCTTATAAGATAATGGTTTATTGAAGAAGATAACTTTTAGTTACAGGGTATGAGGTAGATGTATGTGCCTATGCATACACCTCACCAGGAGCTGCTTCCTACTGCTCAGCCGACTCCCTTCAACTGACACTCTCCCAAGCAAGGCACTCACCATCACTCCATACCAGCAGGTATCAGGATACTAGGGAGAGAATGCATTACACCTAAATTAGGATATATCACCCTACTATGTAGGAGTAAATATACCCCATTTTCCTACCTTTACTACTGAAATGTATGCCACCACCATGGTGGCAGAAAACATAGCATAGGGGGAGGTCGCTGGCCATAGGTTTGTGAATGGAGTTGTATAATATGTAAGTAGCACTACCCTATGCACTACAAAATGCAGTTTGTGAATAGGCCGCTAATTATCTAGTTTGTTGTTATTCTGTACCTGCACGTTGAACTGTAAACATTTTAATCCTATGCAAAGGTTTTTTCTATCCAGGTGGGTGTGGTTCAGCCTTTATAATACTGCATGAATGTCCGGAAATGAATGCACACTGCATGTTTCCAGAACACACACATTGAATGGACTCCATCCATCATCTCTGAACAGTACTTGGATGAGCATTTTACTCAGTGGATGTGACCTGCACTTACTGTGTACTTTCATGACCTTTAGTCATGTCATACATGTAGTTTACACTGGGAAAAGACATAGAGGATAACCCCTGTGGCAATGACCACTTCTATGCAGGGCACGCCTTTGTTCATGGTTTTTCCGCAGGACATATTGGTGTTATTCACAAACAAAAAAAGGCCAGTGGGTGTTCACTTTGTGTACGTCATGGATGGCATTGCTGTGCCCACGTTGGGCTCACGCCAGCGTCTAGCAGTCTGCTTTTCATACGGTATTCAAGGTGCTGTGAGAGCTCTGTCTGCCTTAACCTACGTGTTATGTTTTTCTCTGAATGCCGTCATTTATGTGCAGATTGATGCTTAGCTGTAAGATTTTATGGTAAATGTATTGGCAAGGCTCGAAGACATAATTCATTTTGGGAAAGTTGTGGAATTTTTAGGCATTGTGGTTCCTGTGCGGTTTACTGCCGAATTCCAAGCAATTCTGACCATTATTTGTAATCGAATTGCACGTTAAAAAGTGTGTTTTCGCGAATGTCAGCCACATGGACATGGAGGGTAACAACAGCGCATAAGAAACAAAACAGCGGCCCTTGAAATTCAGAAATTAATGTATTTTCTATGTATTTATTTCTATTTTTTTTACAGGCATTTACATCAAGAATATAGCATTTAGGGCCTTGTCAAACACTCTTTACACCGGGAAGAAATCACTAAAGCGCACATCAAGTATTTAACCTTGTTTTTCTTCCTTCCTGTGCTCAGATGCAGATTCCAGGAAGGGCTCGCTCAGCTTGGTGTGACGCTTGAAAGACAACACAGTTAATATATATGTAAATGAAAGGTGCGTTTAGCTGTGCGAATGCATGCCCCATCTGATCTTATTTTTCCCTGTCTTCTTCACAGTGATAGGTGCAGTGTTTGCTTAGTTTAGTCATAACAGCTCAGAACAACCAGGGCTGGGATGTCGTTGCACTGCCAATGGTTAGTGGTTTCAGGCCTTGCTCAGACCTCTTCTTTCTGTGGCTTGGCCGCCACAAGAACAAATGCTGCACAGAGAGACGGCTGACGTTTGTGGCAGACATAATCAGTTGTTTTTTCTTTTGGTCTCTGGAAAGGAAATGTTTTTCCTTTTTGCATTTAAGGCTTGCACGTCCCTACCATACACATTACGGGGCATATCAACAAGGGCTTTATCTATGCTTTTTTGGCTTTAAAAGCCAAAAAAGCAGAGATAAAACTAGCGCCCTATCTACAACAGGGTGCTAACATGCAAATTTGCATGTTAGCACCCTTTTACTCTACGCTTCCCCTTGCATCTCTAATGAGATGCAAAGGGGGCGTTCCAGAGTAAAATAATAGGAGAAATGTCACTAGGCGACATTTCTCCTATTATCAAGAATGTCGCTAACCCTGTTAGAGACAAAAAAAGCAGCGATAACCGCGGTTAACGCTGCTTTTTTACGTCTGGTATTTTTCTGACTTAGCCATGATATCCTATGGAAGGAGGATATCATGGCTAAATTTGCATGTCCCTATCAACAAGGTAACGTGAGATTATCGCTGGGTTTCCAGCGATAAACTCACGTTAGCCACTTAGCGTGAGGATTTTTATCGCTATTGAGATAAGCGTTGCTAATAACACGCTATCTCAGAGATAAAAATTCATGCTAGCCGGCGATAATTATCCTAGCGCTAAGAGCGCTTAGAGATAATTATCGCCGGTTGTTGTTGATATGCCCCTACATTCGTTTATCTCCTGGTTATACAGTTGTGCATTGCTGCCGCAGGTAACTACCCCAGACAACATTTCACAATTAATTCTACATAGCTCATCTTTCAGAGGGGAGTCAAGGAAAGTGTATGGTCCCATGTGAGCTGTGTTACTTACAACTGCACTCATCCATTCATCCCTACTCACTCATCCAGGCATTTCACATAGACATTGATTCACACAGATAAGAACCAATTCGTTTGCTTAGTTTACAATTTACGAATTTAAATGCCCATTAACATATCTTAAGTGATTGCCATCAGAACGTAGTGTTCGAAACTGACGCCCATTAATGCAAATACATGGACACATTTTGAACTGTTTTTGCTTGGCTAGAACTTACTTTTACAGATGGGAAGTGGCAAACTGTCCCTTAAACACCAGATGTCCGACTGTGTCACAGTGTGCACGGTCCCTGCATGTGCCGATGCACAACATCTCTGGGAAGCTGGCTGGGATTGTGCGTCTGGTTGCAAAAGCGCCACTCTCTCCGGAGAAGGCTAAGCCAGGGCGATCAGGATGTTTATTGGCTCCTTTGCCGAGCGGTGAGAACTCCAAAACTTGGCCTCGAGCACTGAACAGGTGCGCTGGCTCAGAGCGGAGCGGCGACCCTGTTTCTATGAGCTTTTCACTGTATAAAAGTGGACACATTTAACTTGACATTTCTCTGTAATAATGCATCGACTGCAGATAGCAAAACTCAATCTGTGATTGTCTTTTTTTGAGCTGTGTAGAAGCAGGAACTTGAAGAAATTCCAAGTTAAATGTATGATCCTAGTGCACCAGTGAAGTTTAAATCGGCAGCAAGGTCTGGCTGTAGGGGGTCTCTACCATCCTGGACCCCATTAGGTAAGGGTAGCACTGTACCTGTTTGCATTGAAACAGGTGTGCCGGACGCAAACCCAAGGTCTGGCTGTAGGGGGCCTCTACCATCCTGGACCCCCATTAGGTAAGTACCTGTTTGCACCAAGGCGCACATTTGGAGTGAAACAGCTGCGCCGGATGCAAACCTAGACATTGCACCCAATTACAAGTAGTGAGATCAGTGTAATATGGACTGGCTGTTACACGGAGAGACCGATCCATTCTCTGTACAAGCGGCTCCACCCGCACAGTTAAGAGAGGATACAGATCTCCATGCAGGAAGGTGAAGTGAGTGACTGCATCCACCTGCAGGTGGATGTCTGGGAGGAGCAGCCCATTTCTCCCCTTGCAGACATTACACTCAGGGGATGTACTGACTGTGCACTACCCTTTCATGGCACAAAGTCAGTGTGCCTTCTAGCGGCCTCTTTGCCCCTGCGCCAGTCTACAACAGGTCGTAGGCACAGAGGACAATTGGTCCATCATTAGCATGGGCTGTGAACCGTGCTAATGAATGCTCCTGAAGATGGCACCTGTGCTCTATGTGCACCGGTACCCACCTTAGTACAGAAGAGGGCGCAAACGCATCGGCGTCTTCTTCTGGAATACTACTGTGCCCCGGGGGTGCAGAAAATAGGCCCTCAAACCCATTGCGCCCTCAGGGCACTGTTTGTAATATGGCCCCTGATTCACGAATGGTCCTCTCAGTGCCATATCTGGTTTACCAAAGCTTTGTGGCTTCTTTAGAAGCTGGTAAGTGTGGCTCCATAGGTGGTGATACTGCAGTAAACGCGACTGGTCTTAACTGAAGAAAAACATCGATTGCAGGTATTGCAAAAAACGAAGTTATTCTGAACACACAATCATTTTTTTAAACCTCGAGGGTGTATTCTCTGCAAGGCGAAAAGTCATAATTTGCAGTCTGCACAGTTAAAGAATCAAACTATCTGTAGTACAAACGCTTTCCACGACAAATGTACAATTGGGTTTAGCACCTCCCCACCAAAACTTGTAGTTCCTCATTTTCCCTGCCTGTGTCTGCTATGCATAGAAAATGTCCAGAAATCAAAGGCAACAGAAAACGATTTCATATCATGATGTGATTCATTTCGCGATAAATGGGAGCTCATGCAGAATAGGAGGACTAATGGATAAATCCCGCCTTTAAATTTTCGTCAAGGTACTCTTACAGACCCTTGGATACTTTAAGATGTAATAGGTATTATTAAATGTCTGGGGCATTTATGTTTTGATGATAGAAACACAGAATAATTAATTGCTGTGCAGGAGCTTTAAACATGGCACCTGCTTTACAAAACGTCAATACTGTGAAGGCAGCCAACATTGAGATCACTCTCTTCATAGTATGGGGATTATGCAGTGGCGGCTCACCGAGGGAGTGCTGGTGGGCGGGGCGGGGAGGGGCAGGGTGGGGGGTAGTGGACTCGGACAAACAAGGTACAGAACTCAGAGTAAGTCTTACTCTGAGTTCTGTCCGTCATATGTCCGAGTCCGCTAGACCCCGCCTCACCACCCGCATCACTCCCTTGGCTAGCCGCCACTGGGATTATGACTAGCCAGTTTTGCTTCTCTAAATAAGGCAGGTAGTCTTTTGCATGGGGTGACGGTCATGACCTCCATCTCCACACTCTCCCGGCATACTGGAGAGGGCAAGCCGTCAGGGTCTAAATAAGCTCAATAGTACAAAGAATGTGTCTAGCACAGCAGTTTATAAAGATGAATTAGATCTCAATTAATTCGTTTCAGCAGTTATTTAAAGCCTAAAGTTGACAATATTGTAATATTTTAATACCATGGCAATAAAGGTTTATTTATTTCCTACTACACATATGTTGTAATATAAACCGCAAACTGAGTTCTCGAACCAGAAAAATTTACAGGTTCATTAAGGTTGACTTTGAAGTTCTTTCATCACTTGTCAGAGGTGAATAATTTTGAGATCCCAAAATAGATCTTATTACAGAGTTCAGAATACATTACAGGTATTTCTTGATGTCTTTATGGATCAATTCTCTTTATTATAGAATGCATGTGCGAAGTCAAGCTACATACACAGCTGTCCGCTTACAACCCTTGGGCCAGCAGCGTTATGACAACAATTAAAAAACAAAACTCGGAGTTACTCGATAGAACTCCCCCACAACCCATACCTCCTATAAAACCAAGTTTCTTCATTAACCCATTGTCCCTTTTATATATCAGTCCCAGCCTCTGGCCGGGGACATCTTGACATTCATCCCAGTACCAGCGCTGCCCCAGAAGATGGTTGCGATGTTGTGGTCAAACGCAGCAACTTGAGATAGATAGGGCAAGTCAATTAGTTAAATTTGGTAGATAGGATTTTAATTAAAGGCGCCCAAAGCTCATGAAAAGTGGCCTGTTTTGAATCTACTGCCAGGGACAGTTTTCCCATCCCCAAAATGTACCATAATTTATGCAACCAAGTCGTATAATCGGGATTCTGTTGTAACCCCATAGGGAGAGTTTAGCCTGGTGGGCTGCTCCTAAAGACATAGCAACCCGTCTCCTCCTCATCAACTTCAAAGGGTATGTTACTGAGTTTGAAAGCCTGAGTACAGTGTAAGCAGGGAACCTTGGGAATTGTGTATTAAAGGCCCTATCTAAGTCATCAAGTATTCTCTCCCAAAAGGGGACTAGCTTCGGACAGTCTCACATAAAGTGCAATAAGGTGCCTGTCATGCCCCAACCCCTCCAGCTCAACTTTGTGCATTCCGAGCATCATTTCTGGAGTCGGGCTGGAGTAATGAGCCAATACAATCATATGCAATTTCCATGTGAGCCAAGTTGTGTGCCGGTTGTCTGGGTAGGTAAAAGAAATCCTCCAAGTCTTTGGTTGTGAGTGTTTGTCCTAGCTCCCCCTCCCACCTTTTCTGTCCTGTTGTTTTGTCTTGCATTGGCATCTAGCCCAGGAACGCATGGATCTCTGTAATAAGACACCTGCTGTCTATCTTAAGGAAAACCCATTTCTCAAATGCGCAAGTGAACGCTCAGCATATGGTTTGACACAAGAGTGCAACATCCAGTGTCAGATTTGCATGTACTGGAGGAGGTCTGCCTCTTCCAAGCCAAAATCTTGCCATCTTCGAAATGCTCTTCCTACATGGCTGTCAAAAAGCCGGGATTGGCCTCTGTAGGTGTCATGGGGAAGTGAGGAAAGTCAGCTTAGCCCAGAGTGCTATGGTGTCCCATACTTGGAGGGGGGGCTTGGTCACCGGAGACTAGTAAAGACCCCAATCCCTTTATTTGTGGAGCAGCCAGGGTTCCCTCCATATATGGGTACCCACCAACACCTAGTCCATAAAGTTCCAGTCTTTCTCAGAGGTGGATCTTCCCCATTACACCAGAAAGCAGAGCTGGGTGTCTTGGAAGTATTTTCAATTCATGGGGACAGCCAGTACGCCCTCCAGGGTTGAAAGGTAAAGCAACTGCCTATGTACCCTTGTCTTTTTCACATCCTTGATAAAGGTATTGATCCCCATTGGCATAGTCCTTAGAGTGTGTTTAGGGGGCCTCAGCAGCAGGGGTAAACAACGTATATACAGTCATTTTAAGAGCTGCTATCCTGCTCAACCAGGAGAGTTCGAGCTATCACCAGTTAGCTGAGTTGGACTGAACTTGCGAGATGAGAGTATTATAGACAATCTCTGACATCTTATCTGCTGTTCAAGTAAGTTGCCCATAGCATGTTAAGTGTGGTGCTCAAAGGGCATACTGATGATAGACCTATTTCTTTCAGCGGGGATGCTGAAGACTTTTGCCACCCTGAGTGACGAGTTCCACCTCTCCCAGACACAAGAATGCAGATACCTGAAACTGAAATATGCCTTTTATAGCGCACAGGGTGCCCTATCCAGGGATGTCCTAGACTCTCCCATTCTCCAATACTTGAAACACTGGGACCTCTCCAAAGAGAGTACGTCTCCGGCTTCTACAACGTAATAGTACTCCCAACCGCTCCTGACTCACTTACGTACCTAATAGCAGACACTCCCACAAATGGACAGGACAATATGGAGTATACTGAGAAGAACTTGTTATGACGTGAAAAGAGACATGGAAAAGGAGGTCTAAAAATAGAGGATGAAACATACCCTCTTCATGACGGTACAAAATGGTACTGGACTCCATTTAGCAGGTCTTCTCCCTCATGGGGACTACTGGAGATGCCAAAACCTAGACTGTGACATGCTCAACATCCTTTAGCTATGTGTTGCTCATGGGACCTGCTGGTCCATGATCTGCACCATATTGAGCGTTGCACTAGACTTCCCTCTACCCCTATTTGGAAAGCTAGTCATCTTACAAGATGCAACTGAGCTACCTAACTCTGACTAAACCTTTCTGTCCAAAGACCTCACAACCTCTAAAATCTGAGCCCTACGCCATTGATACTTCCCTCATCTATCGACCCTGTTAGAAATGGGGGTCTGTAATTGGCAAGGGCTTGCACCTTTGTCCAAATAGGGAGCCTTCTTCCTAGTCAGGATAAGGGAGTTACACTCATAAAATAACCCCTGCTCAGCCCCTTGGTAGCTTGGCACGAGCAGTCAGGCTTATTTTAGAGGCAGTGTGTAAAGCGTTCGCACATAACCAACAGTAATACAGTGTAAGCACTACAAACGGACACCACATCAATTTAGAAAAATATTCAATATTTTTACATATGCAAGACAAGACCAAAAACGATTAAAATCCACAATACAGTACCTAAAAATCTACAGTTATCAAAATACGCTTGAAAAACAGTTCCTTGATGTCAATAGCTCCTTCCGGGGCTATTACGTTGTTGTGAGCAAACAAATCCAAACAGTTCTGGCCGACCGCGGTGTCGCAGACCAGCTACGGTGTTGGGAAGACCCGCAAACAGTACCTTCTTAGAAATGCAGGGCGTCAGAGACCTCTTGTTGAGCTTCTGAAAACACAGCGTCTGCAGGCGTCGGTTCCAGAGGTCGGTGCACGAGTTGTCGGGCCCCCGAAGTCACACGAGTTGCAGATCGATCTCTTCTCTGTTGGAGTCAGGGGCGCTGGTGTCGGCAGGCACCATGTGCTGCGGAGCGAAGTGCAGTGCTGCGGCGTACGGTGCCCTCAGGCCATAGTGCGAGCAACGGCTCAGTGGCAGCGTCAGATGGAGTCGTCGGTGAGACCAGGGTCGCGGTGCGAGATGAAGGCGGTGCTCATCGCGTTGCTGGCAGGTCACGGTGCAGGCAGCGGCGTCGTCCTTGCTGAAGCGCTGTCGTCGGCTGACGAACTGGAGTCAATGGAGCCGGCGTCAGTAGTCCAAGGCTGCGGTGCGGGATGAGGGCAGGGCGTCATGTAACTTTATGAGCTGTGCCCTCGAACCACAGTGCAAGCAGCGGCGTCGATTTTGGTGTGGTGCGTCATCGTCGAGGATACCAAGGCGTTATCGTGAAGCGAGGCGGTGTGGAGTGCAGTGCCCACAGGTCCCGGTGCGAGTAACAGCTCGGTGGCGGCATCACCAGGCGTCGTCGGTGTGACCAGGGTCACTGTGCAGCATTGCAGTGGTGCCCTCTGCAGTGCCTTCAGGACACGGAGTCGGCAGCGGCGTAGACGTCATCGGGTTGCTTTTCTTCTGTCGCAGCACAAAACACACAGTCCCCAATCCTGAGGGCAGAAGAGCTTGAAGTCTTTGCTGTTCCTGAGACTTCTTAAACAGGGGGCAACATCTACCTCAAGCCCTTGGAGATACTCACAAAAGTAGATTGAAGAAAGTTTAGTCCAGTCCTTTCACTGCCGAAGATAGAAGCAGCCACTTCGGGCCAACACTTAAAAGCACACAGCAATGTGGTAATCCCTCCTCACAGCTTCTCCCGCTCCTCTTCATGGCAGTCTTCTTGGTCCAAAAGAGTTCTAAAGTTCAGGGGTCTGAGCCAACATATTTATATCCTAAAATCCTTTGATCTTGTAGACAGAGAGTGTCTGTGCCCAGTTAGAACCAGTTCTGCCTTCTCTGGTGTGATTTCCTGTTAGGTGGTGGAGACGGCATTGTCAGAGGCAGACCTGGCAATCTGAGGTGCGAGGAAATCTCCTTTCCCTTACCCCATCGCAGCCAAGGTCTATTCAGCATTTTCCTAACCCACCTAGACTATCTGGAGCCACTCCTTCTCCCCAGCCTTCTGTCATCCAAAACCCAGACAGGCAATCTACATTCCAGCAGAGGCATACGGGATGACTGAGTGTTAGACCTGGCACCTTGGCGTGAGTCTCCCTTCCACTTTCTGTCGCTGTGCCTCATGTGTTTTGCTGGTGTTAGCTGCTCAGAGCACTGTGCCACTGCCAACCAGTGCCACAGTGCAAGTTCTCCCTATTTAAAATGTATATGTTGGTTGGATTCCATGATTAGCTTCTTTGGTTTACTGTCAGACCCCAGTAAAGTGCACCAGGAGTGCCCAGGGCTTGTAAATACAAATGCTGCTGGTGGGCTTGCAGCACTGGTTGTGCTACCCACAGAAGCGGCCTAGTAAAGTGTCTAAATGTGTCTAAGGTCTGCCATTGCAGAACCTGCGTGCAGTCTGGTACTGTCATGCTGACTGGGCAAGTGCACCCACTTCCCAGTCCCTAAACCGTCCCTTAACTTCATATTAGTCATCCCTATGGTAGGCCCAAGGGCAGGGTGCATTGTAAGCATAAGGTAGGACAAGCCCTGATGTGTGTGGCATGTCCTAATAGTGAATTACAGCCATTTTCGTTTTTCACTATTGTAAGGCTACCTGTTCTCCATAGGCCAGAATGGGCTGTTAGAATTGTTACATCCTATGATCCTAACAGACCCAGGGAACATGGTAGAAATTCGAGTTGAGTATGCCTGAACTCAGAATAATAAAATACATCTTTTAGTAAAGTTTATTTTAATATTCTTTGTTTGCAAATACCACTTTTAGAAAGTTGGTATTTGCTTGCCTAACCATTTCAGCCCGCCTCTGCTATGATGTGTATCTGCCTGTCTGGTTTGTGTGAGTGACAGGGCTGGGGAAACCCAGAGGGGCAGGGCTAGGTAGCCTGGTGGTGAATAGAGAGATTGACATCCAGATGGGTGGGTGGAGTGCACCTGGACTCTGAATAGGGCTGTGCTCTGCCACCACAATGCAGGCTCCACCTCCTGTGGAGCGACTGATGTCTCTGCCCTGCACCCTGAATAGAAAGGCAGAGTCATGTCAACAAAGTGCTCAAGAACTGGTTTGGACTGGGCAAAGGCCCCTCTACCCCAGAGGAACAGAGGAATTAGGGGTATAAGTATTGGGACCCTGCTCCCAAGAAATTAGATCCTGCTTGACAAGAAGAACCTCTGCCTGAGGAGAAGGAACTGGGAAAGCTGTAAGGAGGAGTACTGTCCCTGACCTGGGGGATTGGCCTGCAGTGGTTGCCTTGCTGCTGAAAGGAGAGGAGAAAGACTACAAAGACTTTATTTCAACTTGTGCTTAAAAGATCTCCGAGGGCTTGTGCTGAGCTTGCACCCTGATCGAAGTCCCAGGACCAGTGGACTTCACCCCCCCAGCTCCCCAGAGTTCTTTGGAAGTGCCTGCTGCTGTTGTTGGGCCTTCTGAGGGACTGCGTGTCGCAAGGAGCTGGAAGCGCAACTCAAGAAGGAGAAGCGTGCCGCCGTCGGAGCTGTTGTCGTCGCATCCCGCAAAGGGTGTCGCCGCTGCAGCATCGCATCGAGCGGAAGCATCTCGCATCATTCCGGAAGTGTCTCGCAATGCCAGAGAAGCGTGTCGCCATCACAGCCATCGTAGCTCACGCATTGCACCGCATCAAGAGAAGAGTCTCGCATCCACGGAGAAGCGTGCCGCCGTCGGAACTGCTGTCGTTGCATCGCGTAAAGGGGTGCGCCGCTGCAGCATCGCGTCGAGCGGAAGCGTCTCGCAAACATCGGAGAAGAGTGCCGCTGCCAAGGCCGCTGTCGTCGCATTGCGTAAAGGGGTGACGCCGCTGCAGCCGACGCATCGAGACGAGTCTTCTCGCAACATCGGAGAAGCGTAACGCATCTGGAAGATCTTCACGTCTTTATTTCTTTGCACCAAAAACTTCATCGCATCAACACCGTTGCAACACTTTCGTTGCCCTGCGTGTCGCATCTAAGGTACATTGACTTAAAGTCGCATTTAAGAACTTAAGAGAACTAAGCAAACTTCTACCATCTAAAGTAACAGTATTGTGTATTTTTGTCGTTTAATGGTCTCGTGGTAACTCTATAGAAAGAATCCTTATTTTTAATATAAAACCTGTGTGGTGTCCATTTGTAGTGTTGTCACTTGGTTGCTGTATGTGTTCGCAAATGCTTAACCTATAACGCTCTGAGATAAGCCTTGTCTGCTTGCGCCAAGCTACCTAGAGGGTGAGCAGGGGTTATTTTAGGAGTATAAGCCCTTACCCTGACTAGAGGAAAGGTTCCCTGCTTGTCACAAGTACCTACCTGTGCCAACCAGAGAACCCGGATTCTAACACTGAGCAGGAAAATACCTACTTTCTAAAAGGGGTATTTTCAAACACAGAATGTAAAAATCACCGTCACTAAAGGATGCATCTTTCGATTCTGAGTTCAGGCATAATAAACTTAATTTTCCTACCTAATTTCCCAGGCCAGTTTCGTCTATAAGATGTTATAAACAAACTCCCCATTCTGCCCTATGGGGAACAGGTGTAGCCTTGCAATAGTGAAAAACAAAATTGACTGTAATTCACTACCAGGACATGCCACACACACCAGGCATGTCCTGCCTTTCACATACACTGCACCCTGCCTACAGGGGTACCTTGGGCATACCTTAGGGGTGTCTGACAAGAAAAGGGAAGGTTAGGGACTGGCAAGTGTGTGCACTGGCCAAGTCGACATGGCAGTTACAAACTGCATGCAGACTTTGTATTGGCAGATCTGAGTTACCTTTTCAGGGCTACTCACTTGGGTGGCACAATCAGTGCTGCAGGCCCATGAGTAGCATTTGATTCACAGACCCTGGCACCCTCAGTGCACTTTACTAAGGACTAACAAGTAAATCAAATATCCAATCATGGAAACACCAATCCATAACACAATTTACCACAGGAGCACTTGCACTTTCCCACTGATCAGCAGTGCGAAAAGTGCGCAGAATTGCAACGCCAGCAAAACTGGGAGGTCAGAAAGCAAAAACTCAGGGGAAACACGCCAAAAGATGCCAAGTCTAACAGACCCACTCTGAATGGTTGACGAAATGCCCAAGATCGCCAACTATGAGAGAGAGAAAATTGAGTCATTTACATAAGTCTGGGCGCAATTTCTCAATGCCCAACCAGTTTGATAGCAGATGGACTCCCCAGCTCAGTGCCTGTGGGAGAGCAGACGTTTCTCTCCACACTTCTCTCCCCCATCACTGACACACTCTGAAGGGCCAGAGCAAAGCTTCCTGTGGACTAATTAAGCCACACCGACTAACTTGAGCATGTTCTCAACTACCTCACAACCCTCCCCCCAGAGTTAACTCCCCCACCGATCAATTATCCAGCAACCTCTTTTGCTCAAGTGCTGTGTTGTATATGCATTACACCACCTTCTTCCTATCTATGGGTGCTCGATGCACCATAATGTTTGTATTGTCCTAACATTTTGCTTTCCCCAAGTAGCATCCTGTGAAAACTGCTACTTCTTGCCATGTCTGGTGCCACTGCCACCCTCAGTGATTCGTAGACACCTGCCTTTCCGAGGACCCCTGTACACGTCTGGGTATTGGGATATTTTGTACTTTGAATTTTATATTCTGTAGTTCGCATTTGTTGGAAATGGGGGTCTCTAGTTGGCAGAGGTAGGTACCTTTGTCCAAATAGGGACCCTTGCTTCTGGTCATGGTAAGGGGGATACACTTCTAAAATAACCCCTGCTCACCCCCTTGGTAGCTTGGCATGAGCAGACAGGCTTATCTCAGAGGCAGTGAATAAAGCATTTGTGAACACATACAGTAATATAGTGAAAACATTACAAATGGACACCACACCAGTTTAGAAAAATAAGTAATCTTTATCTAAACCAAAACAAGACCAACCGACAGAAATTCACAGTACAGTATTCAAAATGAGGCTTTTAAATGGTACAAATAGTCCAGTTCAATGCAAGTTGTTAATGCAACACTTTTCTCAAAAGCACTTTAGATCTGTCACACAAAACAAACAAAATGGCCACACGGAAGGTGATGCATTGGTTCCTTACACGCAGGGAAGGTGATGCGTCGGCTCCTTGCTTCATGGGAGGTGATGCGTCGGTTCCTTACTGCAGCGCAGGGGAGGTGATGCGTCAGTTCCTTACCAGAGAGGAGGTGATGCGTTGTTTTCTTACTGCGTGGGGAGTTGATGCGTCTGTTTCTTACTGCGTCCCCAAGCGATGCAACAGTCTTGGCTCCTCGATACGATGCATCGATCGGGTAAGATGCATGGCTTCATGCAGCTGCACAGCAGGCGTGTGTCGGGATCGGTGCGGTGATCTCGGTCTTCGGAGATCATTGCACCCAATGTGTCGTTTGGCGATTTCTCGAGCTGCGGTAGGCGCTGCGTTGGTTTCTTCTGCGATGCGTCAGAAAGAGGTGCGGATGCGACATGCTTCTCCGATGTTGCGTCGATTTTCAAGCTCCCAGCGACAAACAGTCTCTAGAGGTCCTAGCAGGCACTTCTTTGCAGGTTGGAATTCCCAGCAAGGAAATTCAGGGGAGCTGGTGGTGAAGTCTTTGTGTCCCTAGTACTTCAGAACAGGAGGCAAGCTCAGCTTCAAGCCCTTGGGGATTTTTTCTTCAAGCAGGTAACAACAAAAACAGCAAAGTCCTTTTTCTCCTTTCTTTGGCAGCAAGCAACCACTGCAGGCCAACCGCAAACAGCACACAGCACACGGGCAGTATTCCTCCTCAGTTTATTTCGGCCCTTTTCCTTGGCAAAGGTTCCTCTTGATATCCCAGAAGTGATCTAAAAGTCTGGGGTATGGGCCCCTCTTCTCATACACCAACATCCTTTGTTCTTTGAAGGCAGAGAATGTCTGTACCCAGCCAAAACTAGCTCTGTGGGGCACTTTGCATTGCAAGTGCACAACAACCTCCGTTGACAGTGTGAGCCCTGGCTCCAGACACACCACAGGGGGGCGGAGCCGTTATTGTGGAAGGCAGGCACAGCCCTATTCATGTGAAGGTGCTACTCCTCCTATCACTCCAAATGTAGACCAAGCCTATTCAGCCCAACCCTGACTCATCAGACTTCTGGAGCCGCTGCCCTTCTCTAGCCCCTGTCATCCAAAAGCCAGACATGCAATACATAAACCTAGCAGAGGCACACTGGATGGTTAGGCAAACAAATACCTACTTTCTAAAAGTGGTATTTTCAAACAAAGAATGTAAACATCACCCTCACTAAAAGATGCATTTTAACATTCTGAGTTCAGGTATACTAAACGTTATTTTTTTACCTTGTTCCCAGGGTCAGTTATGTTTATAAGATGTTACAAACAAACTGCCCGTTCTGAACAATGGGAACAGATAGCCTTGCAATAGTGAAAAACGAAATTGGCAGTATTTCACTATCAGGACATGCCACCCACACCAGGGCATGTCCAACCTTTCACATACAAGCTTGGGCCTACCTTAGTGGTGACTAATATGTAGAAAAGGGAAGGTTTAGGGACTGGCATGTGTGTGCACTTGCCAAGTTGACATGACAGTCCCAGACTGCACACAGGCTCTGCAATTACAGGCCTGAGTCACATTTTACAAGCTGCTTCTGTGGGGGGCACAATCAGTGCTGCAAGCCCACCAGCAGCATTTGATTTACAGGCCCTTGGCACACATAGTGCACTGTACTAGGGGCTGACAAGTAAATCAAATAGCCAATCATGGAAACACTAATCCATAACACAATTTACAAAATAGAGCATATACACTTTAGCACTGACCAGCAGTGGTAAAGTGCCCAGAGTCATAAAACCACCAATAGCAGGTCAGAAAAAATACAGGAGGAAGGCCAAAAGTTCTGGGATGACCCTGCCAAAAGGGCCAAGTCCACGAGCACTGCATATTTTTTATGTTGCACCCTTTAGTAAGAGTTCAGTTGCTGTTAATTAGAACACTGTTGAGTCACCTCCCTTGTGTGTTTATGACTCAGTGACACTACTGCATAACTTTATGTACTTGTGTTTCAAAACGAAAATTCAACCAACAACAAAAATGTCTAAATTGGCCTCTCCTTTATCTCTTGAGTCTTCAGACAATTCTGGTGTCTCCATGCAGCAAATGTTGCCTTGTTAGGCTTACATCAAAATATTTATGGACAAGCTGGAAAAGTGGGATGGTGAGTTCAGATAAGCTCTGCTATGTATTTAATCAATCATCAACAACTGTAGCCAAGCTATCAGGATCAGATTGGAGTTGTCCACCTGCCTGGTTAATGTGGTGATACTAAAGTACAGCAACTCTCCTGCCAAGTGTTGAAAATCTACATGTGGCGTCCCCTAAGGACTTGAATTCTATTGCCTATATCATGTGCATATGCCGCTGGCTTATGATCCTGAACAGTTCAGGTGAACTTCCCTTCCAAATATAAACTGAGAAGACCCAAGTTTACTTATAAATGGAAAAAGACCTATGAACTCAGTTAAATTGCTTCCTGTTTGACTTGTATTCCATTGGATGAATTATTCATTACTCTCCATAAACAGAGGCAAAATTGAGATCATGATAATGGGAGAACAGAATCTGTGTCTCTACACGTCAACTGACAATCACGACTTTGAGCTCCTCCAAAGAAATCATCAAAAGTATAGGAACGTGTGGAATATGATTGACTACAAACTCTTCCTGTTAGAAATTGGGTCTCTAGTTGGCAGAGGTATTCACCCTATCCAGACAAGGACCTCAATCCTAGTCAGGGTAAGTCAGATTCACACACCCTAAATTAACCTGTGCTCCACCTTTGGTAGCTTGACACAGAGCAGTCAGGCTTAATTTAAGAGGCAATGTGTAAATAATTTTTTCAACACATTGAAGAGTAACACTGTGAAAACACCACAAAAAGACTTCATTCCAGTTTAGAAAAGTAGATTATGATTGTATACATAAAACAAGACCAAAACGACAAAAATACAATTATGAAGTTTAAATATGAATTTTGAAAGATTAAATGTAAAATATCACTTAGAAGCAATAAGTCCCTATAGGGGTTATGAGGTTGCGTTAGCCTGGGGCAAAGTCAAGAGATCAGGCGGACTGCGAAGGAGTGAGGGCCAGATACATGAACCATGCAAGCCTGCTGAACAAAGTACCTTGATGCTGGCTGCAACAGCAAGATGCATGGTGCAGCCAAGCAATGCGTCGGTGTCGATCCTGCAATCAAGGTGAAGCATCAATCTTCATGCAGCAATGGCGACACGTCTGTTTCAAAGACGACATGCTGAGCCGAGAGGTGTTGGTTCCATAGATGATGTGCCATGTTTCTCCATGCAGTCGAGGGAATGCGTCCTTTCCACACGGCTGCGATGCTTTGGTACCCATTCACCAGTCCTTGAAGGCCATGCGCTGCTTCCAAGTGTGATGTGCCGATTCTGCTCCCGCAACATCGACAATACGTTGGTTCTGCTACACAAAAACAGAAGTTGCATCAGTTCGACTGGAGCAAGCACCTCGGTTCACTTCCAATGGACTAGGCAGAGCAGCAGGGGATAACACTTTGACATCCCCTAGTCTCAGAAACAGGAGGCAAGCCAACAAGCCCTTGGAGATCACTCTGGGTTCAAGATTTAAGTCCAGTTCTTCCTCAGCAGGGTCAGATGGTAGCAGGCAGCAGAGTAGCAGGCAGCAGGGAAGGAGGCAGCAGGGTAGCAGGCAGCAGGGCAGCACAGCAGAAATCCGTTCTTCTAGAGCAACAGTGCAGTCCTTGTAGCAGCACAACAGTCCTTTATCCTGGCAGAGTTTACAGGTCCAGAAGTGTCTGATATGGTGGGGTGACTTCATAGAGTGGCTTTGGAGTGCACAGAGGTCCTCCCTTCACAGCCCTGACTCCAGGCTCACTACAGGGGATAATAAACCTTTTGTGTGGGGGCAGGATCTCTCTATTCAGGTGCGGCAGCTCCTCCCTCTTTTCGGGTTGGGTGTGGCAGTCTAGAGCGAACTCAGAAAGGGAAGCTGTCACCCAACCCAGACATGTATTGGAGTCAGGCTGTAGGCACACAGAGCTTTAAGAGCAGACATAAGACACATTTCTAAAAGTGGCATTTTTTAAAATCGTAATGTTAAATCCAACTTCACCAATAACGATCAATCAATCTATCAGGGTTTATAAAGCGCTCTACTCACTGTGAGGGTCTCAAGGCTCTGGGTGGGGTGGGGTGCAGCTCCGGTTCAGTCAAAGAGCAAGGTCTTGAGGTTCTTCCTGAAGGTGTGCAGGGTCGGTGAGCGTCTGATGTTAGCTGGGAGCTCGTTCCAGTTCTTGGCTGCGATGTAGGAAAAAGCTCTTCCACCTGCTCTGTTTCTGTGGATGCGGGGGTCCCTGCCAGGGTGGGGTTGGCAGAGCGGAGGTTCCTTTTTGGGTACGTGGAAGGAGACTCTCTCGTTTTTGGGTCCAATTTTGTGGAGGGATTTGTAGGCGTAGGTGAGGAGTTTGAAGGTTACTCTCTTCTCGACGGGAAGCGAGTGGAGGTCTCGTTGGTGTTGGGTCATGTGTTCATGCCGTGGGGTCCCGAGGACGAGTCTGGCTGCGGCGTCCTGGATGGTTTGGAGCTTGTTTAGAAGAGTTCTGTTGATTCCAGCATAGAGGGCGTTGCCGTAGTCCAGTCTGCTGGTAATGAGTGCGTGGGTGACGGTCTTTCTGCATTCGGGGGGTATCCATTTGAAGGTCTTACGTAGGATGCGGAGGCAGTTGAAACTGGTGGAGGCGACGGAGTTGATCTGGCGGGTCATGGTGAGGGAGGAGTCAAGGATGATGCCAAGGTTCCGTGCGTGGTCTGAAGGGGTGGGTGGCGTCCTGAGGGCAGAGGGCCACCAGGTGTTGTCCCAGGCGGAGGTGGAGGGTCCGAGGATGAGGACCTCAGTCTTCTCCAAGTTAAGCTTCAGGCAGCTATCTTTCATCCAGGCTGCGACGTCCTTCATTCCTTCCTAGAAGCAGAATCTGGTGTCATCTGGGTTCTTCGTGAGGGAGAGGATGAGCTGGGTGTCGTTGGCTTAAGACACTATGCTGGGCCCATGCTGTCTGACGATGGCAGTGAGGGGGGCCATGTAGATTTTCAGCGTGAGGCTGAGCGATGATCCTTGGGGTACTCCGCAGTTGGTATCCGTGGGTTCGGAGAGGAATGGAGGGAGACTGACCCTCTGGGTTCTGCCGGAGAGAAATGATTGGATCTAGTTGAAGGTGGTTCTTCGTATCCCTGCGTTGTGAAGTCTGGCTGCGAGAGTGCGATGTGAGATGGTGTTGAAAGCTGCAGAGAGGTCTAGTAGGATGAGGGCCGCAGTGTGTCCCTGGTCGAGTAGCATGCGGAAGTCATCAGTGGCGGCGAGGAGGGCGGTCTCAGTGCTGTGGTTTCCGCGGAATCCAGACTGGGAGGAGTCTAGGATGGAGTTCTCTTCGATGAAGGTGGTCAGCGGAGCATTTACAATTCTCTGTGTGACTTTGGCAGCAAAGGGGAGGAGAGAGATGGGCCGGTAGTTTTTCAGGTCACTCGGGCCTTGAGGAGGGGTTTGACCTCTGCCCGCTTCCAGTCATCTGGGAAAATGCCGGATTTGAAGGAGGCGCTGATGGTCCGTCCAAGTTCGGGTGCGATGGCGGCCCTGTGGTAGATATGCGGTGAACAGGGGTACGTGGGGGCTCCTGAGTGGGTGTTCTTCATGCTCACGGTAATGTGTTCAACGGTGGCGGGGTTCTAGGTCTTGAGGGTTGGCTCGTTGTCGGTGGTGGGGAGGGGGGTGCTGTCCGGTGTCTGTTCGCTGAAATTGTAATAGAGGGTCTTGATTTTCAGATGGAAGTAGAAGCTGAGCTTGTTGCAGAGTTCCTGGGATGGTGTGACGTCCGTGGCTTCGCTGGGGGGGTTTGGTGAATTGCTGTATGACGTTGAAAAGTTATTTGGCCTTGGTTGCTTTGGTGAGGATTTTGTTCTTGATGAAGGACCGCTTGGTGTCTCTTATGCGCTGGTGGTATTCCTTCAGGGCGCTCCTGTGGCTGTTCAGGTCTTCCGTGGTTTTCCTGTTTCGCCAGGTCTTCTTGAGGCGTTGGCAGGTGCTCCTGGCTTCTTGGAGTTCGTGGTGAACCAGGCGGCCTTCAGGGGGCGTTGTTTGGCGAGGTGGCGGAGGAGTGCGAGCTTGTTGGCGCAGCTGGAGATCCAGCGATGAAGTTCTTTGGCTGCGGAGTTGGCGTCGGTCATGGCGCGGGGGGGTCTAGGAGGAGTGTGGTGTTGAGGTGATCCTCTGTGATCTTGCTCTAGTTCCTTCGTGGCGGGCGTGTGGCGGGCTTGGGTGCGATGGTGGTGGTTTTCACATTACCATTCCAATGATAGACAACATGTTAGAGCTACTCATGCTCAATCAGGAATTACAATTTAAAAGTGTAATAAGGAATTCCCAATCTTAATCTATGAGAGGAGTAGGCCTCACAGTACTGAAGAAATGAATTTAGGTACTTTTCACTACTAGGACAGTACATGGCCTACCTTTTACTTACAAAACATCCTGCCCTATGGGCTACCCAGGGCCTTCCTTAGGGATTACTTATGTGTAATAAAAGGGATGCTTAAGGCTTACCAGCGAGTTTTAAATGGCTAGTCGACATGGCAGTACAATTGCAAACACAGGCTCTGCAGTGGCAGGCCTGAGACATGTTTAAAGGGCTTCTTATGTAGGCGGCACAATCAGTGCTGCAGGCACACTAGTATCATATAATTTACAGGCCCAGGACACAGGTAGTGCACTCTACGGGGGACTTACAGGTAAATTAAATATACTAATTGTGGATAAGTCAATGTAACAATGTTAAGGGAAGAAGCACAATCACTTTAGCACTGGGCAGTAGTGGTAAAGTGCTCAGAGTCCTAAGGTCAACAAAAAGAGGCAGTGAGCAGGCAAATGTTTGGGGGAAGACCACCCTTAGGTTGACAGATCTAACACTTTCTTACTCTCACAGCCAATGCAGTGTTGAAGTGTGTAATTTGGTAGGTCTCTACTCAAAAAACTACTCTTCCTACTATAAACTACCCAGCGTGTGGAAGCTATGAAAGCCCATTTCAAGGCATTTCCTGACAACTGCAGCACTATCCACATTCGTCTAACCCAAGGAACTAAAAAATGGCAGACAGGATGTGCTTACATTTGTGTAAGCGTGACCATATTAAACCTCCCCTCAAAGTTATCCACTGGTTCATGCAGGATGCATGAATCAATGTCAGTGCTCCCTGTGCCTCTGACAAAGCCTAGTGAGGTACAGGCAGTGCTTATTTGAGCCAATGATTTCAAGTGCCGGTCACCTGCACTTAATTTTCCACACAGGCACTTATGACAGTCTGCCACATGGTGGCACTGTTTATCCAATTTAGAGATTAGCACAACAACGGTTGTATATTTATTTAATTATACATTAAAATGACTAGTACCTGCCGCTCAAGCCATTCTTACTCTTTTGGGGGCTGTAATAGTCTAAATCATCCAACTTGTAGGCGTGTAATGGTTTGTAGTTGCGTTGGTACTGTCATTGGCAGAGCTATTAGGGGCAATAGTTGGTGCAACCTGCAGTGCCCTCCTGACGAGTTCCGTGGCACATATTTGTTTACAAATTGAGCACCCGAGGCCCAAAAATGTGCAGAAACTTGCACCCACACTAAGGTCCAACCAGATATGTTCACTAAATGACTGCACATTTCACTTGATAAAAGCCTCTTCAGGAGATTGAAACACAGAAGCATGTTCCTGGAACTCAAGGGAGCAGAATATGGAACCCCCTCCCCCCCAACACAAAAACTAAACCTGAGGCTAACCATACAAGTGATTCAAAAATTATTTGAAAACAGAGTTAATTCAACGCGTTCAAATCAAACCTTCACAGAACAGAGGTTGCAACTAAACAGTACTGGACATTCAAATGAACTCTAACTTTACTTTTCCTCCGTGAAATTGTCCTTTCTGTAAAGTCTGTATAGTTAAAGGGTAGGGACTGTCTAGACGAAGCGGAGACAGTCCTCTAACATGCATGTACAAATTCTGCAAAGGGTATTATTAAGCATTAGGGAAAACATTTAAAGACACGATTTCACACAGAAAGCATAATATTTTTTTTTTGTTCGAGGTTCAAACATTACAGTATTAATTTGTTTAGCCACCACCAAACACCATTTAACGTTGGAGAAATAGGAAATAAAACTGGAATAACATAAAAACGCTTGTGATGTAATTTCTCAACTTTGGCAAGGGCCTAACGGGGTCAACTAGAGTTCTTCTTTTCTGTTTATTCTCGTGATGTTTCCATTTCAACTGTATTTTTAGTTCCCTGTGACTTCCTTGAAATGTCAGCCTGTTATGACCCCTGGGGTGGATTACGGTGTCTTTCAGGAGGAGAATAGTAGTGCATAATCCTGAGCCCTTACTGTCCTCTGGTGTCAAGGGGCACAATGAACCTTCATTATGTAGCCTCCAGTTCATTAACTTGATTGGGGATTTCAGAAATGCCGTCTTCAACCCCATTTTGTCACTGCTCCACTTTGAACGCTTCCCAAATGACTCCTTACAGGGATACCTGGGATACCTGAGTAGTGCAGGTACTGAGGCCTGCGTGACGTACTTTAGGACCTGTGCAGAAAGTCTTTGCAAACATTTTAAACCCCGTCACCTATTTGCTTGAACCGCCTATGACTACCTAGGACAGTATAAAAATTTGCAAAAAAAGAAACTATTTTGTGGCGTATCAGGAAAAATATTTTTAAAAAGATATCGGCCTATTGGCTTGGCATGATTGGATTACAACCTGCACATTTGAAATTTCATAGTGCATAATTACTAAAGCCAACTGTAATCAGTGAGCCAGGTGAGTAATTACTCCAGTGCTTAATTTGAACCGGTGGTTTCCATGGTATTATGTGGGATGCAGTGTAAGCAGAATATGTGAACAATGGTTTGTGTACATAGGGGCATGTGTGCCGCTTACAGCAATAGGAAATGACTTTCATTAGCTTGATATCTACCGGCTTGCTGGACAAAACTGGGGCACTCTCCCAGGCAATGGCCCTATTTTAGAAGTGCCCTTGTCCTGCTATTGCCGCAGTTGAGAGATTACGGCAGAGGCTGTGGGAGCTCTGCTGAATGTTGAATGGGGAGAAGTAGAGGAGTTCGATTGAGTCTAGTTAAAGCCTAACCTTGAGTCCAAGCATGAAGTTCCTGGAAATAACAAATTGTAAGTATGGCCCAACACGGCTATATTATTGTGGCCGGGTGCTATGACATGGTAGATGACATGTTTAGTCGGATTCCGTCACAGTTTTGCCTCATATTTTTCATTCTCACATAATTGCTTAATGCATATGAAGGGTGAATCCAATGAGGTGTCTCACTTTGATGGTCCTATGAATATACAGTGAGAACAGGGCTGGAGGCAAAGGATAATTCAACAGATAAGGAATATGAAATGGGAGTGAATCCCCCTAAAGCGGGACATTAATATTGTAAGAGATGTGAGGGAAGGGCACCAAACCTGTTCTCATCCCCTGGAGGGAGAACTAACCTCCTGAAAAGATTCCAAACCTGGCTCCAAAAATTAGAAACTAAAGCAAAGTCTGACCGAAAAATAGATTTGCTTTGCCCTCAAGGAATACATGTTGGGAATTTCATATTATTTGGGTAGGTAAGGGCTCTAGCAGGAGACAAACATGCATGGAGTATTTCTACATCAAAGGTAGTTACAAGTCAGCTAGATTAATATAACTGATTGTTGACGTGAGTGGTAAGTACTCTCCCTTGACAGCTGCACAATGAGGACTGAAGCTGGGTTCTGAAAAGTGGCTGCTCACACTGAGGAAGTTGTTTCAGCAACCTAGGGTGTTATGTAGACATTTGCAAAGCTGGAGCCCACCATACATTGGTTTGCCTCTTACCCTGCCAAACTCTCTTCTTGCCCACTTTGTTTAAAGGTGGAAGGAGTGCATGGCTTCTACTGGCAGAATATCAGCTGGTTCATTCAGTGGAGCCCTTTACCTGACCCTAAGCTCCCAGGTCATAGTAATGATCAACCTACCCATATCCTTATCAGAGCGACAATACCATCTCTAGATCTTCTTGCCGAGTCCACTATGAGAGGCATAGTGGTCCTGGACAGGGAAATCCATCTTTCACCCCCACCGCGCCCACCTCCACAATGTGCCAGGGGAAATCTCTCTGGGCCACTAACGGATTGTTTTACTCAAGCTTCTCTTGGAGAGGTCAAGTCAATGAACAAATGCTGAATGGGGCAAAAACAACATGATTCTACTCAGCTTTTCACTCAGCATAGAGTGCTTCCTCTGCAGCACTATCTCTAAAGTAGACATAAATGTTCCCAAAAAGAAGGCAGTTATCAACAAACTGTATGGGAGGTCCTTTGTCAGGGGAGCTTAGACATGACCTTTGCTGATGTGGTGATAGGCAGCTCACCAGTCAGTGTTTAAAGCTCTGGCCTGCAAGCAAGCAAAGTATGATAATGCAGGCTCACATACTGGACCAATGGGCAGGTTACACACAGATGCCTAATCTAACTTGGCTCTACGTATCTGAGCAAACATGTTTGGAATGGCTGGTGCTTGACACCTCTTTTGGACTTGAACATTGTGTCACTCTGTTCTCTTTAAGTCTATCTTTGTTGAGAAAGACCCCTCAGGACCATTAGTTGCAACCTGCTCCTAGGAAGCCTGGTTCAAGGCCTCTTGTGGTACCTTCCTGCATCAGAGCATAAAGATCATCATTATGATACAGTTTAGCACGATGAAGACACAACCCTAAACAGGAGTCTACATTGGCAGCTTTGGAGCTGCTGGTAGCTTGCCACTACCCTGAAAGTAGCTCTCTAAAGAGTAACCCAACACAGTATGTACTGCAGGTGTTTTAGCCATTTGAAGAGGGCAGTGCTGCACATCTCTGGATACTTGGGGTGCTAGTTGTTGTACTGGTTGACGTCTGCGTAGGGGGTTATTTATGATTTGGCAGAGAGGAAGAAATGCTATAAATTGGAGCATGTCTTGACATAATAAAACCTACAGTTTTTCTGTTAAATTTAGAACTGTTGGAAGTGACGGTTTTACCCTAAATGGCTCCTTTGATTCAAAATATGACCTCTAGGACCGTGGTCTAAGTTAGGGGGTTTAATTAATTACCCTGATGCACAGAGAAAATAACCCCCCACTTCTCCCCCACATATGGACATTTTTTCTTCCAGGAGCAATTATCTGAAAACTAAATATTTTGTGAATTAGTGCTTAATTTAAGTTGGTGGTTGCTGGTATGGGCCACTGGCACTCATTTTTGAGGACCAACACATATTTTTCTTCAGAAGACATTTTCAGGGAGCAAAAAACACACAAACGGGAACGGAGGAGGAAGAGAACGATGGAAAAACAGTCTCAAAGGGAGGAAGCAGGAACACGCAGGAGTCAGCTAAAGGGGCGAGCAGTGTCTGGCAGTGGCTTAAAGTGGCTTTGCATGGTTTCACAACTGCTTAAGCTTTACCGGGCTAACTGGAGGCCCGCACCGGTTCCTTGTGCTGTCGCTGGGGTGGGACTCGGTCCTCCATTAGCCACTGCCTTCAGGAAGGAGGAGCAGCAGCTGAGTTTCCTAATGGGCAAAAGAGGAAACTAGCTTTACCAGATCAATTATTTCAGATTGTCTAACCCTGGACAACATTTCACGTATCTCCTGGTTAGCTTATATTAATTCCTCTTTTAGTATGCTGTCTAAATTGCCCATATGCTTAGATCCTGCACAGGTATTGTCATTAACTAAGATAACTATTAAAGAAACCTTTTTCCAGCATAGATCTGGCCACCGACTGATATGTCACTTGACTTAGAGGAGGTTGGAAAACATAACTTATCCTGTGTGACAAATATGCCGCATTGTTTTGTCTTGGTAAGACTGTGATGTGGTATTGAGCATCATTTAGTGGCTTTTCCGAATATGAAGTCTTGTCCCTCAGATACGACCCCTTGCCCATGGGATGGTTGAAGAAAGCAAAGCACGTTGCCTTTCGTATCAGAATCTTTGGTGTTTTTAGCTCAAACCTATTTTTGCTGTACAGAACATTAGATCTCATAAAGTTGCCATGAAATATTTGATAGCACTAAATGAACCCTTTGTGTGTTATAATGTTGCCCTTTTTGTTCTGAAAACCATTAATGTGAGGAAAAGAGTTCTGTATTAGAGGATCCTCGATTTTTAAATTATGTAATAATATATGGAGATGATGAATTTATATGTGGTTACCATGATATTTTATGTCGTATTCTTTATATTTTATGTACTTTTATGGCTGTTCTAAACTTGCCACATACATTTTTATGAACCGAACTGAACCAACTGCCTAAGAAACCTCGGTTTCCAGTGCACGGACATTCAATAGTATAGGCCAGGATTCTGAGCAACGCATTGGGCACAGGCATGCTTAATTTTATGAATAAGCACTAGGCCCATTCATCTGTACATGCTGTTGCAATGAAGGCTGTAGAGAACTCAGCCCCAAGGGTAAGCATTTCTAACAATGGCCGGAGGTTCACTGGCATGGGGGTAGAGTGCATACCCTCCACTCACACTCCAAATGCTACATCAGTTCTTTAAACTTTTTTCATGAATTCATTTTCCCTGTGGAACCCTCTTAGTATGGCTGTACTGTAATGCGTGTTGGTGCATTTTGCTTTTCTAATATTTATTTAAATTCAATCTATCAGTTCTTATTTGGTTGCCATGATTTTATTTTCCAACTGCATCTAATGTAAATATGCTTTCCTTGACTCTTCTGCAGAGATTGCTACCAAGCATAGAGCAATGCTATAAGGAATTAACTCTCTGAAACTGATTCAAGTTTGATTTTGGGTTACTCCCAGCTCCTCCCAGAGATGTAGACTGTGAGCATAGTGAGAAACCCTCACGCGTGCATGACGTTTCAATCCATACCTTCTAAAATTGAATGTGAAATACATCTACTGAGCTGTGTGCACATACTTATATGAACATAATTAAGTGTAACTTAAAAACCAGAATAGATAAACATTTTGATATTATTAGAAAACAGATATCAAATGTTTACTTCCAATATATTACATTTAACAGTTTAATCTATTAAATGGGGTATGGAGTTAAATCAAGGCAATTGTAAACTTCTTAGATACATACATTTGCAACCCTGCTACGCGACATACGAATGATGATGCTGGTCTTGAAGCCTGTAAACCTTATCAGGTGACATGTGAGACGTGTGTGTAATTTCTTAGTGAAAAGACAGCAAAATGGTGTTATGAATAATATAAATACATTACTTTTAGGAATTACATACTAAAGCCAGATGTACGACCCACCAATTTGCGACTTGCAAATTGCACTGCATTTACGAGTCGCAATTTGCGAGTTGCAAATTGGGATGTACAACAGTGTCTCCGACACTGTTTGCAATTCCTATTGGGGTCGCAAATTGCCTGCCTCAATAATATGGGATGTAGGGGTCAGCAGACCACCATATCTGGGACTGTTTTTAAATAAAGCAGTCTTTTTTTTTAAATGCAGCCAGTTTTCCTTAAACGAAAACGGGATGCATTTAAAAAAGAAAAAATACTTTTTCGTGACATTTTTTCATGGGCAGGAAGTGGTCCCTGGGACCACTCCCTGCTCTTAAAAATATTTTATCACATACTCACAAAGGGGAAGGCTGGGGACCCCTTCCCGTTTGCAAGTGGTTTACCACCGACTTGAAGTAGGTGGTAAACTGCAAGTGTTTTGCGGCCACAAATGCGGTCACAAAACAAGTGTACATGGCATGGTGCCTCGCTATTGGGAACGGACGCCTCTTCCAAATGCTATTTTGCAAAACAGTGATTCGCAAAATAGCATTTGTACATGCCAATACCCTTTTTTGCGGTTGCAAACGGGAGGATCTCCTGTGTGCAGCCGCAAAAAAGGGTCGTACATCTGGCCCTAAAATTTAAAGTTAGCTAACTGCAACATAGTGCAACGTTAGTTTCCACTGTAGGGTAACACGATATTAATTTCACCCACACAATTACTGTGTATGATTCTTCATTATGGATATTTAGAATACCCATGTCCCTGATCTAGAGTGTGCCTTAGGTTATCATCATACATGGGTTATTTCTTTTACCAACTGTGCATTGATATTCCTTCTAGCATCAATAGTGCCTTCGTAAGTGTTATTGTTGTAAAGATGCTTTGAGACTTGGAAGGACCAGGGGGCATATTATCAAGAAATGGCGTTAAAATTATCGCCGCTTTAGAGGCAGAAAACTGCCGCTAAAGCGGCGATAATTGGCTTGATAATATGCCCGTGAGAATTCCCATAGAAGCCCATGTTCTGGTGTGAACATGGGCTTCTATGGGAATTCTCTAGGGCATATTATCAAGTCCATTATCGCCGCTTTAGCAGCAGTTTTCTGCCGCATAAGCGGCGATAATTTTAACGCGGTCCTTGATAATATGCCCCCAGGTTCGGGAATTTTTTCTAACTTTTTGTACGAGGAGCATGTAGAATTCTCCCAGCGATGGAGCCACATAATGAATTTCAGAACTCATTTTTAGGATACAAGGGCTAAAAATCTTTATGTTTTGTAGGTAAGTCAACATATAAAATGCCCTAGCACCAACATCATAAACTGTTCCTAGGTCCATGATCCGCCTGAAGCAGTAAATACACTATATTACCACCATGAAAGCTTCTGCCCATAGAAATTCAAGATGTGCAGCAGAAAATTGAGGAAGCATTGAGATATGGCTCATCTGAGGCCTATGCACAGGAAAAAAGCCTATCCATCTGAAAGTCTATGCTAATATTTAAAATCTCATGGTTTATGACGTTGCTGTTGTGTTTGACCTAAAGTAAACTGTATCCAACACGTGTAGATTTGAGGTCAAGAGAGCTACCATCACATGGACTTATTCTTCTGTGTTTTTTTCAGAATATAATCAGGGTGATGCCAATAACACAGAGTGTCACACAGTTGAGATCCCTGTAAACACTTAGGGGCAGATTTATGAGGCCCGTTGCGCCATCGGAACGTCACTTTTTGTGACGTTCCGTGGCGCAGAAGCTTGCGTGATATTTATCAGGCAGCACTGAGCCACTTTTTGTGGCTTAATGCTGCCTCATAAATATCAGTCCCTTTAACGCAGTGTTCTGCGTTAAAGGGGAGTGCAATGGGTGTTGCTGGGGGCGTTCCCAGCAACATCCATGGCCTTTTGACACTGCCCCAGATTTACGAGAAATCGTAAATCTGAGGCAGCACCAAAAGCTTACGCCTCCCCAGGGGAGGCGTAAGGGAGGCGCAGCGGGGAGAAATATCTTTATTTCTCCTCGTTTTTCCTTTTTCTATGTGTGCTGCATTCTGCAGCACCCATACAAAGAGGAAAAACCTCTTGTGATTATTTTTGTACAGAAAGGTTTCCCTTCCTGTACAAAAATATTCATCTCCGCAACGCAGGCACCCTTGCACCATGGTGCAGAGGTGCCTGCGTTGGCGCAGGCAGCCCATTGTGCGCCGGCGCAGGGGAAAAGGACAGGAATGCGCCGCATTTTATAGATATGGCGCATCCCTGCCCTTTTCTTTTGCCGTAGGGAAGTGCAGCAGGAAGGCCTGCTGCGCTTCCCTACAGCAAAACCTCATAAATCTGCCCCTTACATTTTTGATCTGCAATCAGTACCATGCAATATAAGTTCCTTTCCAGTGCTCGTGGAATGGAGCGGGACACGAAAGAGCAACTCCCTCTCCTCCCCAGTTGAAAAGAGACGAGGAGGCAGATCGCCTGAAGGATGGATGTCTGGATTGTTTCAGAGACAGGAATATGAGAGCGTCAGTGAGCCCAAGTCCATCAAAGTTTCAAGTGAAAACTCAATTGGTGTAGAAATGACACCTTGCTATTTCACATGTGCCAGTAATGACAGGTGATGGCCCATAGTGACTCTTGCAACACACAAAGGGTGATGGGAGAAATGCTTGCAAATGGTCTAACCACTGGCAGATGCTCGGGGTAGCATGCCAACCCATCATTTTTGCCCATTATGCCACCCAGCTTTGGTCCTGCTCCAACATTAACACTCCAGCCTGAACTGCCAAGCCGGCTCATCCCCAAGACCTCATTCAGCCTGGTTGGGCCTCTCCAGTTGGGTGTATCTTGGTCCCAGTGGCACAATGAGCAAAGGACCCAGGTCTGGGGATGCTCTTGGCCACTTAGGCCTTTACATCAAACACAATTTGACGCTGCACTGTATTGAAATGTGCATAATAATTTTGAGGGTCCAGAAAGGTTTAATTAATGTTTTATAAGCATTTTTCAATGCTTTTGAAAGGTTTATTCAATTTTATGATTTACAGGTTGAATCTAACTTTATATATAACGTGCCCCGTTTTAAAGTACAGAAATGGCTTCGCTTACCTTTCCAGCGCTTTCCTTTTTGGTAGAAAACATGAAGCGATGAGTGTGATTATGATCAACAGACATGCCAGTCCAGCACCGAGGCCTATCCAGATGCCTGTGGGGGGCGAGGACAGAAAGTACATATGGAATACATATCTCCAGACAACAAAGATATTTTTGATTTCTTGGAATTCACCTACTTTGGTGGGTTGTGGCCAAGGGGGGAGAGGTAGGCCCAGGGTGGATGTGGCACCGGTTTCCTTTCCATACTTCGGTACATCTGGAAATTACAGAATGCACAAATTATTCAACAGGAATGCACTGGCGCCCTTTGAAACACAAGCTGCAGAGATTGTATGTACAATGAGTTATGAAAATAGGTTTCGCAACTGTATTTGTATATTCGGTAGGCGTAGGTAAACGGTCTTGCAAAATAAACTTGACGTTTAATTTCCTGTGAGAGACTACAAAACAAATACCAGGATATAACAAACATTCCTAGACTCTTTAAAGACACACAGATTTTTACAGACCTTGCTTGCATATGCTGCTTAAAAAAAGCTACTGACATTGAAAGCACCACAAAATACCAACAAATATATAAAAATACTCTGAATTCATTTCATATTTAGTTTTATACAGGTCGTCTGCAAGCAAGCAGCATGCCTCCTGGGGAGCTTACAGCATTTTACATGTCATTCTTACAGTGGTTAGAGAAACACTCTCTGGGGCAGATTTATGTAGCACTTGCGCCACTTTTGCGCCGCCGTTGCGTCACTTTTGTGACGCAGCAGCGGCGCAAATCCTGCGCCATGGTGCGGGGTATTTAGAACATGACGCATCTGGGAGATGCGTCACGTTGTAAAGCCCTGCGCCACATGTAGGCGTTCCAGGGCAGGTGGGGGCGTTCCGGCGCAGGAACGCCTCCTAAAAGTGGCTGAGTGAAATCTACAAGATTTCACTCAGTCACTTTTAGGCCCATGCTGCGTCAAAACCCTGCGCCTGCTTGAAGCAGGCGTAAGGATTGACGCAGCATTGTAAAGATAGGGCCCCCCAGAGCATTGCTGGAGCTGCGTCGCGCTTGCGACTCAACTCCAGCAATGCGTCACTTTTACGGCACAGATGCGTCACGCATCTGTGCCATTTTTGCCCCATGGTGCATCGCATTATAAATGCGGCGCATCCATGGTGGCGGAGCTGGGGCGCAAAATAACTGACGCATCCCTGCTGATATGCAGGGATGCGCCAGTTATTATAAATCTGCCCCTCTATTTCTAAATTATAGTACGCTAATAGGTCCTGCTGAAAATATCCACATTATTGCACAGCAAATGCACGGTTCATTTATTCACTAAATTCACCCATGCGCTCCAGGCGCCCTGCTTTAACCTGAATCAGGCTGAAGAAGCAGCCTGTGGGATTCTTGTGGATTTATGTGAGAGTTTGGCCGCACGGCGGGTGTATGTCTGATGGCTGTCCCACACTGGTTGTAGAGCCTTCCCTCCTAGAATGAAAGTCAGGTGACAACCAAAATGAAGGTGGTCAACAGACTCCTCCTCAGTTGTACAAAAACGTGCAATATCCATCATGGGGCACTTACTTAGCTGACCCAAAACTGGCAATACAAAGTCAAAGGTAGCATAAACCCTGGTTTGAATTTTAATCTGATAAGTACGAGGCACATTTTACAGCCAGAAAAATTCTAAAGATGTCATTTGTCTGATGTCAACAAGCTTGCACACAATTTACTCCGTCCAGGCCCCCACTGTGCCACATTGGTAAAGGGCCTATGATTACGTCAATGACCTCACGGTGGTCCCAAACCTTAGGCATGCCTACTTTTGATGTACTTTATCCACCAGGGTATGGAGATACTGTTAGGAGTGATCCACCTCATCCGGCACTGGGCCCGAGCCCCTCTCCAATCATGATCCCTCTGGATAATTGTTCCCCCCACGGACATACTCGCCACTCAGAGTACAAAATGCAAAACCTTGCAATAAGGTATGAAAAAGCCAATGCCTCCATCACTTAGTCTCCCAGCCAACCAAAAATTGGCCTCCCTGTCTCTAGGATTATCTCGAACTGCACGCAAGACGCATTCCCTATCTCCACACAAAATCACAATTTATCATTTAATCTGATTCATATCACCACCTTTCCTCTTGGGAAAGCAGAAAACAAACCCGCCAGTTCCTCCGTGTAAGAAATTGGGTTTCAGGTTGGCAGAGGTATGCACCATATCCAAGTAGGAACCACAACCCTGGTCAGGGTAATTCAGATAAACCCCTAAATTAACCTGTGCTCACCCTGTGGTAGCTTAGCACAGGGCAGTCAGACTTAACTTAAGAAGCAATGAGTAAAGTATCAAAGAGTAACGCAGTGAAAACACCACATCAAAACCCTACACCAGTTTAGAAAAATAGAGAATCATTTCATAAATAAAGCAAGACCAAAATGACAAAATTCCAATCAGTGGAATTTGAGATATGAATTGCTAGGATTAAATTAAAAAATAGCGCTTAGAAGCAGTAAGAACGTAAAGAGTTAATTGGTCATGCTGGACTGAGGCAAAGTTTAGAGTTCAGGCAGACCGCGATGGAGCATTGGCTGGATACAGGACCCATGCGGGGCTTCCTGAGCAAAAGTACCTTGATCTTGGTCACAAACAACGAGATGCGGGTGTAGCCGAGCAATGCTTCATGATCCCCAGGCAGTGGGGGGATGAGCTAGATTTCTCCATGCAATGGAGGTGATGCACCAGTGCCATTAGTGGTGTTACGATTCAAAGGTGGGATGGTTCTGGATGGCAGCATTGGCTGTCCCCACGCTGTAGAAGAGATGCGTTGATCTTCTCGACACAGTGGTGGTGACGCTTAGGTTCTGAATCGATGCAGTGGTTCCAGGTGTGATACATCGATCTGGTTCCCGCAACAGCAGGTATGTGTCGGTTCTGATCAGCGCAACAGTGTCGCTTCGTAGGTCTGGCAGTCACAGTTCTTTACACTCACTTCCCAGGGCCCAGGCTTTGATTGGCACTACTTGGTAGAGCAGGACTCACAGCATACAGAGTACATATGCTGTTTGTAGATTGAAGATAGAAGTGTTTGATATCCCTGAGACTTCAGAAAACAGGGTGCATGCCAACATGCACTTGGAAATTATTAGGTCCTGGGAGATAGAGATGCAGGTCCAGTCATTCTCACTCCCAGGCAAGAGGGCAGCACTCCAACACAACAAAGCAATACAGCAAATTTGCAGGTCCTCCAGCAACACAACAGTCCTTCTTCCCGGTAGAATGTCCTCAGTTTCAGAAGTGTTCTGAATTTGTGGTGTCAGAGGTTAAGTACTTATACCCGGTTGGACCTTTGAAGTAAGGAAGACTTCAAACTGACACTTTTGAAGTGGACAGGTCCCCTTTCTTTCCTACCCTGGCTCCAGACTCTATACAGGGGTGAATGCAGTCATTTGTGTGGGGAAAAGGCACAGCCCTTTCAGGTGTGTTAGTTCCTCCCTTCCATCCTGCCCAGGATGACCCATCAGGATATGGATGGCCCATCACCCACACATAAGCTCCCTTTGTGTCTGGATGTCTATAGAGAATGCACAACATCCGGCTGTCACCCACCCCAGACATGTATTCAAAGACAGGCAGAAGGTGCCAATTGATTAAAGTAACAAATGCCAACTTTCTAAAAGTCCCATTACAATCTAATGGAGTAACCCAGTGAACCTCAGCACATGGGTATCATTTAGTACAGTAAACAAAATAGTTCTGTGAGTAATTTTGTAAGTTTGGAAAACCAGCGATTCTCAAAGGTGAACCAGAAGCATCACTCAACATATGAAGAAAAAGAAAACACAACCAGAAAAAGATTACTGCAAAATGCATGTATTATGGCACAAGTACATGAAGCTGTCTATGTACATTGCACTGAAGGTTGGTTCAAATGTGCAAAATGTGACAAGAGTACTTGTACAGAGTGACAAATGAATGGTAGGGTGAATGGATGCATAAACTACAATAAAACTCGAAGTTCGCACTGCTCAAGCAGCCTGCATGGTATCTTTGAGGTATAACTAAATTCAAAATCCTCATCTAAAAGGGTAACTAGAGGGTTTTCCTTAGAAGTCCACAAGGGGATTAGGCCTTAGTACAGACAATTAGTGGACGTCGATGTTTTGACCCAAGTAATGACTGTTGCTTAGAACCATCAGAGAGGAACTTCATCAGGACGTGGGGGAGGGAAAACCTGTGTGACGATAGCAGGTAATGGTTAGAAGGGTCAACACTGGTGTGTTCTCTAAAAAAAAGGTACCTGTTCATGAACAAGCTCCCCTGTACAAGCAAGCAAACTGACACTGGATTGAGAACACACTCCACTTTCACACCTTCTGCACAACATTTTGGCATTTAAACAGGTTGTGCTCAGTGATGTTATGAATCTTTTATCGCAAAAGGACTACACAAGTTATAACATTAGCACGCAGGAACGTATTTCCTTAGAGACACAAGAAAAACAAAAGGGTGGAGCTATTGTACAGAACAGAAATCCCGACCCAAAAGCATTACCTAAAACTGAAGGGGGGCTCACCATTGAAGTGGGCAAATTGATCAAGGAAGTCACTGATGGAGGACTACTTGATAGTTCCCTTTGCGTATTGGAGCACGACTACCTAAATAAAAAATGCCCACAGATGCTTAACAATTACATATTACCCCAAATGCATAAGAATCTGAGGAAACCAGCCGTACACCCCATTATTTTGGGGTTTGGGTCTAGAACCTCTTTTTTAAGTATAAAGAACTGTTTCTTAAACCACAGGTTTAGTCATCAAGGTCTTACATAAGGGATACTATGGAGTTAGCAAATTGATTGAAAACCATCCCCTTGTCCCCTCTGATCAGCTACTTATGACAATGGACATTACCTCATTGTCCACTAACATCCCTCAATAACCAACCCTTAAAATAATTGGAGAGGTCCTCAACCGGAGATAGCACCCCATGTGGGTCCCTACCGATTTTATAATTGATCTTCTCAAAATAGCAATGACCAAAACCTTTCTTGTGGTTCAGGGCTTTTATTACTTCCAGACAAAGGGAGCAGGATTGGCTCCAGATTTGGCCATTCTCTCTCTGAACCAATTAGAAGGCACCCATATTTACACTGAAACTAACCCCTTTTCTTCCAATATCACTGTTTGGAAGCAATAAGGTCTTGATGATTTGGTCAGGGAGCGTATCTGATCTTGAGCGCTTCCATGACTGGCTCAATTACAGATCTGGGGACATAAAATTCACCTTGTTACATAGACATGAGATTAATTTCTTAGATTTCGCTATCAAATTTGAGGATGAAAAACTATACACTACCCTCTCTAGGAAAGAAACTTAATGCAACACTTGAATAAGGTACACCAGTCACCACCCTAGGAACCTGCCAGACAATCTCCCCTACAGACAATTCCTGAGGATAAGAAGGAATTGTTGCAGAAGGTGGACTATTTCAGGGAATCTGGCCTCCTGATACTCAAGCTACAAGAATGAGGGTACCCCAAGGGACTACTCAAGTAAGAGAGCATGGTATTGCCCTGTGACACATTGCTGGATCCCAGACAAAGAATTATTTGTGTCACCACTTCTGAACCAGAAGTAATGATATTTAAAAAATCAACAAACACTGGTAGCTGGCCTCCGATGAACACAACATGAGGGAGAAACCCATGTATGCCGATAAAAAGGGCAAGGGTGTTAAGATCATATTGTGAGTGCCTTGCTTCTTTTCCTTTTTTTTAAAAAGAGTTTTATATAGCATGAGCTAGACCCAAGACATCGTTTATCGGAGAGCTTTACATGAGCACCAGTTTTGTTACAGATGGACACATTCATTTCTTTTTGTTAGGCACAGGGAGATTAAAGGATTTGCCCAGAATCACAGGATGTTGAGCATTGTTGCAGAGACTTGAACCCGGTTCCCCAGCTTCGAAGTTGATCACTCTAGCTGTAAGGCTACATCTTCTCCCCTTGCTTGGATCAGAAACCAATTTGGATTTGATTTCCTTTGGAACCTACCCCCTAATGTAGGCCATTTTGGCTGCGGACATTGGAAAGCCTGTGCCCTCACATTGACTCGTTAGGATTTTACTCACACTGACCGTAGCTACACCTTGAATAGTCAAAAAAATTGCATTAATATGGATGACATTTAAATAATTAAATGCCCTTGTGATCAATGGTATGTAGGACTGACGCACAAGAAAGTCAAGGCTAGAATCTTGCAACATTGCAGCACAATAAGCTGAAAGGTACAGGGGACCCCAATTGTTGAGCATTTTGCCACCCTAAACCACACTGCAGAGATTCCCAAATGGTGGTGGAAAAAATTACAACCAACCCATGGAGTGGAGACATTTCTAACATCTTAAACCTGAGAGAATGTAAGTGGATTCACCTACTGGATACGGTTGCCAATGGGCTTAATGAATTTGAGGAAATCGGTAAACAGGCTGCTACATTTCACAATGATTAGTCACGTCTCTATGGTTGAGGCACTGCCATCTTTTAGGGTCTGACGATACAACCTATAATGCATCATTTCTCTTATGTGTTATCCTATTCCTGTAATACTTTGACCACAGATACAATCTATTTACTATACTATGGATATTTTGCCCTTGGAATGTTCCTGACACTACTACTTATGTAAGACATCTCTTAGAATTGGGTAAGGATAGAACCCGTTGTCCGATATGTAACTGTTCTATGCCTTTATATTACAAGGCTATCTGTTTTTCTTAAAACAAAGGTACTGTTCAATGTATGCCCATAGTCCTGAGAGGGTTATGTCAAATGTTATCTGAATAAGCAAGGTAGTTAAGCCTTGGTGATTCTGCACACCTTAATGTAGCTATATGCATATAAATTGTCAGGTCTATTCACCTAACTACCGTGATGATTTTATTAATGACCTATTGAGTTGTGGAAGGGGAATGATTGAATTAAGAATTAAGCTGTTGTGATGCACATTTCCTATAAGGTTCGATGTGCACTGTCAAGTCACAACTCTGTTGTGCTTCCATGTCTCTCATTTCACCATTCAATGGAGGGTTACATCAACAAAGCAGATTAACTTCCATCCACTATGCAGTTTAACTCAAGGGCTTCGTTGTTCTCTTCATTGGGTATTATTATTTTTATGTTCTTCCAAGTTTCGCGCTCACCATCAAAATTGCATACCCACTTGTAGGTTTTTTCACATTGGACTAACACAGGTCTTACCTTCAAGCATAGACACATCCTAATGAATCTGCCAACTTGAAAGGAGTAAATCCCGCCCACCGTGCTGGTGTGAATGTTCACGCCACATGGGGGAATCCTTTTATCACCTGCAAGGTGAGCACTCTCTGTGTAGCGTGCTATCTGCAGCATCGGAAGATCAGCTGGATGTGGTAAGCTCTCTCCCTGTTTCCCTGCCCGCATTCAGGTTTTTTTTTAACCACTTGTTGGATAAATCTATCTCTTTTGTTAATAATTCTGATTTCAATGAATTTCTTTTTGCAGCCCATTCATGTAAATTATCTGGAAGTGCCACCATATTGCTCCTAACAAACTGGTAAGTGTTTCTCTGCCCACATCCAGGGCAACTTTAAATCACCTGTTGGACAAATCATATTCTTTGTTGGTCCTGAATATTAATTTTGATTCCTTTCCCTTTTCAGCCCCTTCCTGTAAATTACCTGGAAGAGCCCCTGATCGCTTCTAGAAGTTTGAGCTTTTTGCTCTCACATGAGTGTGAATGATTCAATCATTTAGTATCTAGAACTTCAGATAGACAAGCAGGCTTGCTACCTAATTAACTTTATAGGACTCTCCCCATAGAAAGTTTTTTCATGCAACTCGAGGTGAGTATTTGCAAGATCAGGTACATTTTTTTAGAAACCACACTAGTTTTGACCCTTCTAAGCTTTCCCTGTTATTGTCATTAGAGGTGGATGGAATTTGCGTAGTCACGCTACGCACAGCTCCGCGAAATGGTAAAAAGTTTCCGCGTGCACGCAGAAATCCCGCGAACACGCAGAATTGCTTGTTGGCGATGCTTTTTTCCTGTTCACGAACGCTGTTTGCGTGCTCGGGAGGAAAATATCTTGCAAACACGCATTTTCAGAACACGAACAAGCAAAAAATTCCGCAAAGCCGCGGAGCGCAGAATTTTGGGTAATTCCGCGTTCTCTGCGGAACGCAAAATTACCCAAATTCCACAAATTCCGCGAGCGGAAAGGGATTTACCACCCAGGCTTAATTGCCATACAGGTTGTCCTACCCCCACGACCTAATAAAGACCCTCTCTGATGGTTCAAAGCCAGGGCTCTCCAAAAACGGTCCTGGAGGTCTAAATGGGGTTTTGCTAAAAATCTGGCATGGATCCAGACTGACTTTAGAGAACCCTTTTTGCACATTTGGAGCAACCTTCAGTGCAATGTACATAGACAGCTTCATGTACTTGCTCCATAATATATGCATTTTGCACTATGCTTTTTTATGGTTGTGTTTTCTTTTTCTTCTTATGTTGAGTGATTCTTCTGGTTTAAGTAATACTGGTTTTCCAAACATACTAAGTTACAGACAGGCCTATTTTGTTTACTCTACTTAACTTTCTTAAAGCAACATTTTCAGAATTGCAATTTAAAATCCCACTTAACCATCAATTGTGTTTTTAAATCATGATTCCAGAAACACCACATTTGAGGGAGGGGGAGCATCGCTTTCCAATTGGAAATTACACATGTAAAATGTAATAAGGCAATCCCAATATTATCCTATGGGAGAGATAGGCCTTGCAGTAGTGAAAAACAAATGTAATTGTATTTCACTAGGAGGACGTGTAAAACTTGAAAGTACAAGATCTACTTTTTAAATACACTGCAGCCTGCCCATGGGTTGTCTAGGGTCTCCTTTAGGGGTGACCTATATCTAATAAAAAGGAGGGCAAGTGGCTTAACTTGCCAGGTCGACATGGCAGTTTACAACTGCACAAACAGGTCCTGTAGTGGCAGGCCTGAGACCTGTTTAAATGGCTGCTTAACTGGGTGGCACAATTAGGGCTGCAGGCCCATTATTAGCATTTAATTTACAGGTCCTGGGTACATGTAGTGCACTGTACTAGGGACTTATAAGTAATAAAATATGCTGATTGTGAATAAGCCAATGTTACCATATTTGAACTGGAGAGCACCTGCACCTTAGCACTGGTTAGCAGTGGTAAAGTGCCCAGATTCCTAAAGCCAGCAAAAATAGTAAAAACAGGAGATTTGAAGGCAGAAATTCAGGGGGCACCACGCCAACTATGCCAGGTCTAACACTCCCTTACTTGCATGCTGTACAACAGTCAAACACTGGCTTGAGATCTCAGACATGATCAATGAACATGATAGCAACATCCTGATCCACACCAAATCCTAGCTGAGGGATGCCACAATCAAGTGGAGGCCTAGCAGTCATATACAGAAACTTTCTGAGCTGCAGACTACTCCCCAATACTCACTTTCGATCCCTTAAGTGTTTATCACTGAAATTCATCTCACAAGCTTCCTCTAACCTCAGGTTAAATGTGATTTACCACCCTCCCAGTCAAGCCAACACTTTCAACGAGTAGCACAATTAATCAGCTCTTACAACATTATCTTTCTCAGTGACTTCAATCTCCATTGGGGTTCCAAAGGAACTAAACCACTGGACTCTATGCTACACCATTCCACTCTACTCCACTCAACATCACTCTACTCTATGACACGCTGCTCTACTCTATGACACTCTTCTCCACTGTATTGTACGAAATTCCACTTAACAACACTCCACTCAATGACCCTGGACTCTATGATTCGAAATACATATTTATTTATTTTTAACATTGAAAATGAATGAAAAAAACAAAAGATAAAGGTTAGGTGTAATTAGGAAAACTGTATTTATTCTTCCTATACACAACCAACTTAAATTACAGAAGCATTACAAAGTATAGTTGTACCCTAAATTTATAATTTGCAAACCACCTTCAAATTACCATACATTTATTTATTATTTCTATGCAAACCAAACTTAAACTACACAAATTTTATAAATTCAAAATTTATAGTTATACCTAAAATGTATCATTTACGCACCATGCTCAAATTAATATAACTCGATCACCTCCATACACAGTGGTGCCAACTCGCTAGCGACACTACATTAACTATAACTCACCAGTCTACAATGCACAGCGTTCTCACAAATTATGTAATTTTAGATATTATAAGTATTGTTTTGAATGCTAGGAATTTATATGTTACAAGTCATGATATATATCCATTCGGGAATTCAACCTCGTGGCTTGTACTGAAAATTTCACAAGCACTGCAAGATGGCAATAAAGACCATTTTACATACTTTATCTGCTGTGTGTTTTTTTAGATATATTACATATTTATCTGGGGCAGTAATCCGGATGATTTTTTTTTTCAAATTGCAGCCAGCAATAGCACTAATTGCAATCATCGGTAGACCCAAGTGAGCTCCATAACTACTGTCCCATATCACTGCTCCTGTTTCCTGCCAACATTCTGGAGAAGGCCATCAGCCTCTAACTCAAGAACACCTGGAGAGAAAAAACCTACTGTACCCTTCCAATCAGGATTCACAGCCAATAAAAGCACCAAGAGAGCCTCGATCGCTGCAGCAGATGACATCTGCATCATACCAGAGGATAATGAGCTGCCCTGATCCTATTCGAACTCTCCGTAGCTTTCAACACAGTTTCCCACCACCCACTCATTGACTGACTGCGCCAGATCAGAATCACAGACAACACACTCAAATGGATGGCATCTTTTTCCCAAGGTACATTCAGAGGTATGCAATTCCTAAGCAAAGGGGGGGTAGGGATGAGGCAGTGATCGGAAATACCCGATGTATCCATCAGGGGATCTGATCCATCAGGAGCAAGAGCCCTCACGCACCCCAAGGGGTGTCATGCTTAATTCTGGGGCAGCTCCTCATCGGGCTTGCGCAGCAATGCCCAAGGGGCCCTGCAGAGGGGCACGTTTCCGGAGTTATTTTAAGCTACCGCCCAGACTTCAAGAGGATGCCATGCAGGTACTAGGTAATGATAGGACCATCACTATCAAACCGGCAGACCAGGGAAGCGCCATTGTTATCTTGGATACCACATAATATGATGCGGAGTGTTAGAGACAATTGTCTGACAAATGGTACTATACCTCAATCATGCAAGACCCTGCCAGTACATTAAGCACTACCATCAACTCACTTGTTACTTCTGCCGCAGCACAGGGATGGTTGTCCACAAATGAGGCTGAGTTCCTGATTATTACTAATCTAAGAGTCCCTAACTTTTACACCCTTTCAAAAATATATAAGGGTGTCCTTCCAGGAAGACCCATTGTATCAGGTATAGGCTCCCTAGTTGAACCACTGTTCATCTTTTGCCACCATTTTTTACAGCCTTGGTCTCAAAACCCTCTTCTCCTTTTTAAAGGACACAAGGGATGTCCTGAACATGATCAAAGAAGTCAATGAGGCAACAGTCGCTATCGATCTGCTAGTCACCCTCAACATGGAGGCCCTGTATGCCAACATTCCTTAGGATGCCAAATTGGAGGTGATAGAGCAGATTCTACTATTTGAAGTGTGGACATCACCCACGTCACATAGCGTCATCCTTCAATGTGCCACCATAGCACTCAAACATTTTTTTTCTAATTTAAGCCATTAAACAAAGGAGACATCTGTGGGCAGTACTTTTGCCCCAAGTCTAGCCTGCCTTTATATGTCCAACTTTGAGAAGGAGTTTATCCAGGGTAACAACAACTCTATTCTGCCAACATCATGATAAGGTGTTGTTACATTGACTACATACTTTTACTCTGGCAGGGAGATATTGACACTTGTAACACCTTTTGTGAATGGATAAACACTCTGAATCCTTTCTTACGATTTCCGAAGAATGTGTCCTCTGAGATCCTTCTCTTTCTGTATCTATTGATCACTCATGAAGATGGTCGGATGCAGACCTCTAAATACAAAAAACCAACGGACAGTAATAGCCTCTTATGGTAAGACAGACACCACCCTGATCATCTCAGGGATAACCTGCCGTTTGGGAAATTCCTGCGTCAATGCCCCAATTGTAGCTCTCCCGGGGACTACGGCTCACAAGCTGCTGATTCAACAACTAATCTAGAGGCACACTATTATCTGCCCCATCTTGTCAAAACAGCACACAAGAGGGCCCAGAATAAAAATAGGGCCACACTCTTGGAACCACAACCAAAAGCTCAAGATGAGACTTTGACAGGTGTGACTTCCTTCACATCGCAATCAAACCAAATAAAGAAACTCATTAAAAAACAATGGGGTATCCTGCAAACAGGTTGTCATGAATACCCTCACCCCAGGTTTGCTTTCAAACGTAACAATAACATAAAATACACTATTGTTCACACTAGACAAAGAACCACGAACAAGCCTACACAACAACCTCTTTGGGGGCTGCCCCGTGTGACCGGACATTTTCCCTGTGGTTCCTGAAGTGTAAGTGCCCTTACTGAACCCTTTAAAATGATACAACTGGGTGACTAACTGGTGTGGACACAAAGGTCCCACACTATTTGCAATTCTATGAACTGCATCTAAATGATCACTTGTCCCTGTAGCAAATGCTACATAGGTATGGCCATCCGTATAGTCAAAAGCAGAATTATGGCACATTGCAGTGGCATACGGTGCAAACAAAAACATCCAAAATGAGCACACACTACATTGAGATGCGCCATTCCCCTGATGACCTACATTGGACAGTGCAGAAGACACACCCCAACATAACCAAGGCCAATCTGTTCAGCAAAGAACAGAGATGGATTTTTCATTTGTCCACACATGTGACGGGTCTCAATGATAACATACCATGGGGTGAGATACGCACCTGATATTCCTCGTGTACACATGACATCATTATTGCCCCCTTTATTGCTTCTGACACAGTCCCCTTTCAGACCGACATATTCTCTGAGACCCCTTTTCCCTCTGTGATGAACCAACATTGACCATGGCTAACTAATGCTGATGTCTGTAACATGGGTGTTTATGCCCTCTTCATGATCCATACCTAGAAACTGTGGGACCTCTACAAAGCTACCACAACTTGATCCACACCTAGACACTGCAGGACTCCCACATACTGGCCAATTTCACTAGTTGACCGAGACTAGTGACTGATCCTTATTAGCCCTTGCTCAGTTTTGGGATTAATTATCCTACTATTCCACCAGTGACTGACCAGTGTCACTCACACACCCCCTTTGAGTATCCTCATACATTGGATACTCCTCGACGTACTATAGTAATCTTGATCCTGAACTGATGACTTCTTCATGAGTGACAATTTCGTCCTAACATTGCCCTGCCCACACTGATTTATGTTGTAATCCTCATGTTTATTTCTATATCCATTCTGCTCCAAGATGGTGCCGGCATCTTGACTCATCAAGAGTGAGGAAGTAGTCAAGTGTTGCGGGAGCACTAGTCACAGCGCAAGCAACAACTGATCTTACCGTCTCTGCCCTGCCTCATTCACACTCCAGAGGTAGCGGAGCCCAAGTAGGTCACACACTACATGCGCCGCCATCCGTCTCTAAGTATACACTGCATATTTTATCCCACTCCTCATCCTGGGTAAGCCCAGCATCTGACTTCAAAATTCTGCCACCTGTTTTCTCAGCACATTTGCTTATTTATGTTGATTTTGTCCTCCAGGCGGTACTGTGCTTTCTAGCACGACTCTGTTGTAGTATCCCATTCTGTAGGTGGTAAGATCATATGTTGTTCTTAATGTTAATGGCACCAGTGTGTGATGCATCCCTAAACTGCGCATGAGTATTTTATAGGATTCTTGTATAATATTGGGCTTCACTTCTAGGTTAAATGTGGATACCAACATGAGATCTCGTTTGTATGGCTGCTACTTGACGTGCCTTTTTTCATTACATGTACCTTAACTAGACATTATCCTCTGCATGTGGATAGACATGTGTACATATATACATACATACATATATACATCAACTAAAAATTGTCGCTTGATGTTATCCTTTGTTTTGACCTTTTCCCTTTCTGTTCCCTTCAGGTGGGTCAAATATATCGATTGAACTGAGGTATAGTATATACCAATCACAGCTGGGGTAAGGTACAGCCCTGGAAAACACCTGTACTTTTAACCGACCTACCATTGAGTATTTTCGTTTGTAATTTTGCTGCAATCATTTTTTGATACATGAATGGCAAGAAACATGTTGACCTTTATCTGGTTTTAGAGCCAACATGGACCATTATATCTACCTTTGGCCTACACCTGCTTTTACTATAACCGAGAGATCCACACAATAAACTATTGTTTTGGATTTCCTCTAGTTATTTTTAGACTTATTATACATCATTCTACTCACTTACAGAATCTTCACACAGCACCTCACACTCTACGTCGGCAGCTTAAAAGAACTCCGGCAAAGAGCCCCTCTCGATGCCCGTAGGGCATTGCAGTGCCAGACCAATGAGAAGCTGCCCGATGATGAAGCATGACACCCCTTGGGGTGTGTGAGGGCTCTTTCTCCTGATGGCGCAGATCCCCTGACTAGATACATCGGGTACTTCTGACCCCTGCCTCCTCCCTACTCCCCCTTTCTTTAGGCACTGCATACCTATGAATGTACCTGTAACTCTGGGAGCCTGTATGCTGGAACTTTATTTTCCCCTTGTCCCTCCCTTGTATATTTATCCTTTCTCAAGTGACACACCCAAAGAATCTGTATCCCTCCCTTCACCTCTCAACCTAAATATACCATATGCTGTGTTCCTCAAGGTTCATCCCTCAGTCCAAACCTCTTTAACAACTACATGACACCACTCGCTGACATCATCAGAACCCACAACATCAACATTGTCTCCTATGCCAATGGCACACAGCCCTTGCTCTAGCTTTCAGCTGACTCCACCACGGCAAAGACAAACTTCAACAACTGTATGAAGAACATCTCAGCCTAGATGAAGAACAATTGACTAGAACTCAAAACAGACAAAAATTGAATACTGATCTTAGGCAGACACACCTCACTCTGGAACGACTCCTGGATGCCATCGAAACTCAGACCCGCCCTCCACTCCAAAAGACCACACAAGCAACCTTGGCATCATCCTGGAAAGTGAACTCTCCATGAAATGCCAGGTCAATGCTGTCTCCTCAGCCTGCTTCCACACCCTCCATATGCTATACAAAGGCTGCAAGGGGCTTCCCATCAGCAACAGAAAAACTGTGGCATAGGCCATCATCACCAGCCAGCTGGAAAACCGCAAAGCACTGTATTCAGGCACCACAACCGTGCTCAGGAGAAGACTTCAAATGATCCAGAACAAAGCAGCCAGACTGATCCTCAACTTCAGGAAGGGGCTTAAGACCTTGGTCTTCGACTGACACTACAGCATAGAGCCTGAATACCATCTTAGTGGACAAGCAGCTCTTTATAATTACTACCTGATTCATGATTAGAATATTTTGGTTTTACCTTTCATTAATAAATTGTTGTTAATAGGCAATAGAGAGAACCAGAAGATTTATGTGATTCTATGGCTGCTGTGTTGACCACATTATTGTTGATTCACTGCATTTATCACATAACTTTCCACATAATTTACAAAACAAGATTTGACAAATATGTTGTCTACAGCTAAATGGATGAAAATAATACTGCCAAAGAATGTGCTACATGATTTGCATTTTTGGCGATTTTTAAAAAAAAACCTTCCCCCATAACTTGGACCCTATGCTGCATAATCTTAGAAACCCAGCCAATGGTCCAGCTCTACATTGTGGATGGGGCATGCCATTATTATGATGAAATCTGCATTTCACAGAGAAGCATGTAATATTTATCCATACTTCATCATTCACTGTGAAATATAGTTTTTATACCGCTGTAAGGGTAAAAATAAAAGCACCTAAATATGTAATATGAGATACTGCCCTATGATAAAAATGGGAAAACATGCTTTAACAACAATTGCCCAAAGCGCCCATATCCACCTTTTCCAAAATCCACCCTCATTAAACCATCAGTTTCGAAGTTTTTCATATTTTGTGACATCCCCTTTTTCTCCGGAAAAGCCATTATCTGAGCTGAGGGGAGGTAGCAGAGTAGAAGACACCCCAGAACCACGGCAATTCAAGGCCAATCCATACATTTGGAGGCTGGGCGACTGATATGAATAGGTATGAAGTAAAATGACCTTTCAGAGTATGCACCTTTAAGACTGATTTAGGCTGCTTAAATGCAGAATTCGAAGAATGCAAGCTTAATTTCCTATCGTCGGATGTTATGCATCATGTTGTAATTTTTGGACTGTGATGCTGTGAGCTCACTCTGTAGCCCACCAATTAATTACCTTCAAACAAATCTGTACCTCAAATCATATGTATATACTGTAGTGTATGTTGTAAAACTCTAAGAGTTTGTCTGTAGGGTCTTCTTTGCACCTATATAAATAAATAATTGTAGGTGCATGTATATGCTGATTCCTTGCATTGGTATTTGGTAGTAATGCATGAATTTGGGAGGTTATCCTTGGCATGATGCTGCTCACAATAGATGAAACAGGAACCCTGGCTTATTGGTGATACATTTTGGCATTTCGGAGCCATCCATGCAGAACGATGCACACAGGCAGATATTGGTTGTAATGCTTAGCATGTTATGGCAACCCGAGGTAATTCTTACAGTAATTCATTCATGGGAGACTGGGTGCACAGTGTGAGCAAAATTATGAACCTGGCATACTGAGGTTTCTTTTTTTTCAAGCCTCATTTTTGTGTTGTTTTTACCACACGTTGACTTTGGGAAGTTGTTGTGGGGAACTACTGCTTCCTCTTTGCATATGTTTGTGCCCAGGGGATCTTGCCATTTTTCAATGGGCGACTGTTTTAATGCATTATTAGAGCCGTGCGTCAGAAGCTGCATTGCATTTAAATCTTTACATGGCAGTGGTGTAATCCCACTTTGCCACCTTGTCTTTCTGTCTTCCTAGCTCTAGTGCCGATTGTGGGCAAGGCAGGCAGCTCTCTGCTCGGCTCTCCCCACGCAAGCTGTCTGCGCCCGTCAGCATCCCAGAAGCAGCCAGCCACTATGCTTCTCCTTTGGAGAATTCCCTAGTAAGTTTGAAATACTGTCAAGAGGAGCTTCTTGCCCTCAAGAATTGTATTCTGTGTCCTTACGTACCCATTCCCTCAGGGGCAGACACTCCTCTTGCCTGCACACTATGTAGTTGGGAGCCTAAAGAATACCCCTCTAGTAGCATTAGTGGCAACATCTCTCCCAATCTTAATAAAATCCCTTCCAAAGTCCTCCTGGTGAACGTACGGTCTCTGGCAAAGCATGCCGTCTTCGTTCATGACCTACTCTGTGAGGAAAGACCTGACATCCTCTTCATAGCTGAAACCTGGATGTCCGGCTCCTCTGAACCTCTCTTGGACCCTGCTGTTCCAACAGGGTCCAAGATTCACAATCTTGACCGCTCCTCTGGCAGAGGTGGTGGCATAGCCATTATCCTTATAGACACATATATATGCACAACCTCTCTAGTCAATAATTTAGTAGAGGTGGAAACCCTTGGCTTCTGCCTAATTCTTAATGCCCAACAGTCACTAGGGGGCCTATTGATATACCGCCCCATCCCACCCTGTCCCAGCTGACCCTTTTCTTATCTCCCTCAATGAAACTGCTTGGCCGGTCTCAGTACACTTCTATCATTGTACTATTTTCGGGTATTTTAATTTACACTGGGATTCCCCCTCTGATAGGGACACTCTGAGCCTTACCAATACCATGGCCCCTCTTGGTTCAATCAGTCACTACCTCATGCACACCGGAATACACATTAAAAAAAAGAAATGGAAACATCTTCCATGGACTGATCATTATCTTATCCACTTTGGTTGTGATGTAATTTAACATGGAAGTCAGGAAACCTCCACCATTTATGATAAACCTCGTCCCTTCTTCAGGGCTTCGCTGAACCGTCTGTTAACGACTTTGGGAAACACTTCACCTACCTTGTCTGTCCCACTAGATTCCGATGTCCAGCTCCTTCTTTGACAACTGGGTTTGTTCCTCAGTGGAACAGCTAGCCGCCCTCCCTAGAGGCACAATAGGCAGGGTGCAACCTTCCTGCCCTTCGTTTAATGAACCTCTCAGACTGGCAAAGAAAATCTGCAAGAAGGCTGAAAGAACATGGCGAAGGCAGTTTAGGCTGGAAAATAAAATTAAATCCAGGTTTGCACTTAAAAGCTACACTAACCTAATCAACTCTACAAAGAAGATTTTTTATGAGGTAAAGATCGAGAAGGCAGACAGTAGGTCAACAGAGATATTCAAGATTGTAAAAATATTCCTTGATGCCACTGCATGTCATCACAGCATAGATCCCTTGGATACCTGGTGCAAACTACTAGCCTCTTCTTTAAGAAAAAAGTTGCAGACATTCAAAGGAGTTTAACCACACGGACTCTGAGAGACCTTTACTCTCCCTCTCCTGATGCCATCAACTGCATACTCTCTTCCTTTGTTCCCATTTCAATAGAGGAATCAAGATTTACCAGTCGTAATCTTAAATGAGGCTCTCCCTCTGACCCTTGACCCCCAAGTGTCTTTGCTAAGGGAGTCAATGCCATCAATCCTGTATTAAAGCCCCTGGGAAGGTGACATCCACCTAGAAACAGGCAAAGATTCTGTCTCTTTTTTGAAGAAAAAAACGATGCATACCCCAAGATTGCAAGTAACTACAGATCCATCTCCCTGTTGCCAATGGCATCCAAAATTGTGGAGAGGTTTATGAACTGGCAACTATCTAGAATCCAATAAGCTCCTCCACCCCAGCCAATCAGGGTTCAGACCTAAAGTTGGCACTGAAACCGTGCTCCTGGAAGTGTTTGTAGAGATCAAATATTTATTAGTTTTGAAACATTAAACATTAGTGATTCAGTACCTGAAATCAATCAGGTCAGATAGCATTAGAATGCTTCACATCACCGTAACCCCCCCCCCCCCTAACCACAGTACCTGCCAACATGCAAAAACGAAAACAGCACTGTCTCATGCATAACCGAACCATAAATAGGACTCTCTTAGGTGGTAGTGGGGAGGGCCTCAGACAGGCGAAGAAGTCATAAATATTTGGGACAAGTTAGTAAGTGGAACTCTGACATTAATCATTTCAAAAAAGGGCTCCAGGGCTTGGGGATGAAAGCACCCTTATTCGATAAGGTGGGGGTTATGCATTCCATCCCTACTACATACCACATTTGGTGCAGCCATCCTTGGTATGTTGGAGTGTGCCCCGTGCCCCATTGTTTCAGGATTTTCTGCAGGGCGGCCCTCAACACCTGTCCGATCTGACTACCGTGCCCATTTAAATGGAAAGGTAAGTGCGTTTGGGGGACTTCTGTGTCAAAGTGGGTGTCAGTGTCATTAAGAATTTGCAGGTAGTAAGAAGAAAGCTTTGGGCAGTCCCATAGGATATGCAGCACTGTGCCTGGAGACTCGCATTGGCGCCAGCAACCAGGCGATCTGGATTTCTTATATTTATGTAGTCAGATGGGTGTAAGATATCAATATGTGACAATCTTTGTCACCGTTTGATACAGTCCACACTGTGGGCGGTATGCCTTGCGCAATAGTAAATGCCTCCTCACTCTTTCAACATTACCTCTCGTCCTATCTATGACTCCCATTGTTTCTGGCCAGTAGATTTAGATAGCATAGCTGAAGGGCTTGTTAAGCAATATAACTCAGAAATGAGTTGGGTATTGGAAGTCCAAGAGAGTAACTAACACTAGAAGGGGGTAAGCTGATGCTGTGTTCCAGGGCAGACGGATGAGTGTGTCACCCAATGGCGGATCTGGATGTAATTCCTGTCCTCAGACTCCTGCAGAGCATGTTCTGTGCATAGGAACTCAAAGGTGCAGGGCCCTCTAGGTTGAATAGGTGGCCAATATACTGCAACCTGCTTGGTTCAAGAGGTGGAATGTGGGATAATTTAAGCCTGGAGAGAAGTCTGGGTCCCCAATTATGAGCATCAATGGGGAAGGAAAAGAAGTGAAATCCTCTCGTAACACCAGGCTATCCCAGGCGGCCAAAGAATAATTAGTAACGGGAGAAAGGTAGAAGCTTTTGGGTCGAGCGTGTTTGGTTTGGAAAGGAATTCTCCACTGGAGCTGCTATGCTAAGGCTTATCCACGATAAGCTAGTGCTTCTCAGACACATTGTTAGACCATTCCATGAAGACCCTGAGTTGGGTAGCCTGGTAGTAGAGGTACAAATTTGTGAGCCCCAGACCTCCTTCCATTAGGGTCTGTAACAGATCTCTTTGTCATCCCACACAAATCGGCTGAGCTCCTGCTGGAGGGATCTTAGTATCCTAGGAGGTGACTCGACCGGAAGAACCGGAAAAAGGAACAAAGCCATGGGAAGAATCACCATCTTAACAGCCTCCATATGTCAGAGCCAGTCGAGAGAATTTGGGCGCCATCAGTGTAAGTCAAACTTGATCTGGCAGGTCTGATTTTGATAATTAAGAGCCATCGTTGCTGGGATCATTAGTGTAGTATGGAGCCCGAGATAGGGATTAGATGTTGTTGCCTATTTAAGGGGAAAGGCCCGCTGTAAATTGTCAAACATCTGTGGCCTGAGGGTCAAATCAAGGGCCTGTGATTTATGGATCTTAATTTTAAAACCTGCTGCCTATAAGTGCATCTAGCTAATGAAGAAAGGCAGGCAAGGAGGTGGAAGATTCCTCCAGGGTTGCTAGAACATCATCGGCATATACGCTGATAGTGTGTTGCTCTTCCCAAATAGAATCCCTTGTATCATAGGGTTACTCTGAACTTTGTGCCCCATAGGCTCCATATATAAAGCAAAAGCAGGGGCGATAAAGGGAACCCATGCCATGTACCTCAGGTAATGGGGACTGGAGCAGAAATGTGTAAGTTGACCCGAACCGCTGCAGTGGGTTGATTATAGATGCTAAGGATCCATCTACTAAAGTGGTCCCCAAGCCCAAAGTGTTTAAGGATGGCTGCTAGATTTGGCCACGTGTACCCTGTCAAATGCTTTCTAAGTGTCTATGGACAGTAGCATCCGCCCTTGATCATATCGTTGGGTTTATGGATGAGGTGGAGAATCCATCTTGTATTATTGCTACGTTTCCGTTGGGGCCCTAATCCAGCTTTGTCCAGGTCTAAGAGGTCTGATAATAGGGGATTTAGGTGGGCGGATAAAGTGCCTATGAAGAGCTTAAGGTCAACATTCAAGACGAAGATAGGCCTATACAAGGAGCAGTGGGTTTTGTCTTTCCCTTGCTTGGGGATCAATACAATAGGTGGCATCAACATGGAGTAGGGGAGTAATGAAGCGCCCCCCATAGCATTAAACAGTCTATTGAGAAAATGTGCCAAGATCTGGCGAAAGTCTTATAAAAGGTGGCGGGAAAACCATTGGGCCAAGAGATTTTGATGGCTTTTGACGAGCTTTGCTAGAGATGACATCCTTGATCCGGATGTGGCGGTCCAAGGTGGCCGCCTTTTCCACCATCAGGACAGAGGTGCGAGTTTCCTGGGGGTATGGAGTTGAGGCATCTATTGGCAGATTCTGTGCTGCATAAAGATTCCGATAGAAGTCTCGAAAGGGCTCTACTATATGGGGGTCATCCCTCCAGCCTGTTAGAGTCGATCAACACTTGGACCCCTATCTCTTGATACACAGCCTGTTGGCTAGGAGACACCCACTCCTATCACCCCAACGTAATATCGGTGATGAATGCAAAGTGCTGCATACTCTGCCCTATCCATATCAATACATGTTAGTTGGGCCAGAGCAGCCTCCAACTGCCTCCAAATGCTTGGAGCACCCGCCCTCTTATGAATGGGTGATGATGGATTAAACCCAGATCAGTTGACTGGGGGTAAGTGCTTGCAATGTTCAATACTCCGTCCATCGTCCCCTTTGGTTTTGCTTTGTTCACCCTAAGTTGGCAGGGTATGCTCAGACGTGGGTCCCTTGCTCACTTTGCCACTGGTTTCAAGCTAGCCTGGCTGATGACGGCTGATTAGCCGGAAACCGGTCCCAGGATGCTTGTTTCCGGTCCAGGGAAGACATGGCTTGCAAGTTCGGGCTGGACTGTTCCCATGAGGCACAGGGTCAGACTGATTTGCATATGGCCATGTCTGAACTGGGGTGGCGGAGTGAGCTAAAGAATGATGATGGATTAAACCCAGATCAGTTGACTGGGGGTGAATGCTTGCAATGTTCAACACTCCGGCCATCATCCCCTTTGGTTTTACCTTTCTAAATCTCACACCTTTTGTCCATCCTGATGAAATTCCAAAGATGCAGTATGGACTATTAGGGCGTGAAACCTGTCGACCCCATGACCTTTTTCACTCACTCACCTTTCATAAGTAGAACAAACCCTCCTCATTAGTGGAAGGTCAGACAGTTCTTTTCATTTTTTAACAATCCTGAATGGATTCATGAATAAAATACTATTAGGGGCACCGTTACAATACTTTTAATTGCCCTTCACACAGATCCCACACACCCGCACTACCACTATGGCGTTTCTCATAAAATGATCTCCATTAAAGAGCCCTCTAGCAGGGCCCGTGTGGGACTGCAGTGCCAACCCTACGAGGAGCAAAAACGCCCTATGATGAAGCATGACACCTTAATGGGTGTGGGAGGGCAACTCTTCAAATTTGAGGAATTTCCCTCAGTTTATCCTATCCAACCAGACACTTGTCTATCTCAGATGATTGCTTCTCTACTTCTTTCCACTCTCTACACATTCCACAACAAAGTTGTCTGGATCCTTACTATGGGAACAGTTACCCTTCAGTGGATTCATTGTATGATCTTGGGAGCATGGGGTACTGTACCTCCTTTTTAAGCTCCCTGTCTCCTATCTCTTTTTGTACTTAGATGCCTCTGATATGGACATTATTGCAGAGTGATCTGTTCTCAAGGTCCTCAGTATGGGCTTGCAAGTTCAAATGCTGATCTCTAAGATGATGGATTTGTTGAAGTTTCTCAATTTCCTCGTCTCTTCCTAATTCATGATCTTGCAGGGTGGAGTCACTGTCCCCTAGATGTCTTTGTACCGTCGAACCTCCCTTAGGTCACTGGTGAGCTGTTTCTTGAAAGATTGAAGGTCCACATTCAAGGAGGCAAACAGTGTCTCGAGAAAGGGGCGGGTGATCAGTGAATCTGGACCCCCAGAGTCCGGTGTCTCATCCGTACTCATAATTGCGGTAGTGTCTCCGGTTTGGGTCCCAGTTGTCTTGAATAACATGTCTTTGACAGTGTGATCCCTATTTCCCCGCTTGGTGGCCATAACAAAAGGCTGATAGCTGCGCTGTCTCCCAGTGAAAGGGTCACATGACCGACCTAAGCAATTAGGATGTGCTGGTTGAGGGTAATTCCCTAAGGTGCGCAGTTCAATGAGCGTCACGTAAGGGAGGCGGGTCCCTTCACAGTGGATGCTAACTGCCTTGAGTAAGGGAGAAGCAAAGTGGGGGCAAATAGAAATCAGCACTTATCTGTAGGTCCCCTGTCTGCCAATAAAAATGTGCAGAAGCATGCTTCCATTTTTGGGCCCCAACCAGCAGCATTGCAGAACCAGGGGCACTCAAAGTGCCAAACCCCCAAAAGAATCCAAGGTGGTTCTGCTGCCCAGTTTCAAACCATTGAGTGCATAACCAGAGTATGGATGGCAAAAGGTAATGAGTACAGAGTTCTGTGGCGTCCACCACCCTAATGGGGCTCCAAAAGTCTATCAAATGGGCCAGAAGGTTCCAAATTAACAGGAGCCAGAAGGCCCAGAAGGGTCCAGCTGGACCTATTGGCCCAGTTGCTCTCACTAATCTCATCAAGAGATCACTCCTCAATCGTGCCTAGACGGCCTCAGACTCCAGTTGTTCCCAGGAGGGGGTATTGGAGCATTAAAGTCTTGCACTAGTCGCTCCAGTAGGCATCTGCAAAGGGCCCATGTGAATCGCCACCAGGCACCTATCGCCTCATTGTTGTTCGCTCTGCTCAAGCCGATCCAGTGAGGGGCCAGGCCAGTGCACTGCCCCTCAAGCTCCAGCTGCCTATGCCACCCCCACATCAGGAAACCGGGCCGGAAACTCAGGCACGCTGGGACAAGCTAGTGGCGCCCTGGCTCATCTCTAAGCCGGGGCCTGCCTCTTCATCACCGCTTCACATCACCTCCATTGTCAGGGGCTGCCAGCTGCCCCAGAAGGAACCCAGGGATAGCTAGGACACATCAGTCAGCCCTGACCTCAAGCCCGGTTCCCTCCAGGTAAGCCCAGTCTTCGGGTCGCATGTACTGCCTGAACCTCTTGGCAGCCCCAACTGCAGTTCGCCAGACAGCCCCGGGCATGGCCATCGCAGGCAGGCGTCTTCAACAGGAGCGAAGTGGTGCACAGGAAGGCTAGGCAGAGCAAGGCAGAATGGTGACTCTGCAACTACATCAGTCCCCAGATCCATAGGCCTCTGGTCCTCTCCGGCCCCACCCCGCCTTCGAGATTGAGCCTGCAAGATGAGGGGAGAAGGTCAGCTCTGGCTATTCTGCCCTCAAAGGGCACCAAAGCACTAGTATGCAAATACGGGCTCAACCCCGTGCTGTACATTTTAGGGTGGTTGAGCCCGGTGGTGGGGAGCAGATAGACCAAAAAACACATCTCAACCATCCGCCATCTTGGCCTCGCCCACTTAAATAACCCTTTAGTTGCTGGCAGTAAAGCAGTCCTGGTCCTGTTAGATCTCTTTAGCACTTTTGATAAGGGACTACACTCTAGACTTCTTGCTCGTTCTCATGAGATTGAAATCAGGGGCATGGTGCTAAAGTGGCTGTGATGCTTCCTCGAGGATAGATCCCTAGAGGTCTGTCTTCCACATTTCTTGTCTAGTCGGAGTAGTGTTTGAGTGAGAGTGCCCCAGAGCTTGACTCTCAGCTCAACTATCTTTAACATCTACATGACTCCTTAGTCTACACTAGTTTTGTCTTTCAAGGCCAATATATTCTCTAATGCTGATGATACCCAGCTACTTTTCTCTTTTAAGGAGGATGAACCAATCAACCATGATGTCTTCAAAGCCCCCTTATCAGCGTTCTTTTGGTGGATGAGTTTTAATCAACTCAAATGCAACACCAATAAAACTGAGCTTCTCAGCTTTGGGCATAATATTATTTTTGACCTACAAGCCCATTGGCTGGATGAGGCTCTTCCACCTAATGCCCGGACAGAAGTAGTGAAAAACCTGGTGTGAAGATTGACAAATAGCTGATGCTACATACTCAAATTAATACGTGGTTGGCACATGCTTTGGTCAGTTGGGGACAGCCAAACAATTCCTGCAAATCCTCTTCCCCCCGCAAGGATCACTGTTCTTCTGGGCCTGGTGGTGTCCATATTGCACTACACCAATGTCCTTTATGCTGGACTGACAGAATATCTGCTGCAGAAATTACAAACGGTGTAGAATGCAGCAGTATGTCTAGTTCTTCAATTACCCAGGCAAGTCTCGTTCTAGTCTCATCTGAAGAACCTACACTGGCTTCCTGTTAAAAAAAGATCAAGTTTAAGATCTTGACTCTTATGCACAGAGCTCTGCACCAGTTTGGACCAGCATATCTGCCCACCAGAATTTAATTCCACTCTCCCCCAACTACTTTGCGCTCTTTCCTCTGCCTTTTTGCCATAGGTCCAAGGGTCAAACAAGCAAAAACCAGTGCAGATTCTTCTCCCTCCTGGGCCTGCAAGCTTGGAAAAGCATCCCTACTGAATTATGGCAAATGAACAATGAATGGCCTTTCAGAAAGCAACTTAAAACTTGGCTTTTAACTCTCTAATTATGTCTCTTCACATTCTCTTACTTTCTCAACTAGCTCTGGAACACTTCTCCAAAATGCCATGCGCTTTAGAAATCCTGACATTCATTCATTCAATTCTTGTCATATTGGGACAATTCCAGACACGAAAATTCTCAATTTCACACTTATACTGCTAATTCAATCATGATCCTGCTCATCCTTGGCATGTTTTTAAAGACATCAGATGGTGACAAATGGCTTGTACAGCACTGTTTATCCAAGTGCGGCAGCAGTTGACGGAAATGGTAAATGAATGTTTGGGTGCAGAACATCTGCTTACTAATAAATGAAAAAGTGGTATTGCAAGAAGCCAATTCAAGAAAATGATCAGCTTTTGTTTCAGTAAATCAAGGATATTGTTTTGTTGTTATTGTGTCTATGTATTTTCATAAACTGACAAGCTCATGCTTGAGGCAAACAATTGAATTTTCGAAGTGGTAATCAATACTGCAGTTGCATCCAATAAAGGCAAGCATGCTTGCTATAGTCTGCATGAGATTGCAAAATCTGTGTATTTTTTCACCCAACCAACATCATGAAGATTCTCGCTTGTTACATATAATGCAGATGTGCTTGAAGGGGACCGAATGGAAACAGGAAGGGGCATTAAATGTAGAATTGTAACTGTATGCTGTGGTAAAAGATAGGCAACATAACTGTAGGCACTGAGCAAGTGGTTTAACTTATTGGGCACTGCAACATTACATGAGATCCCTGCTCAGAGCCAATGGTTATTTGTGAAAAATGTGTTGTAAAATGCATCATTTAAGACATCTATTCCAAATTGTTAGACGATTCCGTGAAGACCCTGAGTTGGGTAGCCTGGTAGTAGAGGTATAAATTTGGGAGCCCCAGACCTCCTTCTATTAGGGTCTGTAACAGATCTCTGCGCAAGAGGTTTTTTTTTGTCATTCCACACAAATCGCCTGAGCTCCTGCTGGGGGGATCTTAGTATCCTAGGAGGTGACTCGACCGGAAGAACCGGAAAAAGGAACAAAGCCATGGGAAGAATCACCATCTTAACAGTCTCCATATGTCAGAGCCAGTCGAGAGAATTGGGGCACCATCAGTGTAAGTCAAACTTGATCTGGCAGGTCAGGTTTTGATAATTAAGAGCCATCGTTGCTGGGATCTTTAGTGTAGTATGGAGCCCGAGATAGGGATTAGATGTTGTTGCCTATTTAAGGGGAAAGGCCCGCTGTAAATTGTCAAACATATGTGGCCTGAGGGTCAAATCAAGGGCCTGTGATTTATGGATCTTAATTTTAAAACCTGCTGCCTGGCTAAATGCATCTAGCTCATGAAGAAAGGCAGGCAAGGAGGTGGAAGATTCCTCCAGGGTTGCTAGAACATCATCGGCATATACGCTGATAGTGTGTTGCTCTTCCCAAATAGAATCCCTTGTATCATAGGGTTACTCTGAACTTTGTGCCCCATAGGCTCCATATATAAATCAAAAGCAGGGGCAATAAAGGGAACCCATGCCATGTACCTCTGGTAATGGGGAATGGAGCAGAAAAGTGTAAGTTGACCCAAACCGCTGCTGTGGGTTGATTATAGCTGCTAAGGATCCATATACTAAAGCGGTCCCCAAGCCCAAAGTGTTTAAGGGTGGCTGCAAGATTTGGCCAGTGTACCCTGTCAAATGCTTTCTCAGTGTCTATGGACAGTAGCATCCGCCCTTGATCATATCGTTGGGTTTATGGATGAGGTGAAGAATCCATCTTGCATTATTGCTACGTTTCCATTGGGGCACTAATCCAGCTTCGTCCAGGGCTAAGAGGTCTGACAATAGGGTATTTAGGTGGACGGATAAAATGCCTGTGAAGAGCTTAAGGTCAACATTCAAGACGAAGATAGGCCTATACAAGGAGCAGTGGGTTTTGTCTTTCCCTTGCTTGAGGATCAATACAATAGGTGGCATCAACATGGAGTAGGGGAGTAATGAAGCGTCCCCCATAGCATTAAACAGTCTATTGAGAAAATGTGCCAAGATCTGGCAGAAAGTCTTATAAAAGGTGGCGGGAAAACCATCGGGCCAAGAGATTTTGATGGCTTTTGACGAGCTTTGCTAGAGATGACTTCCTTGATCCGGATGTGGCGGTCCAAGGTGGCCACCTTTTCCACCATCAGGACAGAGGTGCGAGTTTCCTGGGGGTATGGAGTTGAGGCATCTATTGGCAGATTCTGTGCTGCATAAAGATTCAGATAGAAGTCTCTAAAGGTCTCTACTATATGGGGGTCATCCCTCCAGCCTGTTAGAGTTGATCAACACTTGGACCCCTATCTCTTGATACACAGCCTGTTGGCTAGGAGACACCCACTCCTATCACCCCAACGTAATATCGGTGATGAATGCAAAGTGCTGCATACTCTGCCCTATCCATATCAATACATGTTAGTTGGGCCAGAGCAGCCTCCAACTGCCTCCAAATGCTAGGAGCACCCGCCCTCTTATGAATAGGTGAGGATGGATTAAACCCAGATCAGTTGACTGGGGGTGAGTGCTTGCAATGTTCAACACTCCGTCCATCATTTATTTATTTATTTTATTTATTGAAATTTATAACGCGCAACAGCAACCCTCAATGGGTTTCCCGGCGCAAGGGATAGACTCAAGAAGAAAGCAGACCATATAAGAGACAACACCTTAAATCCTCAAAGCGGCACAGATCATTGAAAAAGTATGGTTTTCAACTTTTTTCTGAAAGCAAAATAATTTGTTTCCATTTTTAAAGAAATGGGTAGGGTGTTCCAATATTTGGGGGCAAGATGTGAAAAAGCCCGTCCCCCCATTCTTACAAGTTTAAAACGAGGAATAACAAAATCGCAATTGGCAGAGGATCTGAGAGTACGTCTGGGCTTGTAAGAGTGGACCAAACTTTGTAGATATCTTGGTGCAGAGCCTTGCTTGATTTTAAAAAGATAGCATAAGGCTTTGAAGTTAATACGACTAGGGATCCGAAGCCAGTGTAGGTCACGCAGCGCCTGAGTGGCCGATTGTCTTCTTGGAATGTTACAAAGAAGTCTGGCCGCTGAATTTTGGACCTCCTGAAGTCTGTTAACAGTGGCCACATCAGCACCAAGATAAAGGACATTTCCGTAGACCAGGCGAGATGTGACTAACGCCTGGACAACGGTTCGTCTGGTGGAAGAAGGCAGCATCCAGAGAATCTTCTGGAGCCATTGCAAGATGGCAAAGCAGGTGGCGGCCACCTTAGTGGCCTGCTGTCGCATGGAGAGTTGGTCGTCAATGATAAAGCCCAGATTACGGACCACAGAAGACGGCTGGGGAAGGGATCCCATTTCTCCAGGCCAATGTTGGGGGCCCCATAAATCCTTATGTTTTCCTAGGATGAGAATTTCGGTTTTGTCACCGTTTAGTTTAAGAAGATGGCTTTGCATCCACTCTGCTATATGAGACAACCCGACTTTCAGAACCGATATGTCATTACTCTCGCAGTCCTCAGCAATAGAAGCCAGGGGTCTAACGTATATGTTGAACAACAAGGGGCTCAGTATAGACCCCTGGGGGACACCATACGCCGAAGAACACGTGGAAGAAGTGGCTTTCGCGGAGAAGACTTGGAAAGTGCGCTCACTTAAAAAGGAGGCAATCCAAGCCAACGCAGGGCCATCTATTCCTAGGGAACAAAGAGAGTCCAAAAGAATGGAGTGGGACACGGTATCGAAAGCCGCTCTCAAATCCAAAAGGATGAGCGCAGAGGTTTCCCCGCGATCGATAGCGTGTCTCAGACTTTCCGTTACTCCCAGGAGGGTAGTTTCTGTAGAATAGTGGGCGCATGACGCTTTGGCCGGCCTGAGATGGCCTGCCCAACCGTCATGTGCAGTGAAGACAGTGCACTACCACTCCCCCTCAGTGCCCGTCACCCCACAGGTCCCACCCCCTAGACTGGGCAGTAAAAGAAAAATTAAACAATAATGAAATGTGTTTTTTATCTTACTATAATTCCTTGAATGCCATTTTGAGGCGGGGTGAGTTTTGTATGTGTCACCATGGATCGCTAGGGATAAACCTCCAGCACGCTGGGTCTGGTGGCTTCATGGACTAATGCACCTACAGTAGGGTCCTGTGTTTGACCTCATTGTCACAGGTTCAAATCACGGCGAGTCCACTCAGCCTTTCATCCTTCCGAGGTTGAAAATACTGAGTACCGTTGGGTAACAATAAACATCTGTTATTCCGTGCTAAGATACCCTTCTGGGTGACCGAGCGCTTTAAAAATACACATGCTATGTTTCGTTGCCTTTAGGTGCAGAAATGTAATTTCTATGCGGGGTGCTCCAAAACCAATGTCTCCCTAAAACAGAGTTGTCAATCTTTCATCTAGCACAGTGCAGAACATCTTAGGAAAGGCGAGGTGTGCAGTTTCCCCATCTGTTTCACTGTGTCTCTGTAGACCTGGCTGTCCAATAAATGGTCAGGTTTTTTTGTTGAAGCTGCCATATGCTAATGGTTTTATGTATCCATGGAATTTTACAGAAAGCACCATTATTTGTTTCAGTATTCCGAATATCTAATTCAGGTGATGATGGGGAATGTATCGCCTGCTGTTCTCTCTGATGTGAACATGGACCTTCTTGGATGTGATCCAGGAAAAGTTGCTTTGCATACCAATGGAGGTCATCTAATTAACCAAGAACACATGTCACCTGCTAAAAGGCTTCTTTCTGGCATCCTCCTGCTTTTCAAGTTGCAAAAAGCTGTTAAACAATTTTTCATATATTCGGGGTAAAATAGCTTTACAATATGCAAATTGCATTATGTGGCTTGAAAATGTGCTCTTTCAAGAAACGTCTAATGAGGGCATATAATTATTTTGGTGAATAATGGAATAATAAATGATATAAGGATGCACCGATGCATTTACATAATCTAATACACAACATGACCGCTTCTAATACAAGCTTGCAGTAATGCTTCATAATGAGAAAGGCACCTGTGCTTAAAAACGCCCATCCATTTTAGCAAGTACAATGCAGGTCAATGCATTTTATTGACTCACCATTATATAAAAGCTTCATGTTTAGTTTGGATGATAAAGAGGAGACATTATCGGCATGGGATGTACAATCCATTAACATCCTGACGTAGCCCCTTAAGTGCTAGACACACTCATTTTTATTCATCAGGTCAAAGTAAGTACACAAAACCCATTTAACAACTTTAACAGAGAACACCAGAAAGGGGCATAAATATATATCTATGGAAAAAAACAATGAATCCTCATAAAGGGCCTCATGTAGGTAGCCAAATACCGGTCGGTAACGGCCGATTTTCGGTAAATATGCCGTTACCGACCGGTATTCAGACAAGTGAGATGTAGGAGTCCAAAAACCACTTTTCGGTAAATATGAGGCGGTAAATACCGATTCATAGTTACCGAATACATAATTAACGAATCGGTAAACATGAAGTGGTAAATATGAAGTGGAAATAATTAAAATGACATGTAGGAGCACTCGGTAAATAAGAAATCCAGGAAAATCGGTAAATAAGAGTCGGTAATTAACACGGATTGAAAGCAGGTGGTAACCAACAGCAGTGCAGCTCAGCAATCCCAAAATGCAACAGCGTGGACAGCCTGGCAGCCATGCACGTCATTGCAATGCGCCTACGTCTACAGGCAGCAGGACTGAGGGTTTGGCGACGGAAGGAACGCATCCACAGACAGCGCATCACACCATTCCAGCTGACTGATGCAGAGATACATGAGAGGTACAGGCTACACCCCGAAACCATCATGGACTTAAGCAGGGACCTACACCCACTCCTGGACCAGCCAATAAGAAGGGCGCACGCCATACCCCCACATGTGCAGGTGCTCTGCAGCCCACATCTGCTGGCATCCGGCATTTCGCAGGTGGTGACAGCTGCGGTGGGTGGTGTATCCCAGAGTTGCCTGTCCCGTTCCTTCAGGAATTCATTCCCCCATTACATTGGCTGCATTGATGGGACACACATCCCACTCTGTCCACCAGCTGACACAGAGCACATCTACAGGATCAGGAAGTCCACCCACTCCATCAATGTGCATACCGAATGGAATGTTATTGTGAAAGGTCCCGTGGGTGGCAGAACCAAAAGGTGCGCGTATGCTATTTACAACGAGGTCTGCAAGTTGTCGCACAGTGAGGCGGCTTCCAGACTGAGAGCCATTGACCAAGCGAACATGGAGAAGGCCTAAGCCGTTATAGATATTAGCACTAGCACTCTCACTCCTAGGATTCATGCATGAGACAATGGGCACATGCAAGTACACGGCGCATGCAATGTACAAGCCCCGATTTCGGCGTGCGTCCTACGAGGTATCCCAGTGCCTGTGATTACACCTTCTTTCACTTTGCTTGCAAACGGTATTCATTTCAATATGATAAATGATGTTTGCTGCGGGATGTGAGTGGTAATCCCGTACATAACTGTCTCGCATGAAGTTGTCTGCTGCAATACTGTTCTTATTCCACCCCCGCATGGGCGGCGGGATGTTTCCATCTGACCTTCGATTCCAACCTTGAAAGCAGAGTCCAACTAGTTGAGCGGAATAGAGCGCCATTGTCCCACAAACAGGTGCCTTTGACTTCCCTCGTGAAATATTTGTCCTTCACGTTGCTACTACGCGCACTGAGGAACAGGCGCTTCTGAATACTGACCTCCCCCTGCATTTCGGCTCTTTGATCCAATGTATTATCAATGCCTCGTCCACGACCGGCCTGGCTCAATTTGTGTGAACATGTGGGGCTCGGGTCTCGTGACCTCCTTCCACACTATTATTTGTGTAATTTCGGCATTTTACATTCACTGTTCCCGAGCATCTTTGGAGGTGTTCCGCTGCATCTGGCGCTGGTGGAAGGTGTGCTGCTTTTACTTTTCATACTACGGAATGGCTGCTCCTTCTGTGCCACACGAGCGCCTGTCCCGTCTGCATCTTCTTCGTGATAGGATGCTTGACTTCTATGGTACTTTGCCATTGGCGACTTTGAGCCTGGCTTATGGATTATCCTTCAGGTATTCCTACTTCACCTGCGTACAACCTGTATTGCACTGCCTGGATTGTCCCTTTGAATGGCCTCTGGATTTGTGCTTGACCAACATGCTGTCTACGGTGCCGGATTTCGATCGACTGATGCGGCCCTTAGTGTCTCACGAGTTGTCCTGTTATGGTGTCCGGATCATGGAGTGTGGAGCGGCGCTTGGTATCCTGGGTAATTGGGACATCTCAGCGGCAGCCTACGACTTCTTGTCCATGAGCTATTTGGAGGAACATTCCGGGTGCCCTCAGATTGTGCTAGAGGCTCCGTTGGTTGGAGCACACGTATGTTCCTTTTCTTTACTCAATTGGATGGCTGAGACTTTTAGTGGCCCTGAAAACGATTGGCTGTTGGAAGCCGTGGCCACATATGCTGCCTATACATTCATGGATTGACTGGATAGTCGTCCATTGCGCCTGTGCTACTGGACAGCACCCTGGCGCGACATTCATTTCTTTTATTTCTCGTTTTTCTCTTCCTGATGGTCTGCTTGAGTCGTTTACTATATATGCATTGTGTTTTTTACAATTGTATGCTGCAATTAATTGGACTGTAGGACTTTGGCGCTGCATTGGTTATGCCCTGTCCTGCTCTGACCAAACTGAACTCTGCTTTCTCTCTTTTCTTGCCTATTACATATTGCTTCGCTCAAGGGGGCGTGTAGTGAGTTCTCCCTGCATACGAACATGCATTGTTCAGTTGGCATGACCGCGTTGAATGTTATGTAGCCATATTTGTGTCTGTGCACACGACACTGCGTTTACATGTTCTTTCTTGAATAAACTGATGACTCGAAAATTCCTTCAGACGAGTGCATTATGTTGTTCCCATCCCAAGCACTGCGCAGCGACCTTGGTCTGTACATGCTGTGACACACAGTCTGGAATTTTACACAATGCATGTTTTCCACTCTGGGTTGTTCGACCCACGATTTAGCCATGGCACACGCGCAGCTGCACATACCTGAAAGTTGGTGCTTTTAATATCACAGACATCATGTTTATTGTTCAGACCGAAGGCGAGCCTTCCTGCGAGGAGACTCCTGATGCTCCTGTGATGTGATTTCACTGAGCTGATCTTTGAGGTATGGGGTCCCCTATTCAAGCCTGAGAGACCTTCTATGATGGCATGATTGTGATATTGGCTACTTGGTTAAGGGTAGGTGGTAGTATCCTCGGTATTTTCCGAATCGCTAAATACCACCTCGGTATTTACCGAATCGGTGGATTCCACCTCGGTATTTACCGAATCGGTGGATTCCACCTCGGTATTTACCGATTCGGTGTATTCCGATTCGTATTTACCGACTGTTACCGAATCGGTAACTGTTACCGAATTTTTACCTACATGTAACTTACCGATTCTAATTTACCGATTCGGTACGGCTCGGTATTTAAGAACCGGTAAAATTTATTTACCTACATGAGGCCCAAAGTTAGCTAACATGGATTTTTATTATATATGGGAAAGAGTACCCCGATACATAAGGTCACTGAAATTCTCTTAAGGGTTCCATTGCCATATAGAGGAACAAGGCTGGAACTCTGAGGTGACTTGCAATATCCTTGAAATGTACAGCAGAGGATAGGTTATTCCTTGTAATACATGGTTACACCATCACACTTCCTGCAAACCACATATATCCTTTGGGTCCTGGTCTTTCATAAGAAAGCGGTAGCATGGTGAAGACATAAAGAATACAACCCAAATCTAGTGTCAAAATAAAGATTTGATGATATAAGAGTCCGTTTAATGTAAGTCAGATTTAACAAATGCTGATGCTCAGAATGCAAGGAAAAAGACATAGAGATGTTGTTTTTCCTGTAAATGCCTTTAGCATGCAAAATCAAGTTGCCATATCTCCTTTCTGCTCAGCACTGTTTTAGAAAAATGGGAAAGAAGAAAGAAAATCTAGTTTGGTTTTGACTGCATTGTTTAAACTGTAAGTGTATCTCCGTGACATGAATTTCTATTTGGCTGATGACTCCGCCGAAAGGCATTAACCACTCACAACTAGACTGCAATAACTTATTACAGTTGAACAACTGCATCATTTGTTATTACATCCATCCAGGGATGTCTGAAGCCGCCTGTAATAAGGAATACAGAAATCGACTTTCATACAAGGATTGCAGGCCCTAATGTATTGTAAAGCACAGACACTTGGTGCTTCTTCGAACATCACAATCGAAGTGAGGAACAGCGCGAGAGACACACACGAAGAAGATTGGCTGTGGGGATCCTGCCTGGTGTTAATTGACTGTTCAAAGACCTACCTGCTGCACGAGTCGGAAACCAGTTCTGCGGACAGAGAGAGGGCGCTGTTTCTGAAAGTCGAGTGAACGGCAGCTGAGCTGAGTTGGGCTGCTCAGAGTGGAGCGGAGCGGAGCGGTGACCCAGGAGCCGAGAGCGAACCGGGAGCGAAGCCGGGACAAGGCAGGGAGGAGGGGAGAAGGAGGAAACACCTCAACCGTCCCTCTCCCGCAGCCAATTCTTGCCATTGGTTACTGCATTCAGCGCAGCGGGAGCCGTGGGCGCTCTACGTCACTGCATCACACCGCAGACAGGTGAGCCCGGGTGTGCCCGCCGAGATCCACGGCGTCTGCCTCACCTCACTGTGTTTTGCCTTACCTATAGCCGTGGCCTCGCTCCAGCCTCGCTTCACCTCTGTTCTCGCCCCTGCTCTTGCCTCACTCTTGCTCCTCTTGCTCCTCGTTACCCCCGTCGTCACCCCCGTCAAGTTGCTGGCTGGGTCTGGCACTTGGAGCCTGTCTTGAGGGATCCTGGGCATCTGGCTCCCACTGTGCCTCCCGTAGTGCCTCCCGTAGTGCGTCGGGTGCGGAGTGCAGTGAGACGGCACACCAGAGACCAGAGAGAGAGGCGGCGGCCAAACACCCAACCAGCAAAAAGAGGAAAAAAGAGTACCCACTGCATTCTTGCAACCAGCAACCAGCAACGGATAAAAAAGGGAACAAATCAACACAAAATAAAATCTAACAACTAATGCTAACAAGCCAACAACTAACGTCTAAGGCACAACCGGCCAAATAAGGAGGGAAATCGGAGTATAACTCAAGAAAACTACTTCCATTACTTAATTTCTGCCCCAGTCTCAGTTTTCTCTCACAGTTTCGTTCAAAAAAAGAAAAACCTTCAACAACTCAAGTACTCACCGACCAAATTTAAAACCCTCCTGGTTAGTGAGTCATAGAAAATAACAGCAATACAATATAACCAACAACTAAAAAAAACAATAAAAGCTAGACAAAGCTAGACAAAGGAATCCTTGATAAGATACAAGGTTCCCGCCAATCCATCAACAATCCTCTATACCAAAGGAACACAAGAATCCTGATTTAGTTGGCGGCACATAGAAGCCCAGAATAAAAAATAAAAAAAAAAGACCTTCAGGAGCTTGTGCCAGACCAAGCACACAATGAGGTCAGGCAATATTAGGAAAGCAACTGAAAATGATAACGTTCCTGCCAAACGACGCAGGGCCAACAAGCGGAAATGTAACACCAATACAGACACAGTCACTGCGTTGACAGAACAAGAAAATGCCGTGTTGTTAGATCTAACGCCAGAAATTACAGAAATCACAGAAATCAGAGAAATTACAGAAAGAACAGCCCTCAACAACAGCAAAACGGAGAGAAATAGCGCTCAACCTAAAATTTACTCCTTTTTCTCATTTCTGAAAGAGCCCGGCTCTTATCTAAGCTCCACAAACAGCAACCTGAAGGGGCTGCCCTCGCCAATGGTACCACAAGGGGGCACGCAAACCAATCACCGTGAAGGCATCAAAGAGAAGTACGGCACGAAAATGTGGGTTTCCTACATACCAGAGGACAGGAGCACACAAATTGAAAACACAAATAACCACTATAACAGTGGGTACAATACCACAAACACAGATCCCACCACCAAAAGGGGTCTTCCCCTGGAGCCAAACATTGTAACGCAGGTGATAGCACAGCCCCAAGATCCAGCAACAGGGATAGCGAACAGCTGTGACGAGCAAAACCCCGCAAGAAAAATAGATTCATTAGGACCCATCGAGCAGAAAACTCTAACTGAGCCATCCCCAGAGCTACCTCCAGAGCCCCTTAATAAGTCTGCGAAAAAAAACAAAGCAGAACCCATCACAGGGAGCATCAGCTGTACTATGAGGACTGTACAGGTCCCACCTCGGGATCAGCACTACATTCTGGTGACTCAGCCAGATAGAGATAATTCCGACATGGGGCGGGACAGAGAGACAGAACTAAAGCTGAAAGGTGTAGAAACTGCAGCAAACGAGGACACGGTAAACATTTTAACCAATGGGGCGGGATGGGCAAGCAAACCAGAGAAAACACAGGCAAGGGAGCCATTAGAAGCAATCGATCCTTTGGAAAAAAACAGAAGCTCTGACACAAGCCAGGTCCCTACCCAATCTGCATCCTCTAACATGGAAGAGTATGCTCAGCTAACAACAGAAGAATGGGTGAGGCTGGTAGCATCATATTCACCATCTGCCATACAGCTCGACATCAGCAATCCAGAAAGAAAGCAAGACCCTGAGAAGATCCGACCAACTGATGACTCCGAGAGGACGCCGCCAACAGAAGACCTCCCAAAAAGCGCAGATGTACTATGGTCATCCTTGCTAAACAGACTCCAATTATCCATAAAGGCAATGCAGTACCACTCGGAAAAAATGGACATCCAACTATCCCTCCTGAACTTTTTGGCTATTCACGTAGCCAAAATTGATAACAAGCTGGCAGACATGAACTGCATGATTAAGAGGGTCCAAGCGGAAACAAAAATAGAGCAGCCGAGCTGTGCATGCTACACAATAGTAGACAAACTCACTACCCTCCCTCAACTCCTGGGAGACATCCTAGCAGACCTAAAACAAAAAACGAAAAATACAACCTACAACAACCCAGGATCTGGGAAAGAAGGTCAAATTCAACAATTAAAACTACCCAGCAAACACCCAGTTACTACAAATACACAGAACTTATCTACTACACAAAACAGCCAAAAAGGACAAAGTGAGCCAAATAGTCGAACCGGCCTAGAAGTTAACAAACCGACCAACGATACCTATGCGGAGACCCTAGGGAAAACCTTAAGGCAGTCAATGACGCTATGGGAAAGGCAAGTAAGGAAGAACCCAAGGCAGTAAACAAAAGATTACGAAAACAAAAAAGGAAAGGAAGAAAGAAGATGTTTAACATACAAACTTTTTTCCACAGGGCAACCACCTTCCCGGAAGCTGCAGCAGCAGAAGCCCCAGAAGAAGAAGCAGTAGAAGACACAGCAAACTTGTCCACAATCACAACAATCCCACCGGCTAGGAAGGCGGAAGAGCCTCCACAAATTAAAAACCACACCCTCACAATCTTAAGGGAGGGATCAATGGCAGACAGAAGTAAAAGCCCGCCCCCAAAAGAAGACACCAGAGTCAAGGCCAACATGACAATCTGGGAAGGGCAGAGGGAGGACCTAAAACCTGTCATAATAAACGAAATCCCATATAGGGATAAGGGCCCAAAAGAGGACAACCAACGGGAGTCCATCCAGGCGGAAACCGATAGTAGCACAATACTGTTCATTCCAGATTACAACTCAAGAGGGAGCGGGGACATCCTCAACCGAGGCAATATCTTACTCTTATTATCTACTATTAGCAACCTGACTGACATCAGCACAAAAGACCTAGCGGCAGTGGAATTTATCCATAATTACCACTTGCCAGATTTGGAGATTACAAAAACAACATGGCTAAGGAATGAAACAGTGAAGAGAATTATGGAATTTGAGTCAACCTTTCTAACTTGGGGGATTCGCTTAAAAATAATGGGAATAACAGGTTACCCGGAACCACTACGCCAGGTACATAAAGAGAGACAAATCCACGAGCCAACAAGCAAGCTACTACAAGGTAAAACTGAAAGCGTCCTAAAGGGGGCTAGAAGCCACTCACCGTCCAGGACAAACAGGCAAGAGCAACGCCCAATTGACCAAACTGACTGGAACTGGATAGCAAGGACAATAAACACAAGGTCCGGAAAGTCTTGACAAAACACTCAACAAAATCCAGTCATACAGCAACAACTAAGAATATGTTCTTGGAATATTAATGGCTTAGGAAATAAAAGAGACGACCTCCAGTTACTTTCCTATCTTCAAACATTTGATGTAATAGCCTTACAGGAGCCCTGGCTAGAACAACCATTTCACATCCAAGGCTTTAACACATATCACCTCCCAGCGAATAGAATCACGAAATACGGCCATCCAAAGGGTGGTCTTACAATATACACCGCAATAAAGACCTTTAACGAATCAAAGTACACAAATGCGAAACAGACAGGCAACAACAGCATCCTCACAATAGAACTAGAAGTGAGTGGAAAAGGTTCAAAACAAAATCTAAGGTTGACGAATGTATATCTACATCCCCGGGAAAAAAAAACAGGAATGTCCATCCTGGTAGAAGAGATCTCAAAAACATTGATAGAGACAGCAAACACAAGCCTCATAGTTACAGGGGACTTCAATATGTTTCTGGGAGGGCCTCAAACAAGGGACACATCGCTAGAAGAACTGTTCCTTGCATGGGAAATCCCACAACAAGCAACAAGCAAATGGGCTAACCAAAACCGGTTGTCAAGCTCAAGCACCAAGGACTTAGAACAGCTTAATCTGGCAGCACTAAATGGCCGCTTTGCAAATGATAACCCCCCCGTCAGCTACCTTTCATAATTCAACAGTCAGCTCCTCTATAGACTTCACATTTGTATCCTTGCATCTCTTCGCAAAAATCACGGATTTCCAAGTTGGCACAATGTCTGCTAGCGACCATCAGCCCCAAGAATTTGGTCTCAACTTCCTGGGTGTGGTGCAAGCCAGACCAGTGATAAACATGGATTGCTCACTGCAGTTGGCACAAAAAAGAATTAAATGCAACACGTCAAACCTGGCAGGCCTTACAACTGACGCAAAAAGCCGGTGGGAAAAGTGCATCACAAATAACACTGAGTACCTTAACGCTTGGGAACATTTCACGAGTAGCCTGGGACAGGCCCACACAAGGAAATCTAAGACACGGCATCAAAGCTATAAAAGTCAAGGAGAGAGAACTGACTTAACTGGCAACCGCGACAAGGCCTCAAATCAAAACATCAAGATAAAGCTCCTGAAAAGTAACATCAATAAATTGCTGCGTAAACTACATCGCGACGGATCGGACCCATTAGTCCAATTGGAGATGCAAAACTTAAAACAGGAAAAAAAGAGAATTATTTGGCAGGGTAAAAGGGAAGAAGAGGAAGAAATGTGGGCAAGACTTCTACACGATGCTAAAGGAACCAACACAAGCGGAAGATTCTGGAAAACAGTTAATTCACTCCAGAACCCCAGGACTCCGACCATTGACTCCTATGTATCCGAGGAAGCCTGGGCCAATCATCTCCAGGCACATTTCAACACAGCGTCACAGCCCCAACCACCAGGCGAATGGATAAGATCAAAAATAGCCCAACATGGACGTTACAACTGGGCAGGAATGCATTTGACCATACGGAAAAACAAATAATAAGCAGGATTGCGATGGGGAAAGCGGAGGGGGCGCCAGTCCCTAATGGGATTCCCCCAATATTATACAAACAAAATCCGCACTATTGGGCAGCAGCCCTAGTGCCACTCTTCAAGCAGATAACAGACACTGCAACTATCCCAGCGTCATGGAAAGGCTCGATAATAGCACCAATACATAAGAAGGGCAATGTAAAGGATCCAAAAAACTATAGATTAATAGCCCTAATTGACAACAAAGCCAAATATTAAGCCGGTCTCCTATTAGAGGAGCTTCAGGACTGGACAGAAGAAATTTCAGTTATTCCTATAACCCAGACAGGATTCCGTAAACAAATGGGTACAACATCAAACATGTTAGCTCTCTCGCTCCTCATTGACGCTACAAAGGCAGCTAACCTCCCCCTGTATGTATGCTTCATTGTCTTCACCTCAGCGTTTGACACAGTCAACAGAAACCTACTATGGGCAAAACTGGAAAAAAAGAACATCCCATCAGGCCTTCTTACACAGCTGATCCTACTTCACACGGACACATGGGTCCAAGTCAAGCTAGGGCCAGGAGATTTCCTTTCAAGAAAAATAACGACCACGAAAGGTTTAAAACAAGGCTGTGTCCTAGCTCCAACACTCTTCAACATTTTTATGTCCGACCTGTCACAACTGCTGGACGAAACTAACTCTCATGCCCCTAGCCTAGGAGGCCTCACTATCTCCAACTTAATGTATGCTGACAACATTGCCCTAATAAGCAGAACACCGATAGGGCTACAACATCTGATCAGCACCACGTTTAAGAAATCGATAGACAATAACCTCACCATCAATCTTTCAAAAACCAAAACAATGAGGATTAACGCAATAAGGTCATCAGCAGGATTTCACTGGCACATGGGAGGATCCATACTGGAGACTGTAGAGGAGTATAGGTACCTGGGGGTAATCTTTGATAGAAAGGGCTCATTCAACCAGCAAAAGGAAACAATAAAACGGAGGGGCACTAGCGTAGGGATTGCACTAAGGAACCTCAAAACAAAAGCAGTTGGCCGAAGCTTTACACCTCTGCTTCAAGTGCTACAGGCAAAACTAACATCGGCCCTGACCTACGGTAGCGAATGCCTCCGAGGAAGGGACGCCCAGCAATTGAATAGCACAATAGCGCAGGCAATGAGAATAATCTTCAGTCTGCACAACTACACCTCCCAGGCACAAATTAGGCTGGAATTTGGCCTGATAAACCAAACTCTTGAGCGAATGGGTGCCTTTGCCAAAAGTTGGCACAAAATAAAGAGAGGGGAACCTACAACCCTAAATCACCACCTATGGAAAGAGAAGGAAAGCAAGAGCAAGAGCGCGGCCGCGCTACATCTTAACCACTCCTTAAATTCTTTGTGTCTTCAAGAAGCCTGGATGAGCAGCGGATCTCATAACATCTTCAAACAATTGGTCAACAAATCAGTTAGATCCTTGTTGTTAATCGAGGACAAAGCAAGCCTAGCAACCCGGGCCCATGGCTGGACAGTCATTCAAAGCTACACAACCAGCCACTGACAAAGCTACCTAGGAGTCGGGTTTACTAGGCGTACAAAAGAGAAGTTCCTACGTCTACGGCTGGGCCAACTTCCAGTGCAAAACCATCTTCCCTCATGGTTAAGACCTAAAGAAACTATCAACTGCCGAGTTTGTGGGAACTCAAAGGAAGACATCCTCCACCTACTATGCACTTGTAAAGGTCTGGACGCAGAGTGTAGATCCCTCCTAAAAAAGCATTTCAACAGGCTGGGCATAAGAACACGCCGGCAGGCAGTAAAGGCCTGCTTGGACGGAGCGAACATTCAATTAGCAAGCCACGTCGTCAAATTCTTGGACAAAGCAGTTAAGAAACAAGAATGACAGAGGGCAAAAACAGGCCGACGCATACTAACGAAGTGAAACCCAAAATATATAAAGAAACATTTGACTTGATATGGGTAATGGCCGATATCCGAATGGTAAAAACAGGACACAATAACACTGCAGGGGAGCCCCATGATCCAACAGGCCCAGCAATAAACACCATAGCTTGGACAACTCTCAGGCGCAAAACAAACTGACTTTCCTTTTCACAGAAATCATTATAATTATCCTTTTTGTTTTTATTTGAAGCTAATCTTGTTGTAAATATATATTTGTCATTTTCTCTTTTAATCATCAATTGTATTTAACTCATGGTTTTTTATATGTCAATAATTGCAATGGTTTTAATTAACTGAGCAATAAAGATTCTACCCCATATTTCCTTTCTGCTCAGCACTGTTTTAGAAAAATGGGAAAGAAGAAAGAAAATCTAGTTTGGTTTTGACTGCATTGTTTAAACTGTAAGTGTATCTCCGTGACATGAATTTCTATTTGGCTGATGACTCCGCCGAAAGGCATTAACCACTCACAACTAGACTGCAATAACTTATTACAGTTGAACAACTGCATCATTTGTTATTACAGCCAACTAGAGATGTCTGAAGCCGCCTGTAATAAGGAATACAGAAATCGACTTTCATACAAGGATTGCAGGCCCTAATGTATTGTAAAGCACAAACACTGAAATTACCTGATCGAGGCACATCACTGAGCAACAAAGTACACCAAGTAATCACTGGGCAACTGCACAACATGGATTTCCAAGATGGTTTCAAAGGGACAGTGGAAATATGTTGTATTATTGCCACCACACAGTTTCATTGTTACAATATTGTTGGAAAATGGTGCTCTCTGAAGGGTCACCCCAAACTATTTGCCTCCCTCCTCCTCTTTCTGACGTTCTTTTTGTTGACTCTAGGACTCTGGGCACTTTACCACTACTGACCAGTGCTAAAGTGCATGCGCTCTTTCCTCCAAACATGATATAATTGCTTTACTCCTGTTTGGCCTATTTGATTTCATGTACATCCCTTGTAAAGTGGTATACCATATACCCAAGGCCTGTAAATTAAATACTTCCAGTGGGCCTGCAGCACTGAATGTGCCACCCTCAGATTTAGCCTTTCAAACCCGTCTTAGGCCTGCCACTGCAGGGACTGTGTGTGTAGTTTACAACCACTTCAACTTGGCATTTAAAACTAGTTACCAAGCTTGAAACTCACCTTTTATTACACAGAGGTCACCCCTAAGGTAGGCCCTAGGTAGCCCTAGAGGCAAGATGCTGTGTAAGTTGAAGGTAAGACATGCACTTATATGTTTTACATGTCCTGGTAGTGACAAACAGCCGATTTTGTTTTTCACTACTCCTCTCATAGGCTAGCATTGGGCATTCCTCATTACACTTTTAAGCTGGAATTCCTGATCAGAGAAGAGTATATTTTTCATGTTTCATATGTTTGGAATGGTAATGACAAATACTCCTTACTGGTGAAGTTGGATTTAACATTATTGTTTTAAAGCTTCACTTTTAGAAAGTGGGCATTTCTCTGTGCAGATAACGCTGTGTGCTCTGCAGCCTGTCTCCAATACATTTCTGAGCTGGGTGACAGCTGCACTTGATGCATTCCTTCTAGACAGCTACAACACATGAAGGATGGCTATGTATGAGTATCCATCTGCAAACATATGCATTCTGGAGGCCTTGCCTGGGCAGGATGGAAGGGAGGGGCTAACAGTTCACTTGACTATGCTGTGTCCTGTTCCCGCACAAAGTACTGATTAACCCCCACAGATAGCCTGGAAGACAGAAAAGAGTTGAAATGGATCCTTTTGCATTTCATAGAGCTGCTTTGAAGTCAGCTCCTTCATCAAAAGCACTTTTGGATATACGTATCCCCTAAAATCAGATACTTCTGGATCATATACTGAAGCTCTATCAGAAGGACTGCTTAAAGGACTCAACGGGACTACTTTTCTCTAAGGAAGGCTTTTCTATTGGCTGCCCTGCTGATTGCTGCTCCCTGACTCTGCTGAAGAAGAGCTGGACTCTGCTTTCCCTTCAAATGATCTCCAAGGGCTTGCTGGCTTGCCACCAGTTTTCTGAGGTCTAAGGGACACAAAAGACTTCCTGCAATTCTGCTGGTGCAGCTGGACTTTGGTTCCTGTGAGTCCTACCCTTGCCTGTCATGCCCTCTCCAAGTTCTGGGCCTCAAAAGTGGGTTCTGCAGCTGATTTGTCATGAAATCGATGCATCATCACTACTGCGCCGGCTGGAACTAACACATTGCCCTTCGATGCAGATGCAGAGATTTTTGACAACAGTGGTTCTGTGCGGCCTGATGATGATGCTCTGCACAGCTCGATAATGATGCATTATCTTCACCTCAGCGAAGCTCAAAGACGATGTAGCAACCAGACTGCATGGAAAAGACTGCTACATCGTGCCCTCAGGGGCAACGTGTTGCTCCATCCGAGGTACCTACTCAGCGGGACCTGCGTGGATCCTTTAGCTGGCCTGATCTCCATCATGGTTGGCCTGAACTCTGGATTTGCACTGGTCCCTTGCACCCAAAGCCTCCTCTTTAGCGCTACTTACTTCTAAGCACTTTACTGCATTTATTCCTGTATAATTCAATATCTCAACTTCTATACATTGGATGTTTGTTGTTTTGGTCTTGTTTTGTTCAGAATATAATAATCTAATGTTTAAACCTGTGTGGATTCTTTTTGTGGTGATTTCATTGTGTTACTATGTATGTTGCACAAATACTTTACACATTGCCTCTTTGGATAAGCCTGACTGCGCTGTGCCCAGCTACCAGAGGGTGAGCACAGGTTATCTTTTAGTGTGTATCTAGCTTTCCCTGACTAGAGTGGTGGTTCCTGCCTGGCCTGGGTGCATATCTGAGCCAACCAGGAATCCCATTTCTAACAAGCAATTACCCAATTTGATGAGCCTGTCCATAACACTGTTGCAGGGATTCTGCTTATACACAGAACTATGCGTAGAACCCCAGGACCTCAGTGAATTGTGGTGTACCAGAAACTCACCTCAGAACCCAGAACCCAGTATCCGGCTAGCATAAGTGTCCCATTCGTTATCCGAGATTTAGCTCGGCGGTCCCAATGAAAAGACAACCCAGAACAAGCGACTCAGTATACTCTCAGGAATGGTGGGAATCGGAAATACCTGTTCGTATATTATTCTCACATCAGTCCACAACAGGAATCAACAGAGACACGGTGAAAATAAAAAGAGTTTATTTTTATAGACCACGTGTCCTAAGATGCAGTACTTTGGCTAATACAAGCAGACAAATGATTAAAATCAAAACCATCAGCATTGTTACAATACCATAGAATATAAAAGGGGTGATCATGTTATAATGACAGTGGATACTACCACCTTCCCTTTACTAAGAAGCTAATATTACTATTATGCTAATAGAAGGTCTCTTAGGCTTGAATAGGGGACCCCATACCTCAAAGATCAGCTTAGTGAAATCACATCACAGGAGCATCAGGAGTCTTCTCGCAGGAAGGCTCGTCTTCGGTCTGAATATTAAACATGATGTCTGCAATATTAAAAGCACCAACTTTCAGGTATTTGCAGCTGCCTGTGTGTTATGGCTAAATAGTGGGTCGATCAACCTAGAGTGGAAAACATGCATTGTCTAACAACCCAGACTGTTTGTCACATCATGTACAGACCAAGGTCGCTGCGCAGAGCTCGGGATGGTAACAACAGATTGCTTTCATGTGAGGCAAAGCTCGAGTCAGCAGTTTGTTTAAGCAATAACATGTAAACGCAGTGTCGTGCGCAAAAGCAGCAAGATGGCTTTCTAACATCTAACGTGGTTATGCTAACTTAACAATGTATGTACGTATTAAGGGAGTCCTTACTACATGCCCCCTTGATCGAAGCACTATCCAGTAGGCAAGAAAATAGAGAACGCAGAGTTCAGTTTCGACAGAGCAGAACAAGGCGTATTCAATTAAAAAAGTTTCAGTTCGGGCAAAGTCTGAAAAAATGAAAAATGAAAAGGAGAGAAAAATCAAAAAACCTCAAACGAATAATGGGAAGAGAAAAAAATAAAAAAGAAATACTGCGCCGGGTAGCAGTCCAAAGGCACAGGTAATGTTCAAGACATGGGAGCAAAAACATAGTGGACGACAGTTCACTTAATCCATGAACGAATATGCAGCATACGTGGCAACCGCTTCCAACAAGAAATCGTTTGCAGAGCCACTAAAAGTATCAGCCATCCAATTAAGTAAAGAAAAGGAACATACATGTTCTTCAATAAGCGGAGCCTCTAGCACGATCAGAGGGCAACCGAATTGTTCCTCCAGATAGCTCATGTCCAAGAAGTCATAGGCAGCCCTTGCGATGTCCCAATTACCCAGGATACCATGCGCCGCACCACAGGCCATAATCCGAACACCAGAACAGGCAAACTCGTGAGACACTAAGGGCCTCATCAGTCGATCATAATCCGGCACCGGAGACACCGTGTTGGTTAAGCACAAATCCAGAGGCCATTCAAAGGGACAATCTAGGCAGTGAAAGACAGGCTGTACGCAGGTGAAGTAGGAGTACCGGAAGGATAATCCATACGCCAGGCTCAAAGTCGCCAATGGCAGCGTACCATAATAATCAAGCATCCTGTCACAAAGAAGATGCAGACGGGACAGGCTGTCGTGTGGCACAGAAAGAGCAGCCATTCTGTAGTATGAAAAGTAAAAGTAGCACACCTGCCACTAGCGCCAGACTCAACGGGACACCTCCAAAGACGCTCGAGAAAATAGAATGAAAAAATGCCGGAATCACACCAAAAATAGTTTGGAAGGAGGTCACGAGGCCTGAGCCCACAAGTTTAAAAAAATGAGCCAGGCCGGTCGTGGACGAGGCATTGAAAATTGTTTGGATCATACCTCAAAGATCAGCTTAGTGAAATCATATCACAGGAGCATCAGGAGTCTTCTCGCAGGAAGGCTCGTCTTCGGTCTGAATATTAAACATGATGTCTGCAATATTAAAAGCACCAACTTTCAGGTATTTGCAGCTGCCTGTGTGTTATGGCTAAATAGTGGGTCGATCAACCTAGAGTGGAAAACATGCATTGTCTAACAACCCAGACTGTTTGTCACATCATGTACAGACCAAGGTCGCTGCGCAGAGCTCGGGATGGTAACAACAGATTGCTTTCATGTGAGGCAAAGCTCGAGTCAGCAGTTTGTTTAACCCCTTGAGTGCCCATGACGAGATGGTCTCGTCATGGGCCGCGGTTGCGCTGTGCCCATGACGAGACTATCTCGTCATGAGCCCCGCCCGCTAATGAAACGCCCGGCACAGGGCGTGGAAAGGGCGGGGCACTCAAGGGGTTAAGCAATAACATGTAAACGCTGTGTCGTGCGCAAAAGCAGCAAGATGGCTTTCTAACATCTAACGTGGTTATGCTAACTTAACAATGTATGTATGTATTAAGGGAGTCCTTACTACAACACTAGCACCAAGACGTGACCCTATTTATGTATTTAATATTTTTAATCTTCTCCCTCTTTGGAGACTGTTAATATAACTCTTCTCACCAAAACATTCTGTTTATCTTTGTCCTAAAAGAGTCAGGCACTATACCAACCCTTTGATGTTACTATATCTTAATAATTGGAGATAAAAAAGATAACGCATATTTATTTTCATGTCATCCTTCTTTTTTTGTTAAGCCTGGCTATAGACAGATTAAACTGTCTCACAATGGCTTATTTGGTCTGTCCTGCGAGAGAGGCAAAAAGCTAACCATTCTAGATATTAAGCAGCCCATATTCAAATTCCATACAATCTTTGGGTGGTTGCAGCTGTCAGTCATGACATGTGGATGTTTTGCTGGCTTATCAACACAGGACTCTTTCATCCATGTATGAAGGTGTAGTCATAGCATAACTATGAAGAACTATATGTCGATGGCTCTTGTTTCAAACTACCAGATGCCACCACCACTGCAGCCTATGCGATCACAACATTACACACTGTAGTTGAGACATCCCGTATCCCACACCAATCGGCCCAAGCTTCTGAGTTGGTTGCCCTCCTCAGGGCTTGTGAGTTGAGTGAGGGACTGGCTGTTAATATCTACATTGACAGCCAGTATGCCTTAGGGGATGCCCATCATTTTGGGCGCCTCTGGGTGGAGAGAGGGTTCTTGACCTCAGATGGACTGTGAACACAGAATGGTCCATTGATACATAGATTGCTGTCCCCATTGACGCTTCCCCATAAGTTAGCAATAGTGAAATGTAGCGCTAATACATTACAGATGAGGTTGAGTGGGGAAATGCATTTGCAGACTAAACAGCTAAGGAGACAGCTCGATCAAAGATGAAAAGATGTTGGTGGCAGGTCCTGCTAGGTGGGTCCCAGACAATGGAATGTTCGAGGACACATTGGAAAATGTCAGGGAAATTCAGAGTGAGGTGACTGTAGATGAATTGGCAATGTGGGCGGAGAGAACCGGTCATTTGGACGAGGATGGGTGTTGGACTGACTTGTCTGGGAAACAGCGATGGCTGCTCACAAATGCATATGTGCTTCCTATTGTTACCATGGCCCATGGCCCAGCGCATATCAGTGCCAAAGGAATATGCAAACTACTGGACCCAGTATGGCAGAATGGTAATATCGCTAAGGTAGCCACACACCTAGTGAAGCATTGTATTATTTGTTTAAAGCATTACCCTGGGAAAGGTACTACTACACCCGCTGGTAACTTTGCACCGCCTTCCTTCCCTTTCGAGTGAATAACCTGAAGTATGTGCTAGTAGTGATTTGCGCATTCAGTAAATAGATTGAGGCTTACCTCTCTAAAGAGAATACAGCTGTGGAGACGGCGAATGTACTTTTAAATGAGTTCTTCCCGCGCTATGGTTTGCCACGCGTGATTTGGAGTGACAACAGAAGACACTTCTATTCAAAAGTCATTGAATTGATGTGCAAGGGCTTGGATATTAAGCAGAAGTTTCACGCAGCAAACCACCCCCAGTCAGCAGGCCTGGTTGAGAAGTACAATGGTACTCTCAAGTTGAAACTAGCAAAGATTCAAGAAAGCACAAGATTGCAATGACCAGATGCATTACCCATGGCTTTATTATCCACCAGAGTGACGGCGCATTCTAGAACAGGGCTGTCTCTGTACGAAGTGGTCTTCGGACAACCTGCTAATGTCTGGGGCGTTCCTAGACCCAAGCGCTTTCCCAAGATAGAGTACCCCCTGCTTGTAGACTACTGGAAGAGTTGTCTAAAGATCTTCGTTCTCTTCACCAACAGATACAAGCCATGCTGCAGCCAGTACCAGAGGGGCCCGGACACCGAATACAGCCTTGAGATTTTGTACTCATTAAAAACTTTCAGCGGAGAAGCTGTTTGGAGCCGAGGTGGAAAGGGCCTCTCCTCCTCCTTCTTGCCACCCCCACAGCCGTGAAGGTAGATGGCAGAAAACACTGGATTCATGGTTCTCGTCTTAAACGGATACCTCTACCGCTCCTATAAGTCCGTTAGGTCAATGAAGGCATCGCTGATCAGGAAGGAGAGAGGGTGCCAGGCTTTGTTCCCTTCTCTGACGCCCGATTGGGGTGGGTGCAGACGGACGAAGAAAGTGACGTAGCCTTATTCGAGGCAATCCCACCAAAGATAAGGGCCGCCCCGGATAACACTGTTTCTAATACACCAGAATCTGAGTCTCGATGCCCACCTGACCCTGAGTTTCTGCCCATTATTGTTGATGAAACAGTGCCTGGAATCACAAAATATAATCTGCAACCCTGAAAGAAGGACGGTGCACCAGCCGAACAGTCTAGGAGTTAGGGAAGGACTTGAGCTTAGGTCGCAGGTGCTGTGCCTAAGGTGCCTGCATTGGATTAGAGTGAGCTACACTGGGGCACTGTCCTGGACAGGATCGTTGAGGGTATTTCCCCAGGAGGGAGGGTGCCCTATCCTGAAAGAAGGGGGTTTGCTTTTCTGCAAGGGCTGCGATCCCACAGCTCCTCCGTCGGAGTGCTTCATAGCACCGTCGTTGATGAACAATAGGAGCCTGCCAGTGAGACTCTAGACGGACGCTGGGTGATTTGTTCCCCCTGGTACTGTTGTTGCAATAGTGGCTGTAGCCCATGAATTTTCTTTCCCTTGTGACACCTATAAGTTGTCCTTGAAGTTTTCTAAATGTATCCCTTTGGTCGTCCTATCCCTGATGAGGAGTAGCCCTTTGCGGCTCCGTGTCCCTCTTCAGATGGTCCTGTATGGTCCTCTTTGTCTACCAAGACTAAAATAATGTTTGTGGTAATAATTTTGCTTTCTCTGATATTTACATTTGGGGTGCTGTTCTTCCTAGAAGAGAAATATCCTGTGCATGCTTGGATGAGTACTACGCCAACACCTCCTGAACTAATTTTTGGTACCTTAGCGCCTCACAAAGAAGAACACCGGAAGTCCTATAAGGACAATGTTTTTATTCAGGCGTTGCATCAGACACATGCTGTTTATAATACAACAAAATGCTGGGTGTGCGGTTTGTTACCTTCTGTCACGCATCAAAATGAGAACTTGCTGCCTATGCCCTTATCCTATGTTAATTGCTGTGAGGGATGGTTTACCTTACTTAGTTTGATCCACTCATTCTCTCAAGTTGACTCTTTGGAACAAAGAGGCACCAGTTCCTGTTCTTTGACAGTCAATGTATATCCTCAACACATGTCCCCACCTGGTGTTTCCCCAAGAGATGGGCAGTTTGATGGAGTATTCTTGAGTTCTTGCCTCAGAGCGGCAGATCGAGGTAGAAAGGCCAACAGAACAGGGATGGATAGAGATAGGTTTTTGCAGTTCAATCTATCAGAATATTATCAATCCTTCCAAGCCTGCAATGTCACTGAAGATAAGCCCATACCCCTATTGATGATGCCCAAGAGTCCGCCCTTGATCCCGCCACCAAATGTTTTTTTTGTTTTTGGTGCTCGTATTTATGTGTGGCTTCCTGAGGGATGGTCCAGGCGGTCCTACCTCTCTTATCTCCTACCCCCAGTCTATTTAGCCCCTCCCAACTACCACAAAACTCATCGCCTACAGCGTAGGAATGTCCTAGCCCCCAAGTTAAGAGAGTAGTCAACACAGACGACATTGATCAGACAGATACTTCCTTGCAGCAATGTACTGACATAATGAAGGGCATTCTGCCATTCTAGGGTCCCATGTTCAAAAGCAATAATATTTGTCGCCTTGCCAGAGTAGTTGAGGGAGTTATTAATGCTACTGCAGGTATACTGACCAATTTCACAGACGAGCTTCGGGCTACGAGACTTGTTGCTTGTCATCGGCAGCAGTTGCTGCGTGTACATTCCTGATAGTGCCCCTACTGTATATTCTGCAATACAGAAATTACACAGACTTGCTTCAGACATCCACCAGGATAATGGTTCAGGGTCCCTCACCGGGTGGCTCTGGGGTCTATTGACATCATGGAGGTGGAAAATACTACTTGTCCTAATAGCTATCGCAGGTGTCATCTTTACATGTTGCTTATGTATTAATTGCCTTCCAGCATGTTGCACCTATTGTGTGAGCAAGCTCACCCCTTCTCCTACGTTCTGTGGCCGTGATAATAAAATTTCTACTATGAAGATGCAGGATATTCAGGGTTTGATGCTCATAGATGAGGGCATTTTTGAGTATTAGTTGGATGTTCATACTAAGTGTGTTGCCTTCTTCCCCATTGTTACATGACTGTCACATGCGTGCTTATGCATTTGCCCCCCCCCCATGAATTGTAAAGACCCTACCGGAAGTGAATAAAGCATTTAGCCACCCATGCTAAAAGGAGGGTTTGTTAGGTTTGAAAATCCCATTCACACAATGCACTCGTTTCATGCTGTATTAGGTTAGCAGTGTGTGGCTAAATAGATGCCATCCATATTCATGCTATGCAACCCAGTGAGTTATCCCTGCAACATGCATGCTTTAGTTAGCAAATGTGACTCCATTTAGTATTTTGTAACCCCCAGTAGGCTGCTTAGGCTGTGTCTGAACTAGGCTTCATCATTCGCCTCAGCAGAATGCTGTTTTTATTTATTATTTTCTCTTCTACTCAAGGCTGTTTGCCGACTTACTAATGAATAGGCCATTCTGGCTTCGCATACCTATCTAAGTGTGTAGTTTCTACTCCCACATTAGGAGAAGCTGAGACTTTCTGATAACATGTACCCATCTGGCAGGTGGTAGCCCATCTCTCTGTGCCTCCTTTGTCCATGTTCGGCCGGTGAATTTCCATTGTGGGCGTGGTTGGAGGCTTCTTCAGACGAATTATTACTCACTGTTGACTGTTGGGGAGTCAGTCCCTTGGCAGACATCTTAGGGTGCAGGTCATGATGGACTCCTCTGCAGAGTATTGCGAATAAAAATGTAAGTTTGTATTCTCTACTGTCTGACTGACTTATGATTCTTGGGAAGGCATAGCAGGTGGTTGTAAGAAACCCGAGTGGCCCCTGAGGGCCACTTCCTTAAGACTTACTTGGGCTTTGAATTCTGGAGAGCCATACCAAAAATCTATGTTCGCTGACAATCCAGTGTTTTATCACACGCAATTTGACACAACTGTTAGAAATGGGGGTCTTTAGTTGCAGTGGCTTGCACCGTGTCCAAGTAGGGGCCCTTCTTTCTAGACAGGATAATGGAGTTACACACTCTAGAAAACCCCTGCTCACCCACTTGGTAGCTAGACACAAGCAGACAGGCTTAACTCAAAGGCAATGTGTAGAGTATTTGTACCAAAGCACACAGTTACACAGTGAAAATACCACAAATTGACACCACACCAGTTTGGAAAAATAAAATATCTTTATCTAAACCAAACAAGAACTAAATTACATAAATCCAACATACATATACCAAAATATCACTTCTGAAAGGTTTCAAGCAATTCTGTTCATAGAAATATATGGATGAGCGATGTTACACAATGTACCTTCTGATGCATTAAAATTCACAAGGCCACACACTGATGTGTTGGTTTCTGAGTCCTCGGGGATGTGATGCATCAGTTCTACTGCAAGTAGAAGAAGTGTTATGTAGAATCCGGACTGTAAGTGGAAGCAATGCATCGATTTCAAGATGATTCTGGTCTACAGGTGATGCGTCAGAAAACTTGCCGCATAGGTGCGATGATTGGAAATCTGAATGTGCGGGAGGTCAGTGCAATGGTGGCAAAACAGGCAATGCATCGATTTCTTCATCCGCAGTTTCACGGTGCATCGATTTTTTCAGCCGCACAATAAGGCCTGTGTCGGAGTCGGTGATCCCGAACTTTGGAAGTTGGTGCTCTGGACTGGTCGTGCAGTGGATTTTTCAGCCGCTGACAGGCCCCGAGTCGATTCTTTAGCCGCACAGGACAGTGCGTGGAAATTCTTACCAAAGGGCTATGCTGTGCCGGAAAAATAGGTGCTGGAAGGTTGATAGGTCTGTTTTCAGGTTTCTTTCATTCTTTGTAGCAGGTTCAATCTCCAAGGGCCCAGAACTTGAGTTGGCACCACAAGACAGGTCAGAACGCCCAGTAATGGAGTTCAAGGATGATGCAGGTGAAGTCTTTATGTCCCTGAGACTTCAGAACAGGAGGCAAGCTATACATCAAGCCCTTGGAGATCTTCTTTAAGCAGGATACCACAGCAGGACAAAAGTTTCTGTCCTTTCCTCTGCCCACAGACAGAAGCTGCAACTGCAGGCAAACAAACAATGCAACACACAGCACAGGGACAGTACTCCCCCTGGCAGCTCTTCAGCTCTTCTTTTTTGCAGGATCCTCTTAGTTCCGGAAGAGATCTAAAGTTCTGCGGTTTTAGGTCCAATACTCCAATGACAGCCTATGGTAGAGACAATCCTTGCAATAGTGACAAACAAAATGCACAGGATTTCACTACCAGGACATGTAACACCCAACACACACACTTTTCCCATATACTGCACCCTGTCCATGGGCGTACCCAGGGCCCACCTTAGGGGTGACTAACATGTAATACGAGGGAAGGGTTAGGCCTGGCAAGTGGGTGCACTTGCCAGGTTGTCATGGCAGTTACAGACCATGCGCCGACATTGCAGTGGCAGGTCTGAGACACATTTGAAAGGCTACTTGTGTGGGTGGTACAACCAGTGCTGCTGGCCCACTAGTAGCATTCAATTATCAGGTCCTGGGCACATTCAGTGCACTTTACTAGGGACTTATCAGTAAATCACATATGCCAATCATGGATAACCAATCATAATTACAATTTACACAGGGAACACTTGCACTTCGACACTGATCAGCAGTGGCGAAGTGCCCAAAGCATCTAAGCCAACAAAAACGAAATCCAGCGCACAGTCAAAAATGCAGGAGGTAGAGGTAAGAGGTCATGGGAAACCATGTCAAGGAAGTCAATTCTAATAATATCCCACTCACTGTTATTCATGCACAAACGTATTCTTCACTGTGAGTTGCACAGGTGGTTCCAAGCAACATGAAAAATCAGCTATCAAATCATTCTAGGCACAGGCAGAATGTGCAAGTTCTTCTAATAAATATTTTGGGACAAAACTGTTGTATAATAGGGCACATCACACTTTTGTGCTATTTAAGCTCCAATTATTCCCTAGAAATATGCTCATTTTCCATGACAGAATTATTAGTGAACACTTTGTAGCTATCGATATTTAGCGTTTAGACACTGGAAAGACAACTGTGCCCTTAAGACACTTTAAACTGCAACTCAAACTTAAAACAAGAATAGAACGCTAGGGAATCGCTATTATTATTAAAAGGACAGTTTCACAGAATTTTATAAATGAAGAGCGTTTTAGGTAAAATGGCAAGGTAATAGTCTTGAAGTAGTTATTATGAAGAAGATATTCTTCTTTAATTTTATTTACATTCATAATTTCAGGCATGGTGATAAAGTATCCAGGGTACAAAAACCAGCTATCTACAAATGGGGCAGATGCATCAAGCATTTTTGCGATCGCAAACAACTTTGCGAACGCACAAATTGCTTTTCTGATGCAGCAAACCTAATTTTGCGATTCAGTAACTACCGAATCGCAAAATGGGTTTGTGATTCGGTATTCAGAAGGGGTGTGTTTAGGGCATCCCTGCCTAATACCGAATCGCATCCGTACGTATAAATGTTTTGTGACCGCAATTGCGGTCGCAAAACATTCGCATTTTACCACCTACTTCAAGTTGGTGGTAACCAATTCACAAATGGGCGGGGTCTCCAAGGGACTGAAGATGGCACCGCTTCAATGTCCCTTTTCTAATTGAATGCCTTTTGTCATTTGTAATGCGGTTTCCAATCAGAAAATGGGTTTACTATATATTAAAAAATAGGCGGAGAAGCTTCGCCCAACAGTGTTGTGATTGGCTATGGGGAGCCTGGGAGCCACGGTGCTTCCTTATCCTTCCTGCAGCCAGCGGAGCCAGGAAGCAGAGGACGGAGAAGAGGTAGCCAGCCAAGGTAAGTGTTTTTTTAATGTTATTTTGTTACGTTCGAACCGCCCGGTATCCCCTAAACCACCACTCCCAATCAGTAGCAGCTCCTACTGGTCATATTTTATTTGCAAGTTGCAATGAAATGTATCTGTCGTTTGTGTTCATAATTACAGCCCCGAACCACTGAAAAATTAACACCACTCCAAATGAGGTGGTAATCTTTTCACAAAGGGGGAGCTGTCCAAATTGGACAGCATTCCCTTGGGAAATTGTGTCAGGATGCCTTAGGAGGAGAAGACAGAGGTCTAGGGGCCCCTGTCTGCTCTTGCCAATATGCTCGCAAACAGAAACTTTTGTTTTTAGAACAGCATCCATTCCTTTAATGCACATAGGCAACTTAAAAAAAGTTTCCAGTCTAGGACCTCAAAATGTAGGCACAATGGTCTACTGTTCCTTGGAGGCTATCATCCTTGTTTTCATAGCCAATCGCAGGGGGGCAGGAATAATGACCAGCCTAATTAATATTCTTAAAGCTGGTGGTTCATCTACAGTGCAAATTGGAACTTTGCAACACAGCCTATTAGTACATAACTACCGGGAGTGCCTTCTTCTACCGCGTCGCTTTTTTTTCTTTGAGAAAATAGTAAAGTGCTGATTATTAAGTGCCACCAGGTATCCTCTACTTCAGGATTCCAGCAAGAGTGCTGAGATACAGTCATTTGTGAGGTGTAGTACCTGCTCACCCTCCACATGGGAGTTTATCCACCCAAGCAGACCTGGTGGTGCCTTTAAAATCTATACTAACCATATGTATATTTTTTTAATTTCCTATTTTCAAGACTTCCCATCTTGCCCTGTTCTCTGAATTTCTCATTCTGAAATGTGAGCGAAGTAATCTTTAGCAGCACCTAATTAAGACACATGCGATGCTGGTAGATGAGGGCTAGTCGCATTGTACAAAAAAGCTGCACAACTCAGACTATGTACAAACAGTGCTTTGCTGTTCTCTTAAAAATAAATTACCCATCAATCCTTGACAAAGCCTGCCCAGTAATCTGCCTTCCCACTTTGCTTTCTTTTATGGAAATGATCAATTTGACTGAGTGTGCAAGTGGTGATAAAAGTAAACAGCCAGTGCTGAAAACTGCTCAAGAGAGGGTAAGTTCACAGACTGCTTTACGACTTCCAAGTCGGCAAATAAAGTATTCTAGGGCGCAATTACCCCCTCCCTTGCAATCTCCACTGGGCCTTATCAGCAAAGGAAGCCTGCTTCATCCTGAGCCTGCCAGCCTAGGATATCAATCCTGCCATGTGCATTATTGTGCATTTCGGTGATTATAAATCATGCTGTCAGTTCCAGACAAACATAAACGCATCTGCTATTGCAGAAGACAGCAGTATACCGCCATGTCTGGCAGACTCTTTGCTTTTTAGTAGTGAAGAAGTCAGGGGAACAATACAAGCCAACATTCCCATCACTAAAGCTGATTAGAATTTCTAGAACGTTTAGTTAATTAAGTGCCCACACTTAATAATTTCGATTTTCTGACACTACTTAGGCTTGGGACATTCATATTTAGCATTCTTCATGCCCTCATATGCCACTCAAGTTCTATGAATCTGTTGATAGGTTCACAGCATTCATGTTAAATATCAAATAGTTTCAGAGCTTTGTGCATTAAAAAAAAATGTGATACGTTAGGAGTGCATAACTTAAAAGCACAATGAGGGGTCCATCTACAAAATGGTGGTCGTGCTACCTGGGTGCGTGCATGTCAGCAGCAGTTTGTGATAATTCCTTTCACGTCTTGGCTACATTTTTCAATTTGAGAACGTGCTGTCATTGGAAGGTTCGTAAAGAAACCTGGGGGCATATCAGCAACAACCGGTGATAATTATCGCTAAGCGCACTTAGCACTAGGATAATTAACGCTGGCTAGCGTGGATTTTTATCGCTGAGATAGCGTGCTATTAGCAACGCTTATCTCAAAAGCGATAAAAATCCTAGCGCTAACTGCCAAACGTGTGATTATTGCTGGAAACCCAGCTATAATCCCACGAAGTTTGGCGATAGCTTGGTGATAGGGCCTCACATACTTAGCTATGATATCCACCTTCCATAGGATATCATGGCTAAGTCAGTTTCAAAGCAGGCGTCAGGAAAGTAGCGATAACAGAGGTTATTGCTACTTTTCCTGTCGCTATGCTGCTTTGCGTGAGGCTTGATAATAGGAGAAATGTCGCTTAGCAACATTTCTCCCATTATCCTGGGGAGGAACGCCCACTTTGCATCTCATTAGAGATGCAAAGATGGGCATTAAGGGAAATGGAGATAAGGCAAGGTTTCACACGATAGCGTGACCTTGCAGATAAGGCGATAAAACGATCGCCGCTTTTCGCCTGAAAACGGACGTAAAAGCGGCAATAATTTTTTAACGCCTGCTTGCTGATATGCCCCCTGGACTTTATGTAAATGATAAAACTTTTGTGCCAGTTTCAGAAAGCAGGGCAGGTAAAAGTTGAAAATCTACTCTTGTAGGTCTATTGAATTACATTTTGGAATTACAAAAATGACAGGAGTACTTCTAGATATCTAAAGCAGTTAACAAATTAAATAATATGCTTCTTGGCAGAACGTACTCTTGCAGATTTTCATCTGTGTGACGGATCTGCATATGTAAATATGGGGAATTTTTTATTTGCAAATGTAATTTCTTTTTGTTAAATGCAGAAATTATTTACCGCTGTGGAAACACATATTCCTCTGTACTCTGAAAAATAATTACTCTTGTAGTTAGTATAGAATTGTGTGCGCTTCTCCAGGGTAGGAAACTACCTTCAAGGCGTATAAAAATATCAACAAACTACTAGGGGGCATATTCACAAGGATCTATCGCCGAGTTAACGGTACTTTATTGCAGCCAAAGTTGCGATAAACTTATCTCCCCAATCACAAGCTGGTGTTAACAGCCCACAGCACCAGTACACCCGCGATAGCAGCCGCAAAAAACACCGCCCCAGATGACCCCCGCTACTATCGCTAATGAGATGCAGAGTAGGCATTCCTGTGCGAAAAGCCGCGACAAAACCACACCTCAACATTCTCAACGACCAGCCAGATCGGAGATAAGAACACAAAACAGACGATAAGGTGCGTTAGCACCCGGAAACTAACACCTGCTCAGTCCTGGTGCAAACTCAGACCACAGCCTGCACCACAAAAGGGAGCCCAGCCCACAGCCACATCGGAAGGTCAACAGATGCCATAAAGCCACTGGTCATGCGGCCCGGACACCCAAGAGGGCCACAACACCCAGCGCCACCACCCCAGGACCCCAACCACCACCCTGAGTCGCCCCCCAGAACCACCACAGAGGCAGCGCAGACAAAGACAACGGAACCCCAGGAAATGCACCAGCCTCACAGACCCAACACCTGACAATGTCATTGCCCACTACAGGCTCAAAAGGACAACCATCGTACGCATCCTGACCATCATCGCCCAACAGGCCGATGGCACCAACACAGCGGACAACCAACATCCCACCCCACACAAAGCTGCTGGCTGTGCTGCACCTGTTGGCCCCTGGTACCCCCAACCAACACCTGTCAGAGTCGAAGGAGTCTCACAGCCAGCCACATCCAAGTCCCTCACACCTGTCCTGGAAATCACCATCAGCCAGGTACCCCAGTCCCTATACGTCCAACACAATGCGCAGGATCCGCTGGAGACCAAGCAAGGACCATACGCCATAACTGGATGCACGCACGTGTTGGGGGCAATCCACAGCACACATGTCCTACCTGTGCCCCCAGGTGGCACAGCACACAATCACCGCAACAGAAAGCACATGTCTCACATCAATGTGCAGGCAACATCCGAACACCGTGGAACCTCCACCAATGTCGCCTCCAAATACCCAGACAGTGGCATGATTCCTTCATCCTTCGACAGTCCATCAGCAACCAGCGTTCTGTGGAAATATGGATTTTTATGTCCCCTATCTTGGACCCCAACGGTTCTATGTGCATGTTCCAAGTACATGTATGTTCCCTCCAGTTCCAGTTATAAAGACGCAAATACATGTGCGTCCACCGTTAACATGTCCTCTTTCAGATCCGCCATGAATGGGCCGGATATTCCATTCCTAAGTACGAAAGGCCACCGGCTTTATATGGTTCACTTATGCTATTTTTCAGTCCAGGCGAGTAGGCCCTGATTCTGCCATCAAGCTTTTCCTGCCTTCTGCCTCTGAGAGCTCCAGTCTGAGCCTGCATCTGTATCCATGAACTTTGTCCTCATTCTCTGCGCAGCTAACGGTGCCTGACATCAGCTTGTTGCCTGCCAAAAAACTGTATTTCACCTTCGAAATTATCTGCTCCGTTCCTCAGCCGATGCATTCCTGTCTAGTAGTTTAAGTAAACATTTCCTTAAGCTACCGAGCAAAGGGCCCGGTTTCTCTGTCCTCATGCAAGTAATTCATAGCCCCGTTACCATGGAAGGTTTCTGCCCCTTGCATCTCATGTAGACACTTAGACGCTTGTGCACGCACACACAGTCAGTATAGAATAAATTTTGTCCAAGAGTCCTTCCTTTGTGGATAACATAGTTCTTTAAACATAGGATGTTAGATATGATTTGGGATTAGGTTGACTTGACCCCCCAGACTTCTTGTCTCCACATGTAGAGCTAAATGTCAAGTCCCCTTCACCCCCTAGTTGCACGTCAATCACACGTCATGCTGCTGCGCGCGCATCTCTGCCAAGTATTTCTGCTAACATTGCGAAATTAGTTCATAGATCCACCCTGTGTGACATCACAACCAATGACGTTCCTTTGTTACGCTCAATCACGCCCATTTTCATTACGCATGTATGATGTTATCTTCCTTATCAATTGTTACGCCTCCTGCATTTGTTTCATTGTAATGTCTGTTCTATAAAAATGATTACTTATCAATAAAGTTTGTACTTCACTTCCTGAACCCCCGTGGTGATGGAACTTGGAGGCCACGATTCGAATCGTCCATTGGAATAAAGCCCATTCTGAACCTCTTATACCACGGATTCTGCCTCTTATTTTACTGAGCTATTTTATTAAGATTCTGTATCAAATTAAGTCCCGGTAATTAAATTATTTACCACATGAATGGCGCCCGAATAGGGACACTTTCTCATCTCACACGCCGGTGGTGCGTTGCAGGCCCGGTCTCCTGCCACAGCTGGACGGACAACAACGCGTACCAGCAGGATTTCCTGTATCTCCCTCCGGTCAAGCAGGGGCGACTGAGGCTGCGATCAACACCCAGACGAGGCGGTGAGAAGTGCGAAGTATCCCGACCAGAGCCTAGCTGAGAGAACAAGATCCGAGGTATACAGAGGCCCACCAAGTTCCGAAGTTCCGAAGTTTCCGATGTTCCGAAGTTCCGAAGTTTTCGAGTCGAGTCCAGTTCAGTTCAGTTCCGTTCCGAGGCCTTCCGTTCCGAGCTACCCGGTGAGTACCATTGCTGGGGAGGCGTTCTGACGTGCACATAGGTTGTGCCGGTCAAGACGGATTTGGGTACACAAATCCGGTCTGCACTGTTTCAGCAGTGTATATGTACTGTTTAGCAGTATATCGAGTATGTCTAGTATATGAAGTCAGAATTATCTAGTTAGTATCGAGTATTATGCTTAGTGAACGGCCATCATTGTTGTTCATTAAATGTTAAATGTTAAATGTTTTAAATACGTTCTGCATATTGTGGTATGAATGACTGTTCATTATTGTGTCTCGTTGTATTAAACGTGTTCAAAATTTAGGTATCAGATCAGATCAGTTCTCAGTATGCCGCTCTTTTCGAAATTAAGACAGATCACAACTAGAAAAGGGGTACTCGAAGAAGCTGTTCCTATTCCTCCTAGGGACACTCCAGGGCACTTTATGTATCACAAACATGGCTTAGACGCCATATTATTTCTTGATTTATGGGTGGACTACACCAAGGAATTACCAGAAAGTCAGAGGTGGCCCGCAGCTGGGACCTGGGATGCAGAGTGCATCATGAAAGTAGAGGAAGAGTTATGGAAAAGGAAAGCTAGACAGTCACAGAAAGACGCCGTTGAGTTATGGCATAAAGAATCGTATAGACGTACAGAAAAAGCACGTAGACAGGAAGAGAAGAGTAAGGAGAATTCAAATAAAGTTCGAGAAAATATATTAATTGAAGAAGGTACTCGAGAAAAATCAGAACAAGGAGATAGACAAAGAAATGCCCTTATGAATGGTATGTATCCCCTTCTGGCCGAAGGATTACCTAAGGCTACTCCGAAGATACCAAAAGACTTGCCACCCCCATTGTTTCCGATAAAAGCACATCCAAAGGGGCATCCTAGAACCGCAGAAGATGTTTTTCTTTCCTCATATTTAGATGACGCAGCTCCCGAGTATGCTAACCCTGCACCACATAGACCGTCTGCTGGGGGGGTTCAACGTCAAAACCATGTGTCTGTACCTTTGCAACAACAAATTCCGACACAAGTTCCGGCAAGCACATCTGTTTCTACATCTGTTCCCACGGCCGTTTCTACAGCTGTGTCCACACCTATAGTTGCTGTATCACGATCAACGAATCCTTTCGCGCCCAGTACCCCAGATGGGGCTACCGGAGGTGCTACCAGCGTGTATTCTACGCCACCCAGAATAAATAAACTTACTTTTCAAGAATCAGCACATCCACGTACGCCCAAACTTATAAATACCCGCACGCTTAAGGAACTTCTAGTAGATTGTAGATATGACCCTGTGCCTGGCAAAGAGGACGAAATGGTCCTGGCATCATTACGTATCAGACGAGCTGCGATGTTCTTAGGGAAGCTACCAGGAATGACTAAACATCTAGATAATATATATCATTTTGTCCAAACAGGGCGAGATTCTGAGTGTATTAACAGAGCTATGGAATACCAGAAAGTGGAAATACAGGGGGAATTGTTACGTTTCCTCATAAATTGTGTGATCAGAAATCAAGACCGACCGGGGGTAAACCCGTAAGTAATGCAAATTCTTACGAGATGGAGCCAGAATATATCAGACGGGAAACATGATAAGCAAACATGTATAGTAGCTATGTGCCGAAAGATCCGTAAAGAAATAGAACGAATACATGAAGAGAGATTGGCAGTAGACCAGTTTGAACAAAACGAAGAGGGAGAATTAGAATTTCCCTCAAGACAGTCAGAAAATATAGCCTATGTAGGTAGAGGAAGATCTTGTAATAATACTAGATGTTTCAATGATCCAATACGTCCGATTTGTCCAGATAATAACCGGACTTATCCAACACCTATAATAAAGATGAGGTCTCCCGAACATTCGTTCCAAGCCGCTGACAAATTACTCCGAGAACGAAGGGGTTATCACCTACTCGATTCTATGGATGAACAAGAATTAGCCAGGTCAGCCGTCCACTGGATTGACAGTCCCGGAAAATATGGTGATGAAACAGTAGCACACACGTTTTTGAACCTCAGCCCAGATGAACAGCGTTTAGCTGGGATTTATATGATTCAACAACTTCTTATCTTATATAAGAACCAACATTCCGATCCTGGTCCCTTGCCTGATATATTAACTGAATTACTCACGAATAGATGGAGAGGTTCAGGTACTAAGTTAATTAGAGAAATACTAGAATCCAGAAAGCAGTACATTCTTTTTGTATGCCCAGAACATGTCTCATTGCCCATCAAGGAAAGAACGCCGTATTACATAGATAGACAGAATCCCTTGCGAGAAGTGCACCCAATAAAAGGCGAAGACAATGAGTTTAAACGCGTATTTGTATATACGCCCATATCTAAAATAGAATTGTTAGAAATGAAGAAAGTAGTACCCAGTCATGACAAAGACCTAGCGGGTTTTCACCGAGAAATTAAAGACATGTTACTCATGGGAGAATATACCTATCCTGACATTATGACAATATTAAAGGTATTAATGCCTGCTGGCATTTATGAAAAACTTAAGGAAAAAGAGTGGGAAGTGGGAGATCAAAAGATAGACTGGACAGCATTAGAAACAGAAGAAAAGGCCCGAACTGCAGGGGCAGGGCTCGGGGATAAAGTTAAAGCACTACCAGGTTTACTAGTACAGGTACTGCCACGTTTATTAACTACGAAAAAGGAAGACTGGGGTGCAATCTCAGCCTGTAAGCAAAAACAGGATGAAGACACTAGTGATTTCTATGCCCGATTCGAGAAATGTTTTGGTATAAATAGTGGCATAAAAGCAAGTAGTGAGTCATATCCACATCTGTTTGTGACAAAATTAGTTGAAAATTCCTTGCCCCAAGTGAAGAATAGAGTATTGAAATTCGAAAGTACCTGGCAAGGTAATACCCCGTCACAAATGTTACAAATGTTACAGTATCATCACAATAGAATTAGAGAAGAACAAGAACATGAACAAAGACGTATGAAAGACACAAAAATGAAAATGTTAGTCTCCCAGACAGTTCCAACTGACGGTCACAAAAAGGGTGTGACACATTCCGGAGATTCAACAGTTCCTGTAAAAGGGACATGCAATTATTGTAAACAGCCAGGTCATTATGTACACGATTGTCCAGTCCTGAAACGTAATATTGCCGTAGGTATTGCAAAGGAAAGGCCACGGCCACTCAGACAGGATCAGAATGAACAAGGAGCCCCGCAGCATGCACAGTCCATGCCAGCTCCGCAACAGTCTATACAGTTTGTGCCAGCTGCACCAGCGCTGCCTGATGCTGCCACACAAACGACGACACGACAAATGTATCAGACCGCACAGTATGAATATCCTGAGTATCAACGATACGCATGAACCAGCCTAGAGAGGGAAGTTGACTTACCCCTTATCGAGGTCCCTGTAGATCAAGAAGGACCTTATGTGCACAGTGAATTATTGGGTCAAGATAGAAAATTTTTACTTGATACAGGGGCAAGTCGAACAACAATAAAACGTAGTGAAGTTCCGGAGGCACCCCTCTCAGGCTCACAGAATATTTCCCTTGGTTTTTCAGGAAAACCTATTGTTAATGAAGTATCACAGCCTCTTCCACTTACGATTGGACCCTTGACACGAACTACAGATTTATTGCTTACTAAATCATGTCCAGAAAACTTGTTAGGTATAAAAACTTTGAAAGCTCTAGGAGCGATAATATGTTGTTCTCCGGAAGGAGTAAGATTGTTTTTGCGTGATTTTAAAGGTCACTATGTATCCCGAGACATGGATCACCGACTGCAGACTTTACCCACACATTTATGGGCACAAGGCCCTACTGATGTTGGTTGCATGAACATTACACCATATCGAGTCACACTAAAGGCAGGAGTGGTACTACCACGAATACGACAATACAAGCTACCACCAGATCCTGTAGTGGCTTTACTGCAAATCATTGACGAGCTTATTGCCCAAGGAGTGGTTGTGGAAACCGACTCCAATGTATGTAATTCCCCGATAATTCCGATTCTTAAACGAACTGATCCAAAGGCCCCGCCAGTATATCGATTGGTTATTGATCTGCGCGAATTAAACAAATGCATTGTGCCACAATTCCCTGTGGTTCCCGATATCTCGTCATTACTGACAGCCATTGATTCGAACGCAACATTCTTTACTGTAATTGATCTCAAGAATGCCTTTTTCAGCGTCCCAATAGATCCGGAGAGCCAATACTTGTTCGGATTTAGTTTAAATGGACGAAGTTTTAAATTCACACGCGCACCTCAAGGATTTACAGAAAGCCCCAGCATCTATAGCCAAGCACTGAAACGAGAACTTGACAGTATCCACATGCCAGTCAACACTGCACTGCTTCAATATGTCGATGATCTGCTGATCACCGCCCGAAGCGAACCTGAATGTGAAAAAGCATCTCTGATGGTTTTACAATTTCTAGCCGAAAAGGGGCACAAGGTGTTCCCTTCTAAGCTGCAATTCTGTGTCCAGCGAGTTGTTTACCTTGGACACTCGCTGTCCAAGGAGGGAAGGCAGCTTACACCCGACCGCATTCAGTTAATTGCTAACATGCCAATACCCAAGACACAAAAGGAGGTGCGGGCTTTTATAGGCCTCACTTCATATTGTAGGCAGTGGATCCCTCAATATGCATTTTTAGCAAAACCACTCATTCAGTTGACAACACAGGAGGCGGCCACATTGACTGTCCTCCCTTGGACTCAGGAACACACACTAGCTTTTGAAAGCTTAAAGAAAGCTCTATGTCAAGCACCTGTTTTAGCAACACCATGTTACAGAAAACATTTTACACTCTTTGTTACAGAACGAGAAGGTACTGCCTTGTCCGTACTCACTCAGGAACAAGCAGGATCACGCAAACCATGTGCCTATTTCTCTAGTACATTAGATCCCGTAGCCCAGGCTTTGCCTGCGTGCCTGAAATCAGTGGCAGCAACAGCTTTAGCAATCAGGCAAAGCGATGCCATAGTGTTAGGACATCCATTGACAGTACAAGTACCGCATGCAGTAGAGGTTCTTGTGAACCGAACGCAAACACAACACTTGACCATAGCAAGACTTACAGGGTACGAATTAACATTGTTTCAGCCACACATAGAAATCAGACGCTGTAATACATTGAATCCTGCCACACTTTTACCTGTAATCGGAACAGACCCACTAGCTCATGATTGTATTGAAGTTATTACAATAACGACGAAACCCAGACAAGATTTGACAGATGTTCCATTGTTAGATCCAGACCTGACGTTGTATGTAGATGGTTCATGTATGAGAACAAGTACAGGAGATTTAGTGGCCGCATATGCAGTCACAACAGATACTGAAGTCATTGAAACAAACTGTATAAATACCTTGTCAGCTCAAGCAGCAGAGCTTATTGCTCTGACACAAGCCTGTATCCAAGCCACAAATAAGAAAGTCAACATATACACTGACTCACGTTATGCATTCGGAGTTGTACATGACTTCGGCGTGCTGTGGCGAGAGAGAGGTTATTTAACTTCTCACGGTACCCACATTCAGCACGGATCCCTCATTCATGCTCTGTTAGATGCAATACATTTACCCACTGCAATATCGATTATGAAATGCAAAGCTCACACGAAAGTCACTGATATCATTTCTCAAGGCAATGATTTAGCTGACAGAACAGCTAAACAGACTGCGCAAACTTGCACATCCGACATGACAAAGACAATAGTCCAGACACCAACACATTGTATGACGATTAAGGACCCCGCTCTTGATGTAATTGACATACAGACACATGCTACACCAGACGAAATAAAGAAATGGATGGAATTAGGAGGGATCCAAACGGACCAGGGATGGATGACGAAGGAGAAATCTGTATGGTTTCTTCCTGACTCTATGGTCCAAGCTATCATAAATACAATACACAGTCCAGCGCATCTAGGAGAGAAAGCTATGCTAGACAGCATTCAACATATTTGGTTCAACAAACATTTACGAGCAGCAGCGAAGCAAAAAGTCCGTACCTGTATGATATGTTGTCAGTTTAACCCAGGTAAAAGCATTCCCGTAGAGCAGGGTGGATTTCAGCCTCCTGATCACCCTTTTGAAGTCCTCCAGATGGATTATATCCAGATGGAACGATGTCGAGGATTCAAATATGTTCTCGTAGTTGTCTGCGCTCTTTCCCGTTGGACCGAAGCTTACCCAGTATCAGATTACACTGCCCCGACCACTGCCAAGCAGCTAGTTCGAGAATTCTTCCCACGGTACGGTTTACCACGTGTTGTCTATTCAGATAACGGCCAGCCGTTCTCATCCGAACTGATGAAACATGTTTCACTTCTGCTAGGATATCAGTGGAAGTTTCATTGTGTCCGACACCCCGAGGCAGCAGGTCTCGTGGAACGACATAATCAAACTTTGAAAATCAGATTGTCCAAAATATGTAGAGAGAAAGGTGTTGATTGGGTAGTAGCTTTACCAGTTGCACTCTTTTACATGAGAATGGTAGCACACTCTCGAACAGGGCTATCCCCTTATGAGGTGATCTTTGGAAGACCACCGAATATGTGGGGGACGCCTATACCCCGTAAAATAACTGATGTTGACTGTAATATGCTGACAGATTACTTGGCTTCCTTGATGTCTGCACTACAATCTTGTCGTTCACAGGTAGCTGCAGCCTTTCCTGACAACACTGAGGTGAAACCCCATGACGTAGTTCCGGGGGATCTCGTTTTAGTGAGGAACTTTGATCGGAAGACTCAGCTGGATCCTAGGTGGAAGTCGCCGCAATTGGTCCTGCTCACCACAAGGACAGCCGTGAAGATCGAGGGCAGAAAAGGCTGGGTACATTCAAGTCATATCAAGAAATTTCATGGACTACCATCGGATGTAAATGCCACACCTCGTGTGTCTTCGCCCATTGACTCAAAGCTCCCTTTGGTTGAACTCAGTAGCCCGGAACAATATAAATTAAAACTCAGGTCTAATAAGTCAGACAATTTGATTGTTTAAGTCCTCTCCAAGGTGAAGCGGTTGAATTTGTCTCTGACATGTATCCCTTAGACCTGAATAGAGGAAAAACACGAAAAATGTTGAAACGACATGCGTACTGTAAATCACTGCGTAGTCATTGTATAGTGACGTTATTAATTTTGTTTTTCTTGAGTCTTATAATAATCACTGCAAGTATATTGTTGCACATATATTATCCTATTTCTAAACATGTCTATAATGTTACTGCTGAACATTCCTTTAGTGACCTACCCCCGCATGAATTGTCCTATAGATTTGCGCTGCGCAATAACACTTTCATTAGTATGTTACATCATTCCCATCAGACTAGTAATGCTACCAATTGTTGGATATGTGGTCGACTCCCTCCCTATCAGAATTATAAGGGAGTTCTGCCCCTCTTTCCATATCCGTTTACACACAATGGCTCCTGTGGAGCATGGTTTAGTTTAATCAATTCCTTAGATTCAAACACAGCAGTTTATCAAGACAATTGGGTATGGGGAAATCTGAACTTAGTTTTACTCCAAGTCTGCTACCCCGACAAGGAGGGTCGTCCCAAGAGAACAGGAACTGATCTAGAAAATGAAGTATATGGATTAGGTAATTTTACACTTAATCTCATGATCCTGAATGTCGAATCCGAAGTTGCACCAATTTTGCCTGCTATGTCAGTGTTCCCAGCTAAGGGTGAATTGTGTGTAAGAAAGAATGGTTCCATACATATGGGCCATAGTAGATGCACTACTGTAATAGAATTCAGTGATCAAGGCAAGTCTTCGTTTAGAGCTTCTCGCCACTCCTACTTCATATGTGGTCAGACTGCATATATGCGTCTGCCTCTAGATTGGGATGGTACCTGTTACATTGCATTTCTTTTGCCACCTGTTTTCCTAGCTCCTCCTGATTACCACAGAAATATTCATTTAGTACACAATAGAGAACGGAGAGATCTCCCAATTGTCGATTACACTGAGACGGCATGGGAAAAGTATGTAGATTTTAATAAAGGGCTCTTTCCCTATATAGGTACAGTTACCAATAGTAAGCTAATACGTAGATTAACTAGGACTCTTGAAGCTGTAGTGAATGAAACTATTTCCGCCCTAGGCAACTTGACAGAGGAGCAGTCTGCGATGAGGATTGTTGTTCTTCAAAATCGTCTTGTCCTTGACGTCATACTGGCCGATAGGGGCGGAGCTTGTAGGGTCATCGGATCAAGCTGCTGCGTATTCATACCAGAAAATTCGCCATCTGTATATAAAGCTATAACCCGCCTTCATAAGATTGTGAGCCAGATACACCAGAATCCAGGCACTTGGACTTGGTCCGGGTGGTTTTGGAGCGTGTTATCAGCCTGGGGATGGAGAGTTCTATCCTTCCTAGGTATTGGCCTTCTTATACTATTCAGTTGCTGCTTATGCCTGCAATGTGGACCAGCGATTTGTGGTCTGTGTGCCACTTCGTGTATTCCACATCAAGATTTTCATTCATCACGGAAGAAGAAAGAAGAACAAATGATGTTATATAAACAGATCGATGGATTAATGAAGATTGATATCTCTTGACGGGCAAGTAGGGGACAAGGAGGGAATGTGGAAATATGGATTTTTATGTCCCCTATCTTGGACCCCAACGGTTCTATGTGCATGTTCCAAGTACATGTATGTTCCCTCCAGTTCCAGTTATGAAGACGCAAATACATGTGCGTCCACCGTTAACATGTCCTCTTTCAGATCCGCCATGAATGGGCCGGATATTCCATTCCTAAGTACGAAAGGCCACCGGCTTTATATGGTTCACTTATGCTATTTTTCAGTCCAGGCGAGTAGGCCCTGATTCTGCCATCAAGCTTTTCCTGCCTTCTGCCTCTGAGAGCTCCAGTCTGAGCCTGCATCTGTATCCATGAACTTTGTCCTCATTCTCTGCGCAGCTAACGGTGCCTGACATCAGCTTGTTGCCTGCCAAAAAACTGTATTTCACCTTCGAAATTATCTGCTCCGTTCCTCAGCCGATGCATTCCTGTCTAGTAGTTTAAGTAAACATTTCCTTAAGCTACCGAGCAAAGGGCCCGGTTTCTCTGTCCTCATGCAAGTAATTCATAGCCCCGTTACCATGGAAGGTTTCTGCCCCTTGCATCTCATGTAGACACTTAGACGCTTGTGCACGCACACACAGTCAGTATAGAATAAATTTTGTCCAAGAGTCCTTCCTTTGTGGATAACATAGTTCTTTAAACATAGGATGTTAGATATGATTTGGGATTAGGTTGACTTGACCCCCCAGACTTCTTGTCTCCACATGTAGAGCTAAATGTCAAGTTCCCTTCACCCCCTAGTTGCACGTCAATCACACGTCATGCTGCTGCGCGCGCATCTCTGCCAAGTATTTCTGCTAACATTGCGAAATTAGTTCATAGATCCACCCTGTGTGACATCACAACCAATGACGTTCCTTTGTTACGCTCAATCACGCCCATTTTCATTACGCATGTATGATGTTATCTTCCTTATCAATTGTTACGCCTCCTGCATTTGTTTCATTGTAATGTCTGTTCTATAAAAATGATTACTTATCAATAAAGTTTGTACTTCACTTCCTGAACCCCCGTGGTGATGGAACTTGGAGGCCACGATTCGAATCGTCCATTGGAATAAAGCCCATTCTGAACCTCTTATACCACGGATTCTGCCTCTTATTTTACTGAGCTATTTTATTAAGATTCTGTATCAAATTAAGTCCCGGTAATTAAATTATTTACCACAGTTCCCAGGATAGCACCAAGGGAAATGCATAACCCCTTGGCAAGTTCCAAATGAACACCTCACTCACCTCAACTCCACAACCATGCAACTCACAACTCTGGCAATGCACACGTCACAAAATCACAACCAACATGCAAAATAACATGCCCACCTAGCAGACATGCCTGAACAACTCATAATGGTAACCTGGGTAAGCCATGAACATGAGCCATCAACGGCATGGCACCTCAGCCAGACACACGCCCAATGTGGGGAGAGGTGGCAACCAGGCATGTGTGAAGGATGCAGGAGAACCATGATTGGAAAAGTACACAATGCCAAGAGTGGCAGAGATGTGCTGGACAGACCGCAGTATGCAGAACACACTCATATCCATGGCGACATACACCTCTGGTGTATGGAGTGAAGTGGACAGTGGACGTAACCATGTCACCCCAGCCAGTGGGGGAGTTTGCGGAAATGTTGCCTGCTACGTCCCCCCCGTAAGCGTGAGCGGAGTGGGATGGCCGGCGTACACCATGCCAGTATAGGGGTGTGAATAAAAAGCACGTAGCCCTGGGCATGGTCCTCTTTCGGCAAGCCCAACGTCTCTGCCAGGGCAGCGCCTCTCACCATGCCACGAGGCCGATGCCTGCGATCCTGTGCGCCTGCCGTACCCCAGCCCGCTGGACCCTGAACCTGTCAGGCCCACCCCCTGCGCAGCCAGGCCACACTGATCACCTTCCGACACCTGCGTGTGTCAAGGAGGGCCCACCATGTGCCCGCACAAGCGCCAAGCCCGAGCCCATGACCTTAGCCGCCTCCTCAGACTATCACGGCCTCCACAGCACAGGCCCGCTTTAGTCCTTTCTCGTTGACATACTCTACTGCCGTTTCCGGCCTACACCACGGTCAAGTAAGTCACACATTTGGAACTGAGTGGCAGAGTACATATGTTCATTGCAGATTTTATATCAGTGTACGCCCTTTGATGTGGTGCCACCAACTCTGTCCATGGCATTCTTACGACACATGCCTGTTGTCCCCTGCTGACTGCTTCCTGCGGCCTACACAACGGACAAGTAGGTCACACATTTGGAACTGAGTCTTGATCATACATTGTCCGTGTACGCACAATAAGGAAGATTCTACTTCACTGTACTCCCTTCGGTCAGGTGACAGCAACCATGTGCATAGCATCCCAACGACACGTGGCTGTGGGCCCTTGCTGACTGCGGTCGAATAGGTCACACACAATTTTGAATTTAGCCTTGATTTATTTATGGCTGACTTGATGTCATTGTACAGGCCTCAACGCAGACAGCATCCCTTTTCATCCCAAGTGCCACTATGTCTCTTCCCCGAGACCCATGGACACTTTCTGGTTGGACTTTGGTGGCGACTGAGTCCATGGACTTGGGGTTGTCGTCGCCATCATGGCGGTGATACTGACTTTGTGGCAAAAACGAGGCTGTGGCATTCCACCCCACCATTTGCATCATGCCCTGGAGGGCACCTTCCACTGTCCTCCGCAACATACACCTCGGACATTGATGAGGACCCGCTCAGGTCGCATGACCCATCTGACTGCACCGCAAGTCACCGTGCCGTCGATGGGTGCCTGTGCCGGCCGCAGTGCATCCAGGGCCACTAACTCTGTGCTGGTCATGTCCGGGACCCCTTCTTCTGAGATACTGGATGGCCTCTAAAGGCCTTGGGGTCATCAACGCCATGTGTCTGTTGCCCCGCGCTGTCCGCAGCCTCCGGCCTCAACTGCGACTCACCAGGGCTCACACATCAAATTGAGTCCTGACCGGCCTTGACGTTGCATCACCACAGGAGGCCCATGCCACCACCACCAGGACCGACTCCAACCGTAAAAGGCCTGTGTCGAAATGGTCGTATTGGCAGACTGACGGAGTTGCCTCCACATGTCGTGGATGCCATCTTCTGCCTGATCCCCTGCTCAGCACTCCAGGTGCCACTGACTCAGTGCACCATGAATCATCGTCCATTACTGTCTTGGTTATGTACTGTGATGGGTTCATGCAGCAATGTCACCTCGGGCGGTCTGGGAGACCTGGGACGACGATGAGGAAGATGATGAAGGTGTGACACTCCACCACAGCAGCTGCATCATGTAGATCCCAAAGTGACAGAATCCTAGACATTCTCATTCACATGAGCGCGCTCAGCTCTGGTGCCCCGGACTCAGTGCACTGCAACTCACACACACTTCTGTTTGCTCATTGTGTGCCCTCTGGACTTGCTCAGGCTACCTCCATGATGCTCCGCAGGGTATGCTCAGACGTGAGTCCCTTGCTCACTTTGCCACTGGATTCAAGCAAGCCTGGCTGAAGATGGCTGAAATGCCAGAAACCGGTCCTAGGAAGCTTGTTTCCGGTCCAGGGAAGACATGGCTTGGCAGTTCGGGCTGGACTGTTCCCATGAGGCACAGGGTCAGACTGATTTGCATATGGCCATGTCTGAACTGGGGTGGCAGAGTGGGCTAAAGAACGGTGGTGGATTAAACCCAGATCAGTTGACTGGGGGTGAGTGCTTGCAATGTTCAACACTCCGTCCATCATTTCCTTTGCTTTTGCTTTGTTCGCCATAAGTTGGCAGGGTATGCTCAGACGTGAGTCCCTTGCTCACTTTGCCACTGGATTCAAGCAAGCCTGGCTGAAGATGGCTGAAATGCCAGAAACCGGTCCTAGGAAGCTTGTTTCCGGTCCAGGGAAGACATGGCATGGCAGTTCGGGCTGGACTGTTCCCATGAGGCACAGGGTCAGACTGATTTGCATATGGCCATGTCTGAACTGGGGTGGCAGAGTGGGCTAAAGAACGGTGGTGGATTAAACCCAGATCAGTTGACTGGGGGTGAGTGCTTGCAATGTTCAACACTCCGTCCATCATTTCCTTTGCTTTTGCTTTGTTCGCCATAAGTTGGCAGGGTATGCTCAGACGTGAGTCCCTTGCTCACTTTGCCACTGGATTCAAGCAAGCCTGGCTGAAGATGGCTGAAATGCCAGAAACTGGTCCTAGGAAGCTTGTTTCCGGTCCAGGGAAGACATGGCTTGGCAGTTCGGGCTGGACTGTTCCCATGAGGCACAGGGTCAGACTGATTTGCATATGGCCATGTCTGAACTGGGGTGGCAGAGTGGGCTAAAGAACGGTGGTGGATTAAACCCAGATCAGTTGACTGGGGGTGAGTGCTTGCAATGTTCAACACTCCGTCCATCATTTCCTTTGGTTTTGCTTTGTTCGCCATAAGTTGGCAGGGTATGCTCAGACGTGAGTCCCTTGCTCACTTTGCCACTGGATTCAAGCAAGCCTGGCTGAAGATGGCTGAAATGCCAGAAACCGGTCCTAGGAAGCTTGTTTCCGGTCCAGGGAAGACATGGCTTGGCAGTTCGGGCTGGACTGTTCCCATGAGGCACAGGGTCAGACTGATTTGCATATGGCCATGTCTGGACTGGGGTGGCAGAGTGGGCTAAAGAACGGTGGTGGATTAAACCCAGATCAGTTGACTGGGGGTGAGTGCTTGCAATGTTCAACACTCCGTCCATCATTTCCTTTGGTTTTGCTCCATTCCCTAAACATGACAAAGTCGGGTTTTAACTGATTGGCATACTTAATGTGCTTATACATCCCGATTAAGGTGATATACAATATACCCAGGGCTGGTAAATGAAATGCTACTAGTGGGTCTGCAGCGCTTATTGTGCCACACACTTAAGAAACCCTTTGAAGCATGTTCAGGTCGGCGGTGCACTTTAAAACTGATAATTAGACTTGGCAAAACAGCCCTAAGTCAACTTTAAAACTAAATTTTGTATATATATGTCACTCCTAGAGTAGGCCCTAAACAACCCACAGTGCAGGGTGCATTGTATTGAAAGACTTGTCCATGTACCTTTAGGTTTTACACGTCCTGGTAGTGAAAAAAAAATCACAAATTCGTTTTCATAACTGTTTTAAAAAATTAATTTCCTTACTGTTTATTTATTGTTTGATTATTTAAAATCATTTTAAAAAAGCCAAGCCAGTAATACAAAAGTTTTTTTCAAACTCTAACTTTTCTAAATTTCATTCAGGCTTAATGTCTCATGTGTTAAATATGCACAATTTCCCAGGGTAGGAAACTACCTTCAAGGCTTATGCAAATATCAACAAACTACTAGGTATGTTGGTATTCCCTACATTTACATGTCCACCCATATCCATTTATCTACTTAGTTTCCCTAACTGTAATTTCACTTAAATTGAAAAATCGCCATACCAATGTATTACCACCATTGTTGGGGTGTTCCTTGCATCAGGATTTATTTATTTATTTATTTTTTGACATTTGTTAAGCGCGAACGAATACCCGTAGGCGTCTCGGCGCTAGACCTTAGCAGCTGTCTCTTACCGAAGTATGGGAAACATCGGGAGATAGGAATACTATCACTGATTAAACAGCCAAGTTTTCAGCTTCTTCCGAAACTGTAAAAGTGAGGGGCAGGTTCTAACATGTTGAGGCAGAGTGTTCCATATCTTTGGGGCTGCGACTAGAAACCGACGGTCACCCCATGACACTGTTTTGGAGTGCGGAACCACTAGTTGGTTCAGAGTAGTAGAACGAAGCTGTCTGGATGGTCTATAAGGTATAAGCTTGTCCTTAAGGAGGCGTGGTCCCTGTTCGTGAAGCGCCTTGTAAATTATACAGAGTGATTTGAACTTAATCCTGTTTTGGATGGTCAACCAGTGGAAAGTTCTTGTGGTGTCAGTGATAGGTGCAAACTTGGGTGTTCTGGACAGGAGACGTGCTGATGCATTTTGTATTGTCTGCAATTTTTTTGTTACCCTAGCTTGGGCATTAAGAAAAAGTGAGTTACAGTAGTCTAGTGATGAAAGAACTAGAGAACTGACCAATGTTTTAGCAGCTGTGTCTGGCAGAAAAGGAATGATTTTCCTTATCATTCGGAGTTTATGATGGGCAGTGGCTGCTACCTTGTTTGCATGTGCCATGAAATTAAGATGGTTGTCAAAAATTACTCCCAGATTCCTGACCTTGAGGGTCGGACTGGGGGGAGTACCAAAGGCTGGTGGCCACCAGGATGTAGGCCAGCTCGGGGAGAGAGAGCCAAAAATGAGCACCTCCGTTTTATCGGAGTTAAGTTTCAGACAGTTGTCTGTCATCCACTCTCCGATTGCTACCATACCATTTTTAAAGCGTTCTGCCACCTCCTGCCCGTCACCTTTAATGGCCAGCACTAGTTGCGTATCATCAGCATATGAGGTTAGGCTCATCCCGAATGCTTTGATCACACCCGCAAGGTCCGACACATAGATGTTGAAAAGTGTCGGACTAAGGGAGGAGCCTTGAGGAACCCCACATGGAAGTGAACGCTTGGCCGATTGATATGGCCCCAGTGTGACCACTTGTGTTCTGTCGGCCAGGAAGGAGGAAAGCAGATCTCTCGCAGTGTGAAGAATTCCCATCCGTCCGACACGGTCCACTAAGATCTTATGGTCGACCGTGTCGAAGGCTGCCGAGAGGTCTAGCAATACAAGTAATGCTGTCCCTCCCTGGTCACGGACAATTCTAATGTCGTCCGCTGCCTTGAGAAGGGCGGTTTCAGTTCCGTGATACTTTCGAAAGCCAAACTGTGTGTCATCCAGCAGCTGATGTTTCTCTACGTATTCTGAGAGCTGCTGGTTCATGGCTTTCTCCGTCACCTTAGCTAAGAAAGGGAGGCTTGCTATAGGTCTGTAGTTCTTTAGTTCCTCCTTATTTAAGTTGGATTTTTTAAGCAAGGGCTTAATCAGTGTGTTTTTTAAGGAGTCTGGATAAATCCCGGAACTAAGGATAATATTACAAACATGAGTAAGAACAGGAGCGGTTACATCTATCACATTGGAGAGCACTGAAGAAGGGCAGGGGTCCAAGGCCAATCCGGTTTTGATAGATCTGATAAGAGTTTTTGTTTGTTCAGTGGTAAGAGGCTGAAAACTGGACAGGCTGTTTCCTGAGGTGGTATGAACGGTAGGAGCTCTGGAGGTGATGGTGGTTGAAATGAATGCTTGATAAATGTTGTTAACTTTGGAATAAAAGAATTCAGACAATGCGTCGCAGAGTGATTGAGACGGGGAAGGATGTAAATCAGGTACGTTGCCGGACAGGGTTTTGGTGATATCATAGAGTTGTCTACTCGAGTTTTTGGCTTTTTCAATTTGTTCTGAAAAGAAGTTCTTTTTGGCAGCAGTGATCATGAATTTGTAAATAGATAACGATTGTTTATATTTAATCTTGCTTTCGTTATTGTAGTTTCTGCGCCAGTGCCTTTCCCTGTTCCGACACAGTTGTTTTTGAATACATAGTTCCTCTGTGTACCACGGTGCGGTTGGTGAGCTTCTGTTTCTAGAATGGAATTTAGTGGGTACTAGCTGATTAGTAGCGGCACCTATCCATTCATGAAATTGACGGGTGGCGCTATTGGGATCATCGGATATCTCTGGGCATGTATTGTCCAGTAGTGATTTTAATTCAGTATGGTTGAGACTCTTCCATACTTTAAAGGGGCCTGGCACTATAGCTGTGGGCTTCTTCCTCCATTGTTCCTTTATAGTCAGGCTGCTAAAAATAGCGAAATGATCAGTCCATGACATAGGAAGAATGTTGATTATGTGTAGGTCCTCTACGTTGGAAAATATACCGTCCAATGTATGTCCTGCCTGATGGGTGGGGGAGGTGACCAGTTGTCTGAGGCCCATGGTTTCTAGGTCCGATGTAAGGGCGGCAGTATCTTTATCGTTGCCGCATTTCGATGGAAAAGTTGCATTTCAGTGCCGCCAGTTAATTAAGGAGTGCACAGTCCTTAATAAACTGCATCCTTAAACCATGCTCAGAATCATGTCGCTGTAGAAGCATAAGTCATGTGATGCAGGTATTCTGCTGGCATCAGAAAGAAGATTATAGTAATTAGTGATTTTCTGGTCAAATAATATTTCACTAATAATGTAAGCACCATGTAGGTCATAGATGATTTTATTTTTAACACTACTAGAAAAGAACACACAACTTGATCAGTCATTATAGATGTAGTTAGTCCCTGTTAGACCTGTCAGTCCTATGGTGGTCTTCCCCCAAACTTTTTGCCTTCACCCCTCCTGTTTTTCTGAATTTGTTTTTGTTGGTCATGGGACTCTATGCACTTTTTCCACTTCTAACCCCTGCGAAAGTGCTCTTGATCATTCCCTAAAACGTGATAAAGTCAGTTTTTAACTGATTGACATAATTAATTTGCGTATACATCCCTAGTAAGGTTGGGTGTTCTGGACAGGAGACGTGCTGATGCATTTTGTATTGTCTGCAATTTTTTTGTTACCCTAGTTTGGGCATTAAGAAAAAGTGAGTTACAGTAGTCTAGTGATGAAAGAACTAGAGAACTGACCAATGTTTTAGCAGCAGTGTCTGGCAGAAAAGGAATGATTTTCCTTATCATTCGGAGTTTATGATGGGCAGTGGCTGCTACCTTGTTTGCATGTGCCATGAAATTAAGATGGTTGTCAAAAATTACTCCCAGATTCCTGACCTTGAGGGTCGGACTGGGGGGAGTACCAAAGGCTGGTGGCCACCAGGATGTAGGCCAGCTCGGGGAGAGAGAGCCAAAAAAAAGCACCTCCGTTTTATCGGAGTTAAGTTTCAGACAGTTGTCTGTCATCCACGCTCCGATTGCTACCATACCATTTTTAAAGCGTTCTGCCACCTCCTGCCCGTCACCTTTAATGGCCAGCACTAGTTGCGTATCATCAGCATATGAGGTTAGGCTCATCCCGAATGCTTTGATCACACCCGCAAGGTCCGACACATAGATGTTGAAAAGTGTCGGACTAAGGGAGGAGCCTTGAGGAGCCCCACATGGAAGTGAACGCTTGGCCGATTGATATGGCCCCAGTGTGACCACTTGTGTTCTGTCGGCCAGGAAGGAGGAAAGCAGATCTCTCGCAGTGTGAAGAATTCCCATCCGTCCGACACGGTCCACTAAGATCTTATGGTCGACCGTGTCGAAGGCTGCCGAGAGGTCTAGCAATACAAGTAATGCTGTCCCTCCCTGGTCACGGACAATTCTAATGTCGTCCGCTGCCTTGAGAAGGGCGGTTTCGGTTCCGTGATACTTTCGAAAGCCAAACTGTGTGTCATCCAGCAGCTGATGTTTCTCTACGTATTCTGAGAGCTGCTGGTTCATGGCTTTCTCCGTCACCTTAGCTAAGAAAGGGAGGCTTGCTATAGGTCTGTAGTTCTTTAGTTCCTCCTTATTTAAGTTGGATTTCTTAAGCAAGGGCTTAATCAGTGGGTTTTTTAAGGAGTCTGGATAAATCCCGGAACTAAGGATAATATTACAAACATGAGTAAGAACAGGAGCGGTTACATCTATCACATTGGAGAGCACTGAAGAAGGGCAGGGGTCCAAGGCCGATCCTGTTTTGATAGATCTGATAAGAGTTTTTGTTTGTTCAGTGGTAAGAGGCTGAAAACTGGACAGGCTGTTTCCTGAGGTGGTATGAACGGTAGGAGCTCTGGAGGTGATGGTGGTTGAAATGAACGCTTGATAAATGTTGTTAACTTTGGAATAAAAGAATTCAGACAATGCGTCGCAGAGTGATTGAGACGGGGAAGGATGTAAATCAGGTACGTTGCCGGACAGGGTTTTGATGATATCATAGAGTTGTCTACTCGAGTTTTTGGCTTTTTCAATTTGTTCTGAAAAGAAGGTCTTTTTTGGCAGCAGTGATCATGAATTTGTAAATAGATAACGATTGTTTATATTTAATCTTGCTTTCGTTATTGTAGTTTCTGCGCCAGTGCCTTTCCCTGTTCCGACACAGTTGTTTTTGAATACGTAGTTCCTCTGTGTACCACGGTGCGGTTGGTGGGCTTCTGTTTCTAGAATGGAATTTAGTGGGTACTAGCTGATTAGTAGCGGCACCTATCCATTCATGAAATTGACGGGTGGCGGTATTGGGATCATCGGATATCTCTGGGCATGTATTGTCCAGTAGTGATTTTAATTCAGTATGGTTGAGACTCTTCCATACTTTAAAGGGGCCTGGCACTATAGCTGTGGGCTTCTTCCTCCATTGTTCCTTTATAGTCAGGCTGCTAAAAACAGCAAAATGATCAGTCCATGACATAGGAAGAATGTTAATTATGTGTAGGTCCTCTACGTTGGAAAATATACCGTCCAATGTATGTCCTGCCTGATGGGTGGGGGAGGTGACCAGTTGTCTGAGGCCCATGCTTTCTAGGTCCGATGTAAGGGCGGCAGTATCTTTATCGTTGCCGCATTTCGATGGAAAAGTTGCATTTCTGTGCCGCCAGTTAATTAAGGAGTGCACAGTCCTTAATAAACTGCATCCTTAAACCATGCTCAGAATGATGTTGCTGTAGAAGCATAAGTCATGTGATGCAGGTATTCTGCTGGCATCAGAAAGAAGATTATAGTAATTAGTGATTTTCTGGTCAAATAATATTTCACTAATAATGCAAGCACCATGTAGGTCATAGATGATTTTATTTTTAACACTACTAGAAAAGAACACACAACTTGATCAGTCATTATAGATGTAGTTAGTCCCTGTTAGACCTGTCAGTCCTATGGTGGTCTTCCCCCAAACTTTTTGCCTTCACCCCTCCTGTTTTTCTGAATTTGTTTTTGTTGGTCATGGGACTCTATGCACTTTTTCCACTTCTAACCCCTGCGAAAGTGCTCTTGCTCATTCCCTAAAACGTGATAAAGTCAGTTTTTAACTGATTGACATAATTAATTTGCGTATACATCCCTAGTAAGGTGATATACAATATACCCAGGGCTGGTAAATGAAATGCTACTAGTGGGTCTGCAGCGCTTATTGTGCCATTCACTTAAGAAACCCTTTAAAGCATGTTCAGGTCGGCGGTGCAGTTTAAAACTGATTATTAGACTTGCAAAACAGCCCCTTAGTCAAGTCTAAAACTACATTTTTAATATATATGTCACTCCTAGGGTGAGCCCTAAATAACCCGTAGCGCAGGGTGCATTGTATTGAGAGAGTTGTCTATGTACTTTTAGGTTTTACATGTCCTGGTAGTGAAAAAAAATCACAAATTCGTTTTCACAACTGTTTTAAAAAATGTATTACCTTACTGTTTGTTTATTTAAAATCATTTAAAAAAGATCCAAGCCAGTGATCCAAAAGTATTTTAAAAAACTATACCTTTTCTATATTTCATTCAGGCTTAATGTCCCATGTGTTAAATATGCACAATTTCCCAGTGGCATGATTTATGTGATGTAAGGTGTCAGCCAACAGGGACTAAAACTTCATTGTTATTTCAGACGAACAGTCTCTGTGTGGACATGGGGAAAGGAAGAAAGAAGAAAAGGGGAGGCTAACTTGGGACTTATCTTTGAGGGATCAAAAGATCTGCGTGGGCTCTGGTTTCATCAAGGATGTAAAAACTTGAGCGGGGGATGTTTCGATCCTGATGCACTGACATTTTTGGCTGCTCCTGAAACGAATTTCGTCAACCGAATGTCTAGCATAGCGTTTTCTGGATACATGGCTGCTATGATGGCTTGTCGACATGATCGGACACCGAGTTTGTTCAGTTTGTCCGCAGCAGAATTCTTCTATCGTTGAGTAGGGTGGGACAGACGCAAACCACATGCTTAATTGATTCCGAGTGGCACCCACACCCCCTGCACTTGCTGTTAACACTTGAACGACAAGAGGTTGCTGATATTTATAATATCAATCCCGGGAAGCTGCCACCATGTGGTGATGATAACCATCGATTTAATCAAATTCTTGCCAAATTTCTTCAAAAGATTCTCATTTTATTTCTCAGTTGTACATATGGTGAAACCAGTTCTATCCATTTTTCAAATGCATGTACCATGCTCAATCGCCTTAAATACAGCATGTTGGAGTCCCAGTTCCATATTTGAATATCAAATGCTTAACCCAATGCATTTCGGGCACATTATCGCCCTTCGTCAGGGGTACATATCTGTAAGGTCAAAAATCAAAAAGATACCGTTACATAGATATATGGATTTTTACCAACATCCATTGTCTGTTCTCTGAATCCCCATAAACAACATTTTCCCGCTAAAATTATTCAGAAAACCTTCCCATGGTGGATTGATCTAGCATGTTGCCTCGAGCAAGTCAAACATCAATATATCACGCTGATTTTTATTGTAAAACTAATTAAGGGTCCTTTCGTACCTTAAATCTTTCTAATGCAAACGCGAACTCTGCGTCTTCCAGAAAAGTCGTCCGTTTCACCCTCCCACATGTTATGTTATGTTAAATTGAGTCTTTTATAGCGCACGGCTACTCCAAAGAGTGTCCCGGCGCTTTGACAAAAACCCGAGAGGTAAGACCGGGGAAGATGAGAGCAGACAGAAAAATTACTGAGAAAAAAGCCATGTCTTCAGATCCTTCCTGAAAGTCAGTAAGTTATTGACTTTCCTCAAGGAGACGGGCAAAGAATTCCAACATTGGGGCGCCAGATGACGGAAGGAGCGACCTCCAATTCTAGCCCGTCTGATGGAAGGAACAGCGGCCATGGACAATGATGAAGATCTCAAAGTTCTGCTAGGAACATAGAAGGCCAAGCGCTTCCTGATGTATTTGGGCCCTATCAGGTGGAGTGCCTAAAAGGCAAGGGTTAATGCTTTAAAGGTGATCCTTTTGGACATCGGGAGCCAATGCAACTTTTTCAAAAGCTCAGATGCCCTCGCTCTCCGCTGCAGACCATAAATGGCTCTTGCGGCGGAATTCTGCACAATCTGCAAACGCGAAAGAAGAAATTTAGGCAGCCCCAGATAGAGCACATTTGCATAATCAAGGCGAGAGCCTATCAGGGCCTGCACAATGATCCTTCTGTGGTGAAGAGACAACAGCGGAAGAAACTTGCGCAGCATCTTCAGGATACCAAAGCATTTGCCCGCTAGGCCAAGAATCTGAGGTCTGAAAGAGAGATCATCGTCAATCTGAAAGCCAAGATTTTTAGCCTTAGATGAAACAGCTACCGGTGGAAACATATCAGAAGGCCACCACACTTTCCATCTGGGGTCCAGGGGGCACCCAAAAAAGAGCAATTCCGATTTGTCGGAATTTCATTTCAGACTGTGCTGTTGAAACCAGTCAAAAACGGCCTTCAGACAGTCTCTGATCCGCGAGCCGTCAAAGTCCAAACCCTTAGCACAGGTAAAGAGGAGCTGGGTGTCGTCAGCATAGGATATGATCTGGGCACCAAACGATTCCGCCACTGCCGCCAGAGGAGCCATATAGATATTAAAAAGGGTGGGGCTTAAGATGGAACCCTGAGGCACCCCAACTTCCAAAGGCGGCATCTCGGAGGAAAAGGGAGGTGCCCAGACCGTTTGCCGTCGGCCGGTCAAAAAGGACTTAAACCAATTTAGCACCGTTCCCCGAAGTCCGATCTCCCAGAGTCTTGAAAGGAGACCGTCATGGGGAACGGTGTCAAAGGCCGCCGACAGATCCAGCATTACCAGGATGGCCTTTCCTCCAGTGTCTAATACCTCCCTAATGGCATCGGTGATTTCGAGAAGGGCGGTCTCCGTGCTCATATTCGCACGGAAACCCGATTGAGTGTCATGCTAGATATTATTTCTCTCAATGAAGGTAGAAAGAGAGACATGCACATGTTTCTCAACCACTTTTGCCAGAGCAGGGAGGAGGGAGATAGGCCTGTAATTAGAATGGATAAGTGGGTCCAAATTGGGCTTTTTGACTAGCGGCAGGATCAGGGCGTGCTTCCAGGCTTGGGGGACAACTCCGGTGCTCAGGGATCTGTTGAGCACCGGGTTAAGCAAGAAGTTCAAGGCAGGTGCTACTCGCCCAAGACATTTTGCAGGGCAGGGATCCTGCGGGGAGCCGGATTTCAGCTGGGAGAGGAGATCAAGTGAGGCTGCGGATAGTAAAGGAGGAAAATTCGGATAAAGAAAAACCTTCCACCACCCCATAGGGAGACAGAGCCGATCTAGTCTTGGGTATAGATGCAAGGCTCATAGGGGGAAAAGTATCTTGAATGGATTTGATTTTAGTGGTGAAAAAGATTGCGAGTTTGGCAACCCAAGATTCAGTATGAGAATGTGAGGGCAAGAGCGAAGTGGGGGAGACAAATTCCTTAACGATGCGAAAGACTTCTTTACTAGTGTTCTCAGCCTCGTCAATCCTTCTTTCGAAATAGGCTTTTTTTCCAGCCATAATATGGCTGTGATACAGCCTAATAGCTTCCCTATATTTCGTTTTATCCCCGGGTTCATAAAGGCGACGCCATGCTCTTTCGGCTTTCTTGCACTCACGTCGCATCTCGCCGAGAGAGGGAGTGAACCATGGGGCTGAAGCGCGCCGACAGAGTTTGCTAGGCGATTTCTCAGGAGCTAGCTCCTCAAATCTATCCACAAGCCACTTCTGTAGCAAATCCAGATCCTCCTCTAAACTGCCGGATAGCTGACAGGGGTGGAGAGATAAAGCGTGCGTCAACATTTCAGAGGACACCAGATGAAAAGCCCGTGCCATCCCTCTGGAACATTCCAGCGGTCTTATGGAAGACGCAGAGGTAGAGGGGATATGAAAATTTATTCAATAGTGGTCAGACCACAGTACCGGGACTGGAGGAAGCATGTTAATCAGCATAGTAGAGAAGACTTGGTCAAGGATATGGCCTTTGTTGAGTGTTGGAACAGAGATGTACGGTAACAAACCCAAAGGGGCTGTGATATCCCACAGTTTACCAACGTCTGCATTACTGCTCATATCCATATGTAGATTAAAATCTCCCAACAGTATGCAGTGCTCAGTACAGAGAGCGCAACCTGCAATTCCTCAAAGAAGAATCCTAACGGTCCGGGTGCTCTATATATTAAAAGCCTGACGCAAGCTTGGTGAGGGGACAAGGAGAGGGTGAAACCAAGGGATTCACATCCCGCGATATTATCGATCGAAAAAGTCGCACAGGGAAAAAGTTTGTCAACCACCATAGCCACCCCGCCACCTCTACCTGCGGCCCTGTCGGTCCTGATGATGATATATTCAGCGGGAATAGCATTGGCTAGATCCGGGCCGGAGCTCTCTCCCAGCCATGTCTCTGTTAGAAAAAGGCAGAGCGGCTTAGACACCGACAGCAGATTGAAAATATCCAGAGAGTGTCTGCTAAGAGATCTGGTATTAAGGAGGAAGCAGGAGTGGTAAGTGGGCAGACTCGTGGGCGATACTGCGTTGGTTCTGATCATACGCCAGCCACAGCCGGGACAGCTCTTATTCAATGCCCTCCTAGCAGGAAAGACACAACGGCAGTTAGCCGCCTTACCTCGTAAAGAGAAGAGCTCAGCAGAAGAGTAGAAGCGCATAATGGTAAATAAACCTAAGAGCACCGCATGAGGAAAGGCCTACGTCCGCCCCGTCCGCAATCCGGGACGCTGACGGGCGCAGACGGGCTTTCCTTAGGCGCTCCTTCGGCACGGAAGAGGCGCGTCCACCCCGCGCGACCACTGCGCGGTGAGAAAGGCCTCTAAATTTATAGTCGTGCAGGGGAGGTGGAAGGAGAGCCGCACCGCTGGTCCGCCGACCGGCGTGCTAAAACTCCTCCCAAGATGGCCACTGTTTCTGTCCCCGCGTACCCAACGGCACCACGTATGCCGGTTTAGAAAGGGAATGGGAGAGAGAGGCAGACCCCACCGTGGTGCTGTTGCCACCCAGCGACCACGGAGTAGAGCAAAAGGAAAAGAGGAAAAGAGCTGAGACAGCGTAAAGAATGCACCCGGCTTTCCGCCTCAGGTGCAGGAACAGAAGAGGGATCAGTCAGTAAAAAACACAGTAAGGTAAGCCCAAAACACAGCCAATTTCTGTTAAGAGTACACACAAACGAGCGGTGACAGCGCTAGCAATCAGCGCGATGGTTCACAGAGCAGCAGCAGGAGAAAGTGGTGCTGCACGCTAAAAAGTCCATACAAAGAAAGCTTTAAAAAATAGATACAGTACTCAGACACACTGCGTGATATGCCCGAGAGTTAAAAAATGCACAAAATGATAATTAAAAGTGCCACAGCACATCTAACCCCAAAAGCACCACCTCAGTTTCTGCATGAGGATACAAACTGATGTGATCGTTTTAAACTAACCCGTAACCCCTCCTACTTGGTTAATCAATTCCACCTTGTGTCTATGTTAACTCTCTAAGCATACGTTTCCGAACATACACTTCGTCTAACATGCTTATCCACGTTCTTATTTAACTAGACTAGTTTTAGCGATCATAACTTTAAATTCCCCGCCCTCCCTGAATGGTTGACTAATATGAAGTAATGTATGATCTTAGCTTTCACAACTGTTAAGAGCGGGGTTAGGCTTGGTTCCAGTAGCTGCCTCGCAAGCTTCATTAGGGCTGCCTCAATTATTAGGGCTTTTGCCCTGACCACTTCCTTCTGTTTTGAGAAAGTTCCCTATGGGTCCATGTAAACCCCCAAGTATTTGTATTTTCTATGGTTTTGCTGTTTAAAAAACACCCACCACTCGGCTGCTTTCATTTCCCAAAATAAATTATCTTTGTTTTTGATAAGTTTAATTCCAGTTCTTTGCTTGTTGTATACGGAAGCAGCTGGTCAATAAGCCTCTGTAGACCGACCCTTGTATGATTAAAATAAAGCAAGGTCGTCTGCATATAACAGATTACTTATGCTGGTACCTCCTATTTGAGGAGGATGGGAATTAACAGTGTCCAATAGCTGTGATAGGTCGGAAATAAAAAGGTTAAAAAGGAGGGGTGCCAACACGCATCCTTGTTTGACGCCACTGAAGGTTTGTATTTTTCTTGAGACGTGAGATCCCTTTCCCAACTTTTTGCGAATCAAAGTGTTTGAGTGGAGTTGGATTATTGCCTTTAAAAGGGCAAGAGGAATTTCCCATTTTTGCAGTTTATGCCATAGTAGACCCCCTGGACACAAGGTCAAAAGCTTCTTTAAAATTAACGAAGCAGCAATGAAGTGGCATTCCGAGAACTGATGTTTTGTCCATCAATACAGATAAAGCAAGCAGATTACTGGTGGTTCCTGATTTAGCCACAAATCCAGTCTGGTTAGAAGGTAGACAATGGTTTGTGTGTGCCCAAGATGACAGTTCTTCAAGCAGCAGACTAGCATAATATTTAGATTTGACGTCCAGGAGAGCTATCATCCTGTAATTTTTGGGGTCGGCTCTCTTGCCTCCTTTAAAAATAGGATGGATGATGGCTCCTTTCCACAACTCTAGTATGGGATGGCTGAGCCAGCAATCAGAGATGTTCAGACCAATGCTTGGAATCTGCTTTAAACATGGCCTGGGGAAGACCATTGAGTCCAGGATCCCCATCCGGCTGGGCATTATTTATAATGCATGCAGTTTTTTGTCCAAGTGCTTCAGGAGCCTTTGAAGCCATGTACAGGAGCTCTTCTTCCAGGTTCGCATAATCTGTAGTGACTGTGACTTGAGCGTGAGCAGCAGGTTTGTTCTGCTGGGTTTGCTCTCCGGCGCTCGTTATTTCCAACAGGGAATGCGATAATTCAGATGATGTAAACTTGTTAAATCAGTCCTCTCTGTTTTTTGATTCCTTAAAGTAGTCTGTTAAAAAGAATACCCATTTAGCTTAGCTTATGTTTACACTGCCTTGATCTCTGGGGCCCTGTGTCCTCTTGTTCACAAGCAACCAAAATAGCTTTGCATTGGGATTTTTGCTAGCATGTACTAATATTAGCCAAAACTGATCAGCAGATCTTTGTTTGTCTCGGTAGGTGGCTTGCCTAGAGGCTTTGTGAGCTTGTTTGTAGATTTTAAATAGCTGAGTGTCTCCCGGACCCTTCCCGGCATGTCGTAGGGCTGAATTACAGTGAGTTTTTAGTTTTTTGGTTTCTGTTGAAATGGGTAGTTGGTTACTAGTTAGCGGCTTTCACAGGATGGACAGAAATTTGCTAAGTAGTTGATTTGAGAGGAACTCCATTGCTTCAGTTGGTGCAGTGTCAACTTCTCTCCTTGCTCCTAAGAGCTCTACATTTTGTCATGATTGCGGGGATTGAATGATCCGACCATTTTAGCCTTTTAAGATTCTCTGTGTGAATTCTGATTGTTGTGTTACTAGTTGACGCATGACGGGCAATACTGAGAGATAAGCTGATTATTTGTGGGCAATGGTCGCTATCACCCTGCGAAGCAATGAAGTAGTTCTCTATCAGGAGAAGCATTTCACTGTTACTTAGATGGAAGTCCAAAAAAGAATTGGAGTCACCGTTTGTTCTTGTCCAAGATGGTGGGGTATCTGAGGGGAAGCGAACATTCAGTAGTGTGTAACCCACACTGTTGAACTGTAAGACTGTATGGGGCATATTTACAAGGGCTTTATATCCGCTTTTTTGGCTTACAAAGCCAAAAAAGCGGAGATAAAACCAGTGCCCTATTTACAAGAGGGTGCTAACATGCATAATCACATGTTAGCACCCTTTTCCCAACGCCTCCCTTTGCATCTCTAATGAGATGCAAAGTAGGCATTACTGGGTGTACCCCAGATGGACTACCTTGCAAATATCGCTGATGTTTACATCGCAATATTTACAAGGCAGCCCACATGATTTTAGCACACATTAGATTTTGGCAAAAATGTCAGTTTTCGCCAAAATCTAACATCTGCTAAAATCCTGACTTAGCCATCCCTAACATAGGGGGTGGATTATGCTGATACGACCCTGTGGGTCGTATCAGCAAGGTTATCGCCTGTTTTCAGGGAACATCGGTGGAAAACCAGCGATGTTCCCTGAAAAAGGGCGATAACCTCGCTATCATTGGAATTTTTATCGCCCTGGAGTAACGCGCTTGTTAATAGCGCGCTACCAGGGTGATAAATACCAGAGATAGCCTGCGATAATATAATTATCGCTAAGCACGTTTTTAATATGCCCCAAAATTCTTCCAATTTACTCGGCCTGTTACCGGCTGGTTTCAATTGGGTCACAAGGTGTAATGGGACCACTGGTTGTACATCATTGTTCACCTCTGTAACATTTTGAAAGAGATTTGTGTTGGTCACCTGAGATTAAACCGGGTTTGCATCCATGCTAACTTATTAGATTACACACTATCTCGGTCAGCCGATCCAGTTTTGCCTTTTTTGGTCTCTGGGATATGGCGTAATATATATATACATTGAGCGAAAGCAGTTGTTTAATCAGGTTTTTGCTTCTGACATGATTACAGATGATCCAATCCTCTTCAAATTCTAGCATGTTGATGTTTAAATTTAGTTTGTGGCTGCATTAATTGAAAGCCCACCCTACATCTACCATAGTTGTGCATTCTTGAGGAGGGAGACCTGAATTCCAGGTAGTCTTCTATTGTTATGCTTGCCACCGACCAAGTTTCCTGGAGAAATATGATGTGTTTTTTAATGAATTCTAGCGTATCGATAGATTGATCTTTCTCAGAGAAGCCATTGATATTAGAGGAAGAGTTTGTTAGATCAGGTAACTGTGAGGTCTACCTCTCCTGTAGTAAAACATTGAGTTACCTTATTACCTTTAATATGAAATGTTTGTTTGAGAGCAGCTAGAAATGTAATGTTTGGTGACTAAAGAATTGCACTTTAAAATCCTTTTTTGATAATAAAGTCGGATCTTAAGTCATAATTCTGAAAGTGGTAGACAAACGGTGTGCTCTTCCTAGGGGGACTGAGGGGGGAGCAGGGGAAGGGGGAGGAAGGGTACAGGACACGTCGGGAAAGGAAGGTGCTAAAGGGAGCGAGAAAGTGAGTGCTCATCCAGGGATAGCTCCAATAAGGAGCAAGTGCCCTCACACACCTCTGGGGGTGTCATGCTTCATCATAGGGCAGCTCCTTGTTGGGTCAGTGCTGCAATGCCTAACGAGCCCCACAGGGGGCTCTTTGCCAGAGGTCTTCTCGGTTTTGCCGCCGTGAGGCTAGATGATGTTATGTGCGGGCCGATCTGTGTGGAGTGAGTAGATGTGAGAATGTGCGAGTGCAATTTAAAAATAGCTCCAAGATACCCCAAGGGGATTTTATTCGGGAAGAATCTGGGCCATCGATAAAAACAGACTAGAAAAGTCACAAACTGAAAGGGGGAATTAGACCTGTGTCAGTTCTTGTGAAATGTGCAGGGGGGTCAACATGTTTCTTGCCTTTTGTAAAAATCTAATAGGATCTCAGCAATTCGTCAGGAACTAAAAAGTATATATCGTCTACTCTCAAGGAGGCGGCGGATAATATGCAGAAGTAGTCAAAGTCATGTCCCCTTGTATCAGGGTGCTATAGTCATCCTGGTGTGTGGAAAAAAAAAGAGGTGTGGTACAGTGATACCTTCCGGGGAGAGATACACCTAGAAAAAAGGAAAAGTCAACCTACACCTCAATTAGTACGTGATGAAGCACACACCGGGACTCCCTGAAAGTGAATCCAAACAGGGAGGGGTGGAGGGAGAGTAGGGGGAAAGCAGGAGGATGGAAAAAGGGGGGAAAAGTAGGCAACTGTATTGCCCGTATGAAAGAACAACAGGACAAATGAACCATGAAACAAAGGAAGCAAAGACAGTTTAGTACTCCTAAAGAAAGAGGCACGAACATGTATACATGAACATATTTCTTACTGAAACATTAGGCATCTCCAATGCATAAATGTGGTAAATATCCATGCATATCCATAGTGGTTGTCTCTGGCTATGTAGTCACTGGAAACAAGTGGTGCGGTGTTATAATACCTAGTGGTGGTGACATAAAAATCATTGATTTCACAGTAGAGGAATTGGACCTAGGGAGGCTCAATTCTGTACAAATTGTTTCCAAATGAAAAACAACCTTAAACATAGTTCCACCGTGACTAGAAATGATCACAAGCATCATAAAACGAATGCTGTATTTGTTTGATCAGGCCACGCGGTGAACACCTTTTGACAGGATATAACTGTCCACCATGCAGTCTCTCTCACCCAAAGGACCACTCACCGGAAGGATCTGGTAGTAATACCCCAGCAGGGACAGTCCTGCGTACTCTCGTGTGTCACAAGGGAAATCACTCTAAAAGATCTGGAAGTGAGTGGTTACACAGGTAAGAGCTCCAAAAGCATTGCAGGGGGGGGCAGGCATTACAGGAGAAGGCTGCCAGGCACAGTGGCTGTAGTAGTACCACCACAGCGCAGGGCACATCACCTGTCAGTTAAAGTGATCGGGCAGATCGGGGTCCGCATTACTGGGCATGCAGGGGTGTGTGCCATTAGATCGGTGTGTAAGGGGACAAAATACGAGTACTGGATGTTCGATATGCTACACACAGTTCTGGGCATGCTGGGGAGACTGTATGTTGAGACGCTAATTATGGGCATAGTGGGGAGACTGTATGTGGCTGCAAGATGCGTGGTGAACAGTCTGATCAGCTGCCAGACGCAGGAGCATGCCGGCATACTAAGGACAGACAGTGGTGATCGCACTGGGTTTGTCATGCTCGATCAGGCTGTCGGAGTCCAGAGGGCACATGGGGCATCTGCAGTTAGACCTAAATGGTTAATGCTTGACCACTAACGACTGCCGCCAGCTTGGGAAGCGCATGGGTGTCAACGGAGAGTAAGACTCTGTGTCTGCTGGTTGGGCAGTGTCGTAAAGACTTAATTATAAAGAATTAGTTAAAACCCGGGCAACTAACAGGGAGTGGCAAAATGTCAATAAATTATCACCGAGGGCAGACAGGGAGCTCGGGGAAATACCAAAGTCTATGGGCAGTAAAGGAGGAAAGAGATGTCCCGGTATATCATGACAGTCACTTACTTGTTTCTTAGAGTTTCCAGTCGGGGACCTACCCATCACCAGTCGTCTCGGGATAGATAGACTGAGGCAGGAACAGTTAGTTAAAGGGAAGTTGATGGTGGCCAAGCCAGAACAAACCAGCTATGCTGGGCGCCATATTGGAAAGGTGTGTAGTTAGCTTGAGCGACGGCCATATTGGAAAAGAGTTGCTGTGGAAGGCATTGGGGCCATCTAAAAGTATCTAGGGAGGCCGAGATGAGAGTAACTCCATGAAGTTTACTCAAAGGAATGGGACCCTGTACGACCAGGAGTCCTCGTTCGTTAAGTTGCGGGGCAATTTGAGAAGGACTGCTGTGATGCCACACATGGGGGAGATAAAGGGAGGAATGCGCGATCAACTGTGTTTGGAAGGGGGGGCCATCTTAAAGTGTTTAGGGATGCCGGGGTGGTAGTAACTCCATGAAATTTACTCAAACGAATGGGACCCAGTATGACCAGGAGTCAGGTGTTTGTTATGTTGCAGGGCAGTAGTGAAGGACTGTTGTGGTGCCTCAGGTGGGTAAAATAAAATAAAAGGGAGGAAATGCGATCCACAGTGTAAGGAGCACATGGATATCAATGTCAGTCACATTGTAGTAGGAGAGTGCTGACAACAAGGGTGATGTACCAAGATAGGTGTGTGTGATCCAAATGTTGGTCACTGTTGGTCGCCGAGGGTGCAGAACTGGTTTTTGCCATGCCAGAGGACGGAGGGGGGTTGGGAGTTAAGGGAAATGAGTAATCCCTCTGCTGGGGGGTGTGGGGGTGTCGACAGATCCAAATGAAAAAAGGGGGAGTTCTACAGGAATGGGTATGGTGTTTATGTAGTCCATAATCTGGAGAACAAGGCTCGTCAAAGATGGAGAAACAGGGTGCTCAGGCGGGTGGAGAGACTGCATGAAATGAACCAGTAGTTATTAAATATTTCATCACAGTGGGACCCTGATAGAGACCGGTAACAGTCGTATGTGCCAGATGTGTGAAATAAGGTCAGGGATCGGGATATTAATGCGTCACCTTACCCCACGGTGTGTCATCGTTCAGGCCTGTCTGATGTGTTTTTAAGCGAAAGACCCATTTTTGTTCCCTGATTAGGAGGGCATGGGGAGTCAGGGTGGCATTCGCTTCCAGGACTGTCCACTCAATGACATCAGGTGTATTGTTTTTCTATATAATGAGTAAGTAGTTTAGTCATGCTTTTCTTGCACCTTATATTGCTTCGTTGCTCAGTAATACGTAGTTTCACTGCCCGTGTGGTCATGCTGATGTTGCATTGCTAGCAAGGGCATGTGAGCATGTACACACAATTTTGTGTATTACGGAGGGTGCGCTAGAGGTCGCCAGGCAATATGGCCGCACGTTAGTGTAGCTCTGCCCGGCTGATCCTCCATCCGACCATTATCTGCATTAAAATAACGCATCACCTGCAACAAAACGATCGCCCTGCAAGATACAACATCACTTCTCCTGGTGGGGGCCTCGTGGATTGTTGGGGGCCTCTACGTCAACCACTCTATGTGACATCGGAATCCCACTGGCAGGAAACAAGATGGCGGCCGCAGAAGTTGGGAGCTGAAGCGGCCCGCTGGCTGGCGCACTGGGGGCGGAAAGCAAGCAGCTGCATAGAGACGAGAGGAAGGCTGCCAGATTGTGTCTGTGGCTGCAGCATGGCCGCGATACCCCGAGACCGGCGGGGGGTGTGCACGCCTGGATGCGGGCCCCGCGGTGCCACCGCTGGTATTGAAGCCTACATCTACTGCACTGCCCGAATTGCTCCTCTGCTGCACTAGTGTGCGGCCGGTGGAACCCAAAGCGGAATTCACCTGTTGGGAACGACACCGGCTGGATTGTGCTGGCTGCATCTCCTGAGCGGTGGGCCCCGGGACCCCGACTGCCTGGCGGGTTGGCGCCTCCAGCATCGATGCCGTGGATACTTTGACATCAGGGAATAGACAGGACGGAGCTCTGCCGCTGCTGGACCACCGGAGATACTGGCTCACCGCCCGAGAGACTGCCGGTGCCTGCAGAGGGCTGTGGTAAGTGGGGTGCAGCCTCGCTTTGGCCTGCAGCTGCGGGGGCGGGTGTGGGTCTGGGCGCTGGGCCGTGCTCTGCGAGCTGCGGCCTGCATGCAGTGTGTGCAGTGGTGGGGGCTGGATTGGGCCTGGGACACACCCGCACCGCAGCTCACTAGGTCTGTGTGTGGTGGGTCTGCGACCTGCTGAGGGTACAGTTGGCCCACATTAGTTTCATTCCCCCTTGCACCACGGCCTGGGGGGTTGTGAGGTCCGCACCGGGACACTTGACCTGGGAACATGGTGACAGGCGGCGTTCACCCGGGCACTCTCCGCTGGAGTGGCTGGGCTGTGTGAGACCTTCAACTGCAGGGACCAGTCCCCCGCACTGGGCACCCTTTAGCAACAGATTTCAGCGCACAGCGGCTGGCCGCGAGGAGTCGCCGTCGACATCGGACAGTATTGTATAGTGGAGTCGTTGATGTTGCTGATGACCGGCATATGTAGCACTATTTAGTCTCATGAACCTTGGGAGGCTGCCGCATTTGTCCACACTAGCATGACGCTGCTTGATTGCCGGGACTCACTGACAGTTTAGAGCCTAACTAACCCAATATCTGTGCTGTTCCTCATCACGGACTGCTTGTGAAATACCCGCATTGGCCAGGCAGCAACATGGGGAAAATGGACAGATCGAAGCCTCGGCTCACGTTTGAGGTGTGCAAAACTAACAAAAGGCATCAAAAGGCGGCCTCTGACTCTGAGGCGGACACTCAGGGCGATGGTCCCTCCACGTTGTAAACAACGCTGATGACCATGCAGAAAAATCTTCAGGCCGTAGAGGAGAACATGTCGGCCATGAACCATACACTTGACCATATGTACTCCCAGCTGGAAAAGCAAAACGCGCAAATGGGGGAGAGAGAGAAGAGGGTCTCCACAAATGGGGACGGTCTCAGCGATGTTGCAGGCAAGACACACAACATGGAAAAGGTCCTGGCGCTTATTCAAGCGAAAAATGAAGACTTAGAGGCTCGGTCCCATCGCAATAATATCAAAATTACGGGCTTGCCAGAGTCCACCAATACTGGCAGGATGGAGACCTTCATCGAGACTCTGATCAAGGACACCTTCGTGACCGAGAACCTGACCGCAATGTTTATTGTCGAATGCGCCCACCACTCCCTGGCGGCGAGGCCGGTACCGGGTGCTCCACCTTGCCCTATAATAGCTAGGATATTGAATTACCGGGACTGGGATGCCATACTGAGACTCGCCAGGAAAAAGGGTGCTATCACGCATCAGGGGTACACGCTGTCCTTCTTCCCAGACTTTACTGTTGCAGTACAGTCGGCACATCAGGAAATCGGCGCAGTAAAAAAACTCCTGCAATCCGAAAGTGTCCCCTACGGCATGCTGTACCTCGCCTGCTTACAGATTGGTGAAGAGGGAAATTTCAAAATCTTTACCGGCCCCAAGGCAGCGATGGAGTATGCGAAAAAGCAAGGGATGCGGCACCGTGAGACCCCGGCTGAGATGGCCGAGGAGGATCAGTAGCTGTACAAATGGAGATAAACTATGTTGCTGTTGGCTCTCTGTAATGTGTGACATGGCTGGGCATTCTGTGGTATCATTGTCTCTCGCCCCATTTGCACACTCTGCACTGGACTCGTACTTGGTGGCATATGACTTTATCCAGCAGGTTGCCGCGATGGAGCAGATTGTTCTGGAACATATCCTTATGATGTACCAGATCCCAATGTGTGCTATTCTATCCCTCAGGCAGGCATCTGCTGGCGGAGTGGTGACAAACTGTGTCTCCTGGTCCAATATACCACATGTGGGTGGAGTCCCGAACTCACACACAGTACTTTATGACCCCTCACAGCAGATTTATTGCAGTGGTACTGGCCCTCCTAAGTCAAATGATTGTGATGCAAAGTGTTAATCTAACTGTTTCTTTATCCTGCATAAGCAATTGGTCCTGATCAGCCACCTCCTACTTTGTGGGAGACTAGTAGCTCTCTGGTGTTCCCCGCATGGGAGCTCCCCACATGTTATGCAATTTTTGTTTTGGGTGTTGGGAATTGTTTATTCAGGGTAGGGATGGCTTTGGCATGTTGGGGCCGCTGAAGTGGGTGTGGGGTTAGGGGGAGAAGGGGGGCAATGGATGGCACTTAGACCTCACGCTGACTTCAATCCCAGGCAACATAATACTGTAACGCTGCGTTGCATGTCTCCATGACTACAAGATACTGGCGGTAATATAAAGTTCCTCACATGGAACGTGCGAGGCCTAAACACTCCCAAGAAAATTTGATCCGTAGTGGCCTATCTGGACAGGCTTGAAGTACAGGTGGCATTCCTTCAGGAAACGCATCTTACCTAACTCTCTGAGAAAACTGTGGGCACATGGTGGGCCGGTGTTAGGATTTCCTCCTCATACTCCAGTGGGCTGCTAATACTTGTCAAAAAAGGGGTTCCCTTTACGGTTCTCAGTTCAGAGACGGATGACAAGGGTAGACTGAGCCTTGTGCTTTGAAAGCTTGGAGGTGCGAGAGTGCTGCTGGTCAATGTGTATGGGCCGAATGTGGATGATCACTCCTTTTTTGCTGATGGTGTGGCGTAGTATAGCTAAGTTTCCTCCGTCTGAAATTCTATGGGGGGGCGACTTCAACACTTGTCTTGATGTAACTACAGACAGATCAGGAAGCGGGGTCCCAAGACACAGGTTGGCACAGACTCTTTACTGGCACTCTTAGAGGCCGGAAACATACATTACATCTGGCGGATGCGGCACCCTGGGTCAAGGGAGAGCACCTTTATATCCACAGTGCATGGCACGTGGTCCAGTTTGGACTACTGGCTCCTCTCTGAAGCCGCATACACTTGGGTGGCGGACGTCAGCCATTTGGCGAAGATGCCGTCAGATCACTCTCCGGTGTTACTTGAAATGTGTGTCCATGAGTGTGCCCGACCTCCATTATCATGGCGATTGCAACAGACTTCACTGACGGATCAAGTTTTCAGGTGCACAGTAGGCGAGGCCATTGTAAACTTTTTTAAGGAAAACAAGGGCACGGTGGACAGCGTGTTTTATGGGAAGCTTTCAAGGTCATGATTCGGGGGGTGCGTATAGGTGGGCAAGCTGGGGTCCTGAAAGATCTGCAATGCAGAATTCGCAAATTAGCCGCCGAGATATTCACCTTGGAATGTGACTACGAACAGAACCGCAATCCAGTGACGTTGGCCGCGATCCAGGACCTGGTCTCAGAGCACAATGCAACTGTGGATCAGGAACTGACCCTTAGATCACGCCAAACTATGGCGTGCTATTATGGGGAAGGCCCACCCGCTCCCTTGCGCAGAAGTTGGCGGCGCCCCGGAGCCAGGAGTCTATTACTGAAATGCTGGATAAGGAGGGGGAGGAGCACTTCACCATGCCGGAAATAAGCAAAGTTGTACTAGATTCTTATATGCCCTTTATGAGAAGCGGCCTTCCGCCCCAACTGCAGAGGTGGATTCCTACCTGGAGGATGTTGCACTCGGCTGGCTATCGGTAGGCCCGCGAGAATATCTCACAAAGCCATTTGACGTTGAAGACGTCAAACTCGCCATTACGTCACTCCCGACTTGCAAGGCGGCTGGTCTCGATGGACTCCCGAGTGAGTTCTACAAGACCTATGCCAAAGCCCTGGTGCCCAGACTCCTGGATGTTTTTGCGGAGGTGTATGACACCGGAACGCTCCCCCTCACGCTTAAGAAGGCACTCATTGTTATGCTTTTGAAACCGGACAAGGCAGCCAATTGGTGTGACTCCTACAGGCCATTATCTATGATTAATATTGACGCCAAAATCCTAGTTAAAATGATTGCCCTTAGTCCCCAACCTGGTACTCCTGGATCAGTCGGGATTCATGTCCACTAGATCAACCATGCACAACCTGCGCACTGTTTTCACCACCGTACATTATTTTGAGGCAGATTTTCAAGCGGTTGCGGTGCTGCTTGACACCGCAAAGGCATTGGATTCTCTGCAGTGGAAGTACATGTTTGCAGTACTGCTACGTATGGGCTCGCCGCCATTTTTCTTAAAATGGATCCATCTATTCTATGAGGCGCCGGTGGCATGGATACGCGTGAACGGCTGGATATCAGAGGATTTCTCAGTAAACAGAGGCAAGTGACAGGGCTGCCCCTTGTCGCCAATCCTCTTCGCGCTTGCCCTGGAACCGTTGGCTTATAAACTGCGCCAGCGACATGCCTAACCGGCACTGCATTTTCGTCAGTGGTCCCTGGTGGTTTCGCTATATTCGGACGACATGTCGCTCTATGTCCGCGTGCCGGCTACGTACTTATCAGAATTGCTTGGCGAGTATGTGAAAATGGAAAGGTTTTCAGGCCTAGGCATAAACGGGGCAAAGTCAACAGTGTTTCCGCTAACGGCCAACACACACGAAGTGGAACTGGACTTTCTATTAACGTGGTCCGCTGACCTGGTCCGTTACCTGGGAGTGTTGCTGCACCGGGACCCCGATGTGGTAATCTCTATGAACTATGGCCGCGTCATCACCAAAGTCACTGAGCAAGCAGTAAGATGGGTCAAGTGGCCGCTCTCCCTGGCGGATACGATAGCAATCGTCAAATGGCGATCTTGCCAAAATTTCTTTACCTCTTTATCAACCTCCCGATTCGCTTGAATCTTGTATTATTTAATACACTCCTTTGTTTGGGGAGGCAAAAAGCCCAGCTGTAGCTGGGATGTGCTGGTGCAGCCATTTGAACGCGGCAGCTTTAAAGTCTCTGATATGAGGTTATACTACCTTTGCGTGCAGGCGCAGCTTGCACCTTTTTGGTATCGCCCGCAGCGATTCCAGCCACACCTTGCAGTAGAAACAGATTCAGTGCTACCTGTGCCTTTAGTGGCAGCTGCACTATTGGGAGTGCACGGTGAGCCATGAGCCAAAATCAACCCGGTCCATTGCACTGCGTGGGCATGGAAGTCCCTGGCAAAAAGAGTGCATCAAGATTACCCTTACACCCTGGCGCTACCGCTCGCTGCACACACGGACATCTCCGCAATACAAGAGTGGGCCGCGATACACACATTGGGAAATGCAGGGATTGCTCGGATGTGGATCTCTATAAGCAGGGCCGGTTCCAACCGCTGTCAGACATATAGGAAGGGCGGGATCGAGACCAGATGCTGGGGTTCACGTATGTGCGAGTGATATATATCCCGACTACCCTGCCATGCCGAAACCGCTACTCTGTGCTGCAGGAGGTGCTGGTCAGCAACTCACGTAGGGGACTGATAACAAAATTACATAATGCCTCCTTGGGGGAGTGGGATCCCCTTTATGACCCTTCCTCCATAAAATGGACCGCGGTGTTGGAGGCCCCCCTGTCCAGGAATGCTTGGAAGTTCTGCTGCACACTAACAGGACACCTGACGGCAAACTGTAACCTCTGCATCATACATTTCAAGTATCTCCATCAGCTCTACTACACTCCTCTTCAATTGAGTCGTTTTGGACTCAGGGAGAATGCTTGCTGTGTGCAGTGTGGGCATGAAGATGCGGACTTTATGGACCTTGCATGAAACTGTGCTGGCATATATGGCTTTTGGACTCGGGTCATGGGTGTACTTACCGATGTGGTGCTTCAAAATGTGGCTCGTGCACCAGATGTTTGCCTATTGGGGTGGGTACAGGGCCTAAGGCCGTGCAATAGGAGACTAGTGGCTATCCCCACTCTCTTTGCCAAGTGGGCGAATGCACAATGATGGGGGGCTAAAACTCTCCCTACAGTGAAAATATGGATTCGGGACTTGCTGTATTGCAGGGACCAATTGGGGATTTATGCGGAGGAACTGCCTGAAGCCTCGAGGCCCAAAGACTTTTGGTCCCCATTAACAGGAAATCGCCTCAGCAACCCTAATCTGTCATAGACGGGCGAAACGATGGAATGCCTATTCACAAGGGCGGGATTGGGAGGCCTTTCAGTAGGTTGCGCTGGGTTTACAATTCACCCACAAAGTCAGGTTCATGAAACTTACTTAGTGCCGGGTTCTGGGGTGGGGTGGGTGGGTTGTTTTCGCCTTATAGTTGGGTCTTGTTTTTTATGCAAAAAATGCTTGTATTGTCTATTTCTTACCATTGACTTGCAAGCCCAGATGGGGCTCTGTATCTTGCTGTAACAAACTGCACAATAAAAATACCTTTAAAAAAAAAATGTATGTATATTACATATTGTGTGTATTTTCTGTACCCAGGGGTCAGAGGTGCCTATGTTCACCTGTTTGGATTGGTGTATGAAGGGGCACACGCTAATTGACCCACATGGGTAGTGTCAAGACACCGGAGGGAGCCCCAATGCGTAAGTTGGCACCTGATTGGTGTCGGCGTGGTAAGTGGTCTTGTATGTACTACCTTTTCCTTAATGTTAGTAGTGCATTTAAAGGCAAAGCGGGATGTTGCTGGGGACAATACTCCAGTACAGAGGATAGGCGAATGTCTTCTTATAATCTTTTGGATGTTATTAGATTGAGGGTGAAGGAAGTGACACAGGTAATGACATCACTGGGTGTGCATTCCCTCGATTCCAATAAGGCATCCCTATGGTTGTTCCTGGCTCTATTGCTGGCTTTCTTTACCACATTTTCAGGGTATCGCCGGGCCAGAAGGTCAGAGCTAAGGCATTCTGCATGTCGCATGTATTCCCCTATGTTACTACAATTATGTCTTAGGCGTAAAAATCGACCAAAGGGGAGGTTGTCCCTCAGATGGGATGTGGTGGCTGTCGTACCGGAGCAAGCTGTTGGTATCGGTGAGTTTCCTATATGTCTTTGTAGTCAGCCTGCTTTCATTCAGTATCACCACAAGGTCCAGGAAGGGTATCTCTGTAGGTGAAATGATATTGGTAAATTTGAGGAATTGGTCAAGCGTGTTCATCCAATTTCAGAACTCATTGCATGGTCGATGGTCCCTTGCCACAGGATAATTATATCATCAATATACCTTTGCCACAATGGTATGTTCTCTCTGTAAGGGTTAGTGTTGTTTTCAATGTTTTTCTTTTCAAAGTCTGCCATGTATAAACATGCCAGACTAAGGGCGAAGGTACTGCCCATTAAGGTACCCTGTGTCTGGTGGTAAAGCTGGTCCTCAAATTGAAAATAGTTCTCTTTCAGGGCAAGGGTTACGTATTCCATTATGAAGCTAATGGGTGTGGGTGAGGTCCAATCTTCATTCCTAAGTGCCCTTTCCGTCACCTCTAGGGTAGCATCTTGGGGAATATTAGTGTAGAGGGCCTCCATGTCTAAGGTGATCAATAGATCAACTGGATCAGCCTTCTCCTGTAACGCCTGCCCCACCGCAACGCTTTTGGAGCTCTTACCTGTTTAACCACTCACTTCCAAATCTTTAAGAGTGGTTTCCCTCATGACACACGAGAGAACGCCGGCCTGTCCCTGCTGGGGTATTACTACCAGATCCTTCCGGTGAGTGGTCCTTTGGGTGAGAGAGACTGCATGGTGGACAGTTATATTCTGTCACAAGGTGTTCACTGCGTGGCCTGATCAAACACCTATGGCATTCGTTTTATGTTACTTGTGATCACTTCCAGTCACGGTGGAACTATGTTTAAGGTTGTTTTTAATTTGCAAACAATTTGTCCAGAATTTAGCCTCCCTAGGTCCAATTCCTCTACTGTGAAATCAATGATTTTTATGTCACCAGCACTAGGTATTATAACATAGCACCACATGCTTCCAGCGACTACATGGCCAGAGACACCCACTATGGATATGCATGGATATTTACCACATATTTGCATTGGAGATGCCTAATGTTTCAGTAAGAAATATGTTCATGTATACATACATGTGCCTCTTTCTCTAGGAGTACTAAACTGTCTTTGCCTCCTTTGTTGCATGGTACATCTGTCCTGCTGTTCTTTCATACAGGCAATACAGTTGCCTACTTTCCCCCATTTTCGATACCCCTGCTTTCCCCCTTCTCTCCCTCCCCCCTTCCTGTTTGGATTCACTTTCTGGGAATCCCAGTTTGTGCCTCATCAACTAATTGATGTGTATGCTGACTTTTCATTTTTTCTTGGTGCATCTCTCTCCAGAAGGTATCTATGGCCTCACTTCTTATTAAAAAAAATATTTTTTCACACACCAGGACGACTATAGCATCCTGATACAAGGGGACATGACTTTGACTACTTCTGCATATTATCTGCCGCCCCCCCCGTGAGAGTAGACGATATATACTTTTTAGGTCCTAAAGAATTGCCGAGATCCTGTTGGACTTTTAAAAAAGGCAAGAAACATGTTGACCCCCCTACACATTTCACAAGAACTGACACAGGTCTAATTCCCCCTTTCAGTTTGTGACTTTTCTAGTCTGTTTGTATCGATGGTCCAGATACTCCGCAAATAAAATCCCCTTGGGGTATCTTGGAGCTATTTTTAAATTGCACTTGCACATTCTCACATCTACTCACTCCACACAGATCAGCCCACACATAACATCATCTAGCTTCACGGCGGCAAAACCGAGAAGTCCTCTGGCAAAGAGCCCCCCATGGGGCCCGTTGGTCATTGCAGCCCCGGCCCAATGAGGAGCTGCCCTACGATGAAGCATGACACCCCACGGGGTGTGTGAGGGCCCTTGTTCTTTATTGGAGCTATCCCTAGACAAACATTCACTTTCTCGCTCCCTTTAGCTCCTACCTTTCCTGACATGTCCTGTACCCTTCCTCCCCCTTCCTCCACTCCCCCCTTAGTCTCCCTAGGCACAGAACTCCCTTTGTCTTCCACTTCTGGCCGGGGTCCGTATGCTGGACCTATCAAGCCCCTTGTCCCACTCTGTCAGTATTTATTATTCTGAAAGTGCCACTTTTAGAAAGCTTACGTAATAGAAACAAGGGGTTCAGCCCTAGGCGGCCTGACAGGGCCGTATTACACTAAGAGCAAGAAGTGTCCTAGCCATCAGCTTTCAAACACTGCTACATTAATTTAACAGACTATTCAATTGATATTGGTTTTTGGCATTAATTTGCTGCTCATTTCTATGTACTTTACTCCACGTTTGAATCATGGGTCAAAGAAGTTAGATACGTTTCAGTCTAGAACAAATGACACTTATTTATGCCACAGATCAAACAAAAAGATACAAACTTTGTGGTGAAGTAGAGTGAAGTAAAAAACAATACATGAACAAGTGATACAAAACAACAAACATTATGTCACCAGTCTTAATTCACAAACAAAGCAGCTACTTGGAGATCCTTTAACATCCACATTGTATAACTGGGTTAAGTAGCTGCTATCACGGTGAACAAAACAATCAAACCCAGTAGTGAGACAAAAAGCATTTCCACTGGGTGGAAACATTTAATAAAATACAACAGTCCCCGTGTTGTGTAATGCCGACGCTATTTGATTCCCAGGGTGGCTTATGAGATTCTCTTCAGGGCGTGGACTGGTTTATCTAAAAAACAAAGGAGGCATCAGTTGAACCTGTGAAGGGGCTCTTCACTTCCAATTTACTCAAACTACAAAATAATGTTTTATAAATACCTCATCGATTTGAGTAAGCAATTCACTTGTTGCAGGGGAAAAGGTTCAAGTTAAAATGTAAGTACCATCAGTCACATGTAGGTCCAAAGCAACGACAGTATGGATCCAAAACTCATCGATGCCACAGGTGAGATCCACACCCTTCTAGACCGAGGAGAAACTTCTGCCCCCCGTAATGTGGACTTCTCCGCTGCGTCCGACAACATATCACACCCTAGCCTCATCAAAAGCATCCAAGGTCCATCCGTCGAATGGATATGCTCCTTCCTCACAGGGAGAACACAGCGAGTCAGACCCCCTCCCTACACATCAGAGCCCACTAACCAGATCTGCGGAGTTCCTCAAAAACCATCTCTCAACCCCACCCTATTCAACATGTACATGACATCACTTGCCAGTGTCATCAGATCTAACTGCATCTCCATCCTCTCCACGCCAATGACACCCTGCTCATCCTCTCAATGTCAGACAAGTTCTCCACAACCAGCTCCAACTTCATCAGATGCATGATCTGTGAAGCAGAATGGATGAAAACCAATGGCTTGCAATTAAGCATGGACAAGACAGAAGTGCTGATCTTTAGAACCAAGAAATCCTCATGGGACTCCACCTGGTGGCCTTTAGAGCTTGGCCCAACACCATCAACCACTATCCATGCACAAAACTTGGGAATCATCTTAGATGATAAACTCAATATGGCCTCACAGGTGAATGCACCTGGCTCCTCCTGCATCCACATACTACGCATCCACAGAAAAATCATTAAATGGATCTCCAGGAACACCAGGAGTACTGTCACCCAGAGCCCTAGTCACCAGTAGACTATAATAAGGCAAAACACTCTATGCCAGAATCGCCAACCACGTTTTTCAGCCCATACAGATTGCCACAGACAAACTAATCTTAGATCTCCCATGGCTCACCCACATCATGCCTCATCTCAGAGAGCACCACTGGCTACTGATGCACAAACGTAGCCAATTCAAAATCCTTACACATGCATACAAGGCACTGCACAACATGGGACCAGCTTACATTAACTGCTATAACATTTCCTCAGCAGTAACGGCTCCTCCGCTATAGCGGAGTAGCGTCAGTCCCCTGCCACCCTCAAATCTTGTAAAATAAAATTGGTTTATTATCATTTTATTTTGAAGGTTCTATGAGCCTGCAGTCTGGGGGCATGGTTATTTCGAGGGCAGTGCAGTGATGAGAGGAGTGTGGGCACTGCACTCAGTGCGCATGCTGGTTTGGCCGGCCGTCTCATGACAGCCAAACCGACATGCGCACTGAGCTGTCTCTAACCCAGCTGTATTGCTAGGCTGGAGACATCAAAGCACAAGCTCCCAGTCTCCCTGGATGTGCAAATTCCCAATGCTTATGCCAATCCTGATGCTGATTTCAAGCCCGGGAGCAGTGTCAGGATTGTCCACAGGGGACACTAGAAGCCTGTATTGCAGCGCCAGCAAGGACACAGAGCAAAGGTGCGTTGTGTGGCAGGTAAGTTCTTTATCCTATTTTGTTTTGTTCTATCCGTTGTCCGTACCCGCACCCTGCCCCCACTCCATCTGCAGACCAGCCGCTACTGCTCACCAGACACCTACACTCTACCTCTCTCTCTCTGTCTCACGCAAAACCCTCATATCAAAGCAGAACAAGGAGGCCTAGCCTTCTCCTACATCACATCAAAAACTTGGACTGACCTCCCTCTACTCAAAAGACCCTCCTCCTTGTTTGCAGAATTCAGCAAGAAGCTGAAGACATGGCTCTTCAACTAACATGAAGCAGACAGCCTGCATACCTGCTCTATCTCCTGGATACCCTTCGGAAGATAAGCTGGCCTTTACAAATCCAATCTGTTCCCATTGGGCGCAGGTTCAATACTGATTTGCATATGGCTGGGTCCAAACTGGAATGGCATGGTGAGCAAAAAAGCGATGGATTTAGGCCCAGATCTGTACCGTTGTGAATATATGACATTGTTCTGCATTCTGTCCATCAAGTATTCTTTTTACAAATCCAAATAGCATAACATTAAATGAGAGGTTGAATATCAAGCAAGCCACCTGTGATTCACGTGAGCCGTGCAAATGTATCAACCAGAATATAGTATGAATGATGACTGCTTATTTACGTATTTTTTGTGCATTTTTTGTGGTTAAAGTATTCGAAAATGCGTTGGCTGGGGTCCCTGGCTTCTAGTAATAACTCAGAGGGGGTCCAGGAATCCAGTAAAGATTTAGCAGGGGTTATCAGGTTCCAGTAATAATTAAGTGGGGGGACCACAGAAGTCAAAAAGTTAAGAACCACTGATCTATAACTTAGGACAAGGTAAAGAAAGGTTAGAGGAGAACATACCAAGTAAACTGCCAAACACTGGATTGAAATGCAGTTGATGTGCTCTTTTTACGTTCAAATTCAACTCGGATACAAACTCAATGTGTGTGTGTGTGTGTGTGTGTGTGTGCGTGTGTGCCTCTAGCCCTGTGCGTATTATTCTGGAATCCATGACAGGTCATTATATTTCATGTAAAAACCTGCAAGGTTAAGTCCTTCAGGCCGGCTAGCTATCCTTCCTTCTAATATATTGTAATGGATCCATTACTCAGTGCAGGGTCACCTGTGTCTCATCACTTTTAAGTGCTAAATGTCTTTTTACGATTTTCCTTCCCAATAACGTGATGGAATACAAACCAGGAGAAAATGTGTCTTTGCCACATCCTGGCATGCCAATTTGGAGACCAGCATCTTGAGACTCCCCTCCACACACACAACAATTCTGACCAAATTGCTCTATCCTCTGCAGAAATCTTTCAATTTTGCATTCACGGAAAGAACTTTTGCACTGTCTTCTTGTTTTTAATGCTAGGAAGGCTTGGGCTGTTTTCTTGTTTCTAATATTAGAAGGTTTACTGAAGTTTTGTAAAACAATTATGAGCTCACGTGTAGCAGAATATGAATTGGGGAATGTCACAAAATCGGAAATGAGACCAGCTGATCTGTGCACAATACACCGTTCATTTCATAGGTCCATGCCTTATCTTGAATGCTTGAATCCGTCGTGATATATCAATACTTTTAGCTGCATCTATTGCACCACCTTTAGATTTAAGGAAATTTAGGAAACAAAAATATAATGGATTTATATGGATGTTTGAGTCTCAGATCAACAGATGTTGAGAACATCAATTTCCAACATCCATGCGCGCAGCTTCAGCCTACTCAAGACATAGGGGTATATTTACTACAGTCTTTCATGGGCACGGGCCTTTGTGTGGTGCAAAGTACCCCAAAGCAAAGGCTCAGATTTACTAAGGTTTTGCAACAGCAGTAGCGTGAGGCAAAGTGACCAAAAGAAGTGCAAGGCAGCAACAGTGGCATATTATGTCGAGCAAAAGGTGTTTTATGCGGCAAAGATGCCATTTTCTTTGTGCTGTTTTGCATCACTGTGGAAAGTTGATGTTACTCGGACAGGTCAGTGTAAACAGTCAGGTGTTGAGTCAAAGACTTGTATACTTAGATTCCCAGAGGGGCCTTTGTGTCAAAAACGAATGCCCACTTGAAACGGACAAATAAGTGGAAGTGTGTTCTTTTCTCAATGCAAAACCCGCTTTGCATCATGGTGGCGTTGCAGGAGGTGGATCAGTGAAAATATCCAAAGATTTTGATGCACAGGCTTGGATTCTAATATGGCTAGACCCAGTCTTAGATAAACAATTGTCAAATAATGGAAGTAAGTTCAAATAAGTAGGAATGTGCATATGTGCTGCAATGCTTAGCAGAAATCAACACATAACACAGGAATTTGGACTACAATGGTATGCTTCAAATTCAGATCCCATGCTAGACACCACACACCTCTGCACAATGGTGTGAGGCTAAGCTTTGTACAACGCAGTTTGTCTATCCACCAGTGTAGGGTTAACAACAGCAAAAGGTCAATCTTTGCAGATATGGCACTGGTCAGGGTTTTCCCTTTCAAGATACACGGAACAGAAAACTTGGATGCTGCATTGCATGAAACCTTTGCAACCAAGGGAGTAGCCAGGAAATTAAATATACCCCACTTCAAAACAAAGTTCTTATGGCACAGAGCAAACAAAGCTAGTCACCACGACCCTCCCCAGAAGATCTCTCTTGTCTCTAAGAATCTATCCGTTCGTCTTTCCACCCGCCTGCTGATATCCAAAATGTCACCTTTAAATTATGTCAACCATTCATTCTTTCATCTATCGTTTAGTTTTTCACCATTCTGTCCACCCATCCATATTCACAACTATCCATCCATCCATCCATCCATCACCAAAAATATCCATCCATCCTTTCACTTATCCATCTCTCCAGTTACCTTTTTGGTCATCCATCCATTCACCCTTTCTTTCAACCATCCTTCATACCTTTTATTCATACATTCTTTAACTTCTTCATCCACCCTTTCATCCATCCATTCTCCCTTCCATTTGGTCGATCTATCCACCCTTTCACTCTGCCCATCCACCCATTCACTCTTTCACTCATCATCCATTCTCGCTTTTGTTCGCCCATTCCTTTACTTATCTATTCACCATTTCATCCATCCATTCTTTCACTCATCCATTCATTCTTTCTCTCATCCATCCTATCATTCATTCAGCCATCCATCAATCTATCCACACTTTCGCTCACCCAACCCCCCTTTCACTCATACACCTATCCATCCGTCCTTTAACTCACTCAACCAACCAACCAATCACCCTTTCACAAATGTTTTATGAGCCTTTGTCTACCAAGTTGCAGACAGAGGGGCCCATCAAGAACTCCACTCCTACTGTAGCTGCTAAAGCGTGTGAGGGGGTCACAATGCCCCTGGTGGTAAGTACTGTAGACATGAATGTGAAAACTTGCATTAAGCAGGCTTACAGCACATGCACATACAAGGCTAAATCAGGGGTACTACTGCTGAGCCCAAATAGAGTAACTTCATTAAGCAGTGGCATATTACCAATATATATCAACAACGAGGAGAGGACTGGGGGCGTTTATAGGTCCAGTATACGAACCCCTAGAACATATCAATTCTATTAAAAAAAAAGTGCAGTTTCTAAGGATACAAGAAGAGAGATTTAGAGGATCGGTTGATATGCATACATATCCAAAGGTTCGAGCCAGAGTCTCCTTCTTTTGGAACTGGGGCCCTCACACACCCAGCAGGGTGCTGTGCTTCATCATAGGGCTTGCTCCTTGTCGGGCTCGCACTGCAATGCCAGAAGAACACCCTTTAAGGGGCTCTTTATTGGAGATCTTTTGTTCCCAAGCCGTAATGTGAAGTGTAAGTGTAGATGAGTGTATAGAGTGTCTGAATATTAAAAGGAGACTAAGTAGTACTATAAAGGTTTTAATCAGCGGGTCTACTTGTCTAGTTAAAACCAGAGTCAGCAAATGACCGAAATGATGTTCAGTGGTTGCTAATACAAAATCGTCAACATGTTTGTTGCTTCGTTTATCACAAAAGTGCTCAGTTAGCAATTCATTAGGACCGGTGAATAAAATGACTATCTACACAGTGTTGGTTGGCATCCTAGTTAGTATAAGGGGTAAACCAAGCACTAGAACAACCTAAATGTGAAGTACCTTATTGATATACACCGACCCAAAAAATATAATAATCACATATATAAATAAAGTTCTTAATAAAATACAGCAAGCAGTAGAATTCTTACCATTCTGTTAGTTGAAAAGTGTGCGTCAGGCACAGTGGAAAGGCAGAATAGAGTTGCATGCAGGTGGCACATCTAGAGGCATAAGCAGGCAAGGCGGCATATCAAACACCATGACTTAAAATAAAGTACAATACAAGACTCACCCGTCTGGGGTGGGTAACTAACTACATCAAGTACTAGCAGAGGGAATGCTAAATTATAGCGCCCTAGTGTGGGGGGAAAGGATAATCAAAAATGTAATCCAGCAGCAGCATTTCATTAAATAGTACAGCTGAATTGTAGCGTTCAAGTGGGGAGGAAGACTATCCCAAGCATACATCACTGTGGCGGCATGCCATTGTGTAGTTCACAGCATGACCAGGGTGGTGGTTACTTATGGTTTTGACGTGGCTCAATGGCCGGACGACCTACCCCCACTCAACCAGCTTGGACGAGTGTGAGGGCTTGAGGAGCATGAGATGAAATACTTGCACCTTTACCCAATGGGCCAGTACTGGTGGCATGCCTTGCTCTGAAAAGTGGACATGTCAGGCGTGCCATGTTAGGAGTGGTTGAAGGGGAGGGAGGCGCAGGCAGGCATTGACGCATATGAAAGTACGAGGCTAGCAGCAAAATATGTAAAAATGCGTGCATCATGTTGAAACGTACAAGGAGTATTAACGGGGTAGACGTGCTCCCCGAGATCAATTGCCAAAGTAACATTGGTGCAAAAACAACAGTTGATGGACAGAATGCAGATGTCATACATTCACCCCAGTACAGAGATCTGGGCCTAAATCCATCGTTTTTATGCTCACCATGCCGTTCCAGTTTGACCCCCAGCCATACGCAAATCAGTCAAGGGAACAGTCCAGCCTGAACTGCCAAGCCAGGTCCTCCCTGGACTGGAACCAAGCATCCTAGGACCGGTTTCGGGGTTTCACCCCTCTTCAGCCAAGATAGCTTGATTCCAGTGGCATGGAGAGCACGGGACTCACGTCTGAGCATACCCGTCCCACTCGGGGTGACAAATGCAAAAACAACAGTTGATGGACATAATGCAGAACAATGTCATACATTCACCCCAGTACAGAGATCTGGGCCTAAATCCATCGTTTTTTTGCTCACCATGCCGTTCCAGTTTGGACCCAGCCATATGCAAATCAGTCTTGACCCTGAGCCTCATGGGAACAGTCCAGCCGAGCTGCCAGTAACATTGGTGGCATCGAAATTTAAGGCACCATCGTAAAGCCCATGAAGTAAAAAAAGGGGGGCAGGTTCTCGTAGCCCCACAGCACGCATACAAGAGTGTGGGAAGGACCACAACTAACTGCAACGCTCTCTGGTGTTCATGGGAGCAGTAGATAGAAGGTGAAATAGTGAAAAAGGGTAAAAAGAAGAATCCTAGAGATCTAAACACACAGCTAATGTCAGTGCCAGGGTACTGGCCCGTGGCTGATGAAGTGGCCAGGAAGGTATGAGGCCATCTGTTGAGGAATGTACAAGATATACGTCAATGTACACAGCTGTGTGAGAGCCATGGAGAGACTAAATGGCAGAAAGTGTTGTGCAAAGATTTCCAAAGACAGGTGTGAGCTGTGGGTGAAAGTGTAAGCCTCCAATAAAGGTAGCATGTGAGGGTTCCACTTATTCAATTCACTCCAAGGAGCGTCCTCATTCAATCCCTGCTTGTCAGAGGAGAGGCAGAAAATCCAATTTTGCTCTGTCCTGAAGCTGCGTTTTTGTTCATTAGTGGGTGTGCCTCAATAATGGTGCTCCGTACATTGCCTATATAACCTGCACTACTCTAAAACTATAAAACATACAGTCAGCACTAATGTGAAAAATGAACAAAAGCTTTCACCCTGGTTTTCTCGTAGAAGAGAATGGAGAAAAGCTTTTGTTACAGTCCAAATTAAATTCTTTCAAACCTGTTGCAAAAAGTGAAACAAATAGATGGTTCTCTATTATTACAGATAACATTATGCATGAAGCAGAATCAATTTGCCACATTTCTTTTTTTAAATGCAGCATAACTGGGACTAAATCATATGTCTCATTCTTTAAAAAAAAAAAAGGGCTATCATGAATTAGGGTTCATGTTATTCAGAAATGTATTAATTGCTACATTGTGCAAAGTTCCTTGGACCAGATTGACTGTGGTGTTATTCATTAGGTTTTATACAAAAACATACCAAGATTCCAACGGGCCCCTTTTAACAGCTGAGATACAGTGTACATCTAAGAACTGCCACTCTAGAGACCATAAAACCAATATTGAGTGACCTTTAACCCAGATGCCAAATGCGAACAGCACTACATTTCTTGTTTCCTTCAAAGCATCAGAGAGCTCCTTGCATTAAAGCGTCAACTCTTTCTCAGACTGCGGCTGATTGGAATCTGCAATACGTCATGGCGTGCTTAGAAAAGGAGCCTGGGGGTTGCAATCCTACACAGGTCACTAAGAAATAGGAAGAATTATCCTGAAGACTACAGCCCCCAAGGAACAACTCTGACAGATGCATAAAGTTGCAAGACAACACAGCCAGTGCAGTGTATCGGAGTCACATTTATATCAAAGTGGTGAATTTGGCGCCCTGCAAACTAATCTCTTTTACATAATAGGCCCCACCAACACCACTCCCGCTGGCAAAAGCGGGGGCTGGCGATACCGCTGTTTGTAACCATGTTTTTATATACTATACTTTAAAAGGGCCAAAACCTAGCAAAAAATGGCATGCTTCTGCACGAATGCCTGGGCAGCCATTATTAAGAACACACCATGGGCTTTCTTACATTTCCGACAGGTCCAGACTACTGAAGGCTAGCTGGCTTGGATCAGCGTAAATCCTCTCAGGCAGAGTCAGACACATCCAAAGCACCACTGAACTTTGAGAACAACAAGCTTGTAACTGGCCTTTCTGTTAATAATAATCTACAATGAACAGAGTGAGTGGAGGAGACCAGACTCCTCCTGTGTGGGGTTTTTGGTTATTTGTTGGATAAATATAAAACTGAAATCTATACTTAAAATAGCCCAATCCCTATTGACTACTTCCAACCTGTTACTCAGGTTTCCCCCATCATCCTATCTTGCTCCACATTGATATCAATGGTTTGCCGGGGACAATCCTAATTGGTTAAATTGGGAAGCCTGGATTGGGATTCAATTCTGGTGGTTCCATAACACATACATTTGTCACTGGACCATTCATCTGTTTGTCTATCTGTCTACCATTGACTTTTTATCTCAGACGTAATCGCTTGGTCTAGGGTCCTCTTCGTGAATAAAATGGGGAGGATATATTCTTAGGAGACCTCAACCACTTGTTTTCTAGTCTTACCAGTCAAGGGAACAAATTCGGTATAATCCTATGCCTACTCTGACAATTTCCCCTTGCTGGAGCTAAGAGAAACATGTGTATAAAACTGACAGGAATGGGGCATTGTGTGCCAGAGTGGACCTGTTAATTCCAGCTCCTATATGTTATTCCCCGTTTTGTTACCAGATGGCTGATCCATTCGCAAGCCTGGTGTATTTACTCAAATTAATGGACAATTCAGAATGGGGCTAAAGGACTTTCCACTGTCTTTTTATAAATCTGTAGGACCCACAGAAGCTAGTTCTCCTGGCTCTTCCTATAACATTCTCTATCTTTTGCCCTTTGCTTCTCTTTCTATATAGGACTCCCTCACTATCCCATTCTGTAAATTTGAATCTCTCATTTTAGTTCATTTTTAAATACATTTGGCTTCTATCTTCTTTTTATCTTCCCTTTCCAGTCTGTCTCTCTAGGTCTGTTGTTAGCCAAGACCTTTTGTTTTTCCTATTAAATGTTTAAAGATACAAACATGGACATATATATTTTTGGGCTTTCAGTCAACCTGTTACTGTATTGGTTTGTTCTAGTGCCATTGGCATTGTATTGCCACTAATGGCAGCAAAAGGCAAAGAACAATGCATCGGTCCATTGCAGCCATTAGCTCCCCTCATTGAGAGTGATGGCATTTAGCCTGGGCACAATCTAATGAAACATTTTTTTCCATTTATTACATTTGTATTTACTTATTTTTCTTTATTGAAGGGCCAACAGCTTCTGAGAACTGTCTACAGGACCCTTGCTGCAGATGCATCTTATGTGAGCTATGCAAGCAGCGCCAATATTTAAATGAAATTTACATTCATCCTAAACTGAATGCTGTTGGAGTTGCATGCATGTACTAGCATGGGAGGCCCTTATTGATTTGTTGTAATTGATCAAAAACATTTTAAAATTGCTGCCATGCCTGTGCATATAACAAAGACCATTTAAAGATGAGCACCAATGAGTGTGCTAACATATTTTCACATGCACAGTCTGCCATCTTAAAATGTTTGTTTTTAAAGAGAATTAAAAAAAAAAAGCATTGCAAGAGGGCCACTCATGCATCAGCGCAAATGCAAATTTAATGGTAGCCATCATTGCATTTTTTGACCCAAACGCTATAAGCATTGGCATATCCAGGCAGTAACTCAATTACCAAATGCTGTTGCAAGGTGGGGAAGGTCAATCCCGTCAGCAATGATGTTATCGAAACTGACACTAAATTTATTTTGCCACACTCCAAATAGCTAATTGGTGGTATATTCCAATAATGGGTGGGTGGTTGGGTGTGTGTATTTATCTATCTTCTGCAGAGTATTTGGCATTTGCTGACCGGCACCAACCTGCTGGGAGTGCTACGCAATGTGCCTCTGCCCCAGCACAAAAATTCACTTTTCCTCTCTTCCCACTTTTCAAGGTCAGCGCACGTTCAAGGACAGCGCATTGCACTCCATAGGTGCAGAAAAAGTAGAGCATCCACGTATTTTGGCAAGTTTCTCCTTGTTTATGACTCCGACCACCATGTAAACTTACAACTTTTACAATGTGCAAAAGTGTAAACAGTGACAACAGACCAGCCCGGACTCTACCAATACAATGCCATATTAGAATTGCGCAAATTCACTACATAGGGATCGATTACGATTCCGTCTGCAAAACGAACCGACCGGCACGGACCCGGACCGAATACCGACCGACATGGACCAGCGCCGTATGACCCGTGCAGTACGATGCAACGCGTGTGAATTACAATCGACACGTATGGAATACAAGCCGTACGACCGAGCCAGAGGGAAAATAGTGATCCGGCCGGAAAACCGACGCGATTTTCACCGACCGACACAAACCCGGAATCAACCCGACCGACCCGTACCCGCGATGTACGATTAGCGCTGTACGATGCAATGTGTGTAAAACTAGACCGACTCGCACGGAGACCAAGCCGCACGACCGACACGCACAGACAACCCGGCACACAAGCAATAGAGACCGCCGCGAACGACAAGTACCAAACACAGAAGACAGGCAGCGTGAACGAGGCGGAGAAGCCCGCACGAGACAACAGCAGCATCCGTTTCTGTCACATGAACGTCTCCTTCATGCCTACAAAACACAAAGGAAAAAACACAAAAAAGGACCAAACAAGCAATGACTAAGCCAATAAATACCCTAAAAAAACTTAATTGGACAAATACACACCCGCAACTCCAACTATATATAGGACTACAATCACTACCATCATCCCTTGCAAACAGGAGACACAGCCAGCAGCAAACACCAGTACACAGCAACCACAGACACACTCACAACTCACCCATCACACAACTCACACACCATCAGCACCTCATACAAAAGCACACACACATACACACAGCAAAACCAACACCAACCCAACATCACTTGCACCCTCACACACACATCCCCCACCACCACCACTCATCACCATGCCTCCAAAGAAGAATCCAAAGTTCACAGATAGTGAGTTAGAAGTGCTGGTAGATGAGATCATCAGAGTAGAGCCACATTTGTTTGGTACATTGGTTCAAAGGACCCCCATCTCACAGAAAACCAAGATGTGGGCGAGGATTGTGGACAAGGTGAACGCACAAGCACCAACGTTGTGCACAAAGGACGTTATCCAGAACCGGTGGTATGACGTGCGCAGGAGGGTCAAGAAACTCATCGAGAAAGATCACGCATTGAGTCAGCGCACTGGCGGCGGTCCTCCTGCCAAACCAGTCTACTTCAGGACCTGGGAGGAGAAGGTGAGGGACATCCTACCATCAGAGAGCGTCCATGGCCTAACAGACATCCCAGAGACTGGTGAGTACACAACCAACATACCCAAGATTGTGTGGCAAGGGGACAGTGAAACCATGCACCCAATGCAAAGCTACACTAACCAATTGATAATCAACCGAAGATGTGTATGCCAGTAACACAAACACAATACCTGCCATCTCAAAGTGACTGGGGACTGTGTCATGACATGCACCAACCTACAAACAAATAGAGCAAGCCAGTGGCACTAAGCCAAATACACCTAGCCAGACATTTTGCCACCACAAACACACCACCTCACAGTGCAGCTGACTGTCAGGAAGGAATAGTGGGGATGCAGGTGAAGTGAGTGTAGACAAAAGCATGATGGGGCCTGTAGTCACAGATAATGCTCCCCTTTTGATTGGCCCATCAAGACCCCTCTGAAACATGCCCACATCACAGAGAGTGGAAAATGACTGCCAAGATGGCTGACACTGGCTCCTGCTGTGGGGAGCACAAGGCCCTGCTAGGACTTGTGTGCAAATCAGAAGCAGGACACCACTGACTGACATCCTGAAAAACAACTTGCACGCCCTACAATGAAAGCACGTTTCATGATGGGAAGGAGGACTGACAGCCCTGACCATACTAATCAGCATGGGGAGACACCCCCCCAACACAACCTCTACACAACTCACCGGGTACAATGCATTGACACACACCTCATTGAAATATCAGCAAAAGATACCCCGTACTGGGTACTGCTGTGTGAAGCACAGGGCTCACTTGGGACTTGTAGCCAAACAAACACCAGGATTTCACATTCAGCCATCTTGCCATTGATGTCACACCCACTCACAGGGAAGCAGAGTCAAGAGTGAGGAAGCATGGGCAAGCTGGGAAGGGGGTGTAGCCAAGAGTATGATGGGACTCGCAGTCACAGACAACCTACACCCACCCACATGGCCCTGCAAGATCAACCTGAACCATACTCGCCTCACAGGGAGTGGGAAGGGACTGACAAGATGTCTGACACTGGGCTCTGTTGTGGGGAGCACAAGGCCATGCTGGAACTGGTAGCCAAACAAACACCAGGATTTCACAGTCAGCCATCTTGCCATTGATGTCACACCCACTCACAGGGAAGCAGAGTCAAGGGAGAGGAAGCATGGGCATGCTGGGAAGGGGGGTGTAGCCAAGAGTATGATGGGACTCACAGTCACAGACAACTTACACCCACCCATATGGCCCTGCAAGATCAACCTGAACCATACTCGCCTCACAGGGAGTGGAACGGGACTGACAAGATGTCTAACACTGGGCTCTGTTGTGGGGAGCACAATGCCATGCTGGGACTGGTAGCCAAACAAACACCAGGATTTCACACTCAGCCATCTTGCCATTGATGTCACACCCCCTCACAGGGAAGCAGAGTCAAGAGGGAGGAAGCATGGGCATGCTGGGAAGGGGGGTGTAGCCAAGAGTATGATGGGACTCGCAGTCGCAGACAACCTACACCCACCCACATGGCCCAGCAAGATCAACCTGAACCATACTCGCCTCACAGGGAGTGGGAAGGGAATGACAAGATGTCTGACACCGGGCTCTGTTGTGGGGAGCACAAGGCCATGCTGGGACTGGTAGCCAAACAAATACCAGGATTTCACAGACAGCCATCTTGCCATTGATGCCACACCCCCTCACAGGGAAGCAGAGTCAAGAGGGAGGAAGCATGGGCATGCTGGGAAGGGGGGTGTAGCCAAGAGTATGATGGGACTCGCAGTCACAGACAACCTACACCCACCCACATGGCCCTGCAAGATCAACCTGAACCATACTCGCCTCACAGGAAGTGGGAAGGGACGGACAAGATGTCTGACACTGGGCTCTGTTGTGGGGAGCACAAGGCCATGCTGGGACTGGTAGCCAAACAAACACCAGGATTTCACAGTCAGCCATCTTGCCATTGATGTCACACACCCTCACAGGGAAGCAGAGTCAAGGGGGAGGAAGCATGGACATGCTGGGAAGGGGGGTGTAGCCAAGAGTATGATAGGACTCGCAGTCACCGACAACTTGCACCCACCCATATGGCCCTGCAAGATCAACCTGAACCATACTCACCTCACAGGGAGTGGAACGGGTCTGACAAGATGTCTAACACTGGGCTCTGTTGTGGGGAGCACAAGGCCATGCTGGGACTGGTAGCCAAACAAACACCAGGATTTCACACTCAGCCATCTTGCCATTGATGTCACACCCCCTCAGAGGGAAGCAGAGTCAAGAGGGAGGAAGCATGGGCATGCTGGGAAGGGGGGTGTAGCCAAGAGTATGATGGGACTCGCAGTCAGACAACCTACACCCACCCACATGGCCCTGCAAGATCAACCTGAACCATACTCGCCTCACAGGGAGTGGGAAGGGACTGACAAGATGTCTGACACTGGGCTCTGTTGTGGGGAGCACAAGGCCATGCTGGGACTGGTAGCCAAACAAACACCAGGATTTCACAGTCTGCCATCTTGCCATTGATGTCACACCCCCTCACAGGGAAGCAGAGTCAAGAGGGAGGAAGCATGGGCATGCTGGGAAGGGGGGTGTAGCCAAGAGTATGATGGGACTCGCAGTCACAGACAACCTACACCCACCCACATGGCCCTGCAAGATCAACCTGAACCATACTCGCCTCACAGGAAGTGGGGAGGGACGGACAAGATGTCTGACACTGGGCTCTGTTGTGGGGAGCACAAGGCCATGCTGGGACTGGTAGCCAAACAAACACCAGGATTTCCCAGTCAGCCATCTTGCCATTGATGTCACACACCCTCACAGGGAAGCAGAGTCAAGAGGGAGGAAGCATGGGCATTTTGGGAAGGGGGTGTAGCCAAGAGTATGATGGGACTCGCAGTCACAGACAACCTACACCCACCCACATGGCCCTGCAAGATCAACCTGAACCATACTCGCCTCACAGGGAGTGGGAAGGGACTGACAAGATGTCTGACACTGGGCTCTGTTGTGGGGAGCACAAGGCCATGCTGGGACTGGTAGCCAAACAAACACCAGGATTTCACAGTCAGCCATCTTGCCATTGATGTCACACCCCCTCACAGGGAAGCCGAGTCAAGAGGGAGGAAGCATGGGCATGCTGGGAAGGGGGTTTAGCCAAGAGTATGATGGGGCTCGCAGTCAGACAACCTACACCCACCCACATGGCCCTGCAAGATCAATCTGAACCATACTCGCCTCACAGGGAGTTGGAAGGGACTGACAAGATGTCTGACACTGGGCTCTGTTGTGGGGAGCACAAAGCCATGCTGGCAAATGGCTAACAACAAGATCAAACTCTGTCTGTGAAAAGCTGGGAAAAAGCAGTGTACAGGCAGGCATCTGTATGAAAAGTAGAAAATGTCATGTTTGTGAACCAATGATGCATGTAGAAACATAAATCACATTATGTGTCTCTTCCAAACACAGGTCGTGCTGGGCACCCAGCGCCAAATGACGAGGATACCCAGTCCCAGACTCTGGTGGACACTGAGCTCTCTGGTCTGACTCTCTCACTGTCCTCTTCGGATGACGACGACCAACCTGGCCCCTCTGGTGTGAGCCATCATGCAGCACCAGCAGCAGCAACATCTGCCCCCCTGTACCTACGCCTCCAGCATCTGGACACCGACAGGGCACCCTCGCCAACACGGACAGACCAAGGACAATCAACACCCACAGCACAGGGACACAGGACCCCCTAAAAGCTACAGCCAACACCACCAGCAACACCACCCAAGGGGTCCCAGTGTCACCTGCGCGTACTGCCGCTGGTCCTGCCCGTGTGAAGAGGGGGGCTGGGAGGGGTGGGAGGCACAGGGCATGCCTTGCAGAGGGGTCTGGACTGCGTAATGACCCCCAACTGGCACACATCTTAGATGCGTACCAGGATAGCACCGGAGGATTTGGCCAGGTAGTCGGGATCCTCAAGGACATGCAACACGAGCAGGTTGCCCACCATGCCCGCATGGAGGCAAAGTGGGATGCCCTAACTGCGGTGCATCGGGACATACTACAATGCTTCCGCCAGATGAACACCAACTTGTCCCCACCCCCCTGTGTGCCCACAACATCTGTTGCAACACCATCTGCCAGCGCCACAGGGAGGGAGGAGGACTCTGGCGGAGAGTCCCCTGCACCGCAGAGGCCTGCACATGAGGATCCCCCCCCCCGGAAGAAGAGGGGTCGTCCGAAGAAGCACATGTGAGAGGCAGATGTCCCAGCACATCCCCCAGGGCCTCCAAACCTGTTCTGGACAATGTTCTTTGTACGCAACCCGTTCACCTTGTCCAATCGCACACAACTCACCCACATTACATGGAGGGTTCATGTTGGGCCAATGTAGCATACGACTGTGGACTTTACTCTGGACATTTCATCTATCAGCACTTCCAACTCCAATGTGAACTTTGGATTCCCAAACCACTGTACAACACCCACCATCCTGTGCACTTCACTCACACATGTTTGTAAATAAACTCACCAGTACACCATACTTGCCTCTGTTGTGATTCCAACTTGTCATGTTCAGTGCGAAGTCGATCTGCTACAGAACACAGTGCATGCCAAATACTGCAACAATGTGACCAACGTAAGGTGAGTCATGGGGATGTGACACATGTGAGGGAGACACACCACTATGGCAACACAAAACATACTCACCATGGCCATGTTACTCATCACACACAATGATGTTGACCTGAAACACATTGGCATGCACAGACACAACACCAACCCCAGTCAGTGGTAACAAGTCCATAGGTGAGGTATGCAGATGTCACTCAGATGTGGGAAGACAGACAACGCACATAACAAAGCGTAGCACAGGTTCATTACACACCAGCAACACGTTTATTCCACACTAGTTGCACAGTAATTCTACGTAACAGTGGACACACGCTCACAATATGTTGGAGAATGGAAGTCCAGGGATGTGTGGTACATCAGTTGATGGGAATTATCAACTTCCACACTGGTGTTGGCTTCTGGGTGTTGGGGGTCAGTGTTGAACACACAACAGGCAAAGGACACTGGGAAGGACAGACAAGATACAGTCAAAAGCACAGACGAACAGGAGAGAAATGGAATACACATGCACAAAACATGTTGCAAAACCCCTACACAAACACTAGTTAGAAGTACTACCCTATTGTGGAGTACACACGACCTGAATGGACACATCACAGCACCCATCCAGTCAAGTGGCACACAGAGACACTCAGACAGCAACAGAGCTGGCTCAACACATTCCAGGCTACCTCCATACATTCACATAACAACACTGGAAACTCACATTCAGGTGAAGAAGCTGGGAGCGGACGTCACCATCATCTTCATCATCACTGGCATCTTGGCCCAGGTCGGGATCCTCCACAGGTGCCGGACGTTGGTCGTCGTCATCGTCATCCTGGAGGAGAGGCACCTCCTTCCGCCCCGCCATGTTGTGTAGCATGCAGCAGACCAGTATTATTTTGCACACCTTTGCAGGCTCATATGAGAGGGTCCCTCCGGTCTTCTCCAGGCAACGAAAGCGCATTTTAGGAGGCCGAATGTCCGCTCAATCACCCTCCTGCTCCGACCATGTGCCTCATTGCAGCGCAGCTTGGCTGATGTCACAGGGTTCCTGAGGGGTGTCAGCAACCACGGCATGTTGGGGTATCCAGAGTCACCTACACACACAAAAATAAACAAGTAGCTGAGTTTTGTAGGAGTGCAGAATACAACACTGACAAACACACACAATGAGAAACAGTCAGTACACACTAGCAAGCCAGGCACACTGAGCTGGCATCTGTGACATCAGCGTTGCAATGTGACTACTCCTCATAATGGAGGCATCGTGCGCCGAACTAGGGAACCGTGCACACACATGTGTGATCAACATGTCAGCAAGACAGATTACCAGAGCATTGATCGAATGGTAGTGCTTCCTGTTCCGGTATGCCTGCTCATATGCCTGTGGTGGTATCAGGGCAACATGTGTCCCGTCAATGGATCCAATGACGTTTGGCATCCTCCCCAGTGTATAAAAGGCATCCTTACTTTCAGGGAGTTCATCTTGGCTCGGGAACTTGATATACAGGTCGAGGAATTGCAACATCCCCTCCAAGACATCGCGTAGCACCCAACTAAACATCGTTTGCGACATACCACCAGCAGTAGCCACAGTGTACTGGAAGGTACCAGTAGCAAAGAAGTGCAGGGCTGCCATCACCTTCACCTCTGGGGTCAGTGCTGTAGGGTATGTCCGGCCAGGTAGCAGATGTGGCGCCAACTGCTCCGCCAACTCCTCAATCAGTGGCCTGGTGAAGCGGTACCGTCTGATGCTGTCGCGTTCCTGCATGGTTGCAAGGTCTGGGAACGGCCGATGGACAGCTGGTGCCCTGCAGTACAGAGATGCACAAAGGAAGATTGTCAGTACATCCACCCATGTGGCCATGACCACCGTCACTATCACATGCTAGTTCATGACATTACACAATGTACTGAGGTGTGTGCTGTTGGGCATGGACACATATGTCACCTACATGACCACCACCTCACATCTCAATTCCACATGTCCACATGAGTGCCATGTAGTGCAATGGGCTGAACATCTGGCTGTGTCACCCAACCTATGTGCTGCTGCAATGTTCAAAAAACCCACCCCAGTGACAAATGAGGACTCATGTCTCCCAGGCATCAAAGATCATTGCCATGCAGAAACCCAGGCTCCCTGTATTGCCATATCAACACAGCAATGGACATGGCGTAGCACGTACACACCACAAGGCAAGCGTAAGTACCACAGGTAGTGGCCACTGTTGTTCCTGATGGCCCTTCATGTACGTCTCTTACACACACACACCCCATCAAGGTTGATGCATATACCACATGGATGTGGAGACTGTCACCCATTGGTAACATGTGATCAGACACATCTGAGACACAACATGCACACAGACTGTGGGCGCACATCAGTATTGGGGCTACAGGTCTCACTGTGACGTACATGCCATCACCCCCAGGACTCAGGGTCTATGGGACATGTCTTAAACATATCCAACCTGACACTGTGGCCTTCACTCATGCCCATTACTGTCCAATTGCACATCACAGTGCTAATGTGCACAGCAAACAAAGGACTCTGCCCCCATGTACAAGATAACAGCCTGGGAGTGGCTGCACAAAGTGCCAGAGAAAAAAACAGCTGTGGCCCCCTCAAACACCCAGGGAATGCAGCCTCACATGCCATGGGACACTGTGTGGCCAATGCTCTAGTGTGGCAGGTGTGTGCAGGTGTCCATGGCCAGTATATGTGTGTTGCATCCGTATAATAGTCACACTAATGAGGACCGACGCGGGTGACAATGCGACGCATTGCACGGGTCATGACCGAGCCGTGCGTACGCCTTTTCATTGAATGCAATGGGGTCCGACGCGGGTGACAATGCATACGCATTGCACGGGTCATGACCGAGCCGTGCGTATGCCTTGTCATTGAATGCAATGGGGTCCAACGCGGGTGACAATGCGTACGCATTGCACGGGTCATGACTGAGCCGTGCGTACGCATTGTCATTGAATGCAATGAGGTCCGACGTGGGTGACTATCATGCATACGCGTCGGACAGGCATGGTCTGAGACAGGCGTACGCCTTGGCCATTGAATCGTATGGAGACGGCTGCATGTGTATATTCAAAATACGCATTGTACAGTCAGTTGAACGAGCCGGGTGCACCCATTGGCTCAGGACTGTCATGGAGACGGATGCGGATTCAAAACTTGTACGAGTTGTGCACTGGAAATTCAGTTGGATGCCTACAACAATGTTGCAATTTCAAGTGTTCCATGAAGGTGAAGATTTGAACGATGCGGAAGGCGTGTAGGAGTATGGATTGGCCAGATTCATAGGATGCAACCGTGTTGGACCTATCACTTGGGACACATGGCACAGAGTCTGCCTCTGCAGCACAGATATAAGGTTGGCTGGCCCTCAGGGAGCTCACTTGCCTGCACTACATGCTACTGGACCACATCCCTGCTACCACTGCTGCTGTCTATGCATCCTCTGGCTCCTGCTATGGCACGTACACTGGAAAGGGCCCCAGCCTTCACTGAGGAAGAGAACCAGGCCCTGCTGGACGGGCTCCTTCCAGAGTACAGAAAGCTCTATGGGACACCAGGGGAGCAGGTGAGTGTGATGTCCACTGCCTTCGTAATTATGCATGTTGTCTGACTAGCAGTACTAGCAGTGTGTACACCAGTGGCAAGCATTCTCACTGACTACTTTCATCCACCAAAGTGTGTAGGTACATGTAATGAATAGTTTTCCTGATGCTAAAGTGCATTGTTTCAAGCTTAAACTATCCAGGCATTCTTAACATGTCAGGCATGCATGTGAATTTCCATTCCCCATGGTTGCACTACCTATGTAATTTATTTTCCTTTGTGATCATGACATGTATATCCAATTGTGTGCTGCACAAATGTGGGGCATGTGTGTTAATGCACTTTTCACTTTGTCATCCTCACAGGTTGATGCCCACCAGAAGCAGTAGATCTGGCTGACCATCGCCCGGGCTGTTCGGTCTGTGGGGGTCTACAAGCGCCGCACCCGCAACTGCAGGAAGAGGTGGCAGGACCTTCGGGGCCGGACCCGGAGGATAGCTAGAGTCCAGCTGAAGCTGTCACCTCCATGCAGGAGGGGCGGACACCGGACCCTGACTCTCCACATGTTACGGATACTGGCGGTGGTCTTCCCGGACCTGGATAGGCAGCTGAAGGCCAGACAGCAGAAGGAAGGGGGTAAGTCCATGCCTGGTCTGTGTACTATGTCTGACATGCAAATAGCAGTCTTTTGTCCGGGTCACATTTCCACATTACGTAGGTCTTGTAGTCCCAAAATCAGGTCCCTCATCTTTGTGATGCACCCTCCTCATGTGTTCCACAGGTGTGGCCCATACAGTCTGTTGCTTGTGTCACTAGGGCACTGTGTCCCTGCAGTCAGCTATGTTTCAGGTACCAGTCAGCATCAGTTCCCGTGACTCTGTTGTGTGTTTCATGGGTGGGTCAATCGTTTACACAATGCCTGAGATCTGACATGTGAACTGTGTGTGCCCTTGAGATGTGTACCAATTGCTGGTCTGACTCGCAACATGTTTCTGGGGTATTCAAAACAAAACCATGCAGCAGGGGACTCAATTTTTGAGCATCAGGAGTATGTATATCAAGTATGTCACAATTGCTTAGCCACCTGACTACTGTCCGGGGCAAAACACTGTTTCACTTAGTCCTGCCCAGTCATGCCCCCTCAAGGGCATTCAGAAACACTCTGTAATCCCACTCCTGTGTATGAAATTGCAGGTTGTGCTTAGTGACATGTGCCCTTAGGTGTCTGCCTCTGTGTCATTAGGGTGTTTTCTTGTTGCTACGTACAACTGGGGTGTCCATGATTCAGAGGGTCAGCATGACATCTGCAATGTGACTGTGGGAGACAAGACCTGTGTGACATATAGGTGTGTGATCATCTGACAGCGCACAATGGTGTATGCAACTGTGTCCCTAATGCAGCTGGGTTACATGCATGGCAGACTGTGATGTGTTCATGTACATGGATTTGTGTTCGCTGAGACTCATATGAATGATTTGCATGATGTGGGGTCTTCTGGGTCCTGGATATGTTGTTTGCATGGGATGGGCAAGTGCGCCGGTTATCTGCAGAGTCAGCTTTACCCCGAGCTAGGATTGTGAGTCAGTGCATATTGTTGTTGTCTGGATGCCCTGCCCCTGTGACAGGAGACAGTGTTGTCTGACTTTCAGGGCATCCCAGTGCCAAGGCATTGAACTTGCTATGAGTGAGCCTGCGTTGTGTTCAAGTGTGCACCATGCACCCCATTGTGGCCTTGCCCATCAGGACATGAGTACATCATAGTGTGTGCTGCTGGCATGCATTCCAAGCATGTGAAATTAGTCTCTGCCCATCCCTTGATCCGGACACCTGTACTGAGTCAGTCGCAAGAGATGTGCTTTGTGTCTAGTGACATACTCCTACATGTTCAATTGCATGTACAACTAATGTGTGGGTGGTGCATGTTGGCACATTGGTGTGCTAGCATCCAACATGCATCGGACATATGTGTGAAAGTCAAGGAGGGATATGTGTGCCATGGTTGATGTTGAGAATGATATTTGTCTCATCCTAAACAGTGTTGGCACTTTGAGCTGTGTTCAGCTGATGATGCCAGGGCTTGCCCTGTGATGTGATGTAATCACTGTGGTGTGTGCAGTCGGTGCAGGTGACTGATGTTGTTCTCTTACTTCCTATTCCAATCCAGATACATCCACGGCCACAGGAGGGGACAGCTCCACGGACCAGGAGGAGCCACAGAGCCTTACAGGGACAGAAGGAGAGGAGTCAGGTGGACCCAGTGGCACGGAGGGCGAGTTGAGCCACACAGAGGAGTCGTCAGCACCATCACCCCCAGCTGAAGGCCACAGCAGCTCTGAGGATGACTCCCCTGTGGAGGTGGGTGTTAGCAGCCACCAAACACCAGCTACTGAGGCTGTCTCCGCCACCACCACCACTCCCCTCCCATCGGCTCCCATGCCAGAGGTCCCTGTGGGCCCCCGTGTTCGTGAGCATGTCTCCTTTGTGCCAGGCACCGCACCCCCTGCCCCTGTGTCCCCTGCTGCCCTGAGTGAGGAGTCTGTGGACTTACTTAGACAGATCCATGTAGAGTAGATGTCGATGCTGAAGGTCCTCCATGCACACCACAGGTCTGTTGACACAACTGGTGTCATTCATGGAGGGCATTTCCTCGGGCATGTCTGCCCTACAGAGGACCAATCAGCCCGTGGCCTCCTCCCTGATGGCAGCAGTGTCCCTCCTCCAACAGTCCCGCACCCCTCCTACCCCTGCACCACCCACGATTCCTAGCACCCTACCTGTCCCAAGCACAAAAACCCCCAAACCAAGGTCCAGACGTGCACACAAACAAGCGCAGGGGACTGATACCACACTCACAGGGGCTGGTTTGCAGACACACACACAGTCATCCACAACCACTCCGCAGTCCTCTGTGACCTCTCCCTCCCAGCCCCCTTCCCTTGCCTCACCTGCAACCCCATCTCCCCAGAAGCTCTTCCTCTGTGACCTTGGCCTCTTCCCCACCGACCCAGCAGATCCTGATTACAAGGGGAAGAGGAAGTCCTGTATATATGTTCTGTGCTATCCATGCCCTAAAACCTATGTGTATGAACTTGGAACATGCATTCACATGGAACTAATCTTGAGAAACACAAAATAATAAGGCAAGAATTTCCTTTCTGTAATCAATCAGGATCAATTATTTCTGATTGATTCCTGACAGAAAATTCCTGCCTTATTGTAGGAACCTGGGGTCACCAGGCCCAATAGGCGGTAGCGTGGCGCGAGCCGGTCGGGCAACCAGAGGGCTATGTGTTAAGCAACCATACACCACACGCTTCTCATGGACTAGAGTCACACACAATAAGGGACGCCACACCGTTTAAATTATGCAAATACTTCAAGTTTATCCAAGTATAGCTGGTCAGATGCAGTTCAGGAAATAACAAGGTAATACATGAATCATAATACCATTGTGACATTACATTCGACACTCTGGGTGATATCTATGCAGTGCCTAACCTCATTCATGTACCCACGCCCGCTGGTTAAATGCAGGAGATTCTAGCGCGGTGCGTGCTTATGTAAAGTCTTTTCCCTGAACAGGCCGTCTAACACAGCGTAATACTTGTAAGGGGGAACATTGGGTTCCTCAACATGGCGCCTATAGAACTGAGCGCTCCTCGTGATCAATGGCCCCTAGTACTGTGAAGCAAGGCATATAAACATAGCGCTACGTGCAGTCAGTTGCATGTGGATACGTTTGCGTAGAACATTTAATACACCGCGTGACTCGTAATCAGTCGCATGTCATTACCTTTGAGCAGAGCATATAACACAGTGCGCTACTCGCATTCCTGGGCATGTAACTACTTTCGAGCAGAGCATATAACACAATGCGCTACTCGCATTCCTTGGCATATAGTTACTTCCGAGCAGAACATGTAACACAGTGCGCTACTCGCATTCCTTGGCATGTAATTACTTTCGAGCAGAGCATATAACACAATGCGCTACTCGCATTCCTTGGCATATAGTTACTTTCGAGCAGAACATGTAACACAGTGCGCTACTCGCATTCCTTGGCATGTAATTACTTTCGAGCAGTGCATATAACACATGGGGTTACTCGCCGTCCCGGTCTCTCCGGCTGAGGAAGCAGAGTCGGTGGCGTGAAGCGCCACACAAGAGTAATGTCAGTCAGTACTTTGAACGGCTTCCCGCGGGGAAGATTACTGGACTTGAGGAGCGAGTCCCTATGCTCCGGTGCAGTTCACAGAGCACCGCGCTCAGTAACACAGGAGGGGGGACACGGACAGGATCCCTCGGCGGGGTCTCTCCGTCGCGCAGGCAGGGAAGGGGATTCCCACGGAGGGGACAACCCGGGCCAAGTGCGGTGTGGTTTCCAGACCAGCAGGGGGCGCACCAGGGGGGATCTCGGCCTCCGGGCTTACCTCCGTCTCGGCGTCAGCAGGCGTCCGTCCTCACGACGTTGGGGGAACTCGGCCCCGACCTTGCGCTTCTCCTCACACGGCTGCGACGGCAGCGACGGGGCCCCGGACTTCGCCTGGGCCTCGCGACACAGCAGGGCACTCCTCCAGGCCTCCAGGCCGCGGCGGTGAGCGCGCTGGCTTCGTCGTCGCAGGGGGGGGGGATCAAATTAAGGATGGGGATATGGTGCTCAGCGGAGCACGCTGCCGGGGGTCCCAGACCAGGGCAGGGAGCGCGGGGGTCACAGCGCTAGTACCTGGTCGATCCCCGGTGGGTTGGCAATCGGCTTAGTATTTTGTTCACTAGGGTAGCTTGGACACGCAGTCTCAGCTCTGGCATTCAAGGCTTACAGCTCGCTCTTGTCATGCAGTCTCAGTTCTTAAAGGTAGGTTTCAGTTCTCAGTTGACAGATGAAGTCTTTTGGCGCAGATGTATCTGGCGCCCTTAAGGGGTTCTGTTACAGGGGTAGGGATGGAGAGGGCGACTAGGTCCTTCCTAGTCAGGCTGGCAGAGAGTCTCTGGGTCCTCCTACTACTGGGCAAGATCAGTGGGATTCACAGGGCACCTCACTCACTTAAGAGGCAGTACCTAAATCCTGTCACTCTTAGAGGCATAAGCCCCTGGCTAGGCCCTACCGCCTACACTCCTGGTGGATTCTTCCAGCTCTGCTTCACCCCAATGGCCAACTCACCACAAAAGCTTCCCTCCCACTCTTAAGTAGCCCTAGGTCAGGTGACCTCTAGCCAAGGCGGCAAAAGTAAAACCCCACCTCCCTTCTAGAAGGTTCCAGCTTCTTCCAGGAGCTTCCCCACTCTAACTATGGGACAAAAAGGCGGGCTGGTATCGCAACATTGTTGTGGGTCCCAGCCAGCGCCTGGCAGCTAGGGTGCTACTATGAAAAACGACCACCCTGCAGTAGCAGGGGTCTGTGGCAGCCATCTTGGGAGAAGGGAGCACCTGCACCTTAACACTGCCTGGCAATGAAAAGGCGCCCGGAGACCTAGTCCAACATAAAAATGAGGGTGGAAAAAAATGAGGCACGATACAAAAATAGAAGGGGAGACCACCCTAGGGCTGACAGGTCCAACATGCGTCCCCCCAGCCGAAAGAGGGGAGAGCTACCCAACCTCTAGGGAGTTCTCTTCACTAAGGCGGAAAAACCTGGAGAGACCGTCAGCATTGGCGTGGTCAACTCCGGGCCGATGTTCCACCCGAAAGTCCATCCCCTGTAGGGAAATGGACCACCTCAACAACTTGGGGTTTTCGCCTCTCATCTGCATGAGCCAGCGAAGGGGGCGGTGGTCGGTCTGGATAAGGAAGTGAGTGCCAAAGAGGTATGGCCTCAACTTCTTCAGAGCCCATACCACCGCGAAGGCTTCTCTCTCAATGGTGCTCCATCGCCGTTCCCGAGGGAGGAGTCTTCGAGATATGAAGGCCACAGGTTGGTCTTGGCCCTCGGTGTTGAGTTGCGAGAGCACCGCACCTATGCCGTGCTCTGAGGCGTCAGTCTGTACAATAAATTCCTTGCTGAAATCGGGTGTTGCTAGTACTGGAGCTGTACACATCGCATTTTTCAGCGTATCAAAGGCTTCTTGGCATGCAGGTGTCCATATGACCTTGCGAGGTTGTTTCTTTGAGGTCAACTCCGTCAAGGGGGTCACGATGGTACCATATCCCTTGACGAACCGGCGGTAATACCCAGTGAGGCCGAGGAAAGCTTGGACCTCTGTTTGGGTCTTGGGGGGCTCCCAAGCCAAGATGGTTTCAATTTTGGCCTGGAGGGGTTGCACCTTACCTCCGCCCACCAGGTGTCCCAGGTACACGACAGATCCCTGTCCAATCTGGCACTTGCTGGCTTTAATAGTTAAGCCAGCGCGTTGCAGCGCCTGCAATACCTCCTGGAGGTGTTGCAGATGGTCCTCCCAGCTGCTACTGAAGACAGCTATGCCATCCAAGTAGGCTGCTGAGAAGGACTCCAGGCCAGATAGTACCTGATTCACTAACCGCTGGAATGTGGCCGGAGCATTTTTGAGCCCAAAGGGCATCACTCGAAATTGGTAGTGGCCCTCTGGGGTGGAGAACGCTGTCTTCTCCCGTGCTCCGTCGGCCATGGCAATCTGCCAATATCCGGATGTCAGGTCAATGGTGCTGAGGTACCGGGCTGCTCCCAGCCGGTCCACCAGCTCATCTGCACGTGGGATGGGGTGAGCATCTGTCTTCGTGACAGAGTTCAACCCCCGGTAGTCCACACAGAACCGAAGTTCTGGCGTCGTACCCGGTGGGGCCGCTTTCGGCACCAACACCACTGGACTAGCCCACGGGCTGCTGGAAGGTTCTATCACCCCCAGCTCCAGCATCTTTGCCACCTCACGCTGGATACTATCCTTCACTCGGTCAGAGAGCCGGTAAGACTTGTTCTTCACCGGGGGGCTATCCCCTGTGTCCACATCATGGGTACACCAATGAGTGATTCCAGGCGTGAGGGAGAACAACGAGGCGAACTGTCCCAGGACATGGTGACAGTCCCTCTGCTGCTCTGGGGTCAAGGATGGGGAGAGGACTACACCTTCCACCGAACCATCCTTCTCTTGTGCCGCAAGAAGGTCAGGAAGAGCTTCACTCTCTTCCTCTTCGCTCCCATCCGTCACCATAAGGAGAGCACGCTCCGATCGCTCATGGTGCGGCTTCAGGCGGTTGACGTGGAGCACCCTGAGGGGCTGACGGGGGGTTTTTACATCCACAACGTATGTGGTCTGGCCTCGCCGCTCCACAATGTCGAACGGGCCAGTCCACCGGTCCTGGAGGGCACACAGCTCCCCAGGTTCCATAACCCACACCTTCTGTCCAACGTCCAACTCGACCGTCCGAGCGTTGCGGTCATACCACTCCTTCATCACGGTCTGGCTAGCCTCCAGGTTCTCTGTGGCTGCCTTCCACAGCTTGGCCATCTGGCTGCGGAACGCCAGCATGTAGCTGACAATGTCACGGGGAAGCTTCTGTGAAGTCTTCTCCCACCCCTCTTTCACTAAACTGAGGGGACCCCTAAAGGGATGGCCATAGAGCAATTCAAACGGGCTGAACCCGACTCCCTTCTGCGGTACCTCCCGATAGGAGAATAACAAGCAGGGGAGGAGGACGTCCCATTTACGCCTCAAGCCTTCGGGAAGGCTTCGGATCATCCCCTTCAATGTCTTATTGAAGCGCTCTACAAGTCCGTTAGTCTGGGGGTGGTAAGGGGTGGAGAACCGGTAGGTCACTCCACACTCCTTCCACATGGCCTGCATGTAGGCCGACATGAAATTGGTGCCCCTGTCCGACACCACGACCTTCGGGAATCCCACTCGGGTAAAAATTCCCAACAGTGCCCGCGCCACCACCGGTGCAGTGATGGTCCTCAGAGGAATAGCCTCTGGGTACCTTGTGGCGTGGTCCACCAAAACCAAGATGAACCGGTGTCCCGCTGCGGTCGGAGGGTCCAATGGCCCAACAATATCGATACCGACCCTCTCAAAAGGGGTCCCGACCACGGGGAGCGGTTCCAACGGGACTTTCAACTTTGTCCCAGTCTTGCCACTCGCCTGACAAGACTTGCAGGTCTTGCAAAAGGCGTCCGAGGCAATCCTCATCCTGGGCCAATAAAAATGGGGGACTAACCGTGCAAAGGTTTTGTCCTGGCCCAGGTGTCCAGCTAAGGGGATCTCGTGTGCTAACTCCAGCAGGAAGGCCCGGTAACACTGGGGGACCACTATGGCCCTCGAAGATCCATGTACCGGCACCCTGGGCTCACTGTATAGGAGACCATCCTCCCAATACACATGATAACCTCCCAGTTCCTGACTAGCCACTTGAGCTTCGGCCTGCCGCCGCATACCCTCAAGAGTGGGGCACGTCCTTTGTGCTTGACAAAATTCCTCCCGGGTAGGCCCTCCTTCCACTTGCCAGTCAGCAAGGGTCGGCAAGTCCTCCACAGGAACGACATCTACCTCCGCGGACTCCGGGGGCACCTCTGCGGCCTCCCCATCCGACTCACGGGGCATGTCCTCTACCACCTTCTTCTTCCCACATTTGGGTTTGGGTTGGGCCATGATTCCAGGCTCCAACTCCGGGTGAGTTCCATGCCGGGCAGCCATGGACCGCGTGCTCACGCAAGTCCACCCTGGTAATCCCAGCATCTCAGTGTGAGCGTGAAACTCGACGTCCTTCCATTTGGTGTGCTCCAGGTCGTTCCCTAGCAAACACCCCACAGGCAAGGCAGGGCTCACAGCAACTCGCAGTAGGCCTTTGACTCCTCCCCACTCGAATGGAACACGAGCCACTGGATAGTGACTCAAACTGCCGTCAGCCAATACGGCCGGATGGAACTCCTCGGGGACTACTTGGTCTGGGGACACCAGCCACCGCACGACAGTGGTCATGCTGGCCCCTGTGTCCCTCAGAGCTTCCACCTCCTCCCCATTAATTCTCACCCTCTGCTGATATTTAGCAGTGTTCGGGGGCAGGGACACTACGGGGACCACCTCTCTATCCCCGAGTGAAACCAGTGTCAGGCCTGTCCACTCCCCTTCCCTATCTAAGGGCAGCTCCACCCCAAGCGCTATACTACTCACCCCAGGACTCTTCACGCCCGATGGGGCTGGTGGTCGCTTGCGACACTTGGGATCTCCTCTGTAGTGTCCAATCTCCCCACACTCGTAGCACCGCACAATCCTTGGCTGCTGACTCCTGTCAGGGTAAGTGGGTCTTGTGGAATTGGACGGGGGTGGGGTTCCTACTCCCCTCCCAAACTTATTTTGGGGACCTTTCGAGAACTCCACCTTTTTATCTCCCCCCTCTTTCTTCTGGGGGAAACCCTGTCCGCCTTTCGAGCCATCTCCCCCGGGGCCCTTGTGAGACACCCGGGTGCTCACCCAAATATCTGCCTCCTCCGCAAGCTCTCGAGGATCCTTCAGCTTGCGGTCCACCAGATGTTGGCGCAGCTCCGGAAAGCTCTTATCCAAGAGGTGCTCCCTTAAAAAAAGATCGTACAACCCTTGGTAGTCCTGTACCTCGCTGCCACGCACCCAACCATCTAGTGCCTTCCTCGCATAATCAAAAAAATCTACCCATGTCTGGGTGGACAGCTTATGGCTGCCACGAAACTTCTGCCTATACTTCTCGGGGTTCAGGCCAAACTTCTTTAACAAGGCCTCTTTCATGGGGGCGTACTTAACCTGATCCGCCTTGGCCAAATATAACAGGATGTCCCTAACAGTGGGAGGTATATACCGGTAGAGACCACCTCCCCAGTTACTCTCGGGTACCCCATGGGCCGTTAAGGCTACCTCGTATGCCTCCAACCACTTCATGATGTCATCCCCTAATGTATAATTGGCTATGACTTCTTTGGGTAGGTAGAATTTTGGTTCTTGAGGTTCCCTGGGTATGCTGCCACCATTGTCTTTGTTAGACGCGTTCAATTGGAGGGCGCGTAACTCCAGCTCTTTTAACTGAAGCTTGTGCACCAGCTTCTTCTCCTCCATTGCCCATTTCTTATTCTCTCTTTCTTGTTCCAATCTGGCCCTTTCCCTTTCTTTTTCCTGCTCTAATTTGGCCAGCTCCCATTTTAATTGCCTCTCTTCCCTCCTGTCCTCGTACTCTTGTGGAGACGCGCTCCTCCTGGACCCTGTCCTACTACTGGCCCCAGAACGTCTTCCTGGGGGCACATTCTCAGACATGTCTACATTCAAGATGTCTAGGACTTCCTGGGCGCTCTCCCCCTGAGGTGCCTCTGGCGCTTCCTGTCCCTCATCCCCTCTCCCGTCTGGGTGGGCTTCTACCCATGCCCTAATGGCGGTACGGAGTTCCGGCCCTTTGGCCCTCCGCATCCCAGGCACCCCCAACTCCTGCGCGAACTCCCTTAGTTGCTTCGCTGTGTACCCCTCGAGGTCAGCTAACCGGGATTCCATTCCGGCAGATGGGGACCTAGACACTAAGGAGAAAATTCCTAGGGTGTAGGCAACAGTCAATAGCTAACCAGGCTTCTTGCACTCTCTACCTGGACAGTGGAACTAAAGATCCAGCAACAATGGCTTCTGAGCTGTGGAACAAAAAAAATGTAGGATAGGCGTTTAATTGTGGCGCCCTTCGCCTCACGGAAGGGTGCTGTATGGTCACAAGTCCCAAGGATCCCACCGCTGGCCAACAATGTAGGAACCTGGGGTCACCAGGCCCTATAGGCGGTAGCGTGGCGCGAGCCGGTCGGGCAACCAGAGGGCTATGTGTTAAGCAACCATACACCACACGCTTCTCATGGACTAGAGTCACACACAATAAGGGACGCCACACCGTTTAAATTATGCAAATACTTCAAGTTTATCCAAGTATAGCTGGTCAGATGCAGTTCAGGAAATAACAAGGTAATACATGAATCATAATACCATTGTGACATTACATTCGACACTCTGGGTGATATCTATGCAGTGCCTAACCTCATTCATGTACCCACGCCCGCTGGTTAAATGCAGGAGATTCTAGCGCGGTGCGCGCTTATGTAAAGTCTTTTCCCTGAACAGGCCGTCTAACACAGCGTAATACTTGTAAGGGGGAACATTGGGTTCCTCAACATGGCGCCTATAGAACTGAGCGCTCCTCGTGATCAATGGCCCCTAGTACTGTGAAGCAAGGCATATAAACATAGCGCTACGCGCAGTCAGTTGCATGTGGATACGTTTGCGTAGAACATTTAATACATCGCGTGACTCGTAATCAGTCGCATGTCATTACCTTTGAGCAGAGCATATAACACAGTGCGCTACTCGCAATTCTGGGCATGTAACTACTTTCGAGCAGAGCATATAACACAATGCGCTACTCGCATTCCTTGGCATATAGTTACTTCCGAGCAGAACATGTAACACAGTGCGCTACTCGCATTCCTTGGCATGTAATTACTTTCGAGCAGAGCATATAACACAATGCGCTACTCGCATTCCTTGGCATATAGTTACTTTCGAGCAGAACATGTAACACAGTGCGCTACTCGCATTCCTTGGCATGTAATTACTTTCGAGCAGTGCATATAACACATGGGGTTACTCGCCGTCCCGGTCTCTCCGGCTGAGGAAGCAGAGTCGGTGGCGTGAAGCGCCACACAAGAGTAATGTCAGTCAGTACTTTGAACGGCTTCCCGCGGGGAAGATTACTGGACTTGAGGAGCGAGTCCCTATGCTCCGGTGCAGTTCACAGAGCACCGCGCTCAGTAACACAGGAGGGGGGACACGGACAGGATCCCTCGGCGGGGTCTCTCCGTCGCGCAGGCAGGGGAGGGGATTCCCACGGAGGGGACAACCCGGGCCAAGTGCGGTGTGGTTTCCAGACAGCAGGGGGCGCACCAGGGGGGATCTCGGCCTCCGGGCTTACCTCCGTCTCGGCGTCAGCAGGCGTCCGTCCTCACGACGTTGGGGGAACTCGGCCCCGACCTTGCGCTTCTCCTCACACGGCTGCGACGGCAGCGACGGGGCCCCGGACTTCGCCTGGGCCTCGCGACACAGCAGGGCACTCCTCCAGGCCTCCAGGCCGCGGCGGTGAGCGCGCTGGCTTCGTCGTCGCAGGGGGGGGGGGCTCAAATTAAGGATGGGGATATGGTGCTCAGCGGAGCACGCTGCCGGGGGTCCCAGACCAGGGAAGGGAGCGCGGGGGTCACAGCGCTAGTACCTGGTCGATCCCCGGTGGCTTGGCAATCGGCTTAGTATTTTGTTCACTAGGGTAGCTTGGACACGCAGTCTCAGCTCTGGCATTCAAGGCTTACAGCTCGCTCTTGTCATGCAGTCTCAGTTCTTAAAGGTAGGTTTCAGTTCTCAGTTGACAGATGAAGTCTTTTGGCGCAGATGTATCTGGCGCCCTTAAGGGGTTCTGTTACAGGGGTAGGGATGGAGAGGGCGACTAGGTCCTTCCTAGTCAGGCTGGCAGAGAGTCTCTGGGTCCTCCTACTACTGGGCAAGATCAGTGGGATTCACAGGGCACCTCACTCACTTAAGAGGCAGTACCTAAATCCTGTCACTCTTAGAGGCATAAGTCCCTGGCTAGGCCCTACCGCCTACACTCCTGGTGGATTCTTCCAGCTCTGCTTCACCCCAATGGCCAACTCACCACAAAAGCTTCCCTCCCACTCTTAAGTAGCCCTAGGTCAGGTGACCTCTAGCCAAGGAGGCAAAAGTAAAACCCCACCTCCCTTCTAGAAGGTTCCAGCTTCTTCCAGGAGCTTCCCCACTCTAACTATGGGACAAAAAGGCGGGCTGGTATCGCAACATTGTTGTGGGTCCCAGCCAGCTCCTGGCAGCTAGGGTGCTACTATGAAAAACGACCACCCTGCAGTAGCAGGGGTCTGTGGCAGCCATCTTGGGAGAAGGGAGCACCTGCACCTTAACACTGCCTGGCAATGAAAAGGCGCCCGGAGACCTAGTCCAACATAAAAATGAGGGTGGAAAAAAATGAGGCACAATACAAAAATAGAAGGGGAGACCACCCTAGGGCTGACAGGTCCAACACTTATTATATTGTGTTTCCCAAAATGAATTCCATTTGAAAGCATGTTCCAAGTTCATACTTGATACCCATGTTCACATGGACATTTGGGTCGCTCTTGTGTTTCCAGACACTAAAGCATATGTGGGCAGTACTATTCTGTTAGTACATAAGCAAGTTCTGAAGCATCTCAGGCAATAAGAAATAAGGAAGCCAATTACCCATTGCTCGCCATTTTCAACAATTTCACAATTTACTCCAAGAATTAAATGTAGATGCGGAAATGTACATACATCTGTTAGATGCCTTTGGCTGAAGTTTTTAAAGTAATGGTTTGCTATGTTCTGATATGTTTTGATTATGTTTATTTGTCTAAGCAGTTCAACGCGCTAGTGTTTGACTGATCATTTTTGAGGATACAGAGATAATAGAATGATACATTTTGATTGAATAAAAGAAACAAAATAATCCCACTTGAGCCTTAGACTGCAAAAATGAGGTAAAACAAATTAAAAAAGAGAGAAGAAAATTATGAAAAAGATAAAAAGTAAAGAAAGTTATTTGTGTGAAGGGATCAATTAGGTTGTATTAAGTATATATATATATGCCATTCCTTTTAAAGTCTGTTTATATTAGCACTTGGATTTTGTTCATTCAAACAATTCATAGTGAGATGGAACCAGAGTATGTAGTTGTTTAAATTATTTTTTTGAGTTATCATTTTTAGTTGAATATTTTACCAAGGATTGTTTGAAATGATTTGTATGCTTATTTATGTAGGACATATGTACAGCAAATCTACTATGTAGTGAATATGCACATTACAATATGAGGTCACATTGGATGAACCCTGGATAGTGTGTTGTCGCTGTTTACGCTCTTGCATGTTGTATAGGTTGTAACGTTACATGGTGGTCAGCGTCATAAACAAGGCAAAGCTCCCCAAAACGCGTTGACGTGCTGCTTCTTCTGCACCTCTGCATTTTTCAAAATAAAGAAATTTAAACAGTGTTGTTACCTTTAATGCCATTTAATATGTTGCAGTAGCATTATCAATTATGTCACAGAACATGTCATGAGTGATGTAATATGGGATGAAATTAGCACTGAATGTCAAGGGCACAAGTTATAATCACTTTAGGACACACACGGTTTTTGCATGGGTAGAGTCTGTCTATGTGAAAAAAGAACAATAAAAGAAAAAAGACACAAGGGAACTTTGAATACCATATTCTGTACCTTCAAACAGGTTCATATCACCTACAAAGCTGAGGAGAAGGTTTAAAATCAGAGTTTGCTTGAAGAAAATGTTGCTTGTATAAGATGAGCTAGGCATACTTAGACTTTATCTATAGGAAAATGCACATCTGATCCAGTTTCAGTGGTAGAGTGCCACTGGCCTTAAGGTACAGAACTGCTTGGCCCTATATAAAAAGCCTGCGGCTCATGTCGCAAGTCCATGTGCACTCGGTCTGCTGGCACCAGAGTTAGTGAAGGACTTTACCACAAGTCAGGCTTTGTACCGTGAGCCTGCTAAGCACACTCTTTGACCATGCTTAGAGGTTCTGTAGCAAAAGGTCTGGGCCAGGGCATGGTCACAGATCATTTAGCCAGAGCTTGTTGGTTTGGAGGAAAGTAGGTTCTTGGTATGGTCACAGTCTAAACACTGCATGGGAGCCTGCTTTACATGGTCAAAGACCATGTGCAACTTACTAAGTGGTAACAGTGCTGTTTCAGTCCCTGGTCACAGGCCAGGCCCTGGAACCAAGGCTTTGTGCTGGTTGTTTTTTGGCAAGTTGGTGGATGCAGTGTCTGGCTGCAAGACTGGTACTGTGCCGACAGCTTGGTGGTTAAGTCTGTACGTATTTTGAATACTGCATGACCTTTACCTGTGGCCTAAGGTTCATGATTTTTGGCCATCACACATTAAACTTTGTTATCTCATTATTGAATTGTTTTATGTGTGTCATAGTTAGGTCTTTCTTTTACATGTTTTATGCTAATGTGTCAATCTTTTATCTATGCATGACAAATACATTATTCTTTGTTTTTAATTTAGGCAGAGTATGGTCCAACAAATATTAGGGTGTATATTAGTGTACCATTTCTCATGATATTATTCCCATCACATGTCAGTTTCGCATGGCCATTTTCTAACACAACTGTTGAACTTGGCCCTTTTTGCAGGGTCATCCCTGAACATTTTGCCTGCCTCCTGGTATTTTTTCTGTCTTGGTCTTGGTGGTTTTAGGACTCCGGACACTTTATCACTGCTGCCTAGTGTAAAGGGCGGATGTATGACGTTACAACGCACACTTTTACAACGCATGCACTTACAACGCATTTTTTACAACGCATAATCCATTACAACGCATGACATTACAACGCATGACACTACAACGCATTTTTAAAAAATACCTTTACAACGCATTGCCATTACAACGCATACTACCTTTACAACGCATACCATTACAACGCATTATATTAAATTACATTTAAGGTAAGTATTAGATAGTATAGGGGTAAAAATTACTATTCTAACTCCAGGGGGTGCAACAGTAGGGTAAGTGTTGGATAGTGTAGGGGTAAAAATTACTATTCTAACTCCAGGGGGTGCATCAGTAGGGTAAGTGTTGGATAGTATAGGGGTAAAAATTACTATTCTAACTCCAGGGGGTGCAACAGTAGGGTAAGTGTTGGATAGTGTAGGGGTAAAAATTACTATTCTAACTCCAGGGGGTGCATCAGTAGGGTAAGTGTTGGATAGTATAGGGGTAAAAATTACTATTCTAACTCCAGGGGGTGCATCAGTAGGGTAAGTGTTGGATAGTGTAGGGGTAAAAATTACTATTCTAACTCCAGGGGGTGCATCAGTAGGGTAAGTGTTGGATAGTATAGGGGTAAAAATTACTATTCTAACTCCAGGGGGTGCATCAGTAGGGTAAGTGTTGGATAGTATAGGGGTAAAAATTACTATTCTAACTCCAGGGGGTGCAACAGTAGGGTAAGTGTTGGATAGTATAGGGGTAAAAATTACTATTCTAACTCCAGGGGGTGCATCAGTAGGGTAAGTGTTGGATAGTATAGGGGTAAAAATTACTATTCTAACTCCAGGGGGTGCATCAGTAGGGTAAGTGTTGGATAGTATAGGGGTAAAAATTACTATTCTAACTCCAGGGGGTGCATCAGTAGGGTAAGTGTTGGATAGTATAGGGGTAAAAATTACTATTCTAACTCCAGGGGGTGCATCAGTAGGGTAAGTGTTGGATAGTATAGGGGTAAAAATTACTATTCTAACTCCAGGGGGTGCATCAGTAGGGTAAGTGTTGGATAGTATAGTGTAATATTATGCGTTGTAATGGTATGCGTTGTAATGGTAGTATGCGTTGTAATGGAATGCGTTGTAAAGGTAGTTTTTAAAAATGCGTTGTAATGGTATGCGTTGTAATGTCATGCATTGTAATGGATTATGCGTTGTAAAAAATGCGTTGTAAAGGTAGTGCGTTGTAAAAGTTGCGTTGTAAAGGTTGTTCCCCGTAAAGGGCATGTGCTCTCTATGGTAAAACATGGTAATATTGGAGTACACCTGTTTGGCGTATTTAATTTACCTATCAGTCCCTTGTAAAGTGGTATCTCAGATACCCAGGGCCAGTAAATTAAATGCTACTGGTGGGCTTGCAGCGCTGCTTGCGTCACCCACTAAAGTAGCCTTTCAAACCTATCTCAGGCCTCTGCCATTGCACGGTCTGCGCGTGCAGTTTGCTGCCACTGTGAAGTGGCACTTAAAGTGGGTGCCACGTCTGTGACTCCCCTTTTACTTCATATCAGTCTCCCCTAAGGTAGGCCCTAGCTAGCTCTGACGGGCAGGGTGCATTGTAGGTGAAAGGTAGGACATGTGCCTTAACTGTGTGGCATGTCCTGATAGTGACAAACAGTCATTTTGTTTTCTCACTACTGTGAGGCTGCCGTCTCATAGGAATGCATTGGGAATTCCCTGATAAGTGTGTCAGTGGTAATTCCTGATATGAGAGGAGTAGCGGGATCAAGTTTGGTATGTTTAGAATAGTGGTAATAAATGCTGCGTGATGGTGTTCGCAGATTTATTATCACTATTTTAGAAATGCCAATTTTAGAAGTTGGCATTTCTGTGTGCTATGTGTCTTTGTGCCTGCCTGATGCGTATTGCATGTCTGGCTCTGGAGTGACAGGGACTGGGGAGGTGCAGTGGCTTCAGAGAGGGTGGGTGAGTCAGCGCTAGGCTGAATGGGCCTGATCTGCATTTGGAGTAGTGGGAGGAGTAGCCCCTGAAAAGGTCTCTGCATGCCTTGTACAACGCTGGCCCCACCTCCCTGTGGTGTGTCTGGGGCCAGAGCCTACACTAGCAAAAGGGTTGGTGTGCACTTGAAAAGAAATGTATCAGTGCCCCCCAGAACTGGTTTGGACTGGGCAGAGAGCCCTGTGCCAGGGGGAAAAACAAAGACAATCATGGTATAAATATTGAGGCTGTGGACTGACAAGAGAAACCGCCACTAGAGGACTGACCTGCTGCCCCGCTGGGCAGCTGAAGGGACTGCTGCTCTGTCTAGGGACCCAGTGTGCTGGCCTGCCTGTGCCAGCCTCTGCCTTTGCCTCTTTCCTGGAGGAAAGCGCTGCCCGCTCCCTGCTGGTATTTGGAAGTGGGAGACAGGCTAAGCGCTGCACTTTTTACTGACTGCCCTGGACCCAGGCTTGGACCGCTTCCAGGGCTTCCAGGTGCTCGAGCCCCTGGCAGGGGTTCGTGTTGCAGTAGCGCGTGGTAAGCGCTGCTGCCTGCTTGCAGTGGGATCCCTAAGGAGGTGTTTTCCTGTGTCCCTGTGGCATAGGGACCTTGCGGTTTCTGCCCGCTAAAGGCATGGTGGGGGGCGCTGCCTTGTTTCTCATGCTGAGCCCAAGGAGCTGGCTTGAAACCTGAATGTGGCGTAAAGCAGAGGAAAATCACTACGGATGCAAACAGGAAGTCAGGCTGAGGATGCCTGACTTTGGGCGGGTCTCCCATGTGAAGGGTAGAGCCTCGTGAGTGTCTGCCGTATTTATGGGCGGGGCCAGCTGTGAAGAAGGCCACCGGAAGTCAGGTGGCTGCTGCCTGGTTTTGGGCGGGGCTCCCTCTGAGGAGAGAAGAGCCTCGCGTGATTTCTAACTGGAGGCTATCGCGAGAAAAGGGAAGTCAGGCAAGCCTCCTGCCTGGAGGTGGGCTGGGGCTCCCATGCCAGTGAGAGCCCTGCGTACTGATTGAGCCTGCCGGAAGGAGAAGGCACAAATGACGGAGACTGTGCTCCGTGTATCGGCAAAGAGAGGGAGTCAACGCTTTGGGGCCCCGAGGTCCGGTGAGGTGCTACAGCATTGGTGAGTCTCGTGGGCTCCTGAAGTGGTGCCACACAGTCACAGCCAGCTGTATTTGAGGCCCTGCCTTCACGGAAGCCCCTACACCTCAGCTTGAAAAAGGAGCATTGAGGCCCCGATCAGAGGCGGTGCTTTCAGGGTATTATTTGGGCAGATGGCCCATTAGCCTTGGAGCCTGGAGCACTGTTGCCGCCTAACAAAGGGGAGGCTGCCTGATTGGACTTCTTGGTCCCCATGCTATGGGGGATATATGTCTGCACAAGGCTAAGGTGAGCAGAAGGTGCTCGCGATACATGGACTGTGGCCAGTGATTACTCAGTTGCATGGATGACTATTAAACTGGCATAAGGTGCTACGCTGAGGACTGCTGCCAAATGCTTTTGCTTAAGGTACACTGCTGGGCATTATGTTACTATGGTCCTGAACCATAATGTGAGAATTTATACCTAATGTGTAGTGCTAAGTGCACTCTGGCCAGTAAATGCTAATTGCTGTGATATGCTGATGATTATAGGCATGCATAATGTCTTATGCTATGTTGGTAAGGTGTGCCCTCTGAGAGGGGGTACGGTGACATACTGATGCTAATGTCTATTATGGGTTATTCTAAGTGTACTATTGCCAGTAATTACTGGTTCTTTTGATTTCCCTACCAGTGAGATCTACTGGTTCTGACAGTGGCTCGATTGTCCCCGTCAAGTTTATAATCCCATATAAAGTAATGCCTAGTGCCAGGTGGCAGAGTTTATATCTGTGACTGCTTTCTAATGTGTTGATGAGTAATACAAAGGCAATTTTTACATACCCTTTTGTGGATTTTCTTTTGTGATGTGCCTAATGTGTCACTGCTGTGTGAGTGTGTTGGGCAAACGCTTTACACATTGCCTCCGGGATAAGCCTGACTGCTCATGCCAAGCTACCAAGGGGTTGAGCAGGGGTTATCTTTGGCGTGTAACTCCCTTGCCCTAACTAGAGTGGTGGTTTCTGCCTGGCTTAGGCACTTGCCCTAGCCAACCAGAAATCCCATTACTAACACTAACACAACTCATACAAAACACAACATATAGGACGTTTTGCTTAGTCCCAGGCAGAGAGGGTTTCTACACATCAAGGAGGAGTAAAATTCTCAATGGCACATGACCAACATGGCCTACACCAAACTGAAGGGCTGTGTTAGCTAAGTACAACCTGCCCTTGGAAATGCAACTTTTGCACTCCAACTCTCAGAATGGCAGGCTTACTAGATGCTAATGATTAGCGTTAAAATGTTGAGTAGGATTCAGAGAAAATACCGAAAGTCAAGTTAGAATTCTTCATATGCTACACATTCCTTATTTTCGCTATTGTTACAATAAGAGTGACATTTGCTGCTATTGTTCTAAATGTGTTATGTACCAGGCAAGAAGAAAACTAATGTATACCCTAAATGACTCTAGCATGACTATTGGCAGGTCCAATATGGGCTCCTTTTTAGGGAAAGTGTGGGGGAGCGTTCACAGTTCATATTCTCTGCACCACATGGCATGCAGAAATACCTTCACTACCTTGGGAAGGGGGGGCAAGAGAAATCTATCGGGTGTGATTAAGAATTCCTACCAACTCATAAGCATGAAGGCCAAGGGCTGGGTGTAGGGAATGACTAGACGCCAGGTTCTACATTCATAGCCTTCTGCTCATGGCTAAAGGCTGTGTACAATTAGTACAGAGGCACACAGGCTGGCTCATGGCCAGACCCTCCTTAGTAGGGCTTGGATCTATGGATAAGTTGATCAGTGGCAAGGTGACTGACAGAGGGCTTGACTGCAGTTTTGAATCACGGAATATCCCCTCCATCTATCAAACATTCCACCATAAGTACTTAGCCACAATGCCACCTAGGGCTCACACCATAATCTACCCATTGATGGCACACCATTTTGTAGTAGACGCCTGCTGATAACATCATTTATCTTGAAACATTTTTTCAAGCAAACGTTCTTAACAGTACCTATACAAAAGTAGCCTATTAGTAACATTTAATACACAGAGAATGGAACCTCTTTAACAGCAATACTAAATTATGATGGCACTATCAAGTAAATATTTCAATAAATGAAAATAAGAAAAAATATACATTTTTAGAAACTTATAAATAAAAGAAAGTTTGAAATGATACTTTCTTTGGTGGTGATAATGAATACAATGAATTTGGTTGTATGTAAGGTGCTCCTTGATGTGCATGGTTTATTTTGTTTATGGCACTGGAGACCAGCAGAGAGCATAGGTATGCAAAAAGTGGAAAGCTCATAGCTATTAGAATAGCCTGCTTTAAATGTTTGAGGTTTCTGTGCCTGAATAGTCATTTTTTAAAACAGACTTTGCTGAAAATGCAAAGGTTCTCAAATGCTGATACAAGCTGTGCACTCTCACACACATCCATGACATCATAACCGTGAGAAAGTGGATTATTAGTTGAGGTGAATGTTAATATACCACATGTTATAAGGTCAATATTTTTGTTAGGTTCAGCAAAGGTTTCAGTCATTTAAACCTGAGCTCCATCCTGGTTGATCTGGCACAGAGGAAAAATGCTTAATTTAAGAAAATGTGTAAAGCATTTATGAGTACTAAAACAGCTAAAAAGGGAAAAACATAATAAAATAAAGATCCCCACTGCAATTTATAAAAATAGAAAATATTTTAATGAACAGAATTACATCAGAAGAACAAAAATTCAATAAGGGGAACCTGAGATATCAATTTGTAATGTTGTAGGTGAAAATAGTAGCAAGGAGGGCTAAGCACCAAAATGCATTTAGCGCCAGTCTCATTCATCTGGTTGAGCTTGACCAGGACATTGGAGTGATTTAAGCATGACTTTAATGGGGAGAAGACAGATTACAGAAACCAGGTTTACAGCAATCAGAATGTGTACCTTCTGACTTAGTCTTTATAATCTTCTGTGGGGCAAGGCAGCAGGCAATGGTTGAGAAGAGCTCCACGTGGCCGGAAACTATCAGATGAGGTACTTCTTGAAGCTGTTGACATTTGTCAGGAAAGCTACAAGCAGGAGAAATTAAAAATGTGTGCCCAAGGAAGGTACCTCTCCAGCCAGATACATTTGCCAGCGTCACCCAGTAAAGATTTCTGCCTTCGGACTTAGTCATTTCTTTGGAGTTTGGATTCCTCTAGCAGGGCAAGGCTGCAAGCTATAGGCAAAGTCGGCTCCACAAGGCTGGATACCCGCTCTCTGATGTCCTGCTGAAACAGATTTGCTGCTGTAGAAATGATCAGCACAGGAGCAACCTGAAATTTTAGCGCAGCGGCAACACACCTTGATCTGATTGACTTGGTAGGTTTGTCCTGGTCCTATGGAGATCTTTGGAGCCCAAAGATTTCTAAGTCCCAGGTTTTTCAGGATGTTAAGAGTAGTACATATTGACCAACTAAGGCTCACAGGGCCACATGTATAGCATTTGGTGTTCAAGACTTACTCTAGCACAAGCCGCCTGGAAAGGTTCAGTTGACACCAGTCAACTGGGCTTTCCAGGAAAACTGGCCTTTGACAGCTTTTGTAGCCCTGTAACTTAACGGGAGGTCAACAAATTAAGTCTTGGAGTCTAAATCTTTGACCTGGAGAAAAATGGGGGCTGGTCCAGTAATCCAGAGCCCCGCATTAAACTCAACAGCAGGTGCAGGTCTTCTTCTTTCATCCACAGATTCAGTAGTGTTCTGAAGTAGGTACCAAGGGATGCTACATTTCATGTCCCCTCCCTAACTGATAGGGAAAAGTTCCCAGGTGAAACCCTTTTCACTTTTGCAGCAGTTTCTGCTTGATTTACAGTAAACAACCCTACACTGCACCTCTCTACCTAACTCCAACTTGGCAGAACCCGTATCTCTCTGTACAGAGCCTGTTTGCCTATACTAGAGGTGTGGCCAATGAGCAACCCCTCCTCTGTGGTCACTTCAAACCAGTCCGTGTGGCAGCTCCTCTCTGACTGGTATTGGTGCCTGCCTGACTGCGGGAACAAAGAAAGCCATACCAAGGTGTCAGCTAACATTTGCCTATGATAGGTCATTTAATCAAATTCCTGGGCACAGACAAGAATGTCTTCCTGCCAGAGAAATGGAAACACCTTCACACACATAGGGGCAGATTTATGCTCCCTGGCGCATCCCTGCAAATCAGCATGGATGCGCCAGGGAAGATGCATCACGCAAGTTTGCCCTTGCGCCACCACAGATGCGCCGCATTTACAATGCGGTGCATCGTGGCGCAAGGACACGCAGATGCGTGATGTATCTGCCGGCGTAAGGTTGGCGCAGTGCTGAAGTTGTGTCGCAAGCACGACGCAACTTCAGCACTGTGCCAACCTACCCCATACCTAACATGGTGCGTCAAGCCTTATGCCTGCTTCAAGCAGGCGCAGGGTTTTGACGCATCAGCGTTGGGAAAGTGACTCAGTGAAATCTTATAGATTTCACTGAGTCACTTTTCAGGGGCGTTCCTGCGACGGAACACCCCCCCTGCGCGGAAACGCCCACATGAAACCTGACGCAGGTTTCATGTGGCGCAGGGCTTTACACCGTGACGCATCTCCATAGATGCGTCACGATGTAAATAGGGCGCAATGTGGAGCAGGATTTACGCCGCCGCTGCGTCACAAAAGTGACGCAACGGCGGCGTAAAAGTGGCGCAACTCCAACATTGAACTGCCCCATAGTCTATGTTGTGCTCTGGGAGCAGTTTTCACACCTCATCAAGGGGGTTTTTCAGCTGACAGTTGGAGCCAGAGCAAATGGACCTGCTGTTAGGGTCCCTCTACCATGTACTGCCTCCCAGCATGTGTACTCCAGGCACTGCTGTCATCACACACTTTATAGCCTGTGAACAGTCCAGAAGCAGACATAGACCTTCTGGGAGGGCTCACTGTGAGGGACAGAACTGGTGGTATTGTTGTTTGCAGACTGGGGCAAGGAATGTGCTAATCCTTCCTTGAATAGCACCAGGATTTAGCATGACAACAAGTTTAAATAAAGGGAGAATGTATCACATGATTTTTAGCAGGAAAGCATCATGGGTGGGCCCTTCTATAAAAGTGACCCCACCAACAGAATCGGCAGAGATGGCGGATGATTCCTGCGCCATTTTGTCACCTCGGAAATCATCTCAAGAGGTAAACAACCTCGCTCCAAGAACATTTTGCATTTCTGCATGGAATGGCACTCTGTGCGGAAAAAAAGCTTCCCGATCTGGAAAGTGGGGATTCGAGTCGGAAAAATCCAAGTCCCACCTGTAAGAGCGTTCCTATTCTATTCCTTGCTGTAATTTTGGAAGATCTAAAAGGTACTTCATCAAACTTAGAAAAAGCCTCCTAAGACAGAATCCCTTTCATTGGAGATAAAAGGAAACTACCTTTATGTTTTTGAATGGTGAACATAGTATCATATCTCAAGCAAGCAAATATACAAGAAAACACTGATGTTTCCATGAGAAAAGAAAATTATTTATAGATCAAATGAAGACAATCATTTGTGTAGCTAGAAACACTTCTCACTCTCACTCTCACCATTTAATAATTGTTTTTTTTTCTTTTGAAACTGTTTAGAGTTGCATTTCAGTCAGAAAGACGCAAAGACTCTAGACTATTGCTGACTTTGGGAATTAAAGCCTTCCTGGAAAACTCCTAGCATCAATACGAACTTCCATATGGTATGTTACTGGGAGTTACATGAAACCATGATGTGAATATTATTTGAATCTAGAGAAAGGTATGACACCATAAATAACTCAATCTTGTATGTGTAGATAAGATCAGTACTTTGAAAGAGAGGCGCAGACTGGACCAACTACTAAGCAAGAGGGTTATGATAGCAAATCAGGTAAAGGGGAAAGGGGAAAGAGAAAATTAGAACTAACAGAATCCTGGGAGTTTTCTGTTGGGGCACCATACAGACTTAATGATGTGATATTCATTCTCCCTTTCAAATCTTCTTTCTATTAGGCCCTACTCTAGCTTAGTGTTTCCAAACTTGTGTGTTAAAAAGGCATACAGAATTAGCGTGGCCAACAGGTCGCCAATCTTGAACCTCTGACACCTCCAGAGACATTAGGCAGGGAAAAAGTAACTTTCTAAAAGCAGATTTTCATTAATAGTTATTAAATATTCATTTTTACAATTAAATTGGATTTTGAATGACTATTCAAAAGACTATTTGAATGATTTTTGTAGCTGTTGCCTCCCCAAAATTAATAGTATAACATGTTATAATGTAACTCCGTGTTTTCCTATAGAACAGCTACAATGAAAATAGCTTTTGGGGCTTTCATTCTGAGGACGTTTAACATCAGATTTTTACATGTCCTGGTTCTAAATAGCCTATATACTGTCATATGGGAACTAAGAAAGATTAGGCCTATCAAAAGTGGTTATTTTGATAAGTGAAATATGTAATTTAAAACTGCTACAGCCAGGCTACAATTGTAGGCCTGCAGTTATGTCTGCACTGTTTCTGTAGTGGACAGCAAAATGGGTGTTGCATCCCACTAGTGACATTTAATTTGCAGACGCTGAAAACATTTTGTACCGTATACTAAGGACTTACAGGTAAATTACATATGCAAAGTAGGTGTACACTAATTCTACATGCTTTTAGTGGTCTGGGAACACACACTGTGCAATGAACAGCTCTGTCCCAGTTTGCAGAGTCCAAAAACGTACAATAAAAGCTGGCATAAAGTAGGGGGTGACCTTGCAAAAAGGTGAATTTTCCTACACCATCTATATGCTAAGATTGAATAATGTCTTTAACTTGAATGTTTATAATTGTCCACTATACATTTTAAGCAAAATGCCAGAGTATATTCTTTTTTATAATGAAACTCACAACAAATGATCAGTAATTGATTAATGGTTACGATTGGCCTAAAGCTATGGTAGGAAACGCTGAGTGAAGTTGGAGAGGCTATTAAGGAAGAAGCTACTTCTCTGGCGCCACCTACACGTCTGACAATTGAATGATGTTGAAAAGTGGGCTAAGTATTCGATTAGATAGAGAAATGGCCTCATGTTGAGTATGATGAAATATAACTGCCTATATAAGGTAAAGCTTTGGCAAATAGTATTAATTATTTTAGGATGGTGCTGTTCATGGTGCCAACAAAAACATCTCATCCTCAGAAAGACTGTCACAGACTCACCAATTCCAGATGAGCACCACTCCCTTCCTAACAGATCGCCAAGTCAGACCTCTCGTGCAACCTTTGCTTGACGCCCAACCTATACAACTGCGCTAAATTGTGTTTGTTTATTGAATGTAGAGGTAAGTGGTGTTAACTTTCATTTCACAAAGGAAACACCGTATTTTGACACTAAAACAACATACTACATATTTGGCATCATTGCAGGTTTCCTGAAAATATAGATTCAGGGATATTTGGGAATCTGAAACTGAATCAGGATTACAAACACAGAATAACCTATAGATTTGGGATTTTACCTGAGCTAAATCTGCCAGTGAAAAGCAGGTGGAATTAAACAAGGGAAAGGGGTTGAATTTATTTATTTATTTAAGATTTATAACGCGCATGGCTGCCTCAGCGACGAGGCGTCCCAGCGCGACCAAGGACCAAAAACGAGAGCCAAGGAGAGAGACAGAGTGATTAGACAGCAGAGGTAGGAAAGAGCCATGTCTTCAAGGCATTGCGAATGAGGCAAAACTCCATATATATTCTCCAATTTCCACAGCAGTTCCTCATTAGGAAGGTCACAACTCATAATGGTGGAGTTACAACTAGAAACTACATCATCTTTTGGAGTTTGTAATTGTGCGCCTCTTTTCACTGTTCTGGATTTAATGCAGGATTTAGTCAAACTCATTTAGTCACAAATGATTCACCATTCTGACCACTCACTATGAAATGATCTCCACATAGACCATCAACTCTCCAGCTTATTTTTAACCAGACCACAACTCATCCACATCATGACCGATCCAGATCACTTCACTGCCAGTAGTGTTCCCATATAAAACGTCCCAACGAAGAGTTCAATAAAGGTCACTGTCCAACTAATGACACATCTATTCAGACTAGTCTGACGTACACCATTTAAATAAAAAACTTTTAAATCAGCCACACAATCACCTCTCCAACCCAGACCATTGAACAGTCCGATGACACCCATGTCCAAATACTACAATGACCTTGAAGACCATACCCATCCAGAACATTCCACGGTCTGATCATGCCCGGTTAGACTTTTTCAATTAGATACTTTGCCCAGCCAGGCTATCTCCACTAGGACTATTCCATGGTTAGACTGTTCCCTTGTAGACCATTTTTCTTTGGCTGCTTCTCCTTGTAGTAGATGCCTGCATTAGCTTCTAGATCATGCACATTGCACACCATATCTCTGCGCCTACAAGAACATGACCAATCCCACCTTTCTTGAATGCCATCTTGTTTGCCATACCAATGCACTGGCGGCATGCCACTCTCAACAGTGCACTTATTTAATCTTCTCCCACTACTAATAACCCTGCATTTGTCTTCACAAAATATTACCCACAGCCATGCTAACAACCACCACAATAAGAACAGACCGAGTTTGCAACATTCAGGTATCAGCACCACATTCACGCACCTCATTGTCCTGCCAGGGCCGGACTGGGAACAGAAACCGGCCCTGGCAAACTGCTCAGCTTGCCCCTCCTGGGGCGGGGGGCAGTGCAGCTGAGCAGTTTACGAGGGCCGGCTTCGGCCGATATTGTTACAGGGGGCCTATATTGCTGACCCTCGGTAACAAAAACGGTTCCCAGGGGCACAAAACCGGCTCCCACCCTAGCAGCCTATTGGGGAAACACCCGGTGCCCGCTATGGCCAGTCCAGCCCTGTGTCCTGCTCGTGACACACTGAAAATCGAAACCCCATCTTTAAGATGGAGTTCTGCACGACCATCTACACCTGTTCTTGAAGCTGCATGCACAGCAATGATTCTGGAAAGTTGAGTCATTCGAGCTAGAAGTGATCATTTGAAGAGTGTTAACATAATTGGATGGAGCTGTAAATTGGGCTGAGGGGAAGGGTCCAAATAATCTCTAACTACAATCCTGCAACCTGGCAACTTTGGAATACAACACACACTCCTGCAGACAGCTCAAATAAGTGCTGAACTCTAAAACACACACAACAGGTAGCGCAATACACACCCACCCTTAAAGAGACTATCAGATGTGAGCCTGGTGGATATCTGTCACATGTCTTTCACTATCTGGATTTGAATGTGTTGCTACTTAGATTTGTGGAATTTACCACAACTGGCAATAATACGTCCAGAATGAATCCATTTCACCGAGGAAGATTGGTTCTGGCGAAATTCCAACCACTCAGTTGATGAGCATGGGTGCTGTTGTTATCGATCTGATATGGATCCGTGATTTACTCCTCAAATACGTAAGATCAAAGCAGGCTAGGTGAAAGAATTAGTTTTCTTCTGTCGTTTTGATTGTACGCCCAGAATGATTATGTCACCGTCTGGTAACGTGCAGACTCTACATTTTCCAACACTTCTTATCGTTTTCCTTCTTTTTATGGAGCTTTTTGCAATGAAAGTCTGGTATTTGTTTTTAAGAGTGTGCGTGTACATAATCTTCATTCTAAAATTATTAAATTTGTAAGAACACTTTGGGGCAGATTTAAGAAAAAGTTGCCCAGTGCAGAGCAGCCACTGGAGTTGTGTGCACTATGGGAGAGAAAGCATCACAGAGCTATATTTGCTAAATATGCCCTGCAGCTGCTCTGCTATCGTGCTCTGGCGCACAAACACACAGCCTGTTGCCACTGTGTTGTCTGGCATAGGTTTTGTTCTGGAAGGGTGCCCTCTCCTTACAAAATGCTATACTTAGACCATGTTTTAACATTTCACACTTTGGAGGTGTGCTGTAATTTGCAGAAAACATGGAGAGAGTGAAATATTTGAAAAAATATAAAATAAAATTCTGTTTACGGCCTGTGTCAAGGCGGCGCTATTTTTTGATACATAGCCACATCTGGCAGCCTTTGTATATCAGTACTTTGCATCAAAAACCATGGGTGGTGGGGGGGGATGCCCACGCACCAACCATGGAATGCCCCCTTGAGTCAAAGCTGTGCACAGCAGCACAAAGGAATTGTTTTGTTACTTTTTGAGGCAACTTTTCAGTGCAAAAAAGGTTTGCGCTGAAAAGTAAATACTTTTTCAACACTTTGCTTTGCATGACGTTACCTCTAAGTAGTGTTGATAAATCTGTCCCATGACTCCTTTATGCTAGATTTTAGTGGGTAACAACCTTTACAACGCAGTCATTACATCGCAACATCCTTTACAACGCATGTCACTACAACGCAGCCATTACATTGCATGTCACTACAACGCACGACACTACAACGCATGTCACTACAATGCAGGCATTACATTGCATGTCATTACAACGTATACCATTACAACGCATAGTACCCCTATACTATCAAACACTTACTCTACTTTTGCACCCCTTGGAGTTAGAATAGTAATTTTTACCCCTACACTATCCAATACTTACCCTACTGTTGCACCCCCTGGAGTTAAAATAGTAATTTTTACCCCTACACTATCCAACACTTATCTTAAATGCAATGTAATGGTATGCGTTGTAATGGTATGCGTTGTAATGGTATGCGTTCTAAAGGTATAATGCGATGCAATGGAATACGTTGTAAATGTAGTTTAAAAAAAAAAAATTATAGTGGCATGCGATGTAAATGTAGGCTTTGTAAAGGATGTTGCGATGTAAATACTGCGTTGTAAAGGCATGCATTGTAAATGTATGCCTTTACAACGCAGTATTTACATTGTAACGTCAAACATTCGATTTTAGTGCATCACACCACATTTTTTGTGTTTTGTTCTTCTAAGTAGCTCACAACAGAGTATGCAGGCCTTGCTATCATTCACAGATCTCTTTATGTGTATACAATAATATAATTTCCATGAGATTTCAAGAGAAGCAGCCATCGTGCATTTCTGGACACCTCCCAATGAAAAAGGAAGTTGACTTGTTTGCTGACATGCCTTTTATGGCTTGGCTGCACGCCCCCTCCCATAACACGGCTGCCAAAAACTTGCACAGACAATACTTTGGATGCGGTGATTTCACTGGAAATTGAGAGCCGCCTACAGACTAACCAAATATGTGGTGAGTTAATTAGGAATCACTGGTTCCACACGTTTAGACCTTTTGCATATGGTATTATTTTGTGGCTGAAGTGAAGGGCGGAAAATGTAAGTACACCATGTAAGTACTGGTTTAGCTATTCAACTATACATTCAAAATATATATTTTCCCATGACTGTTCATAAACATTGGGTTTTTAAATTAATTTGAAAAGGAGGAATGGTTGGCACTCCAAACCCTGTTATCAAAGGGTTTCAATCATTGAGTGAGTGTTTTGTTTTGTAGGAAAGCCCTATGTTTATGCATTTTCATTAACAACCTGGGGGGGTTAAAATAACCGTTCAGATGACGCTCAGTTTAATGACATGAAGCAAAGTGATATGTATATACATACATACATACATACATATATATATATATATATTTATATACCAGGCCTCAACTTGAGAGTCTAGGCCTATGCATAAAAGGCCCTTACAAATCACATCAATCACTGGCAAAGCCAATAAGTCTTAGATGAAAGAGGCAGTATTATTAGTTTTGTTAATACTTTTTGCAAAATGTTTGCGTGTGCATGCATTATGACACATACATTTTCTATTAAAGAAAGCCCATTACAAGATGAACACTGATACAGATGCATGCTGTGTGATGGGGAACAGAGCTGGAGAAAATTAAAAGAGTGCTGGGGTTAGAGATCAGGAAAAACTGGGAGAGAGCAAGAAAACACATGCCCTCTAATGGAGAACTGAAAAGAAAATTAAAAGAGAGCCCCTTTATGTATACAGTTACTCAATCAGTGAGTAAAAAAATGTTCACATCTGAACCAACACATCCATTCAGAACACAGTGAGACCAAAATGCTCCTGGGAAGGATCAGTAGAAGAATGGTGGGGAAACCTCACTAAATCCAGGAGAGGCAACTGATATAGACAACACATCTATTGAGTCATGTGCAACATGCTGACCCAATTACAATTCAAAGTGTATGTTATGTATTGTAAATATGCTTTCTGACAGACGTCTGAAGGTGCCTCTAGCCAAGACCTAAAAACATGTTTGTGATTTTCATTTTCAGGGTCCTAAAGTGTGCACAGGAGTACATTTTGGGAATTTCACAGCACTTGAGCAAAACAGTTCTCTGAACATTTCAGGTACTAATTTGAATGCAATTTAAGTTTGACACTAATGGCCTACCTAGTGGTGTGTTCTTTACAACCTAAGCTTATCAGTGTAAAAGGGGCGTTGCAATCTTGTGTTTTAATTTTGTATTGATCCACTATAGAAAAGTCTTCCCTTTGTGTACTCTAAAATGGATAAGATATAAATCCATGTTTGCGCATTTTACTGCCATTGCCTCAAACTTCACGTTGTGTATAATTGTGGACTTTCAGAGCACTTTAATAAAATACTTTTAAAGCACATTTGGAGCTGATTAATGAATATGTTACTGTTAATTTGTCATTGCTTACCCTTTTCGGAACTGTTTTTCTTTGGCATTCCAGGAAGGACTTGCTCCTGGGATGCCTCATAACCTGATGTTTGAGCTTTAGTTAATAGCTGATATCACCACCCAGAGACTCTTCTGCCATATATTAGTGGCCATATTTTGCACGGTGTGCTGAGGTTTACTTTATTCAAATCTCTTCTAACCTTACTTTTTCATGAGAGTGTTGCTGACTATACTTTGCACCTTGCCAGCTTTTGTGTATCTAACTAAACAGACTCTTTTGAAGTGATTACTTTTTAGAGATTAAGACATCACTTGGCTACAGTGCTTACTTTCCATGTTCTATTTATATATGCCATTTTCATTTGTTTCTCTTAAACATTTCCATTTCTGCTGGACTGACCAGCAAATGTGGCTTACTGACCCATACTTAAAAATAAGAACGGTAAATGATTATACACAGACAAATCTGCAAAATGAAGTGAAAGTTGTAAGCAAGACAAGATAAAAAGGGAACCAAACAGTGAAGCGGTTCAATTAAATAAACAATTATGTATGAAATACATACTCAGACACTGATTGCCTAAGGTCTGAAAATATTAAACACATATACGATTTAACACGACACTAGAATATTTCTTAAAGAAGTGGAAGTAATTCATGACAGAAAGAAAATCCAACCGCAAGAGCGAGTACCTTGTTTACATACCAAGAGTTCCTAAAGAGTCTCTAACTCTCTGCAAAAGAGAGGAACCATAAGGGATTTTTGAACAACCCTTACTCACCAACCTAGTTGGTGACATACTTCATCATTGGTTGCCACCTTGGAAGCAGAGTGCCTCCAAGGTATGCTTCGATGCCTGATTACAGCGGAGCTGTTGTTTTTTGAGTGAGGTGAAAAGGTGTAAGTGATTTTAAATTGATTCAAGGTCACTTACCTATAAAGGTATTTTAATAGTAGTAACCTTGAGCAATTTTTAAAACCAGTGTTGGATACTTCTGAGATATCAATGATCTCATGTATCCCTTAGAATGGTCAACATGGAAAACGCCCACTTTCTAAAAGTGGCATTTGCTAAAACCCACACAATGTAGATTCCACCTTCACTAAAAGATGTTTTTAAATTCTGAGCTCAGAGAGCTAAACTCTAAATCTCTAGCTGTTTCCAATTGAAAGTTACACTTGTAAAATGCTACAAGGCAGCTCCAATGATAGCCCTTGGGAGTGCTAGTCCTTGCAATAGTGAAAAAGGAAATTGGCAATATTTTCCAATCAGAACATGCAAAACATTCCTGTACATGTCCTTCCTCTCACATACACTGCACCCTGCCGACTGGGGTACATTGAGCATAATTTAGGGGTGCCTTACATGCAGTAAAAAGGAAGGTTTGGGCCTGGCAAGTGGTTGCACTTGCCAGGTCGACATGGAACGTTTAAAACTGCACTCACAGACAATGCAATGGCAGGCCTGAGATAGGTTTAGAGGGGTGCGCAAGTGCTGCAGGCCCACTAGTAGCATTTGATCTACAGGCCAGGGGTGCAAACAGTACACTTTACTAGGGACTTACTAGTAAATCAAATATACCTATCATGGAGAACCAAGAAGAATCACAATTTGCAAAGGGAGCACTTGCACTTTAGCACTGATCAGCAGTGGTAAATTGCCCAGAGTACATAAACCAGTAAAAACGAAGTCCAGCATAACATCACAAATACAGATAGTAGAGGCACATAGACAGGGCAACACCACACCAGGGATTCTAGGTCTAACAGTCCTTCATGAAAGCAGTGAAACAATACCACTCATCAAATAAGAATGCAGTCAAATCAAAATGCTTCTGGGTGAGAACGCAATAATTTAAAGGAAAAACATCAAATCAAGAGCAGAAATCAGAGATTAACAACAAAGCCAACCATTTAAGATCAAGGGCCAGAACCGAAGCCCATTCTATGTATATGATATTTATTGGAAGCAATAGGTCAATGTATAGACAGCTATAGCTCTCTGTGCCCAAGACCAAAAAATTACCTGGACACTTATGGTCTTATTACGTTGTCGGTCGGAGTTACCTACGATCGATATCACCGCAGTGTCGAGACCGACCGACCTCCCGGCACGGTGCCTGCCCTGCTGTGAGCATAGGTGCCCCCAGGTCCCCAACCAGAGGCTGCTGAGGCATGGGGTCCCTGGTAGGGGCCCTCAAAGACTCTTTTAGACAGGCTTTTCATGTTGGAAAGCATGGCTTGAAAAGCCTGTCGCAAACCCACATCATAATCCCCACGGCTGAAACGCCGTCCATAGGGGATTATGACCGGCCTCCGACTGGTGTTAGAAGCCAGACGGTCTGACCAGCTAGTTTAAACTCCAACCACCTACATTATAGCTAGGCAGTCGGATTTTAAACCTTACGATGTCGATCGGTATGCCTCCGACGAGCGGTCCGAGGCTCACCGACCAACATCTTAATGAGCCCCATAGTTAAAATAAACAAGACAAAAAGCAATGTGAAAAGGTAATTATCGCTATTCATAGAGGTTGCCCCAAAAAATGGACTCAGGTGTGGGGTGGGTGGAATACCTATAGAGGAAATATATGTGAACCCCCGAGCGATACTTCAGACTCTGACTTAAGTGACCACGATTAGACGATATATCGCTGGTCTGCAGAATGTGATGAACACTGTCATGCGAAGCCGAAAAGAACTCATTGTTTTTCGAAAATGTCCTGAAAGTTTAGTTGCACTCTCGATGGGTCGGTATACTGCTGAACTTGATGCCAATGTGTGTTGCTTTATGTTTAAAAATTCAATCAAAAATATTTACAAAAAAAAGAAAAGGTAATTATCATTCAGGTGTGCAAAACATGATTTGACTCATGTAAAAGTGGCCAATCAGAAAGAAGAGACCATGAAATCAAGAGTCATTAAAGCAGTGCTGACATAAGGCAACATTATATGAAACATCAAGCAGCCTGACCTTACCAGACAGAGTGTATTGGAACATTAACATCACGTTACCTACAGCAGAAGCATAGTAGATGTTCAACCCCCGCCAGTGAGACCAGGCAGTGACTGGGGAATATTTTGATTTCTTATGCAATTTTTTCATTATTTTGATTTAATCAGAAAACACACGAGTTTAATATTCTTGTAGATCATTTCATAAGCAATTAAAACTTAACTTTAAGACAAAAACAGTTTTGATAGCTGTTTCCTAGCTTTAAGTTGCAGCTTAAGGCACACACACGTTGATAAACGGTTAGCGTTGTTTTAATTTTGCGGCACAGCTTGTATACAGTGTCCTCTCAGTTATGTTCCTGCGGTGAACAGAGGAAGTGCCAAAGAGCCTGGTGAATTTTATATGATTATGTCTGGAAAAAAGGCCATGCAATTTTATTTTCCTACGCAATTATGTTTTCTCAGTTGCAATGGAAACAAGACTGAGTCTGGTTTCTAATACTTCCAGTTGTGTTAGTGAGCTGACCCTAGCCCTGCTTCAAAATACATGACTTTGCCCACAAACGGTGTCACAGTACATGACACCGTCACATTTTGCACCAGGAGATCGCGGTTTTAAAAACAGACTGCATTCATTTTTTGTAACATCAGGGTAAATGAGCTCAACAATATGCCAGGCCACTGCTGAGTGCACAGTCAGGTCAGCAGAGCTCACAAGTGTGTCAGGGAAATAAATTAGATACAGTATCTTCTGAACCGATGTACCTTTCAGTTTCAAGAATAAATTGCAGTGAAATATGTGACTAAACTTGTTTTAAACAGTTTCCAATCTCCCTAATATGTTTGGCTGTTTTTGGATCGAATCCTTTAGTTTTATTTGTGAAATTCACTGAAAATTCACGTTTTAGAAGATATGAGGACAAAAAGACTAAAATTCACATAGGCCTCAAAAGAAAGAAAACTATGTGGAAAGAGAAAGTGGTCAATATGGATGTATCAGGAGGGAATACGAGGAGAAGAAGGAAAATAAGGAAAAGCGCCTGTGTACGTCATCCCATAAGACTCAACGCAAGGGGTATTGTATTTTATTGCAATTGCATTTATATGGCGCTTTATATGGTGCTTACTACCCCTGATGAGGAGTCGCAGCGCGTTTTCGACAAGTAGCACTCTACTCCGGAACCCATAAAGGATTATTGTTGAGTTAGTATAGTGAAATTTGAAAGTAATTTGAGTGATGGATAGGTGAGTCAGTTATTTGGGTTCAGAAGAATAGCGGAGGGATAGAAGAGGAAAAAAGGTTTGCATTTATATATAGCTCTTGTTACCCCCTGATGGGATGTTAAAGCGCTTTTTTCAGCAAGCAGCGCGCTGCTCCGGAACCCATAAGGATTAGTGGTGAATTAGTATAGTGAAATATAAAAGTAATTTAAAGATGCATAAAGGAAGTAATTATATGTAGATTAAAGATATTGATAGATGTAAAGGGTGAGAAATAGGGTAGTGCATATAATAATATTTTTTTTAAAGTTTTGTTTTAGGAAAGTAATAAATATATAGATCCAAGTACATGGAAGGTATATAGATGCATACAGGAAGTAAGTATAAGTAGATTTAAGATGTATTTGACAAACTCTAGTTTTGAAGTGTTGTACATATTTTTTTTAACATAATTATTCTACATGTTAATACAAAGCAATACACATATATAGGTACATATCTATAGTACAAATACATGCTTATTACAGAGGGATATTCTGTATATTTCTGTTTGCGTATGGTGCTTATGTGGGAAAGAGCCAATTCTTGAGAAGTTTTCTTAAGATAAGGTGGTTGTCGGTGCATCTTATGTTGGGGGGTAAAGAGTTCCATATGTTGGCTGCTTGAACAGAGAAGGATGTGCCACCTATAGTTTTTTTATTGTATCTTGGGACCTTGAGGCGAGGTGCCATTCTAGAGTGGAGATTCCTATGATGAATGTGTTTGGTGATTTTGTTCCTGATTAAGAGTGGTCTTATTCCATATATGGCTTTGTGGGTGAAACAAAGCAGTTTGAACGTGAATCTTCTGGCAACCGGTAACCAATGCAGGGCTTTCAAGGCAGGGTAGATGTGATCTCGCGGTTTGATATGCAAGAGTAGTCTTGCAGTCGAGTTCTGAATCCGTTGTACTCTTTTCATAGTCATTAAAGGTGATCCGTGGTAGAGGCTCTGGGCGTAATTGAGTTTGGACAGAACAAGGCAGATGGTAGCTTGGACCTTGTGTGGGAATCCCAAATGGGTGAAGGTTTGTCGCAGAGTTTTTTATAGTAACAAAGCTTGATCTTGCTAGTTTGTCCACTTGGGCCTTAATCAACAGCTTGGAGTCCATGGTCATTCCGAGGTTTCTTATTTCCTTTGATACTTTAGGCGGTGATCCCAGTTTATCAGGCCAGGTGGAAAGCGGGTCATAATGTTTCCATTCGCCACACATGAGTATTTCCTTTTTGGGAGCATTCAATTTGAGATAGCTCCAAGTCATCCATTGATCTACGGCTCTGAGACAACTAAAAATTGCAGAGTTTCCAATGTCTTTGGGGTATTTGAGTTGAAGGAGTATTTGAGTGTCATCTGCATAGTTATAGCACGTGAGTTGAAATTGATTGATCAGTATGGGTAATGACTTCATGTAGATGTTGAAAAGCATGGGCGAGATGATAGAGCCTTAAGGGACCCCAGCTTTTGTGGAGTATGGTTTGGATGAGAAAGGTGGGGTATGGATGACATTAGTTCTGTTTCAAAGGTAGAACATGATCCAGTCTAAAACAGTCCACTCTATGCCGGCTTCTTAGAGTCTTTGTATTAGAGAGTCATGGTCAACGGTTTCAAAGGCAGCCGAGAAGTCCGAGTGGAGTAGTGCAGCAACTGTGTAAAGGTCAACAGTGTTCTTCAGGCCATCCCAGATGGCAAGGAGGGCAGATTCTGTGCCTCTTCCCGGACTAAATCCTGTTTGGAAGTCTGAAAGTATGGCATTCCCTTCAATGAATTGTGACATCTGGGCGAACGCTGCTCTTTCCAACAGTTTGCCCGGGAAAGGTCCATTAGTAATGGGTCTGTAGTTGTCAAGGTTCAGCGGGTCCAAGTTTGTTTTCTTTAGTTAAGGGCGTATGTATGACATTTTGAGTTCTTCTGGAAACATTCCGATAGTTAAGTAATCATTGATGATTTTTCTTATTGGAGTGACAGCAGAGGCTGTTGGAAAAATACTCTTGAAGGTTTGTGGTGGACATGGTTCAGAAGGGCTGCAGCCAGGCCTGCTTGCTTTGGCATGGTCCATAAATTCATTGTGTGAAATGTGTTGGTAGGAACGGAGAGGCTGAGTTAGAGTATTCTTGGATTATTGTTTTGTAAAAGGGTTAGTGCTTGTGCTTTGTCACTGTTTTAAGTACGAGTCCAACGTGTCTGCTTTGTCCATGTAATGATTTGCCAGATTATCAGTGAAATCTTGAGTAACGGGATGAGTTCCTTCTAGGCAATTTGGTTTACCAAATTCATTGAGTATTTTATAGAATTCTTTATTTGCACATTTAGCATTTTTAATTCTGTCTGAATAGTACTTTTTCTTTGCTTTTTTGATAGCTTATTTGTATAATCTGTTAATTTTCTGTAGGTGAAGTTTGTCTTGTTTGTTTTTTTGTTTTGAGCCAGGCACGTTGCAGCTTTCTAATTTGTACTTTTATGTCTTTTATCTCCATATTTCTCCAATGTGCTTGTTTTCCTCTGTTCTTTTGTGTGGTTTTGAGTGATATCAGGATATCAAAAGCTTCCTGTAGCCACTCATATAGTTTTTTAACAGAATGTATTGTTTCCAGATCTGTACTGGATGTTAGTTGCGCTTCTAAGTGTTCCAAATTGAGTTTGTTCCACAGTCGATAGAAAGCAAGCAAATGTTGGTTCTGACCATGTGACTGGAGTTAATGTTTGAAAGGTAACTAGTTCGATATTAGCAAGAATTACATCTAGGATAAGTCCAGCGATGTGTGTGGGTTTGTGGACAATCTGATGCAGGTTCAGTGCGTCTAGGCCAGTCATTATTGTTTTTGGATGGGTCATATTGGGTTTGTCAAACCAAATGTTGAGGTCACCCAGAACGCATAGGTTGGAGTGTATTGTGTTAATGTTTGAAACTGTGTCTAGAAGTGCATCTGGGAATGCCGCCTTGCTAGGTGGGATCTGTAAAGGAGCAGGAAGTTACAGGGGGAAGACAGTATAGGATTGCATCTTGTTAGAAGAGCCTCACAATTCTTTATGGAGATGTCGCCAACTTTAGTGATCTGTTATGTTTGCTTGAACACAACAGCTAGACCACCTCCTTTTTTGCCTATACGATTTTGGGTGATCGTTTGATAGCCTAGAGTATTGGCTTCATGCAGGACTGGAGCCATATCATCCCCCAACGATGATTCAGTTATGAATAGTATGTCTGGTTTTGCATCGATGAGAAGGTCGTAGACGTGATGTTTGGTTTTAGAGAGCGATCACGCATTTATTAGTAGACAGTTTAGAGAATTTGTTTTGGTGACAGTGAAACTTTGTTTTGTATAGAATTGATCAGTATTGTATGGGTTAGTAGCAGGTGTGTTTTTAGTGCTGGTATTAGCTGTGTGAGGATAGCAATCATGTAGCTGTTCTGTAATGTGTTTCTTGTCCAGCAGGCTAAGAAGGCATTTTGATGGGTCTGCATACGTGGGTGGGGGGACGATGTTTGAGAGTGAGTTGGTGTGCTGTGTTATTTTTGTGGTGTAACCTTGTTGTGTAGTAGACATGGAGAAACAAAGTTTTGATGTGTGGCGCGTTGTTTATATTGTTTGCGTATATTTAGTGCGGAAGGTGTATGAGTCAGTGGTGGTGGTTCAGTATGTGTATCATGTAGTAAGGTTCTAAATTGTCCAATGGATGAGACGCGGTTGTTGTATGTGTGTTAGGTGTGGTGGAAGAGAGAAAGATTGGCATTGGAATTCGTTAATTTGTGTAGTTTGAAAGGTGGGTGTATGATTGTATTTTGTGACTATAAGTATTATGAGGTGTTGTGTTTGCGAGATTTTGTTGTGCTGATGTGCTTGAAATGTTTTGTTTTTGAGGAGTAGTGAAAAGTGGTGCTGATGCATTTGTTTTATCAGATGGATTTGTTTGTCTAGTATTGTTTGAGAGTGGAAGTTGTAAGGTAAAGGGGACGGTGATGTGTTTGTGAGTAGAGTCTTGGGTAGGTCAAAATAGAACTTTGGCTGCAAGGTAGGGCAAGGTCAGGGACTATACCTTTTGTAAAGGGTTTCAGATTTCATCTGGGGTGAAGTACTATCTTAGTTCTATTGCCTGCTGTCGTATGTTACATTAAAAGAAGGACATTCTATAGGAAACTGGCTGTATAATAGGATTATCCTGTTGCCACTCAAGGCTGTCCATATTGTATTCAGCAAAGCACAATAACGGATGCACAGTAGCATACATCCCACTACTTGCTGCAGTAAATATCAATGTGTTATAGCAAACAAATGATGGACGAAATGCTGATAATGCAAACATTCTTCCCCAGTCAAAAGATCTGGGTTAAAACCATTGTTCTTTTGCCTACTACGCCAACCCAGTTTGGACCCAGCCATATGCAAATCAGCCTTGACCCTGTGTCCCATGGGAACAGTCCAAACCGAACTGCCAGGCCAGGTCCTCCCTGGACCAGAAACAAGCATTCTGGGACTGGTTTCAGGGTATGTCACCCTTCTTCAGCCAGGATAGCTTGAATTCACTGGCACAGTGAGCAAGGGACCCACGTCTGGGCATACCCATCCCACTTAGGGCGAAAGGTGTTACAGCAAACAAATGATGGACAGAATGCTGACAATGCAAACATTCTCCCCCAGTCAAAAGATCTGGGTTAAATCCATCGTTCTTTTGCCCACTATGCCACCCCAGTTTGGACCCAGCCATATGCAAATCAGTCTTGACCCTGTTCCCCATGGGAACAGTCCAGACCGAACTGCCAGGTCAGGTCCTCCCTGGACCAGAAACAAGCATCCTGGGACCGGTTTCAGGGAATGTCACCCTTCCTCAGCCAGGTTAGCTTGAATACAGTGATACAGTGAGCAAGGGACCCACGTCTGGGCATACCCATCCCACAAAGGGCGAAATATGTTGCAGTAAATATCAAGGCAATGCTTTCGGCAGCAGGGAATGAAGCTCAAGTTGTTGGGAAACGATATTAAGTAGCCCAACATCTTCAGAACCATTGGTAGTCTCTAAGGTCCACATTTTATTTTAATCTCTGAACGTTTAAACTTTGCAAAGGCAGCAAAGTAAAAACTGACCATCATGCCACATTATTGACCAACAACTCCAAGGGAAAATACATCAGATTTCCCAGATTCTTCAAGGAGAAAGCAAATTAGCTTCCATTTTCTCTTAATCTCCAGAAACGTGATATAATAGGCATGGCTCCAGTGCAGGATTAGATTCCAGACTGAGCATCTTTCAAAAAGATCACTTTATTTCAATTCACTTCAATGCAAAATAACTTTATTCGGACGATATTTCGCCAATAAAAGTAATATAAATATATCAGTTAAAAACATTTTCTAAGCACAGATAAAATCCATAAAAGATTAGCAGCATGGGTTAAAACAACATAGCGCCTCGTGTCCTTACGGCATGTTTCAGTAAAGAGCCTACATGTCAACTAACCTTACTGTCAGATAATTGCAGGACAAATGTAAATGCGACTCTAGACTGCCTGATATTATACACTTCTTCTTGAATAGTGGAATTAAAAACAACCTGGTAGGCATTTAATTAAAGCTTCAAAACATAAAATGCATCATTTTTTGGCCTGATTTACCAGCACATGGACATGGAATAGCAGGTTTGACTGGTGGCTGAGAGAAAAGCACAACACATATTTAACGGTGTCAGCTCTCCCAACATCCCCATGACTGTGAAAGATAAATAGATGGGCAGTTGGAAGCTCTCATCGATAAATAAGACATGATCTGTGTTTTCCCTTCCATTTTATGTAAGCGACGTTCCATCTGAGAATCATAAACAGCAAAAGTTAGTTCTTTCTTATTAAGACTAGAACATATATCTGACTCAACAAAAGCCTTCTGCATACCAATGGTAACCAATTCAATTTTGACATATGCCAACAACAGAATTTGGAGGCCATTATCACAAGAGAGGCAGTCAAGTATGATGTCTCTAGTTAGGGCCCCCTTCTCATTCTTCCAAACTGACAACCTGAATATTAATGGTCTAGCTCTAATCTAATAAGTTATGTAGTGTAAATTAAATTCTTCCTGACAGATAAAGTGAGGAGTAGGAACTAGAACTGCGAGGAGCCGTCTACAAAATCAATTTTCTTCATATTGTTGGGCCACGCAGTTAGCAATCCCTCATAGTTCAGCTCCATAAACTACAATGGGAACACATTGAGATTTATATATCTATAAAAGAGATGCCAATTGCCCCCCTCACCGAGGTTGAGGAAAGCTAAAAGAGAGTCAATTGCCTTGGACAATTCTATTAAATTATGTACAATTCCATGGGTCAATGCACCGGAAGCAGCAAAAGTAACATCCAAATATGAGAAGCTGTTTGCACTCATTAGCCGGTTAACACCATTTGACATAGTACAGAGCTGAGTGCATTGTGGCCCGCATGCCATAATATGTGATTTGGAAAGTTAGTGCATAGGTTACGAGTGGTCATGAACACAAAAATAGCAAGTACTAACGAGTGCAATGCTTTTGGTGTGTGGGCCATGAGCACAGCATCATCTGTATATGAAAGTGCTGGGAAAAGGCTGCCTTTAATTGTTTGGACATTACCGATGATACCAATTTAAAACGGATGCAAATCATTAATATGTAAAATGAATAAAAGAAGGGCTAACACGTACCCTTCTCTGACCCCTACTAATTTCTATATTCTCAGTAACTTCTCCTTTGTGAGTAATTCTAACCCTGGCTCTCATGTATATGTGCAAATATGCAAGAAAGTGCACAAGAGCTACATCCAATCCTCGTGGCAATAACATCTACCATAATTTTAGGCAACTAACACAGTTGCAGCCAGCAGATAAGTCCATGAAAGCCAGGTACGGAGGTGTGCGCTTTGCACAGTATAATTGCCTAGCACCAGATTCAAGTTCACACATTGCTCAACTGTCCTGATCTTATTTCGAAATTCATATTGTGATGGAAAGAAAACAAATTCTGCTTTGACCCACTCCTAAATTCTATTATCGATAACACACCCTAGGATTTTGACAGTGGTGTCTG